>NC_052083.1:1841250-2452500 GCF_015852505.1 Tachyglossus aculeatus
TCCTGGGAGTAAATTATCAAAAATTCTGATTAGGAAGAGCAGTGTCCTTAAAATGTATAAGTAATCGAGGCCTCATGGGTTCTGGGGGATTGCCTTAAATGGGGCCATATTCAGAACTGTTCCTTTGATTTTTTTCCCCCCAAACTACAGATGGCCTGGGGAAGACTAGAAAAGGGAAGCCCAGAATATCTGGGCAGTGGGGCAGGGTTGGGGGGAGAGGAGGTGTCCCCCAGGAGATGTGTTGCCTTCCCCTCTTTCCCATGGGGCTCTCCAGCCATCTCCACCAAGGAGGGCACTGGCAAGGCTCTATCAGAGTGGAAGCTCCCTGAGGGCAGAGAACATATCTCCAGCTTCTGTCATGCTTTCCCAAGAGCTAGTACAGTGCCTTACACTGGGTGGGTGGTCAATAAATGTCATTCTTACTGCTCCCTGACTCACCCCAAATCCTCCGAGAAGGCAGTTCCCTTTCACCATGGCAGATATCACTCCCTCTTGCTGCACTCTAGTCCCCCCACCTTGTTTTGGTCTTAGCCGAGTCATAGAACAGCCCTGGTCCAACAGATCTGCCCAACTTCCTTCCCATCCCTGATGCCCACCCACCCCAACCTGTTCCCACACAAAATTATCACCATTCGTATGGCCGGCCCATTGCTTCCTTTTCAGGGAGAAATGCGGGCTGGAGAATTGAGTGAAGAAATCCTTTAAAGGCAATTCAGTGGCTTGAAAAAGAGTTTTCTCAGGAGGAACAGGAGGCTGTTCCTCACCCAGACACATGCTCCAGCTTCTGTTCTGCAGTTGTCTCTGGATGGAGTGTGTCAAAAAAATTTGGGTCCCATTTTCATTCAGTGGGGTGACCCCTTCTGGATCTCTCACCCTCCAAGGAGTTCAACTGCTCCAGGAAAAGGAAGCCTTGAGACAAAACTTCCTTGGGATGCTTGAAGAAAAAGGAAGGAATTTTCTCATTCTTTCAAAGTCAGTGCAAGTAGGCTAGGGGGAAAGGAGGAAGGAGGAGGGTGGGGCTACAGAGATCATTTGACCCAGTCCCCTGCCTCTTGGAAGGTGAATGACTAAACCAATCAGGTCTGGCTGGTGGAGTAGTCTTGCCTTTAAATAGCTCCAGGACAGAGTTGCCATGAGTTTTATACAACTCTTCTACCATCCTACAGAGTCCTGAGGTGGGACAGAAGAGATGACCTAGAATGACTTTTGAAAGAGAGCAATTTGGTAATGGCCAGAGTTGGGTGTCCGACACTTTGTGTCCGGATGCTCTCAGCTCTAATGGCACCTTGACATTTTTTACCCCTGCCAGGGACCAGAAACAGGGAGACTGGGGCAAGCCCCAGAAGCCGGGAATATAACCTGAGGATGATGAGATCATGTGGAGTTCAGCCAGACTCTTCCAGGTCTGCTGGTGTTTTCTGCCGACAAAACTTCTCTTGGGAAGGAATGTCACCCACTGACCACCCACTGACCACCAGCTGACTTTCCACTGACTTCCCAGGCTAACAGTGTTCTGACCCCACTGTCCTGAAGCCCCAGAACAGTTCTCCTCTTTCTGATGGGGTGAGATTCAGCAAACTGCAGTTCTCTGTTATTCCTGGTCACACCCAGAAGGATTTTTTGTAGTGGTAATAGTAGAGAATGAGGAAATGACACTTCCCAGCCTGCATGGAGCTTCCACTCCAATGGGGGAGACCAACATATGATAATGTCCTTCAGTGACACTGTCAGCAGGGAGGATGCATCTGTGATTTTGAGTGTCCCCTGACAGAGAGGAACCCTTCCCTACCACACTTGGTTTCTGGGTCCATGCAGATAGAGCTGGCACCATTCTGGCCCCCTGCCAAGGACCAGTGGGGTTATGGTGGCAGCAGTTGAGAGGGGAAAAGGCACACCAGAGTCCTGCTGCACTGAGCCCGAGTTGCTTTGAATCACTGTTGAGCCCCCCCAGACAGCAGGCAGCAGGGCCTCTCTGACCCAAATTGGGAACAGCTGGGACCTCACCGAGGCACGTGATCACCTCCTCCATCAGTGGAAGGGAAGTGGCTTTGTCTCCTTCTTGTCCTGGTTTCTTTCTGTTTAGTGCTGTGGTGAGGAGAATCAGCTGATTGGAGATGTCTAGAGAGCTGCTTCTGAGTGTGAAGTGCAGTATTGAGTGCTTGTGAAAGCACAGAAGTCGGATACCCATTCCCTGCCTCCAGGGAGCTGAGGGACAGTCCTTCCCAGTGGAACCCAAGAAGGATCAGGTGGTCGACTGTGGCAGGGCCAGGGGGGTGGGGAGACCTTATAAATACCATTGGTGAATTGACTCTCCTAAGCACTCAGTATAGTGCTCTGCACACAGTAAGCACTCAATAAATAGCACTGATTGATTGATTGGTCACCTTTATGTCTGGGATTTTCATTTTAAGCACCCATCCACCCTTTATCTCAACTCCTGTGATCAAGTTCCATGGCTCAGAAGCAGTGGCTATGGTCATGGGGACCAAGAAAGGAGTGCAGCAGCGCTGGAGTAAGGACATGAGTCAGGGTCCTCCTTGAGAAATACTTTGGGTGCAGGTGGACCACCCCAAAATGTTCCATATGATGTCACTATGCTACAGTGCTGTGCCCAGCATGACACACATAATATCACATGTGTCTGAGCTCCTGGCACCCGCAAGTGCTGTCACTGGCCACTCTGTTCCCCCACCAATTGTCTCACTGTGCATGCAGTAAGCCCTGGAAGGGACTGGGCGAGAGAGTGTGGAAGATTCCGTACAAGTCACCACCACTATGGAAATCAATTCAAACTCACATCCTACTGGCAGTGAGGGGATGGAGGGCACACCCATGGCAAAACAGCACCAGTTGCTGCCGACAGCAGGGGCAGCTGTGGCACCACAAGGGACAGTTTGTCCCTGTTATGGGTGCCGTTGTTAGGTTAAATTTAGCCCCCTCCAGCCCCAGTAAATGCGTTTCTTTATCCTTCCATCCATGAGCCCCTTTTTATATCTGAGATGGTCCCCCCGCTCTCTGGCTGAGTTTTATCTTCCTTCTTCTTCTTGAAAACAACAAGCCTAGGATGCCCCCTCCAAGAAGTCTTCCTGGATTCACTCCTGCAACTCTCCAAGCCACTAGTACCACTCATCCCCCTCCTCCTACTCATCCCATTCCTGTTATGTCTGGGGCTGACTGTCTACATGGGCTATCTGTGTGTCTGTTCTGCTTCCCCAATCAGACTGGGAGCTGTCTGAGGGCAGGTCTTTAGACTCCTCCGGGGTGCAGGAGGAGGACAACCAATCAATCAATCAATCATATTTGTATTTATTGAGCGCTTACTGTGTGCAGAGCACTGTACTAAGCGCTTGGGAAGAACAAGTTGGCAACATATACAGTCCCTACCCAACAGTGGGCTCACAGTCTAAAAGGACACTCTAAAAGGACACACTGTGTCTTTAGACACAGTCTAAAGGACACAGTCTAAAGTACACTCATCACTCATCTCATCTCAGACATATTGAAGACAAGATGGCCCCTAATTTATTTGTGGTGGGAAATAGTCTCTGCATAATTTGGATTATATGGCCATTACAATACCTTCTCCCTGCCCTCTTCCAAATCTCTTTTTCTTATCCTCTGTTTCCTCTCTTCCTGTCTTTCCCAGATATTTGTCCAGCATAATTTGGATTATATGGCCATTACAATACCTTCTCCCTGCCCTCTTCCAAATCTCTTTTTCTTCTCCTCTGTTTCCTCTCTTCCTGTCTTTCCCAGATATTTGTCCAGCTGTTACCTCCCCCTCACCCCCCTCAGATTCCACTCATCTTTCCTGGAGCATGCCCTTCTAATGCCATCCTGTCCCCACCCCAATCCTTCTCTTCCTCTCTCTCTGTTTTTCTCTCTTTCTCTCTTCACTCTTCCTGTCCCTCCTGATTGCACCTCTAATACCCTCTCCTTTCCCTTCCCCCTCAGATCTCCTCTGTCTCCTCCTGTTCCCTCTCTCCCTTGTGGCTCAGGACTCCACTCTCACCATCTCCACTTCCAGCTCTCTGACCTTTGTCTGGCCCCCATTTCCAGCTGGCCCCTGGCCCTCCTGCCCTCCTACACCCCTTTCCACCTTTCTTACTCATCATTTCCCCCTGGCTCCAACTCCCCTGACCTAGGCGGAGCCTCTGGGTTTGGATTCCCATTCTCGATGTTTCTCTCAGTTCCGGTTTTCCTTTCTCGCTGTTTCTCCTGCATGTCTGGCTTCTCATTCCCAAATCTTTTCCCCCTCCCTGGTGTCTTTCCTGCCCGCCCACCCACCCACTCGCCTTTAATTAGAAATGCCAAGGGAGGGTGGTTTTCAAGGTATTTTTTGCCAGGGAGACACTTCCCCCATGGGGGTGGAGAACCCAGGAAGAGACTATCTAACACAGAAAATACAGATCAGAAAGGCTGGGGGCCAAGGTAGGGAGAGAACAGTGCCAACCTGGTATCAAATGCCACCACTGCCACCCGGCTTCATCTGGCCAAGGGGCATGAGAGAGGGAAGGGAGGCAGGGAGAGTGTGAGGGAATCCCTGACTGTGGAAGGTGTGTTTGCGCATGTCTGTGCATCTGTGTATTTGCGTGCATGTCTGTGTGTAAGGGTATGTGTATCTCTATATATGTGCATTTATCTCCATGTCTGTATGTAAAGTATTGCATCTGTGCATATAAATGTGTGTGTGTGTGTGTGTGTGTGTGTGTGTGTGTGTGTGTGTGTGTGTGTGTGTGTATGTACATTCCACTTCAGCCCTGTGAGTCATTTGGTCTCACACCCAATCCCAGGCACCCTTCACTTTTTAGCGCTGCAGCACAGAACAGGGAAAGGAGCCCCAGGAAAAGGGTGGAGTGCCTGTCAGGAAGGGCCTGGTCTCAGGGTGGGATCCAAGGATGTGCCATAGATCCAGGTCACACCTCAGGATTTTATCGAAGGCTCAGCTCCCAGCCAGGTGACCTTTGTCCAAGCTCAGATGTGGGTCTGGATGCCTCACCAGCCCGGGGTCTTCCTCCAGTCTTCCCTCATCCACCCCCTTCAACCACCAGGTCTCCCCTGGTGGCAGAGAGAATCTCCTCCGGGAAAGCCCGAGGGAGCTGAGGGAGCCGGGGGATCCATCTCTGGGAAGGAATCTCTCTCTTCCGATTGCATAAGCACTTTTGCCTTTTATGGTTTGCTCTTCCTCTTCTCTCCAGCTCCCAGATCTAATCCCGCCTCATATGCGTCTGTGGGCTGAAGAGTGATTAAGCAGTGAATTCAGACTTACTAAGCCTTCTGCTTGGGCAGGACAGATTTAATTTGGTCGAAAAAAAACTGGTCAACTTTTTCTATGGAGCACTTTGTGTGCGTGTGTGTGTGTGTGTGTGTGTGTGTGTGTGTGTTGGGGGTGCACCGCACAATACCTTAATTTTATTCAGGGCTTTAGTTCTCCAAATGCTTCACCTTTTATAGGTCGTTTCCGTCCTCACAGCATCCCTGTGAAGTAGGGAAAGACAGGTATGATTACCCCCATTTTGCAAATGGAAAAACCGAGGCATAGAGATAAATGACTTATCTGTAATCTGACAGCATGGGAATCGCAGAGCCAGGACTAGAACCCAGATCTTCGGAGTACACAAATTCACGCTGTAGGGGGTGACTGTGTACCCAGGCAGGGCTAGGCTTATGTCTGCAACCTGAATATAGCAATAATGTGTACTGGCTACTGATCTGTGGAAAAATGGGCATAAGTGAGAACAAAGGAGTGGAAGCATATGTATGGTCTGAATATGCCCTATAGGGGAGAGGCCGTACATATGGAAGTGAAGGGGAGAGGTACTATATATTTTATATTTATATATTCATACACACATTATATACATACAATTATATGCACATACATATATATGTATATATGTGTGTGTACATTACATATACATATGTATACATTATATATATACATATATATTCATTCATGGCTCAGTGGAAAGAGCACGGGTTTGGGAGTCAAAGGTCAAGGGTTCAAATCCTAGCTCCGCCACTTGTCTGCTGTGTGACCTTGGGCAAGCCACTGTGCCTCAGTTACCTCACCTGTAAAATGGGGATGAAGACTGTGAGCCCCACGTGGGACAACCCGATCACTCTGTATCCCCCCAGCGCTTAGAACAGTGCTTAGCACATAGTAAGCACTCTACAAATGTCATCATTATTATTATTATTTTATTTATTGAGTGCTTACTGTACTAAGCACTTGGGAAGTACAATTCAGCAACATAGACAATCCCTGCTCACAATGGGTACATGTATATATTCATATATATATATATATATATGGAAATGAATAGAGGGATATGTGTGTGTGTTTACATGTGCCCCGTATCCACATGTGGTGGTGTGGGTGGCTAGATTGGTCTGTGTGGATGCATGTGCACCAGGGGTGGTAACCACAGAGCCTGGGGCCCCTGACTGTACCATACTTGTGTGCCAGGCCAAGGGGATCCAAGGGCACACACCAGCACTTATTTGTAGCTGGGGATGCAATATGATGGTTGTGAACCCTCCCGGTGATGCATTGGGTCTCTGGCCCGTGCTTGAGGGTGATGGCATGATCAGGAGAGAGACCTCAGAGGGTCCCTCTGAATGATCACCCATCATCCCATGAGATGTGCCACAGCGACCTTGCTGAGTAGATGGAGCCCAGTGAATACAAGCTTTCCCCGCTTTGCCGGGGAAGGAGAGGATTCGTCAGCCTGCTTGCCTGCCAGCCAAAGAGTGCTGGTGGGAGCGGTTTTTTTTCTCTCTCTCTCTCTTTCCTTCCTCCTCTTTCCCTGGCACTTGTGGGGTGGGGGGGTTGAGGGGGCGGCGGGCAGCAGCGGGGAACGGGGCTGGCAGGGAGGCTGCTCTCTCCACCAATGAGCACGGGAGTTCCAGGAGCAGGATGAAGCACAGACACCCACGTGCCGAGCTGCCGGGTGGATAAATAGAGGCGGCAGCTCAGCTCAGAGCAGAGCAGGCAGAGGGAAGCCTCCACAGCAACACCGGCTCCCGAACAGCCACGCTCACCCGTCCCAGGAAGCTGGATCCAGGCCGACCCAGGGAACTGTAGCCGGGAAAGCCTGTTTGCTCTCCTGGTTTGGTTCCGAGCGACGGGAGAGGACCCCCGCCGACCACCGGGAACCCTTCAGGGACCAGAGAGAGACAGAGAGGCAGAGAGAACACAGTGAGGGCCCAACCGACTCTCGCCCGCTCACCTATCGGTGGAATCGTTCTCTGCCCCCGACGACCCAGCGAACGCTTCTCCTCACCGGACATCGGACCCGATGGAGCTGGACCGCATGAACCCCAGCTCTGGGCTGCACCCCAGCAGTGGGCTGCACCCCTATCCTGGCCAGAGGGCGGGAGTGACCGCGAAGCCCAATGTCATCTTGCAGATTGGGAAGTGCCGGGCAGAGATGCTGGAACACGTGCGCAAGACCCACCGGCACCTACTGGCTGAGGTATCCCGCCAGGTGGAGCGGGAGCTGAAGGGCCTGCACAAGTCCGTGGGCAAGCTGGAGAGCAACCTGGACGGCTACGTGCCCTCCTCAGACTCCCAACGCTGGAAGAAGTCCATCAAGGCCTGCCTGTCCCGCTGCCAGGAGACCATCGCCCACCTGGAGCGCTGGGTCAAACGGGAGATGAACGTCTGGAGGGAGGTCTTCTACCGGCTGGAGCGCTGGGCGGACCGCCTGGAGGCCATGGGGGGCAAGTACCCTGCGGGCGAGCAGGCCCGGAGGACGGTGTCAGTGGGCGTGGGTGGCCCTGAGACCAGCTGCCCGGGGGAAGAGAGCTATGACTGTCCCATCAGTCCCTATGCCATCCCCCCCTCCACCGGAGAGTCCCCAGAGAGCCTGGACCAGGGTGACCAGCACTACCAGCAATGGTTCGCCCTGCCCGAAGAGTCGCCGGTCAGTCCGGGAGTGGACACTCAGATCTTTGAGGACCCACGCGAGTTCCTGCGTCACCTGGAGAAGTACCTGAAGCAGGTGGGTGGCACGGAGGAGGACTGGCTGTCCCAGATCCAGAACCACATGAATGGGCCGGCCAAGAAATGGTGGGAGTACAAGCAGGGCTCCGTGAAGAACTGGCTGGAGTTCAAGAAGGAGTTCCTGCAGTACAGCGAGGGCACGCTGACCCGAGACGCCCTCAAGCGCGAGCTGGACCTACCCCAGAAGCAGGGTGAGCCCCTGGACCAGTTTCTCTGGCGCAAGCGAGACCTGTACCAGACCCTGTACGTGGATGCCGACGAGGAGGAGATCATCCAGTACGTAGTCGGGACGCTGCAGCCCAAGCTCAAGCGCTTCCTCCACCACCCGCTGCCCAAGACGCTGGAGCAGCTGATCCAGAGGGGCCAGGAGGTCCAGAATGGGCTGGAGCCAACCGATGACCAGGCCGGACAGAGGACCCAGTCTGAAGACAATGACGAGTCGCTGACCCCAGCCGTCACCAATGAGTCCACCGCCAGCGAAGGGACCCTGCCCGAGTAGAGGCTGCTCCCTTGCGCCACCCCCCGTGTCACCCCTGTGCCCACCACAGCCTGTTTCCACCCGCTCCCTCCTCTCTGACCACGGGGAGTTTGACTTGACTTCCAGATGGACACATGGAGAATGATAACCTCAGGGGTACGCCCTGACTCTTTCAACAGCAGACACAGCATTCAAGACACCCCTTGCTGAGTCTGCTGCCCTGCTTCTAGTCCCATCAGCATCTTCCCTGCAGCCTAACAGCCACTTCTCGGGGTCACCCCGACCCGAGGCACAATTGGCCACTCTTGACCCCCTCACCACTCCCACCATGCCACCCTCATCCTCCTGCTCCTCCTCTTCCTCTGCACTGAAGACATCAAAAGAGCCTGATGTGCAGCACTCCCCCCGGACAACATGAAGCCCAGACATGACCTGGTCCTGGCCCTTCAGCTCATGCACTCCAGAAGACATCCTGTCTGAACCCCACTCAGAAGGGGACTGAGGGGAAGCCTGGTCCCAAGCCTGTCCTGACAGCCCCCTCTGGGATGCAGCCACAGTGTTCTGCTCTCCCCAAGACACTTCTTGCACAGTGACCACAGCAGCAGAGGCAGCAAATGGTGTCCAGTGGTGGCTTCAGTGTCTCCCAAGAGCAAGAAGGTAGGGTGCACCAGGCTTTACCTGCACTTTCAGGGCGGCAGCTCTGGGCTCTGGGTGGCAGAAGGGGATAGGGGGAGCTCAGGGGAGTTCATCTGTGCTCAATGCCCTCCTCCTTCAGTGGCCCAAAGACTGGCGAGTCTGGTCCAGATCCCCAGGAGGCTGGGAGGGGAGCTGTGGGAGTCTGTAGGAGCAGCAGGAACTCTAGGGATCTCACTGAGGCTGTGGGGTTCTCTTTCAAGGTGTGATGACTCGGCCAGTGCTGGCAGTCGAGAGCCGATGATTCAGGCAGAGCAGAGCTCGGACAGTGGGAGCCCAGATCCAGGATGCGGCCCGAAATCTGCGATGGGCGTCCTGTGGCAGCCACCACGTGGTCTAACCAGTCAGAGCCTCCAGGTAAATTTCTCTTGACATTCTGAGCTGCCCCCTCCTCTACCCCATGCTCTCCAAGCCATTTTTTACCCTCAGCCCTGGATCATTCTCACAAGGGCAACTCAGGCCATCAGGCTGTTAGCACCCCAGCCACCTGCCCCCCACCCAGGACAACCTACTGGCCCTTCCATCCCCACTACAGATCTCTGCATAGGAATGTGCCGCCTTGGGCTTTTCCAAAGGGCAGAAAGGCACAGAGATAATGCTAATTATTGTGCCATTGATTAAGGACTTACAGAGAGGAGGAGGAGGCTGGGTGCTGAGGTAGACCTGGGAATCGTCTCTTGAATCTGAATAGCACATGTGCTTTTCCAAAGCACTTTTACAACAGGAATCTCATTCTTTTCTCTCCTTGGGAGGAAGGTAGAAGAAGGGATTATCACCCCCATTTGACAGATGGGAAAATGGAGGCCCAGAGAGGCTAAGTGAATGGCTCAAGGTCATATAGAGCAGGGCAATGGCAGAACTGAAATCAGAACCTGATTTTCCCACTTATGGACCCATGTACTTACCCCTAGACCCCTCATGCCTCCCCAGCAATGGTCCTCAGACTTTCCCCTGGCCTGGGGAGGGTGGGACACGGGGCTCTACCCCCTCACCAAGGCTAGTCCCGAGACCTAGGCTCTCACCTGTAGCAAACAGAGACTCTTTGAGGGTGGGAGGCAGAACAGAGCCATGTCTCCCCGGCCCGTGCCAGCTAGAAACTGGCACCCATCTCCCTCCCCAGCCCCACTGCTCCAGCTCCCCGATCTATCCCTCCCCTTCCCACCCCCCACCCCACTAGGGGCCATAGTCTAACCTAGATTCTCCTGGTTATGGTTTTAGGTACCCATATCCTACCAACCCGTGCTGCTGCATACGAGAGAAAGTGCCTTGGGAAGGCAGAGTCTGAGTCAGCAGAGCTCCATGCCCCAGAGAGGAGGAGGAGGAGAAAAAGAGCTGGGCAGCTGCTTCCCCAACCACGTGAAGCTGAAGCCAGGCAGAGGAGACCAGTGAAGAACAGAACAGCCAAGACCCAGCAGGGACGGGGAGACACAAGCTGCCCTGAATCCCCTCTCTCCGGGGGAGAGGCTCCCTGGAGAAGAAGGCCCGCAAGATGCTTTTTGATCACAGCCAGTTCCTGAGGGAGTCTGCTGTTCGAAGAGTCTCTGCTCTTTCCCAGAGTGTGAGGGGGACTGGGTGGGGGAGGGAGAGTGCCCTGTCTTCCCCACATTGCCACCTGCTGCCCTCGAGTTCCTCGCTGGGCTGCATGGGACTGGGGAGTGTAGAGCACAACTGAGTCCAGGGTCCCAACATCCTGATTGCCCCAACTTTGACAGTGGCCAGATGCCTGGCCCAAACTAATTGATCTGAGTTTTCTCCATCCCCCAAACCCCCCACTCTCCCACCATTTGCGACGGTCGGTCAGTGCACCACCCAATGGCCCATCCCCCCGTGGCGGGGCCAATTCAGCCAGTGGCAGGCCCTTGCCCTTTCCCAAACTGTAGACCTTCCACCCTCCTGTTGCACCATGTGGCTGAAATGCCCACCCCGAGTCCACTGAAGCTGCTTTGATACACACATCTTTATTTTTTCATACCTAGAACTGATCCATCAGCCCGGTTGGTCAACCAGCCTGGGCCTGGGGCTCAATTGGCCCCAGGCTCGCTGGGCCCTGGGTTCGCTTGACCCGCTTCATGCCAAAGCTGTTTGCTCACTGCTGCCATGTGACCTTTAAGTCCCAAGGGCCACAGAGCGGATATGTCGGAGTCGGGGTCATGGGTGCTGTTGAACTGCTGAATCCCATCTGGGGCCAGGGGTCAGGTGCTGGTCACAATCCATCGCAGCAGGAAAATTGCCTTTTGTAAGATTTCTTTAATAAAGCCTTGAGAGGACCTCTATGTTGGTGTGGTGTGATGGTTTCACCTTTCCCAGGTCACGAGGGACCTGGTCCTGGGCTGGGAAGAGCTGAACTGAAAATGGTGGAGGATGGGAGGAAGCAGAGGGTGGCTGGGGAAATCAAGTCACCCTAAGAGACTCCCTGCCTGCTGGGCTTGGCCCCTCCCAAATGTTTGGGATTTCACCAACGGGAAAGTTTCAGATATTTCCCAGCCAAATCCACGGACACTGAGAGCTGGAGGGATCTCACGTCATTCAATCCAGCCCCCTGCCACTGAGGGAGAATGGGGTTTTATCTGTTCTCAAGGAAATCCAAGTGATATCCAAACTTGGTCCTTGATGCTTCCTCAGCTCTTCCCACCTAGAGGGAACCTGGAGGAGTCAGTGACCAAGGCCTCCGGTGATGATTGCATAACCGTGTGGGCTGTCTCCAGCCTGGACTGCCAGCAGAGACCACTGTCAGGAAGGCTGTGTCTCCAAATGCGCCTTGGGTCTGGTGTAGACCCCCAATTCAATCCATGGGCCCAAAGTTTTTGACTTTCTCTGAATCCAGACCCAAAAAACAAAGGCAGAGTCTCTGGACTGGGGGAGACCAAGAAGCAGCGTGGCTCAGTGGAAAGACTACGGGCTTTGGAGTCAGAGGTCATGGGTTTAAATCCTGGCTCTGCCAACTGTCAGCTGTGTGACTTTGGGCAAGTTACTTAACTTCTCTGTGCCTCAGTTACCTCATCTGTAAAATGGGGATTAAAACTGTGAGCCCCCATGAGACAACCTGATCACCTTGTAACCTCCCCAGCACTTAGAACAGTGCTTTGCACATAGTAAGCACTTAACAAATACCATTATTATTATTATTATTATTAGTAGTAGTAGTAGTAGTATCATATTCATCCAAAGTCATGGATTCCAGGTCCAAGAGTCATGACAGGAGCAGCCATCTGGAATAGCCATCTGATATGCCTAAGCGGCTGGAGCTGAATGGAATATGGAATGGAAGCAAAGTGAAAATCAGTGAATCAGGAGGTCAGAGTGAGGAAGGAAAATCCCAGGAAACTTAGGGGGAAAGGGGAAGAAGAGAGAGGCAGTAAGGGATCTTTACTCCAAACTGTAAGCTTATTGTAAACAGGGAATGTGACTGCCAACTCTGTTGTATTGTACCCTCCCAAGCACTTAGAACAGTGCTCTGCACACAGGAATCTCTCAGGAAATACCATTGATTGAATGACTGATTGATCGATCTTTCGACACAAGATGAGGAGGGACTGGCATGTGGGTGGAAGGAGTTGTGGAGAAGGCCCTTTCACCCAGATGGTGAGAAAGTTCATCACAGAGACATCTTTGCCAGGAGAAGCAGGATTGGTGGAGAGGACAAAAATCAGAGGACTCAGAACTGGGCTACTTGTGAAAATTCATTTATTAATTTTGCCCTACCCCCTGGCCTCCACTCAAGTACTCAGTAATCCGCTCCTTGAGGGAGGGGTCATGTTGACCTACTCTCTTGCACTAACCCAAGTGCTTAGTACAGTGTTCTGCACATAGTAAGTGCTCAGTAAATACCTCTGATTGACTGACTACCTGTTGCCAGTTTAGCGTCTAAAACAGTTAGCCCAGGTCTTGGCTCTGATTTTCTAGAATTACAAGACTGGGGCGAGCAGGGAAAAGAAAGACAATTTAGGAAAACACCAAAATGATCCTTGGGCCCAGAGCTCAGCTCCTAGAAGCCAGGCTGGGCTGGGGGTTGGCACTCCCCTGGGTCACTGGTACAAGCAGACAACTCAGGCAGCCTGGAACTTGGGCCTTTTTTTATAGTATTATTTGTTAAGGGTTTTTTATGTGCCAGGCACTGTACTAAGTGCTGTGGTAGATACAAGATAATCAGGTAGGAAACAGTCCCTATCCCACACTGGGCTCCCAGCATTAATCCCCATTTTACAGATGCAGTAACTGACACACAGAGAAGTGAAGCGATTTGCCCAAGTCCACACGGCAGACAAGTGGCAGAGCCAGGATTAAAGCCCAGATCCTAATGACTTCCGGCCTGGGCTGTATTCAATAGGCCATGCTGCTTCTCACGTTTCTTCCTTGCAGCAAGGACCCTTCCCTGCTGCTATCCCAGCCAGCAGTGGCACGGACACTGCTGGAGGATGCCAGTTTTGTCTCTCGCCTCTCTGGCTCAGATGCCCTAGTGCTAAAGATAAATATTTCCTCTGTGACTTTCCAGACCACTGTGGGGCAGCTCACCTGTGGGGTAGTTCTGATTTTCATGGCTGGGATGGAGCCCCCTAGACCAGGCTGCCTGGACACTTGGGTTTCTTCTCTGAAACTCCTTCTGCCTTGCTGTCTGAACTCAGGTCTGTTTCTTCACTTCTCTGAGAATTTTCTCCTGTGTGGTGACTCGATGCTTCCTGCCCATGACAGCCCCTTGGGACTCAAGACTTGGATGATTGTGAATCCACCATCGTAGCCTAGAGGGACCTTCCAGTCCTCCAGCCACCCACCCCCGATAATGCCCTCTGGGAGGAGTGGTTTTGTGCCGGGCAGACCCTACCCCTACTTTTTAGCTGGCCTGCTCCCTGTTCAGTACTGTGTATATGGGGCAGGGGTTAGCTGGGAGTTGTCTTGGATTTCCGAGAGCTGTCATTGCCCATTCTGTCTCCAGATCAAACCCAACCTCCTAACTGGAGTCTTAAAAGTCCCTTCCTGCCAGCAGGACAGCCCTCCATTGCCCCTCCAGACAGTTCATTCAATTGCATTTATTGAGTGCTTACTGTGTGCAGAGCACTGTACTGAGCGACTGGAAAGTACAGTTCAGCAACAAATAGAGATAATCCCTGCCCGCAAGGAGCTCACAGTGTAGAAAGGGGGAGACAGGTATCTTAAAAAAGTAAACAGGCATCAATTGCATCAATATAATGAGATCACCCCTTCTGGGGGGTTCCCAGTGCCCCCTGTGCCAGGAGTGGGATACTGGAAAGGGTGGGGCACAGGAAGACTGGGCAGCCAAGGTGGGCCTGGGCCTGGGGATTAGCTGTCTTTTGTTCTTTCAGTAAAGCCACAGAGCGGGACAGATGTGCCCAGACCCTGCAGGCAGAGAGACTCTTCCTCAGGAACACGTGCAGGTCAAGCTGAATGTCCTGTAGGTGAGGGGAAGAATTCCTAGAGGGAAGAGGCAGGGTTCCCTATACCTAAGCTCCATGATGATGGGCAGACAGGTCGGGAGGGGCTTCCATCTCAGGGCTACCCAGCCCTCTCCTCCCCTCCCCACCCCCACCTTCAGACACATCCAGAGAAAGCAGGGTGGGCCTTTTGGAAGTCAGCCTGTGGCCCTCAAAGCCACAGTGTCTACTTTCCTTCCATTTTCAGGGCCGTGACTCCGCTGGGAGGAGCCAGACTCTGCAGCCAGAATGGCTAGAAGTGAAAGGCTCACTACTACTGAAATTGTTCCCTGGGTGGTAGGATTTGGGGAATCGGAAAGCTGCCTAGCCAGATGGAGCTGTGTCCAGGCAACCTCTGGGGGACTGAGGTGTTTGTAGAGCCAATGGGGCCGCTCTGGGTCCACAGGTGCTTTAAGCAAGACTTGTTTCCTGCCACTCCTCCAGCCACCGCCTGCCCCAACTTTGCCACTCTCCTCCCTCTCCCCAGCCTCAGAAGAGATCAGGTCTTCTCCCAGGGGCTCCTCTCCCCTGAAGGTTGGCCTGGGTGAGGGGGTGGAGATCAGAGAGCCCCTGACCCTTAAGGGTTGGATAGAGTGAGGCAGGATGGGGTAGGGAGGGCAGATCCCAACCCTCCACAGCCCTGCCTCCTTTCTGCAGCCCTCCCCTTCCTCCCACCCTGTGATGCGATCCTCGGGGAACCAGCGTTTGCACTAGTAAGGTCACCACCGGAAGCCAATGATATAGGAGAGGGTGAGGAGTAGAGCGAGTTGGAGGGGACCTCGTTGCTAAGGAAACCCTCTTTCCAGGGTTCTTCCCTGCCTGCTCTGACTGGTTCATTCTCTAGGCACCCTGTGCTGTTTGAGGATGCCAAGGAGTCTCTGTCTCTCTCTCTGTCTCTCTTTCTGTCTCTCTGTCTCTCTTCTCTCTCTCTCTCTCTCTCTCTCTCTCTCTCTCACTCTCTCTCTGTCTGTCTCACTCTGTCTTTGCTCAGTGTTTGCTCTGTTTTTGGTTCTCCGGAATCTGTTGTCTCAAGCTCAGCAGTTTTGATTGAACTGCTACTCTGTGCCTAGTTCTTGGAGACACCCAGAGGGAGAAGACCTGATCCCTTACCCTCCAGGAGCTTATAGTCTCATGTGAGAGATAATAGACATGAATTGGTGAATACATGCTAGTTAAGATAGATTATAATATTGTTAATAGAGGAGGAGCTTTCTGAAGTCAGCCTGTGGCCCTTAAAGCCAGAGTGTAAATTCCTTGTGGGCAGAGAATGTGTCTACCAACTCTACTGAATTCTACTCAACTGTAAAATGGGAATTCAATTCCTGTTCTCCCCCTCCTTGGACTATGAGCCCTTTGTGGGACAGGAACTGTGTCCAACCTGAATAACTTGTATCAACCCCAGCACTTAACAGTGCTTGACATATTATAAGTACTCAATTGATACCATAATTATTATTATTATTATTACTCTCCCAGAGGCTTAGTATAGTGCTCTGGTCTACATGCAGTAAGCACTTGATAAATACAATTGATTGATAATAACTGTGGTATTTGTTAAATACTTGTCACAGTCTAAGAGCAAGGGAGAACAAGTATTTAAATCCATTTTCCAGAAGAGGAACTGAGGCACAGAGAAGTTAAGTGATTTTCCCAAGGTCACGCAATAGACAAACCGTTCTCTAGACTGTAAACTCATTTTGGACAGGGAATGTGTCTACAATCTCTGTTTTAATGTACTTTCCCCAGAGCTTAGTACAGAGCTCTGTACACAGTAAGTGCTCAATAAATATGATTGATTGATTAGTTGAAATGGAAGAGATGGGACTAGAAACCAGGTCACACTGCTGAGAGCAAGCGAGACAGAGACTGAGACACAGAGACATAGAGACTAGATAGAAATAACAGACACAAGTAAATAAATGCTGAGGAGGCTGAAGGGATGGCCTGACCAGATGCGGAAGGAATTAACCCTCCCCACTTTCCCCTTTTTACCCCATTCTCCTGCTTTTCTCTCTTCTCACTTTGTCTTTGTTTCCTCTTTTCATTTCACTTCCTTCCTTAGCAGGTGTCTGTCTCTATAATTATGGGCCTGTATTTCCATTTTTCTCAGATGGATCAGATCTGCTCTCTGCCTATCAAAGTGTGTGTGTGTGTGTGTGTGTGTGTGTGTGTGTGTGTGTGTGTGTGTCCTGCTTCTCCTATCAGACTGTCAGTCCCTTTGAGGGGAGGAACAATGTCTTCTCCCTCACTTCTGCCCTTAGCTTCCAGCATAGTGTTTACCTATGTGGGTCATTTCACTCCCTCAGACTGTCAGCCTCTCAGAGGGCAGGCCCATTGTTCTCTCCTTCTGTCCCTGGTAGAGTGACCTGGGCTCTCTGTTCCCGGGCTGGGCCTGACTGACTGACTGACTCTCTCTGTGAGGATTTTCCAGACATTCCTTGGCAGCCCCCACAGCAGCGAAGGTAATTGCACATGGCTGAGGTTGCTGATGGGTTATAAAGGCAGCCCAAGAACTTTTCAGGAGGTTCTCTGCAGAAATTTGCAGAAGCCAGAGCTTGTGGCCCAGTAGGATACTGACCAAGAGCCTGATCCTCCATTGCTTCTCCAGACTTTCCCCACAATTATAGATAACGCCAACATGCTGCCTGTCTCACCAGCCTATAACCTAGGCATTTTCCTTGACTCATCTCTCTCATTCAACCCACATATTCAGTCTGTCACCAAATCCTGTCGGTTCTACTTTCACAGCAGCTCCAGAATCCACCCTTTCCTCTCCATCCAAACTTGGGCAGGGCTGTCTGTTATATTGTTACATTGTACTCACCCAAGCCCTTAGCACAGTGCTCTGCACACAGTAAGTGCTCAATAAATACAACTGATCAACTGACTGACCCCCCTCCCCAGGTCAAGCCTAAGGCTTCAATTCTAGGATCCGTCACCATCCTCATCATCATAGGTATTTATTGAGAGCCTACTATGTGCAGAGCTCTGTATTACTACACAGGAGAATGTAATACAAATAAAACACATTGTCCTTGTCCTCTTTGAAGAAAAGATGCTAATTAGATCTGACCCACAGGCAAATACACAGACAAGGACTCATTTTTAGACAGTAGCATTTCATTAGTCAGCTACTGCTTCATTTTCTGGGAGTTTCAGAAGAATGGTGTGCACAAATGGGTGCGGGGACATGTGGGGGTGAGAAGTGGGCAGGTGTGTAAGTGCATGTTTGTGAGGGTTTTTGTGGGTGTGGAATGTCAGGGTAGGTGAGTATGTGCTTATGCTAAATTTGTGTATTTAGTGTATTTGTGCATGAGTTATGGGCTGGGAAGTGAGAAGATTAAATGTCGCGAATGTGTGTGTGTGTGTGTGTGCCAACAAGTGTGGGTGTGATTCTACAACCAGTGTATCTCTTAGCAGGGGCACGTGTACACTACCAATGTGAATTTGCTGGTGAGTGTGTATGTGTGTGTGTGTGTCTGCATGTGTGAGTGAGAGAGAGAGAGAGAGAGCGAGCACGTGGATGTATTTGTGTGGGTGGGTTATTCCTGAGCTGTTCTGGGGAAGGATTCCCACAGACTTGCAGCAGCATGTTAGAATTTCTTTCTGGCTAAGGCTCTCCCACTCAGTTGAAAGGCAATCAAGTCAAATGAAAAAGCTCTGACTGTGGGGAGTCCGCAGATGGGAAGAGTTTCTTTGCTTCTATCTGAGCCTCAGAGCCTGCTCTTCCCCTAGGCACAGAACCCAAGTGTCCAGGCTCCCCGGATATGTCCAAGCTTCCAACAGCTGATGAGTGGGGAAGGGGTTTCCATGCCTGCAAACTACCACTTCCCTTTTTCCAGAATCCCCAGCCTTCCATTTGGAGAGAATTTCCCACAACCTGCTCCCAGAAGCATTATGGACTATCCCTGGACAAATGCCATCTTTTCAGGGTGGTTGTTAGTGTGTGTTGCCCAGCTTGGAGACATGACCCTTGGTGGTCTCTTCCCATTAAAGGGCCCTTACCAGAAGGCAAATGGGAACCATAAATGGCCAATGGAAGGAAGGATCTGGAGCTGTTCAAATCCAGGAAAGGACCTGGGTCAGTCTTGTTCAGGTCTTCCTGAAACCAAGGATCCCTAGGAAGTCCAGAAGGGAACTCACTGGCCTCTGTAAGTGCAGGGTGGCATGGGGCTTCTGGACCAAAATCCTGTTAGGGAAATCCCAGTCCAGACACTGGTGTGCAGGTAGTGCTGGGAGACCTGGATCTCCCAGGAAACATCATGGAGCAGCAGTGACAGCACCCAGAAAGCCTCCATTTATAACGTTGTGCAGCACTGGCTGCTTCTGCAAACATCACGGGAGTGGAGTCCGGCTTCATGGGGTCTAAAGTAGCCCCTGGGGGTGCCTGGCTGCCTGTTAAGGCTGGTGCCAGTTAACCAATGCCAGGATTTCTCAAGTTCGTGGACACTTGCCCCCGCCTCTCATATCCCAGCAGGAAGAGTACAGTGGAGCCTCAATATCATTCCCACAGAACCTCAGCACCATTTCCAACCAAATCTCAGCACCATTCTGAATTGATCCTCAGCATCATTCCCACAGAACCTCAGCACCATTCCAAATGGATCCTAAGCACCATTCCAAACACCTTAGCATTATTCTGAAAAGATCCTCAGGATCATTTTGAGCACTTCAGCATCATTCCTAATGGAACCCCAGCATCATTCCAAACAGATCCTCAGCACCATTCCAAATGGATCCTCAGCACCATTCCAAATGGAACCTCAGCCTCATTCCGAACTCACCCTCAGCACCATTCTGAATGGATCTTCATCTCCATTTTAAACACCTCAGCATCATTCCAAACAGAACCTTGGCACCATTCTGAATGAAACCTCAGCATCATTCCGAACGCTTCCTCAGCACCATTCTGAATGAAACCTCCGCATTATTTCTAATGGAGGCTCAGTACCATTCTGAACAGATCTTCAGCACCATTCCCAATAGATTCACAGCACCTCTCTGAATGGAACATCAGCACCGTTCCAAATGGGAGGTGGATCCATTAGTTTAAAGAGCCCCATGAGTAAGCAGTGAAATGGAAGCTGATTAGTTGTGAGTCATGGCCCAGGGCTCAGCTGCTCTGGCCCCTGGAGAAAAAACAGCTTTTCCTGGTGGTCGCCATGGAACCCAGATCACTGCTTTGTGTTCACGTACTTAAGATGCTCATTTTCTAGGAGACGCACGAGCTGTGGAGATAAGGAGCCAGGGAGGCCCAGGTGGGCGGTAGTCCCCCAACCCGGTAATCTTTCTGAGCAGACATTTCTGGATTATCTGAGGTCTAGGGGACCGCAAATCAGGTTGGATGCAGTCCTGGCCCCATGTGGGGCTCACAGTTTCATTCCCCATTTTACAGATGAAGTAACTGAGGCACAGAGAAGTGAAGTGACTTGCCCAAGGTCGCACAGCAGACAAGTGGCAGAGCTAGGATTAGAACCCATTACCTTCTGACACCCAGGCTCATGTTCTATCCACTAGGCCACGCTGCTCTTTTCACTTATTCACTGCACCTAGATCTTGCCTGTCTCGCCATTAACCCCTGGCCTACATCCTCCCTCTGGCCTTTTTGATCAGGTAATATGCCTAGAAACTGCTTTACTACTACTACTACTCTTCCAAGTGGTGAGTATAGTGCTCTGCACACAGTAAGTGCTCAATAAATACCCACTGTATCAGACTGCAGGCTCACTGTGAGCAGGCGATGTGTCTGTTTATTGTTATATTGTACTCTCCCAAGTGCTTAGTACTGTGTTCTGCACACAGTAAACACTTTTTAAATATGATTGAATAAAAGCCTGAGAATCAGAGGCCCTAAATTCTAATCCAGGTCTGTTACCTCTAGACTGTAAACTTCTCCTCTAGATTGCAAATTCCCTGTGGGCAGGGACCATATCTACCAACTCTGTCGTATTGTACTCTCCCAGGTAATTAGTACAGTGTTCTATATGCAAGTAAGCCCTCTGTGAATACCATTGACTGAGTACTTGCTGTGTGACCCTAAGCAAGGCACTCAACTTCTCTGTGAATCAGCTTCTTCAACTATAAAATAAGGATTCAATACCAGTTGTCTTTCGTATTTAGACTGTGAGCCCCATGTGGGACAAGAGATTATGTCCGCTCTGGTGATCTTGTATCTATCCCAGCCCTTGGTACACTGATTGGCACATAGTAAGTGCTTAACAAATACCACCATTATTACTTTTATTGTTTTTCATTCATTCATTCATTCATTCAGTCGCATTTATTGAGCGCTTACTGTGTGCAGAGCACTGTACTAAGTGCTTGGGAAGTACAAGTTGGCAACATATAGAGACGGTCTCTACCCAACAGCGGGCTCACAATCTAGAAGGGGGAGACAGACAACAAAACAAAACATATTAACATAATAAAATAAATAGAATAGTAAATATGTACAAGTAAAATAGAGTAATAAATGTGTACAAACATATATATAGGTGCTGCATTATTATCCATCATGGATAGAGGAGGCTGGCTGAGAGACAGGTTTTCAAGTGCGAGAATTCTTGAGAGCTTGCCAGGGAAAGAGAAAGGGATTGGTGAATGTCTTTCTTCAAACTGGCTGGACAAATACAGCAGAAAAGGGTCTATGGGTCATAGTGGACCCCAAACTCACTTCTGTGGCACTGAAGCACAATTTCAAGTGACACTCAAAACCAACAAGACCAGTCACCCTGGTCTGCATGTTATGATCAGGAACCAGGAACACTTTTTCTGATCAATGTTTCAGGAAGATCGTGAAACTAAGTGCTAGAATCAAAAATGGCACTAGGCAATGGAAAAGTAGCTTAAGCCAGAGTTCAGGCCAAGATGGTCTGTGCCATTAGCGGACACGGAAAGAGCAGCCAGTCAATTAGTAGTATTAATTGAGGGGTTTCTCTTTGTCCATCACACCCCTATCTTTTTAGTTTCATTTGCACCCATGTAGATGAAGTTTGCCATTCATTTGTACCACTTTCAAACTCAAAGATTAGCTTGGTTCAAAGGCAGAAGATTCAGAAGCGGTGGGAGTGAGAGAAGCTGCAAAAGACTGTAAACTCCTGGTGGGCAGGGAATGTGTCTACCAACTCTATTGCATTGTACTCTCTCAAGAGCTTGGTACAATGTTCTGCCCACAAGAAGCACTCAACAGATACCATTGATTGATCAATAGCATTTACTCAGCGCTTAGTGTGGGCAGAGCACTGCTTTGCACTGTTCTAGGAGAGAAGAGGGGCCATCCCACCTCTTTCTTGAGGACCCTTCTGGAGGGGCCAGTCTCGGTCTGAGTTGGCAAAGGGTCCTAAAGCCAAGGATGTGCTGGGATGACTTCCAGAACTCAAGCTCTGCTCAGAATTCACTGTCTTCCCCAGTAGATTGAGATAAAGATTTGATGGATCTCACATCAAGTTTTTTAGGAGAAAATGCTATTTTGCCCCCAAATCATTTTCCACACATCCTTCTGAATTTGTTCATGTCCCATGAGGATGTGATTTATTAAGGGGAGAGAAAGACAGTGCTGAAGCCGAAGGAGGGAAGGAAGGGGAAGGAGAGAGGGGAGAGGAGGCAGCCCCCTAACATCCATCAGGCTCTCAGCTGATCACCTTGCAAGATGGCAATGTTAAAAACATAGCTGGATTTTCTTCTCTTTATGCAGGCTCTGGGCATACACTGGCTTCCCAATGGGTGAAAGGTAAAGTTCCATCTGCCTTGTCTGCAGACTCACCTTTCCCTATGCTTTCTTCGGAGTCCTGGCTGGGCATCTGAGCTCCCACTCATGGGTGGAAGTTCAGAGGAATGGGCCAGTCATTCGAGATTCAGTGTTTCGGGGGATTTGAGGGGTAGGAAGAATAGAGATGTGTCTCGAGGGGTGTACTCAGTTGGTGTGGTGATGTCCGCTGAGGGCAAGATGTGAAAGTTCCTAGTGATGAGAAGTGAGCCACACTGGAATGGGCCCTGGAGAGCTTTCCGCTGAACAGGAGAGGTGAATGTAGCATCAAATCCTCTGTCCTGTCCCTGCTCTACCCTGGTTGCAGCTTTCTTTTCCCACAAAGCTGGGGGTGGGTCTCCTGTGCCCCAGACCTCATTGTTGGTTATGGCTTGATGATTTCACCTCACTGATTGCCCGGACCCTTTCCTTTTATTCAGAGTTTTGTTTTTTGTTTTGGTGACTCCTGTTATCTGATATAAGGGTTTGAATAAGTGGTTTAATTGGGCTGGAGACAAAGGAAAGGGCACCATTTAAAACATAAAGCCCCCATAGGACTACAGTCAACCCTCAGTTATTTGTCTACCCTCAGTTATTTAGGGTTTTATTTTCAAGTGTGTGGATTTTTAAGCAGACTAGAAGCTTGATCTCCTCTTTTGTTTTTAGTCATTTTATTTTAAATTAACACCTTGAACACAAGGTAAAATGGGGAGAAGTTAAAATGCTTGTTCCATGTCAGCTACACTGGGGAAAGGCCCGGTGATGAAGCATAAGTGAAACTATTGTTTTGCAAGAAAATTATGGATTATCCATGAAATTCTGTTTTCAATGATTGTCCACGATGATAGATAATCAATGTATATCAAGGGAGCCTCTGAAAACCATGAATTGGCATGCCTATCTACTTCCCCCGAGGACCACTGCTATCTTGGTGGGCTTATAGGTGTACAGGTAATTGGAGAATGGATAGATAAAGGATGAAGGGGTGGTGGAAAATGGAAAGTAGATGATGAAGGATGGTTGGATAGATGGTGGATGGGAAGCAGCATGGCCTAGGGGAAAGCGCATGGGCCTTGGAGTCAGACAACCTGGGTTCCAATCCTGAATCTGAACCTTAACTTCCTGTGCCTCAGTTTTCTCACCTGGAAAATGGGATTTAAATACCTCTTCTCCCGACTGTGCCTGACCTGATTAACTTGTATCTACCCCAGAGACTAGAACAGTGCTTGACACATAGTAAGCCTTTAGCAAATACTATAATTATTGCTATTATTATCATGGATGGACAGAGGGATAGATGGATGGATGAAGGATGGCTAGATGGTGGATGATGGGTGGAGGTGGATGAATTCTTTCATTCAATCATATTTATTGAGCACTTACTGTGTGCAGAGCACTGCACTAAGCACTTGGGAGAGTACAACAGTAAACAGACACATTCTCTGCCCACAACGAGAATGGAGGGAAAGGTGAATGAATGAGTGGATGAATGTTGGAGAATCAATGGATGGAAGATGGTTAGATGGTGGAAGGATGAAGGGAAGATAGATGATGAATGAATGATGAATGGACGGACGATGGATGGAAGAATGGATTCCTTCAGAGAATCATTGCGAAGAGAGACCGTCTCATTAGAATTCTGAGTATGTGCAGGCATAAAATTCAGGTGTATTCCAAGTGGCAGCAGGTTCTAATGGGTTTAGTGGAATGGGATTAACACCGTGAAGGTCCGGAGGTCACATAACTACAATAGGGCCCCCATCAATCCCAAAGAAACCTCCCCATGTCCCCCACTGTCCTGTCACCTGCTGCCTATTTCCTTTGGGTTCCACTGCTTCTGTTTTTCCCATTTTTCAGTCTTTTGGATTGTTGTTCTTTATTTAGTATCCCTCGGTGCTCTCCCCTTTGATGTACAGGCATTTCTATAGAAACCAGGCAGGGTGGAGTGGCCTGCTGAGTGACATCGAATCTGATTTTGACACTCAAGACAATGGGCTCTACTAGGTCAGTGACTGGGCTGGGTTGTGGGGAGGCCTCATGGGCAGATCCCTCATGGGAACACAGGGGTTTGGGAGACTTACCACCCTCCAATGCCATCCCCTCCCTCAAGAAGCCAAGGTCAGCCTTCTCAAGCCCGGAGGCCAACAACCTGGGGGGCCATCCTAGCTGCTCCTTCGAGGATGTGTCTTCAGTGTTTGTCTCTTGTGAATGGAGATCCCCCAACTGGGGATATGGATTCTAGTGGCCATATTGACCTGCTGCCAGGGTGACCACCCCACCTCCCTCCAAGGCCCTGAACTCCTTACTCAGCTGGGTGGGTACTGGGGGATCATTTGCGGGAGGAGAGCAGCGGAGGGGAGGGAGGAGACACAGTTGTCTCCTTGAAGAAGCTGTGGGCAGAGCCCTCAGGCCCTGGTGTGAGGGGAGAGAGGGGTGCTGACCACATAGCTGCTCTCTCAGACCAACCACAGGCAGTCTTCCAGTTTCAATCATGATTTAGGCCCTTTGCAATCACTTTACATGGCAATTTTTCTTTCAGAGGCTTGGGCCACTCAAATTCTCATACCAACGTGAACCCCCAATCTGCTCTGAAACAGGCAGAAATATTTCTTCTCCTGCAATTGTCTCTCTAGGGGGTGCTGACGTTTCAACTAGATATTCAAAAATGCCACCATACAGTCATTACTGCATTTATTAAGCACTGACTATGTGCTAAACCCTGAGGTAGAAAATAGATCACTAGCTCAGACACAGTCCCTGATCCTAATGGAACTCAAAGTGGAGGAGGTAGGGAGAATATATGTCTTATCTCCGTTTTAAGGAAGAGGTAACTGAGAAGGTGTCCTGAAGTAAACCAGGCCAGTTTACCAGAACCAGGCTCAGTTCTTGTAAAAGTCCCAGAATGAAGAGATGGATATGAAAGATGTTTAGCTGTTGCAGCAGAGACCCTCTTGGCTAGTGGGAGCTGTGTCCATGTGGGACCTGGGCACAGGTGGTGGGGGTGAGGGAGGAGCCGGACTCCCTTAGTCAGAAGTTGGGAGACATGGAAGGATTGGGGCCAAGGTGGCAGGCTCCTCTCCTTGCACTCTGCTGGCAGGATGCCTCCTGGACCCCTTCTGACCTGGCCTGGGAAGCCTTGGGTTACCTCCTCCAGGAGGCCTTCCCAGACTGAGCCCCCTTTTTCCTCTCCTCCTCCCCATCCATCCCCACAGCACTTGTATATATTTGTACAGATCTATTACTCTATTTATTTTACTTGTACAGATTTACTATTCTATATATTTTGCTAATGACGTGCATATAGCTATAATTCCATTTGTTCTGATGATTTGGCACCTGTCTACATGTTTTGTTTTGCTGTCTGTCTCCCCCTTCTAGACTGTGAGCCCTTTGTTGGGTGGGGACCGTCTCCATATGTTGCCGACTTGTACTTCCCAAGCTTTTAGTACTGTGGTTTGCACACAGTAAGTGCTCCATAAATATGACTGACTGAATGAATGAATGGTCCAGGACTTTCCCCTGGAGGCAGGCTGACCTTGGGCCCAGTCCCTCCCCACCTTGCAGCAATGCCCTCTCGAACTGCAGGTAGACAAAGTTTTCACTTTCAGCCCTGACAAGCGGTTAAATGACTTGCTCAAGGTCATTCAGCAGGACAGTGGCAGAACAGAGATCAGAACTAGGGTCTTCTGACTGTCGGTCCTACTACCTCCCCCTAAATAATAATAAAAGAATAAAACCTACAAATAAAAATAGTAGAGATCATTAACTTCAGGGAGGATGGAGGAGGGTGGGGGATGGGAGGACTTGGTGGATCATTATCGAGCATCAACAGGCAATCATGTTGCAAACAAAGTTGATTGCCTGGATGAAGACAATTGACTGGGAGCAGATGAGTCATCTTTGAAAAGGAGGCGACGAGATGGGAAATTGGAAGCTTCGTAAGGTCCTTCAGTGAATGCTCAGTCACTGCCTGAATGCACAATAAGTAACCCAGAGCCAAGCTGGCCATGCTGCATGACAATTCAGAAGGAGAAGTCACGGCACAGGGAGGTCAAACACTGACCAGTGTCTGATCTAGGCTTCTGCCTCCCTCCCTACAGGGCGAGGAAGGGACCATCTGGGAGTTTTACTTAGGCCAGGAGAAAGCTGGGAAAGGAAACATCTCAGAAATCATCTGGGCATGGGTCTTGTTCTGAAACTGGCTCAGAAAGTGGGGCTCCCACCGCAGCCTCGAGGACCACCTTCACAGACAGGCAACTGGTCACTTGTTGGTCTTCCCTTCTGTCCACCCCTAGATGGTAGCCCCTTTGGTGGACATGCAGTAACAGTATACAGGCCTTCTCAGACTCTCCCCTGTCACAGTAGTGTTTGGATAACAATAATAATAATAACAGTAATGATGGCAATTGTTAAGCTTTTACTATGTGCCAAGCACTGTTGTAAGCACTGGGGTAGATACAAGGTAATCAGGTTGTCCCACGTGAGGCTCAGTCTTCATCCCCATTTTACAGATAAGGTAGCTAAGGCACCGAGAAGTTAAGTGACTTAAGTGCCCAGCGTCACACAGCTGACCAGTGGCAGAGGCAGGATTAGAACCCATGACCCCTTACTCCCAAGCCTGTGCTCTTTCCACTAAACCACACTGCTTCTCAATGCCCTCAATTGCTTCTCAATCATTTGGATGCCTTCTGTGGACAGGGCTCAGTGGCCAACTGCCCAGAACCACCTTCAGTGCCCCCCACCTCCAACCTCCTCCAACCCCTACACTGGCCCTGCTGTGCCAGGAGAGGTGGTGTTTAAATACCATTCAATGCTTTAATCTCCCTTTAATCAATCAACGATGTTTATTGAGTGCTTACTGTGTGAAGAGCACTGTACTAAGCACCTGGATATTGTACAATACAGTAGAGGCGATAGACACAATCCCTGCCCACAAGGAGCTCTCAATCTCCCTCTCCCTCTCCCTTTTCTTCAACCCCAATCCTAATTTCAATACTTTTAGGTGGCTCTCTCTCATCTCGGGTATATGGTGGCGGCGGGTGGGACAATAGGGACCATCTAACTAAACCATGGAGGCCTGGGAGCATAAACTGGAAGATCGCAGGCAGCCGCAGCCTGGAGCCTGGAGTTCAAACAGGAGAGCCCAATGCTTGCAGATAAACCAAGAGAAACCTGAGGGAGGGGCTACAGAAAGAGGGTTTAGTGATGACTCCGAGGAAACTCAATTTGAAAATCTAGGGAACAATGGGGATCAGAGACAGATGCTCCCTGCCCCAGAAAGGAAGGGCACAAAAGGAGGTTCTGGGAGGTGATTTTAGCAAAGCTAACTCCCAAACACCTCACTCTCAGGATGCTAAAGGTGCGGAGACCTGATAAGGGCCTTTTAATGCTTCTGAGGGCCTGGGAGGGAAAGGAATTGTTACTGTGCTCTTCTGGGAAGGGAGAGAAATAGGAAAAGGACTGGGATGAAATAAGTGAAAGGAAATTGGAGCAGGCTATGAGGAAAGCCAAGAATGCCAATGGTTGCAGTTATAATGCTGAGGTATAATTGCTCCAGTTTATAGGTAATGAACAAAATCAATCAATCAATCAATCAATCAATCGTATTTATTGAGCGCTTACTATGTGCAGAGCACTGTACTAAGCACTTGGGAAGTACAAATTGGCATCACATAGAGACAGTCCCTACCCAACAGTGGGCTCACAGTCTAAAAGGGGGAGACAGAGAACAGAACCAAACATACCAACAAAATAAAATAAGTAGGATAGAAAAGTACAAGTAAAATAAATAAATAAATAGAGTAATAAATATGTACAACCATATATACATATATACAGGTGCTGTGGGGAAGGGAAGGAGGTAAGACGGGGGGATGGAGAGGGGGACGAGGGGAGAGGAAAGAAGGGGCTCAGTCTGGGAAGGCCTCCTGGAGGAGGTGAGCTCTCAGCAGGGCCTTGAAGGGAGGAAGAGAGCTAGCTTGGCGGATGGGCAGAGGGAGGGCATTCCAGGCCCGGGGGATGACGTGGGCCGGGGGTCGATGGCGGGACAGGCGAGAGGGAGGTACAGTGAGGAGATTAGTGGTGGAGGAGCGGAGGGTGCGGGCTGGGCAGTAGAAGGAGAGAAGGGAGGTGAGGTAGGAGGGGGCGAGGTGATGGAGAGCCTTGAAGCCCAGGGTGAGGAGTTTCTGCTTGATGCGCAGATTGATCGGTAGCCATTGGAGGTTTTTGAGGATAGTGCTCAAAACATCAAAACATTGTTTTAAGCATTAAAACAAAATGTGCTTTGAAGAGGGTTTTGCTTTTTTTAATTTTGTCCTTGTAAATTAGGGAAGTAGACACTATCACCCCTCTCAGATAAAATCTCCAGGATGGCATATTTTTCAAAATTTTGACTGCCGCCACCCTATCACCCCCTTGAAGGGGTGCCCTGAGGCTACTTGCTTACTGCCTGCAGCTGGCCCTGTCAGTGGAAAGGGCGTGCAAAACCTAAGAAAGTTCAGAAGCTTTTAAAAAATGGAACCAGGGTAGGTCTGGGTTGTAAACAGAATGGATGGCAGAGCAAGAAAACCAAAAAGTAAATGTAAAAACTAAGGTTGGGGGCTGCATTGGCTTCTTGTCTGAGGAAAGACTGAGGAAACAGAAATGCAGGAACGACTGGCATATCTGCCCTGCCCAGAGCACAAAGCCTCATGGATGTTACGGACCCAGGATTGGTTGACGTAAAGGAGGAGGTTTTAGTGTCTAGAGAAGGATTCCGAGATGCTTTGCATACCAAAATAATGAACCACTGTTAAGACTTACACTTGGTGTTAATGTTTTATGGGAAGCTAAGAGTGTGGATTATTAGGGGGGAGATCAGATGGTGGGAAGGACAACAGGGGAACCAATGGAAGATCATTGGAAAAGGGGTAAAACTGAGTTGCTCTCTAAGATATTGTAATGTAATTTTGTTTTATAAACTGTTTGTTTTGGATGACTTTTGTGAAAACGAAATAAAGGAAAATTTTGTTAGGATCCTGTGGGAAGCGGGTTCAGGGCAGGAGAACAAAGAAACTTTTTAAATTTAATCAAGTTAAACCTGTAGGGTCAAATCTGGTGGTGCTTGAAAAATTAAAGGTGAAATCAAACGTAAAGTTCTGGGGAACAGTGAGTCTTGAAAAAGATAAATGCTTAAAAAGGTACGTGGGTAAGACCCTTCAATGCTCTCCAGTCACTAACCCCATCTTACAAAGCTGCTCTTTTCACTTGTTTCTCTGCAGCTTGTCCTTTTTTCTTCACCAACTCACCTTCTAACTGTCCCTCACTTGTCACTCTCCTGCCTCGGCACCCTCACTCATTCTGTTTCCCTCAGTCTGGCACTCCCTTCCCTCTCCATATTGGACAGCCTACATATTCTGAACCTTCCTCAGATCTGATTTCCTCCAACAAGTCTTCCCAGATTAATTTTCTCTCTCCCAGTCAATCAATAGTATTTATTGAGCACTTACGGTGCAGAGCACTGTACTAAGAACTTGGGAGAGTACACTATAACAGAGGTGGTAGTCACATTCCAAGTCATACAAACCCACCAGTGATCTCTAGTACTCCTAAACTTGGGAATCACGTGGCCTATTGGAAAGAGCATGGTTCTGGGAACCAGAGGACCTGGGTTCTAAGCCTTGCTCTGCCACTTGTCTGCTGTGTGACCTTGGGCAAGTCACTTATCTATCAATCAATTTGTGGTATTTATGGAGTGCTTACTTTGTGTAGAGCTTCCTCTGTTTCTCAGTTTCCTCATATGTAAAATGTGAATTCAATATTTGTTCTCCCTTCGGCTTAGACTGTAAGTCCCATGCAGGACAGGAAATGTGTCCAACCTGATTATGTTTTAACGACTCCAGCACTTAGTTCAGTGTTCAGCACATCAATAGCATTTTTTACAAAAATCAAAAGTATCCCCATCCTCAGCCTTTATGTGTCCATATTTATTTAACTGTAGATTCAATTATTTACTTTGTCTACTCTATAAATATTATTTTGTCTGCCTCTTCTGCTTAGAGTGTACACTCCTTAGGATCAGGCCCCTTTTTTATCTTGTACTTCCCAAGGTGTCAATAAACACAACCACTACTACCACTACTGCTGCTGCTGCTGCTGCTACTACTACTATTGCTCCTACTGCGCCCACCAGCACAACTTAGTAAGGTGCATTACCCTTAGTGGGCACTCAATAAATGCTCTTACTAGTCCAGTCTGGAAAACACCATCAAAATCATTCTTGTGCTATAGGCTCTGCTCAGGTGGGGCCTGTATCTTACTCCAGCCACCGATCACCATACAGCTTTGACTATTTCACCCTGGACTAGGGTGGCTGCTCATCCAGTTTTAAACTGGACAGTCCGGTTTTCATCTGGTACAGCAATATCTGTACTTTTATTTTCAGAAACTGGACTCCCTCTGCCCCAACTCCTGCTGCCAATTTCTGGTGTTGGAAAGTGGTGCCCATAATCACAGGGATCTGGGAAGAAACTGGAAAGACTCTGGAGTAAGTGGGAGGATGGGGAATGCTTGTTGACCTTCCTCACCCCACTGATGACATTCTGTAGGTGTTACAGGGTTTCCCAAAATGTGTCACTAATGGGGGTCTCCTGTTAGCAATGAAACAGAGAAGCAGTGTGGCCTAGTGGATACAGCACACGCCTGGGAGTCAGAAGGACCTGGGTTCTAATCCCAGCTCTGCCACTTGTCTGATGTGCGACAACTTCTCTGTGCCTCAGTTCCCTCATCTGTAAAATAAGGATTAAGATGTGAGCCACATGTCCAAAAGGCATCCCAGTGCTTAGAACAGTGCCTGAAAAAGTGCTTAGCGCTTAACAAATACCATAAAACAAAATGGTATTAGGAGAAGCAGTGTAACATAGTGGAAAGAGCACGGGCTTGGGAATCAGAGGTAGTGGGTTCTAATCCCGGCTCCACCACTTGTCAGCTGTGTAGCTTTGGGCAAGTCACTTAACTTCTCTGTGCCTCAGTTACCTCATCTGTAAAATGGGGATTTAGACTATGAGACCCACATGGGACAACCTAATTACCTTGTACCTACCCCAGCACTTAGAACAGTGCTTACCAAACACATAGTAAGTGCTTACCAAATACCATCATCATCATCACCATCATCAAAACCAAAAAAGTGTCTTTTGCTTTTGGGTTGCCTAAGGGGTGTCCAATATTGTCTAGGTCCATTACCAAGTATGGTCCTTACTTCTCCTGCCCTGTGGGCAGGAACCAGCAGTGGAGGGAGGAGGCGCTTTGGCTCATAACTACAGCCAATAACTGGTGAGGAGAAAACAGTGGTTTGGGAGCTGAGGGAAGGAAAGTCAGGCCACGAAATAACCACTTTCCCAACTCCCAGGGATCTTAAAAGTAATTACTGGGAGTGTGAAAATAGCAAGTAAATTACCTCTTCTCTTCTTAAGTGACCGACTTTCTTCTTCCATTTCTTTATTAGGTTGGCATAAGGCACTCATTAAAGAAATGTGGAAAGTAAACATCATCTTTGTTTTAAAGAGACACAGCAAAGCAACAAACTCAAAAAATCGGCTCTTCATTGATGTCAACGTGTAAGCTACAAAGGGTGAAAAAGATGAAAATGTTGAAAATCACCTTGGCTGTCAGCGTCAGTCATCTTCATGATTGTTACCAGCACTGTCTTTGTGGTCATCACCACTGTCATTCTCATCCTTGTCTTCCTCATCACTTTCACCACAATCATCAGCACTGACACAATCTTCATCATGACTATCGTCATCATTAGGGTAACTCTCATCTTCTCAATCAACCAATCATGATTACTGGGAATCTACTAGGTGCAGAGCACTTGGGGAGATACAATGGAAGTGAAGTCACAGTTTCCACCCTCAATAGTTTATAATCCAACAGTGAAGGTGGATACAAATATTTGCAGGAGGAAAAAGAGAAAGGGAAGGTAAGAAGTAGTGGGAAGAGCACAGGCCTGGTAGCGGACTTGGGTTCTTATTCTGTCCCTGCCTCTTGTCTCCTGCGTTACTTTGGGCAACTCAACTTCCCTGGGCCTCAGTACCTCATGTGAAAATGGGGATTCTGATTATGAGCCAACCCGATTAGCTTGTATCTACCCAAGCACTTAGCACAGTGCCTGTCACAGAGTAACTGCTCAATAAATACCATAAAAAATGGTGGGTAGGTGAATATTCAAGTGCTCCAACTGTAGGTTTCAGAAATCAGTTTTTACAGAAGGGTTACAGGTAGTTTTGAGTTGGTGGTTGCTCACAAATGTCTTAATTACTGAATATTACCTTCATTATCGTCACTGTCACAATCATATACACACATCTGTGCAGATGAAGAAGGACTCTTTTTATTCATGCATGTATGTAGGACTATCTCCTTCCTATTGAAAAGACTATGGCAGAAGACAGGACATTCTGGAGAAAATATAACCATAGAATCGCTATGAATTGAAAATGACTCTATGGCACTTGATAATAATAGTAATTTAAAGGACAGACCTTTAATGAAGAAATCCACCAAAGGGTGCACTGGGGGGTGAAAAGTCAGTGTCACCCCTTACCGCACCACATCACACAGACTGTTTTTTGTTGAGCTGCTGTGTTTGAGGTTTGGGCACCTGCTATTTTCTGTCTGGCTTCCTTGTCTCCTGACCTCCTTTAAGCTCCCGGCCCCACAGAATGGCTGCTTTGTTGTTGGCAGGAGTGCCACACTGGTCTGCCTGTTAAACTGCTCTACCCTGGGTCTTTGGCTCTGCTGACACTTCAGATCATTTCCTAGGTTCCCCTTGTTTTCAGTCACCCACTTGCCCCTCACCACCTAACACACAGAGGGCCAAAGAGTCAGTCTCCTCTACGCTGTAAACTCCTTGTGGGCAGCGAACACCGACTCTATGCTTGCCTCCAGACTTGGGGAACATTGGCTAGGGGCTAGGGGGCTGAGAACAGTGGGGTTGGGAGGGGGTATGTCCCATCCTTCCCCAACTCTCAGCCTGCTGCCCTCCTTCCTCCCCACCGCTGCACCAACTTCGAGCACCATGGCAGCTCCCCAACCAGGCTCTGGTGGTGCTGCTGCTTGCTTACCAACCCTAGAGAGGAAGGCAGCTGCTTTCTCTGCTGCCCAGCATCTTCTCTTTGGGTCTTCCTTCCACTCTCCATGGTTGTGCTGTTGCCTCCAGTCCTACAAATAGTACTTACTAAGTATTTTCTATGTGCCCAGGGGTCACATTCTAAGAGGGAGAGCAGGTACTTTGGCCTCATTCTATAGAGGAGGAACTGAGGTCCAGAGAGGTTAAGTGACTTGTCCAAGGTCACATAGTAAGCAAGAGGCCAAGCAGGGTCAAGAACCTCGGTCATCTGGCTTCCAAGCCCATGCATTTTCCACCTGGCTACCTGACCTCCCTAGCAAACCCTGGAGCCTGGAAGAGTCCGGGATAGGGGTCTGCTGGCTGGGGTCAGGGTGGGATAGCAGGTGTGTCTGAGTTGTTCAGGTTTTCTGAGACCTTTTCCCAGGACCTGGGGGTGAACTGCCCCCCAAAAGGCTCCATCCTACTGATTTGCCCAGGAAGTAGACGTGACTTGAGAGGGTCAAGAGCCCTGGCCAGATCTCCCCCACTCCCATGCCAGGATGCCAGGGCTCTGCCCACCTGCTGGGAGGAGGACATGGGAACTGGGCTCAGCATTGGGCACTGCCAGGCTGTTGTCTTTTCCACTTTGCTTATCTCATCCTCGCAGGTGGAGTCACCTACCAGCTGGCTGCCCATCTCACCAACCTGCCAACTGTCTATATCCTGCCACTGACATCCTGGAGGGGGAGCCCAGATGATGGCAGCAGACAGAGCCTTCAATAGTACAGGACCAGTGCCAGGGATAATCTTTTCTCTTTTTATTAACATTATTACCTGAAGTCTACCTTTTTTTCGACCAGTCTAATTTCTTCTGGCCCCTCCAGGGAATGAAGCCTCCTCTCCAGCAGCCTCTTTCCAGACAGAAATTGCCTTTTTTTGGCCTCAGGAATGAGCGAAATGTGAGGAAGACCCCCAGAGACCTCGAGCTGTCCCACTGAGAGGCACTTCACCCTGCATCCGGATTTAGAAACAAGCATAGCAGCAGTCAAATGGCCAACCTGGCCTAGGCTGCCAACCTCAACCTGGCTAACTCCAACCAGGCAGAATGTTCCTGCCAGGTTTGAGAGAGTAGCTGGGGACAAAGCAATACTTCCTGCATTATCTTCCTGGGGTGGGGAAGGGCCAATTGGGTTCGTCTTTGAGGGACACATTTGTTGAGGCAGGAGAAGCAACTGTGAGAGGATGTCAGGCAGATTTGTAGAAATCCGTCAGCACCTTGCTTTGAGGTACTCAGCAGACGGGCACGAAATCTCACTCCTCCTCCTGCAGGCCTGGAGAAGTGTGGTGTTGTTGCCTATGATTAAATGCAGGAGATCAGAAGCACAGAGACAGTAGGGGACTGATCCAACGTCTCCTGGACTTCAGTCACTACTCCCCTTGCTGCTGCATCTCCCCTGCAAAACTAACTGCAGTAAGCAATTCTGTTGAATTGGGCACTAGGCAGCCTTGCAGAGTGACATGGGCCTAAGGGGCCCCACTTGGAACTCATTATGGCAGCTGCAGGGTGGAAACTAGAGGGCATGCTAACCTGGCCTGAGCTTCCTTTTGGGCCATTTGATGTCACTTCTTTTTTTCCAACCAAAGTCTGGTCTGATGTCTGGAATCCTCCTGAATTGTGGAAAAAAAAATTATCCCCTTTCTTTCTTCAGGAGAGACTTTAGCTTTTTCCCAGGGGACCAGAGCAGTAAGCAACATGGTTTAGCGGCTAGAGCACGGGCCTGGGAGTCAGAAGGTCATGGGTTCTAATCCTGACTCTTCCACTTGTCTGCTGTGGCCTTGGGCAAGCCGCTTAACTTCCCCGTGCCTCAGTTACTTCATCTGTAAAATGGGGATTTAGACTGTGAGCCCCATGTGGGACATGGACTGTGTCCAACCTGATTTCCTTGTAATAATAAATAATAAATAATTATGGTATTTGTTAAGTGCTTACTATGTGCCAAGCATCATTCTAAGCACTAGGATAGATACAAGGTAATAAAGTTGTCCCACTCAAGTTGTATCCACCCCAGTGCTTAGAACAGTGCCTGGCACATAATAAGTGCTTAACAAATACCATAATTTTTATTATCATTATGAGAGATTTTGTCTCCCGTCAGAGAACCTGGGTGAACTCCTTTATGGCTGCTGTCAAAAATTGAATCCTGGACTGAGTGGGTCATGGGAAGAACTCTGGTCTGAGTAGCTGGGATCTGATGGTGTCAAGTATCTTGGGGTGTGGGGCTAAGAGAAGGGTGGGGGTTCCCAGGAGAAGTCCACCATGGGGGTAGGGAGGTCCTGGGAAGAAGTATCTACTGGGTTGAACCCTGGGTTTAGAGTCAGGTAATCTCCCTGGAATGAGTCCCAGGTGTCACAGAGCACAGTAGGATCCAGGCATTGTAATTGCAGTGGTCCAGGATATGAGTGAATGAATGAATGAATGAAAGGATAGAGAGCATCCTGGTGGGGGAGGGGAGGGAGTGCTGATGGACAGTGGGTCCTGCTCCCCAGTTAACTCAGCTGCACCCCCACAACCCAAGTCCATCCTCACCCCCTGTCTCCCCAGTAGCAGTGGCACAGAAGGAGGGTCTGTGGTCATCTGTGTGACCAGAGGGGCATTGGTGACATCCTCTTCCCATTGTGGCTTAGTGGAAAGAACACAGCTTTGAATCTGTGTTCAATCTGTGTTGAATCTGTGTTTGAACCTCCTCCTCCTCCTCCCCCCCATCCCCTCCTTACCTCCTTCCCCTCCCGACAGCACCTGTATATATGTATATATGTATGTACGCATTTATTACTCTATTTATCTATTTATTTTATTTGTATATATTTATTCTATTTATTTTATTTTGTTAATATGTTTTGTTTTGTTGTCTGTCTCCCCCTTCTAGACTGTGAGCCCGCTGTTGGGTAGGGGACCGTCTCTATATGTTGCCAACTTGTACTTCCCAAGCGCTTACTACAGTGCTCCGCACACAGTAAGCACTCAATAAATACAACTGAATGACTGAATTTGGGAGTCAGAGGATGTGGGTTCTATCTGCTGTGTGATCTCGGGCAAGCCATTTAACTTCTCTGTGCCCCAGTCACCTCATCTGTAAAATGGGGATTAAAACTGTGAGCACCACATGGGACAACCTGATTACCTTGTATCTGCCTCAGTGCTTAGAACAGTGTTTGGCACATAGTAAGCGCTTAACAAATACCATAATTATTATTATTATCCCTCACCGACTATTCCCCCAATCCTCCCCTGACTGGACAACCCTCCCCAGGGTCTCTAGTCCAAGGACAACTAGCCGGGTCTTGGATCACCCTTTTCCCAGCACCCCAGTCCCACCATCCCTCATCTCCAGCTGTCCCGCTGAATGGGGCAACAAGAGAGAGCGTAGGGCTGGACTTCTGCAACGGCCAAGGAGGTCACGGCTGAGCACCGGGGGATCGGGAGTGAAGACCTTTGGATTCTGGCATCTCCAAGCCAGGGATTCATTCATTCCGTCCTTTCCTTTCCTTTCCTTTTAGACTGTGAGCCCACTGTTGGGTAGGGACTGTCTCTATATGTTGCCAGCTTGTACTTCCCAAGGGCTTAGTACAGTGCTCTGCACACAGTAAGCGCTCAATCAATACGATTGATTGATTGATTGATTGATTGATTGATTGATTCCTGCCTGGACCAGGCTCTTCCCAGGACCCGGCAGGCCCGCCACGGGGCCCTCTGCCATCTAGTGGCCGGACGAGCACCTGCAGCGTCCTCGCTCGCACATTTTCTACCCAAACCTTGCGGTTTAATCAATCAATCAATCAATCAATCAATCAATGAATCGTATTTATTGAGCGCTTACCGTGTGCAGAGCACTGTACTAAGCTCCTGGGATGTACAAGTTGGCAACATATAGAGACAGTCCCTACCCAACAGTGGGCTCACAGTCTAAAAGTCTGTGCCTTGTGTCTGTGCTCACAGTCTAAGCCTTGGAGAAAGGGGCAAGATCTGAGGAGCTCCTCAATCAATCAATCAATCGTATTTATTGAGCGTTTACTGTGTGCAGAGCACTATACTAAGCCCTTGGGAGGTACAAGTTGGCAACGTATAGAGACGGTCCCTACCCAACAGTGGGCTTACAGATCCTCCTCCTCCAAGTGGTTCATTCCCCAACACCTGGGAGCATCTGAAGGACAGGGACTGTGTCCTACCTGATTATCTTGCATCTACTCCAGTGCTTAGTACAGTGCTTGACACCTAGTAAACAATCCCACAAATAATAATAATAATAATAATAATGATGGCATTTGTTAAGCGCTTACTATGTGCAGAGCACTGTTCTAAGCACTGGGGAGGATACAAGGTGATCAGGTTGTCCCACGTGGGGCTCACAGTCTTAATCCCCATTTTACAGAGGAGGGAACTGAGGCTCAGAGAAGTTAAGTGACTTGCCCAAGGTCACACAGCAGACATGTGGCAGAGTCGGAATTCAAACCCATGGCCTCTGACTCCAAAACCTGTGCTCTTTCCACTGAGCCGCGCTGCTTCTCTTCTATACCACAATTATAATAATTAATAATTATGGTACTTGTTAAGTGCTTACTATGTGCCAACCACCATACTAAGCACTGGAGTAGATACAAGTTAATCAGATTGGACACACTCCCTGCCCCATAGGGGGCTCACAGTCTTAATCCCCATTTGACAGATGAGGCAACTGAGACACAGAGAAGTGAAATGAGTTGCCCAAGTTCACACAACAGACAAGTGGCAGAGCAGGGATTAGAACCCTGGTCTTTCCGACTCCCATCCAATGCTCTTTCCACTAGACCACACTATAATTATTATTATCGCCACGCTCCCTGCATTTTCTGAATTGAGAGGTAGGCATTTCTTTGGAACTACCTAATGAAAGGGATTATCTTGTATCTACTCCAGTACCTAGTACAGTGTTTGGCACATAGTAAACACTTAACAAATACTACAAATACCACAGATTATCATTATTAATGTGCTTCCTGCATTTTCTGAATGGACGGGGGGCATTACTTTGGGAATACTTGATGAACGAGAACCCCAAGGCTGAATATCCACTCCCCTCATCCTTTCTAAATGCCAGGGCTCTCTCTCTCCCCTGCTTTGACCCAGCTCCTCCCAGGCCGGGGAAGGGCACTGTGGTTCCCTGAGCCCAGAATTTCCTTTTAAGCAGATCTGAACGGCCCAACTTCCACCACAACCTGCACTGCCGCAGCCACTGTGGGCAGGTATAAATAAATCTGAAGCTATGCTAACAAGGGTTCCCTAACAGCCCTCTGACAGCTCTGCCACTAGGAATTATGCAGCTGCAGCCAGCCACCCGTGCGTCTTGACAGATTGAAAGCTTTCTGGAAGAAGCAGGGAGCACTGAGGGGAGCAAGAGGAGGGAAATCAAAGGACGATCCGGCTCAGACAGACAGGGCCAGAAACGAGCATTTTGCCAGTGAAGTGCCAGTTGTCTGGCTTTTCTTCCTCCTCCTTCTGCGGGTTCAAGTCTTTACTGTATTATTCTGGGTGACTGCAGCTTCTGGAATAGGCCAACCCAGAGAGCAGGGATCATGTCTACTAATTCTAGTGTACACTCTCAAGAGCTCAGTTCTGCACACAGTAGACTGAAGCTCGTTGAGGGTATGGTTTGTGTCTACCATCTTTACTGTACTCTCCCATGAGTTCGGTACAGTACTCTGCACGCAGTGGACTGTAATTGTGTCTACCATCTCTACTATACTCTCTCTCTCTACTGTACTCTCACTTAACTTCTCTGGGCCTCAGTTACCTTATCTATAAAATGGGGATTAAGACAGTGAGCCCCATGTGGGATCTGGACTAGGTCCAATCTGACTAGCTCTTATCTACCCCAGCACTTAGTACAGTGACTGGCACATAGTAAATGCTTAACAAATACCATAAAAGCAACAAAAAAACCCAACCTTTCTTTGTTGGAAGTTGCACTGGGGGACTGACATCACTGTCCTGCTTCAACCTGTTTAACTCCAGTTTCTCTTTTTGTCTGCATTCTATATTTCAGTTCAGTACAGTGCTCTGCACACAGTAGACTGTGATTGTGCCTATTAATTCTAGTGTACTCTCCTAAGCACTTAGAGTGGTGCTCTACATGCAGTAAAAGTTCAATAAATAACATAGATTGATTGATTGATAGAGCCCAAGGGTGTTAAATGAGAACATGGGGAGCCTTTGGCTGAATGATAAAACTGGAAAGGCTCACCCAAAGTCATTTGGTCAGCCCCCTGTCTTCAGAAAATAATTCCTCTAGGTCCAAGGGTCAGGGATTCACCTTGTTCTGGAAGGTCTCGAGGTAAGGGAATTCCATGCCCTTGCCAGGGCACCCTATTCCAGGCCTTGGTACCATCAGCTTCCACAGCAGTGTGAACAGCACAGGGTGGCATGGGTAGAACAATGGGCAGAATGAGTAATAATAATAATAATGTTGGCATTTGTTAAGTGCTTACTATGTGCCAAGCACTGTTCTAAGCACCGGGAGCGGATACAAGGTGATCAGGTTGTCTCACATGGTGCTCACAGTCTTAATCCCCATTTTCCAGATGAGGTAACTGGGGCTCAGAGAAGTGAAGTGACCTGCCGAAAGTCACACAGATAGTGGTGGAGCCAGGATTAGAACCCATGACTTCTGACTCCCAAGCCCGGGCTCTTTCCACTGAGCCACTCTGCTTCTAGAGTAGCAGTGCAGTCTAGTGGAATGAGCACAGGCCTGGGAGTCCAAAGGACCTGGATTCTAATCCCTGCTCTGCCACGTGTGTGCTGTGTGACCTTGGGTAAATCATTTAACTTCTCTGGGCCTCAGGTACCCTATCTGCAAAATGGGGATTAAGACGATGAGCCTCATGTGGGATCTGGACTAGGTCCAATCTGACTAGTTCATATCTATCCCAGCACTTAGTACAGTGACTGGCACATAGTAAACACTTAACAAATACCATAAAAAGAACAAAAAAACCCAAACTTTCTTTGCTAGAAGTTGCACTGGGGGACTGACGTCATTGCCCTTGCTTCAACCTCTTTAACTCCAGTTTCTCTTTCTGTCTGCATTCTATATTTCAAATCACTGACCACTCTCAAAGATCCACGAGTTGACTATCCGCTTTGGGGGTTTTCCGCAGCAGATCTGGAAAATCCCTCCAGCTCTAATCCACCCTCCTTAATGCTCAGCACCCACAGTCTCAACAAGGGTTTGTCCAAGGCCCTCAGCAACCCAGAGTCTCTTCCTGCCACTGCCTTGCCAGGACTCCACAGCTCACCCCCATTTGGGAGAATCTGTTGTTTGGTATCTTCCGTGCCATACCTCCCCTGCAGTAGGCAGATAATTGGGAGTTGGCTGCAAAACGGCTTTCCCGGACATTTCTGCTGGCTAAGTGCTGCCAGAAAACTCCTGTCCAGACAGCTGTCCTGTCCCAGAAAAAGGCAGAGCTGTCTGACCCAATTTGGAGCAAATCATCAATTCGGTCCCTCTTCAAATAGGCCACTTGTGCCACTCAGGATTGGGGGCAGATCCTGAATAAGAACGCAGAACCTGACACTCGTTCAGCCCTAGGTCTACTACTAATAATGATAATGATAATTATGGTACTTATTAAGTTCTTACTATATGCTCAGCACTGTTCTATACGCTGGGATAGACATAAATTAATCAGGTTGGACACAGTCCCTGTTCCACATGGGGCTAATCTCTTAATCCCCATTTAACGGATGAGGTAACTGAGGCACAGAGACGCTAAGTGACTTGCCCAAGGTCACACAAAAGACATGGGCAGAACCGGGATTAGAATCCAGGCCCTTCTGGCACCCTGGCCCATGCTTTATTCACTAAACCTACTCTGATCATCTCTGATTCACTGCTTTTCCTTCTGTTCTTCGCCAGACTTGGGCTGCGGGGCTAGAGAAATGAGTGTCACTATGGCCCATTTCCTCAGCTAGGGTCTCCTTCTGGGGAAACACCCAGTTTTCCCCAAGAGAGGGAAATCTCTGGAAAGTACAAACAACCAGGGACTGTAATGCACAACCCACTGGGTTGAGCCACAGAGGGGACAATCCACCTCATCTCCGAAGACTTGGGTCTCCTATTCTCTGCCCTCGAAGGCTCTGAACATTAGAAATGTCCCCAAACCTCCTCTCTGTGCCACTTTGCCTCAGTTCCCCCATTTTATCCTGTACCCAACAGGTGAAAAGAGAGATTAAAACATATTTCTTCAGCAGCATGGCCTAGTGGAAAGAGTACAGGCCTGGAAGTCGGAGGATCTGGGTTCTAATCCTGACTCTGCCACTTGCTGTTGTGCAACCTTAGACAAGTCACTTAACTTCTCTGTGCCTCAGTTTCCTCATCTGTAAAATGTGGATTAAATCCTACTCCCTCCTATTTAGACTGTGAGACCAGTGTAGGACAGGGACTGTGTCCAACTTGATTGTCTTGTGTCTCCCCTAGTGCTTAGTACAGTTCTTGGCACAGAGTAAGAGTTTAGCAAGTACCACCTTGTTAGGGTCTTACCAGAAGAAGGTTCTCAATAGATACCATGAATGGTACAGATGATAGAAATGAAGATGATGCTAAGGACGATGGTGAAGAGATGAGATTCTCTCCTGAACTCAGAATTTGAGTAGGTCCTCACTTAATAATAATTATAACGATGATAACTGCGGTAAGCAGATTGGACATAGTCCCTTTCCCACAAGGGACTCACAGCCTAAGTAGGAAGGAGAACAGGTATTTAACCCCCATTTTACAGATGAAGTAATTAAGACATAGAAAAGTTAAGTGATTTACCCAGGGTCACACATCAGGCAAATAGCTGAGGGAGTAGGATTAGAAACTCTTCACGATGCATTAAAAATGGAAATTTGTGAAGTGCCCTAGGGAAGTGTGGGACTACTTTCTCCCCACCTTCAAAGCCTTATTAAAAGCTTACCTATCTACATGTTTTGTTGTCTGTCTCGCCATTCTAGACTGTGAGCCCGTTGTTGGGTAGGGACCGTCTCTATATGTTGCCAACTTGTACGTCCCAAGCACTTAGTACAGTGCTGTGCACACAGTAAGTGCTCAAAAAATACTATTGAATGAATGAATGAATTATTATTATTATAGAGAAGCAGTGTGGCTCAGTGGAAAGAGCCCGGACTTTGGAGTCAGAGTTCACGGGTTCAAATCCCGGCTCCACCCATTGTCAGTGACTTTGGGCAAGTCACTTCACTTCTCTGTGCCTCAGTTACCTCATCTGTAAAATGGGGATTAAGACCGTGAGCTCCCCGTGGGAAAACCTGATCACCTTGTAACCTCTCCAGTGCTTAGAACAGTGATTGGTGCATATTAAGCGCTTAATAAATGCCATTATTATTATTATTATTATTATTATTATTATTCACCTCTCTCCCAGTCCCAGAGTACTTACGTAGATATTCATGATTGTCTCCCACTCTAGAGGGTTAGCTAGCTGTGGACAGGGGATGCATCAGGGTAGACCAACTCTGTTGTACTATACTCTCCCAAGTGCTTAGTACAGTGCTCTCCACCCAGCAAGCACTCAACGCATACCACTGATTGACTGATTGATTACCCTTGGGAAAAGTAATGGAGACAGGTCTGGGGAGAAAGGTCAACACTTCAGCAAGGCAGAGTTGGGCTAATTAAATTGCTTTTGAACTGCCATTTCTTTGGCTAAATTAACCCATTTCCTCCACCCTTCTCTCACAAGATCAGCTTTGCATCTACTTCATCATTTTCCCTGCTCTCCTTTGAACTTTCTCTGAGCTGTTTTCAGAGGAGACTCTAAATAGGGAAGGGAGATCTGTCAGTCAGCCAAGCAATTAATTGACAGTAGTGATTGAGCAACTTATAGGTGCAAAGGACCGTACTGAGCACTTGGAAAAGTACAATAGAAATAGTAGACAAGATCCCTGCCTTCAGAGAGTTTACAGTTTAACAGATGAGACGGACACTGAAATAAAATACAGATAGGAAGTAATGGAATATAAAACACAGGAGTTCCCTCAGGAAAGTATCCTGTATTATGCATCTGGGGGTCCCTGTTACTGGACAGACACCCCACCTTGGCCTCATGGAGTTCAAGTATAATAGAGGGACAGGACAGACACACGGGCCTGCTCAGACAGATGGAGCAATTTCAGGAGTAAGTTTGCAGAGGACCGAGTCTGGATAATGTTGGTGATTGGCTGGGACAAATCAGGGAAAGCTTCCCGTGGGTGGTGGTATTGAGCTTGGGTGGATAGGGAGGGAAAGGATGGGGGGTTATGGAAGACAGCATCAGGGAAGCCAGCTAAACTAGGGAGGGGAAGCAGCAAGCAGGTAGTTTTTACTAATCAGAGATGACGGTCTGTCCCTCCCACGGTCAGAGTCGGAGGGATCCTGAGACCCAGGTCTTCACACCCCCAGTGACAATGACCAGATCTTCCTAGTGATCAATGGGGATAATCACAGCACCTACCCGAGCAGGGGCATTAGGAGAAATTTTAATGAGTTCATGTTTGTATGGAACTTTGTGCTGCTCAGATGAAGCGTTTGCTAATGAGTACAAAGTGTGATTATTAAATCACTGGAAAATGTACCAGGGAGAATGGTACTGCCCAGGCAGAGGAAAGAAAAGAGAATAGATCGTCTCCATCACATACTCCCATGATGAATGATTTTTTTTGCATCTTTAATCAGAGTCGAAATGCATTTTTTAAAAAATGAAGATCAACTAATCATGGGCTGCAGGAGCAAAGTCCAAAGCCCACCCATCTAAGAATTACTCAAATTAGAAATAGAAATAGCTAGCAACTCTACCTTGCTGAAGTGTTGACCTCTCTCCCCAGACCCGTCTCCATTACTTTTCCCAAGGGTAATCAATCAGTCAATCAGTGGTATGCGTTGAGTGCTTGCTCGGTGGACAGTACTGTACTAAGCACTTGGGAGAGTATAGTATAGCCTGTTCATCTCTGAGGTATTTTAACTTTCAGATGCCTTCAGTGTGATTTCATACATTTTCCAGACAATATCACCGTGTCATGGTCCAGTTGCCAGGAGTCTGGTGTTCTGAGCCCTGCTCTGCCATTGATTTGCAGTATGTCCCTGGGCAAGATGGAGGTGGGGGGAACCCAATGCAGTTTGAAAGGTGAAGCTTCAAGATAACAAAAGGAAAACACTTCATCCAGTGAGTGATAAATAAAAAGACGGCATTACCCTAAGAAGTAGGGCAGGTTGAAAACATTCATTCATTCATTCATTCATTCATTCGTATTTATTGAGTGCTTACTGTGTGCAGAGCACTGTACTAAGCACTTGGGAAGTACAAGTTGGCAACATATAGAGATGGTCCCTACCCAAAAGCGGGCTCACAGTCTAGAAGAGCGGGCTCAGTATTTTCAAGAGAAGCTTAGCTACACGGATGGATTGAAAGTTCATGAGGAAAACTGATGAATGTTAAAAGGCTCAGGAAGGGTTTAAATGGGTTTGCCTTTCCCCACACAGCTTTTTCCACAAAACGTCTTGGTAAGCTAGGAAGAGGTAGGTATTATTATTCCCATTTTACAGATAAGGAAACTGGTGTCCAGAGAGGTTAAGTGACTTACTCAAGACCACCCACCAAGCCAGTGGCAGAGTGAGGGCAAGAACCCAGGTCTCCTACCCTTCCTGACTCATGCTCTCTCCATGCTCTTTCCATTACCACACCTTGCCTCCCATGGGCAAGGTTCATAGGTAAGAAAGTCAGCGGGAAAAGTTAGGGATTCTTTTACATCCCTCACACTGAGAATGAATGTCCAGAAAGGCAACCATTCCTCCAAGAATCCTTTGGCATCCTTGTTGGAGAGAGAATACTGGCCTGGGTGGAAGCTGGGTGGACCAGAGCTTAGGTTCTTCAGTTTTTAAGTGGCTCAACCTTCCTGGGCCTCAGTTTCCCTCTCTGGACTTTCCCTGGATCACAGACCTCTGTCTACTGGCAGGGGGGTGTTTGCCCTAGTCTCTAGTCTCTGTGCCTAGCAGGACCCTTCAGCAGGCTGCAAAGTGCAACAGTTTTTCCTTCTTCATCTCCGTCTGGGGAGATTTCAGCTTGAAAAACACTGGCACTAAACTTGTGGGGATAATTAAGCTGTATCTATGCAAAATCATTTCTGAATGTCTTCTCTAACAGGACTGTTTGTCTTATGTCTCTGATCAGCTGACTGTGAACAGTTGTTCTGCCATAAGAATCCTTTTCATCCAGCCTCCATAAACCTTTTGTTGCATTGGCAATTTGGAAATCACATGGGGATATATCAATTTGTTTTCCAGATTCCAAACACCCGCATCTGATGCTTATCACATGAAAGGGAGTTGGGGGCTGTGGGGGTTGTTCTGGAGAGAAAGAGACCCCCAGGCAGAGAGCTCCCTCACACTATCATGTTTCCAGTTAATCAGTATCATTATTCAATCACTCCACATATAGCCTGAACACTCATCTTTATTGTCCAACTCTGAAAGCCCTAACCCTATATCTCCCAGGCTGACAGTCCGAGGAGATTCTTAAAGTGTTATTTATGGCTTTCTTATTGTGAACCTACATTTCTCTGCTGTTTTCATTGATGGTTGTGGATGATGGTTGTGGAGCACTATACCATAATTGGCATGAGTAATTCTCCATGGGTGAATTTTGCTTTGGCCTCCATTTCAGACAGGGGAATAGCAGGCCGAGGAGGCTTCATGACTTGTCTGCCCCGGGGCAGGATTGGAATTGTTTGCCCCAGCTAATGTCAGGAGGCCCAATCAGGTCTGGTATTACCTTACTGCCCTGGAGGCTTGAGGTTGTGACCTTCAGTGTCTGGACTACATTGTCATGAGGCATCATAGTTGTTGGAAGCACCACCAAACTTGGTCATGGTCTGAGGGGGTGTCACCTGGAGGCTGCTCCAAGACTGCTTTAACCAGGCAAAGACCCATTCTTGCTGAGGCATAGGATGGAGAGAAAGAGAGAGACAGAGACAAAGACAGAGACCAAGTCAGTGACTCAGAATACAAATAAAAAGGATATTTGACATGGAAGGGTAAAGGGCTGGAAGGAATTTGGGGATGAGAGAAGAGGAGAAGTTAAAAATGTCTTGACTTGGCACAGGTGGATCAAAAGGTGAGTGCTTGACCCAAGGAGAATCCCTCGTGGTCGGGAGGAGTCCCTACAGGACTTGGTCTGGATGCTGAGTTGTTGTGGTGCTGAGTGAGCCCTTGAAAGTAGCTCTGGGAGCAGACTGAGTATCCCTGAGAGTTTGCTCCCAAATCTCCAGTATTGCTATGGAGACCCGGGTAAGAAGGAAAGGATGATGTGTTCCATTTCCCATTTAGCTCCGTGAGGCTGGGAGCTCCAGAGGACCTGGATTTTAAACCTGGTTTTGCCATTTGTCTGCTGTGTGACCTTGGACAAGTCACTTCACTTCTCTGTGACTCAGTTACCTCATTTGTAAAATGGGGATTAAGGCTGTGATTCCCCTATGGGACATGGACTGGTCCAACTTGATTAGCTTGTATCTACCCCAGTGCTTAGTATTTTGCCTGGTACATGATAAATACTTAATAAACGGCATAAAAAGAAGTGGTGATTCATTCATTCTTTCATTCAATCATATTTACTGAGCACTTACTGTGTGCAGAACACTATACTAAGTGCTTGATGAGGAGTGGTGCCCTCTAACACCATTTAATGTTCCCTGGGAAGATTTTCTCAACACGGGAAGCAGGGTAGCCTAGTGGAAAGAGCATGGGCCTGGGAGTTAGAGGAGCTGGGTTCTAGTCCTGGATCTGTCATTTGCTTTTTGACCTTGAGCAAGTCACTTTTAACTGCTCTCAGTCTCAGTTTCCTCAACGGTAAACTGGGTATTAAATCTTACTCTCTTTTAATTAGACTGTAAGTCCAATGTGGGACAGGAACTGTGTCCAACCTGGTTCAGTGAATGACACAAAGTAAGTGCTTAACAAGTATCATTAAAAAAACCCACCAGATGGCATCAATAGCCACTATACGCCCACCCAAAAGGTTATGAAAAGGTCTGGGACATGGAGAATATCCAGCTCAGGAAAGGGCTAGCAGTTGTGCGGTGGGAAAGTTGAGGGACAAACATTGATGGAGGACCTCCAAGTGGAGTCAGTTGCCAGAAAAGAGATTCCTGGAATGTAGGAGGAAACCCAAATGGGAGCATAGTAGAAAACACTTGGAAAGAAGTGGGCAATCATGTCGTGAGTCAACCAGGGTCAGAATTTGGAGATCTGGAGTCTATTGGGCCTCTGATCTCTATTTTCTCACACTCATCTTGTGCTTTGCCATCCCAAGGGTACAGCAGGAAGTGTAGGAAGCAATTAATTCAGTCATTCATTTATGTAATGGCCACCATGGTCCCAGCAAAAGCCTAAAAGCCCTGTCTCTAGTGTGCAACAGATGTAAATGTATTCATTACACATGAATGCGGATGAGCTGATGACAACGCGAAAAGATGAGAGTGTCTATTAGTGTAAAATATAGCTGCGGCTGTTTCCTGACTTTAGCGGAAGACTGGATGGCACGAGAAAAATCACAGAAATGATTTGGAACAGCTCGGCTTTGATCTGAGAAGCTCAAAGACCAAATACCAGCCTTCATCTCTGAAGATGAGGTTAGTTCCCCATGAGACCCCCTGGAATTCCCAGGTGTTCATGGTTATTCCGATAGCTCTTTTGTCCTGGTTCTTTTCTTTCCACTGTTAAGGCAGTTTGGATTCTTTAATGCTATAGCTACCTTTTGAATTAAAAGACAACACTTTTGACGGTGAGATTCAACCCAAGCAGAGTGGCCTGGGGACAGATCACGGTCCGGGGAGTCAGAAGGATCTGGGTTCTAAGCCCAGCTCTGCCAATTGTCTGCTGTGTGATCCTGGGGAAGCTATTTCATTTCTATGTACCTCAGTTGTCTCATCTGTAAAATGGGAATTAAGAATGTGAGCCCCTTGTGGGACATGGACTGGGTCCAACCTGATTAGCCTGTAACTACTCCAGCTCTTAGCTCAGTGCCTGGAGCATAATAACAGCTTAACAAATGCCATTTAAAAAAAAAGTCAGTGAAGGTGTTGCTGAAAAGAGCTGTGTATGACTGGCAGTCCAGTTCAAATCAGAGCAAAGTAGAGTCACTTGTGGTGGTACTGGGCAATCCACTCTAACCTGTGATTGCCACCTGTGTGGGCATACAGAGGCTGTCCTTGACCTGCTGATGTGATTGCCACATGCAGCAAATGTCACTACTTTTGAATCCACCCAGGGTTTCCAGATCTTCCCAAAGCCTCTGCTTGAGGTTCTCTTCACAGATTATCCTGGCTTATCCATTGGCATTATTATAATTGTAGTTATGATGGTATTTGTTAAGCACCTACTATGTGCCAAGTTGCACTAAGTGCTGAGGTAATAAAAGATAATCAGCTCAGACATAGTCCCTGTTCCACCTGGGACTCACAGTCTAATGGAGAACAGGTATTGACCCCCATTTTACAGATGAAGAAAACTGAGGCCAAGGGAAGTTAAGTGCTCAAGTCCCAGAGGTCTGTTGTTATTCCACATTGTTTCAAACTGTTCCATAAGGGCTTTAAAATGGTTTTTTTTTTCCCTGACTACCCTCCAGGTACGAGTTCCATGTTAGTTCTCCATGACATAGCAGTTTGAGGACACTCAGCTTGTCAGAACTAAACTAGTGGACTGTGACTACTGTACCCAAGTTGTTGATGGCAATGGAGAATTTGGAGAGCAACAAAAGTGGTTCAGTGGGCAAAAAGTGGGGGAAGATGAGAGGAACTGGAAATCAATTGTAACTGTCAATGATTGTACTTTGATTACTCTCATGGTAAATACTTTGTGCCTCCTGTGGAAGCTCCTTGTGGGCAGGGAACGCGTCTTGTGCTTTTGTATTACTTTCCCAATCATTTAATACAATGCATTGCACTCAGTGGATGCTAAATAAATACCTTTACCACCTTCAAAGGAAGACCTAGAGAGGACTTGCCAACAATTTTCAAGTCTATAAAAGATTATTATTTGGGAAGAAATAATAGCTGCTTTCTATTTCTACAACACGGAGAGTGACAGAAAATGCCCTTAAACTACAGCAGCAAAGTTCTGAAAGCTGAGCTGAGGGGAGGAGGTGAAGGCCAGCTGTAATGCTGTCCCTCTTACCTCGCAGAAACACAAATTCCATCACATCCTTTGTGCTCATAAAAATGTCCTTGTTATTCTTAGTCAATCCCTTGAAAGTGAACCAGATGCAGTTAGAATACTGTATTGATATTTATTAAGTAATTTAACATTAACATTTGTATGTATTCATGGCATGTACAGCACGTAGCTTCTCGAAAAGTCAGAATTACTGGCATTCATCAGTTGATTTCTTTCCAATTTGTTTTTCCATTTACTTGTTTGTTTATTGAGTTTGGTATTGAATTTGTGTCCTGGAGAGCCAGCCCCCTCGCCACCCCCTCCATCCTCCCGTCTTACCTCCTTCCCTTCCCCACAGCACCTGTATATATGTATATATGTTTGTACATATTTATTACTCTATTTATTTATTTATTTTACTTGTACATATCTATTCTATTTATTTTATTTTATTAATATGTTTGGTTTTGTTCTCTGTCTCCCCCATCTAGACTGTGAGCCCACTGTTGGGTAGGGACTGTCTCTATATGTTGCCAACTTGTACTTCCCAAGCGCTTAGTACAGTGCTCTGCACACAGTAAGTGCTCAATAAATACAACTGATTGATTGATTGATTGAGGATAGATCAACTTTCCTCCCCTTAAAGCTGGAGAAACATAAGTTTGGCAGGAATCTCAAAGAGGTCACCCAGTCTGTCTCCCTAATTCCAGGGATATCTATCCCTAGGGATAGGGATAGCAATCTATTCCATCATAGGGATAGGAGAATATAACTGGTTTTGAAAACCTCCAGAGAAGGAAACTCTAATCTTCTCTAGTCATTTATCCCAATACTATTTTATGGTATTTGTTAAGCACTTACTATGTACCAGACACCATACTGAGCACTAGGGCAGATACAAGATAATCAAGTTGGAAACAGTCTATGTCCCAAATAGGACTCACAATCTTAATTCACATTTTACAGATGAGGTAATTGAGTCCAGAGAAGTGGAGTGACTTCCCAAAGGTCACACTGCAGACAAGTGGCAGAGTTGAGATTAGAATCCAGGTCTTTCTGACTCCCAAGCCTAACTTTATCCAATAAGCAATGCTGTTTCTCACACTTTGTGACTCACACTATTAGAGAGCAGGCTTAGTGGAAATAGCATGGGCTTGGGTGTCAGAGGTCATGGGTTCTAATCCTGGCTTCGCAACTTACCAGCTGTATGATTTTGGGCAGGTCACTTAACTTCTCTGTGCCTCAGTTACCTCATCTGTAAAATGTGGATTAAGACTGTGAGCCCCACGTGGGACAACCTGATTACCCTTGTATCAACCCCAGCACTTAGAACAGTGCTTCGCACATAGTAAGCGCTTAACAAATACCATCATTAATCAATTAATTAAATTCATCTTGCTGCAGAATGAAACTCATCTTATTTGGAAAATATTCAAATCCTCTTATTTGGAAAAGGGACTGAATTTCCCAAACTCCAAAGAAAGAGAATCGGATCATGGTTAAACAATAATAATAATAATAACAACAATAATAATGGTTTTTGTTAAGCACTTACTATGTGCCAAGCACTGTTCTAAGCACTGGTACAGGGTAATCAGGTTGTCCCACGTGGGGCTCACAGTCTTCATCCCCATTTTAGAGATGAGGTAACTGAGGCACAGAGAAGTTAAGTGACTTGCCCAAAATCACACAGCTGACAAGTGGCAGAGCCGGAATTAGAACCCACGACCTCTGGCTCCCAAGCCCAGGCTCTTTCCACTAAGTCACGATGTTTTTTAAAGAGTTAAAGAGTCAGTGTGGCCTACGGAAAGGCAGTATAACAGGAAATCTAGGATTTAGGATATTTAGCAGATTTTTATCACTTTTCAATTTACTTAGCTATTATTGATATGCTTATCCATATATTCAATATTTTTTCAAATGTTTTGTCCTGATATGTGTGTACTCTGCTTCTGCTTTATCCTTGTTCTTCTGCTACCTTTCACTCTCTTCAAATCACCTTAATCGATCTCCCCATTAGATTGTAAGCTTGAGGGTAGGGAAAATGAGCCTTGCTACTGGGTAACTCTGCTGTGCATCTATAAACTGCTTAGCATTCAGTAGATGCTCAAATATCATTGGTTATTTTATTATCCCATCTCTGCTACTGACCTAGTATGGAACTTTGGGCAAATCACTTCACCTCTAACAGCCTCAGTTTCCTCCTCTGTCAGTGGGAAGTCCTCTGGAGGATGTAGAGAGGAAATATTTATAAATGAAAGAATTATTTCATGATGGATGGATGTTGTATTAATATGTGTATTTAATTTATGTAGATTTCAGAATCCAAAATAGTTATTGAGCATGAATTTTAATTAAGGACTCTTCCATCTTCCTCAGCATTATCCCAAGAGATGTTGGGACATCTTCTCTCAAAATCTACCTCCTCTACTTGCATCTCTAATCCTACCCCTTTGCACCTTATCAAAACACCTCCCCCTTCCCTTCTTCTCTCCCTGACCACCATCAACTGTTCATTTTCCAAGTCTTTCTTTTCCACTGTTTTCAAACATGCTCCTTGTAGGCAGGGAACATGTCTACTAACTTCGTTGTCTTGTATTCTCCCAAGTGCTTAGTACAGTGCTTTGCACAGAGTAAGGCTCAATAAATGCCATTGATTGATAGTTCCCAGAAATTTTTTTTATAAATGACAGATATTTCATTTGAGCACACATACTTGTGGTCAGTCAACTAGCCTGACCTAAGCACAAGAAAGAGCTACAGAGGAAATAAGACACAGTTCCTGACTTCTAGGAGCTTACGGTTCTCAGAGAACACAGAAGAGACACAAAAACATAGGTGTTTTTGTTCATGCTGAGTAGTAAATGGGTCACTGGAGTGCCTAGGACCAGGTAAGGTTAATTTGAGATGGTTGAAAGGAGGCTTTATTGATTAATAATAGTGGCATTTATTAAGTGCTTACTATGTGCAAAGCACTGTTCAAAGCCCTGGGGAGGTTACAAGATGATCAGGTTGTCCCACAGGGGGCTCACAGTCTTAATCTCCATTTTACAGATGAGGGAACTGAGGCACAGAGAAGTTAAGTGACTTACCCACGGTCACACAGCAGACATGTAGCAGAGTCTAGACCATGAAAATGTTTTGCAGTCTTCAAAAGAAAAGTGCTGTGGAAATCCAAGGCATTTTATTATATGAAAATGGCAATATTGGGTTTTATATCTTATAGCTGTTCCTTCACTCTCTGCAATCACAAAGCATGAAACACATGGTATTTCTCATGGCTTTTTATAACATTTATTGGCTTGCCGTAGCATTCAGTTGGGCTTATTTATTAGTCTCATTCTGCTGCTCTCTCCCTTTTTTTTTCCCCATTAAGGGTGGATTTATTGTGTCCTATCCCAGGGCTCACAAAGAGCCTGCTACAACAAGAGTCCAAAAAACGGAATGGGGGCAGTAGAGCACTGCAAGGCCTTCTGACTTAGTCTTCCTCCTGCCTGTCCCATTGTGTGTTCCTGAGCAGTTGGCCCTCCGAAACAGCAGCAGTTCCCTGGCTGATTGCTTCCTCTTTCACTGAGTTTCTGATGTAAGGCCGGTGACCCGGGGAAAGTCTGGGTTTCACCCCCTTTAAGCCGGGGGCTCTGAGAACATGGTTCCCGTAGCTAGCCATGGTGATTTGCAAAGGAAATGTGGCAATTCTCAATATGCCCCAGTATCAAATTTAAGGTGTATCTCAGAGGCAAGAGGCAACCTAGAATACCTTTGAGTTTGTCGAACAGAGAGAAACAGGATTTAAATCAGGAAGGATCTTAAACATTTTTAAACATAGGACTCTATGGGGTTGTGTGCATCTGGGAAATGGTTCCTCTGAGGAGAGCAGTGAGGGACGGAGAGAAATGACGCAGTCTGTTTTCCATTAGTCCCCTCCCTCTCCCTCAACAGTTCTACCACCTCAGAGAATATACCGTGTCCATAGCATGGGCTGGCAGTAAGAACTGTTAACTGTCTGAAAGCTGTTAACTGTCTGATAGATGACCTGATTGCCTCAGCCTTACTGACTCAATGGCTCTCCCCTTTCCCTTCAGCCCGACTGACTCACTAATGGCCTTTCTCCTCAGCCCAACAGCTTTTCTCTTCAGCCTGTCTGACTGACAGACTTTCGCCTCAGCCTGAGTGACTTTCTAACTGACTGAACTACCAACTGAATGACTCACTGCCTGCCCACCAGACTAACGGATTGACTAGCTGACTGGCTGACTAACAAGCTTTCTCCTCAGCCTGACTGACTGACTGACGGACTTTCTCCTCAGCCTGACAGTCTGGCAATTCCCTGCTTACTTCTTTGCTTGGCTGGAGTTATTGATGCTCCACCTCTCTCCAGTTCCTTGGTCACCTCCATGTTTGAGTCCTTCACCTGCCAAAGCCCTATATGTTCAGGTCTGGCTTCAGACAGTGCACAAGGTAACTCCAGGTGGGGTACAGTGGAGGTACCAGTGCAGGAAGTGGGGGTTAGGAATGGGAAAGTCCCCAACGTGAATCAGAGGTGGTTCCTGTGAGAACAGGGAGAATGCAAGGGCTGTGGAGCACTGGGACTGGGTCAGAGGTCTCCTGAGTTAATGCTTTAGGTTCAGGGGTTGAACAGACTCTTCTATGAAGCAGTGTTGCCCAGTAGAAAGAGCACGGGCCTGGCCTCAGTTCTAATTCCAGCTCTGCCACATGTCTGCAGTGTGGCCTTGGGCAAGTCACTTCAATTCTCTGTACCTCAGTGACCTCACCTGTAAAATAGCGATTAAGACTGTGAGTGCCATGCAGGATAGGGACTGTGTCCAACCTCATTAACTTGCATCTGCCCCAGCACTTAGAACAATATTTGGCACATAAGAAGTGCTTAACAAATAACATAATAATAATTATTATTCGACATGACACCACTGCTTACGTTGCATACTCTCACAGCAAAATGTGATATCTTCATACAGAGTGGGATGGTGTAGAAAATATTTTCCCATCTTGGGTGGCCAAATATCTGAAGCCACACTTTCCCTGGATCTTTCCCATGTGGATTACAGGTGGACCCACTATTTCTGTTCTTTATTGGTCTCAATTCTCTGGCACTCAGAGTGGTCCTGAACTCTCACTAATGGGCAACCTTCACTCAGAGACGGAGTGTGGCCAAGAGCTGAATGGAGGTCTAGAGACACTCCCAGGCCAAACAGTTTCCTCAGAAGGAAGCTCTCCTTGTATCTCCATTGGTTTTGGTCCTGGTTTTAATCCTCCACCTTAGGGTGAGACACCCCTAGGAAATGGCTACCTCTCTGTGTGAAGGAGGCTGCCTTCTTGGCACTAACTTTCCCTTTCACAAATATCAGACTTGGGTGACTGATCTTCTCTGGCCAACAGAATGGGGAAGAGGGGAAGGGATAAATGTCCACAGACCCTAAGATTTTGCCCCCCCCACCACGAAAGGAGCCCACAGCCCCACCCTGATCCGCTTAGTCAAAAGTCTAGTGCACAAAGATGGCTCTCCAGACTGTCTTGATTTCCAGTTACAATTTCTCCAACCGATGGATCTCAATTGATATATTTAGGCCAATGTGGGGACCAAAGATTTTCCTCAGAAAATCAAGATTTGAATAAGCCCTACACAAACGAATCCAAGCCCAAAGGATGACACTGTTGAGTCCCCAGTTTTCAGGGAAACTGAATAATAGGTAGCTCTCTGGCTTGACAGCTATTCTCCTCTGTGTAGGAGAAAATATCTCAGGAAAAAAAGGAAGGAAAATCTAGAGAGACATAGAGGGAGAAGCTCCAGAGTTTGAACAAGCAGGTTCGGGGGCAGCACTAGCCAGACCTATATTCAGGGGTTCTGAGCACTGGTCTGACAATTTACACAAGTGGACTTGAAGGGAGGATAGTTTTTTGAATACTTTAATAGCTGGGGGTCATTTCCCTTTGAAATCTATGTAAATGAAAGAAAACTATGAAATGAACTCACAGACCATAGCTTAAGGGAAACGGCTTGCCCACTGGCAGGTTTTCTGAGATGGAGGGAGGTTTGGTAACACAATGGGGAATTGATTCTGTTTTCTTTCCCAAGTCCAACACTGCACCCATTTAAAGTCCACCTCCTCCTCCTCCTCAGAACATGCTCACATTTCCACATCAGGCAGATATATTTGAAAGAAACAGAGATAAAGACTCTCATGTGGCAGGACTCAGGCTCATGAGTCTCCTCAGCTCACCAAAGTTTAAGCATTTTTTTTCCCTTTGGGTTCTTAGAGCTGGAAAGGAACTATAGAAGTCAATCACTCCATCCCACTGCCTTTTCACAGAATGCTATTGAACCAAGCTAGAGAGTTAGATATACCACTCAAGATCTACAAATCTCTAAGGATGCTACAACCTCCCTTCTCTAACTCATTTCACCGAATAACATCTTTTACTGTTCAGGAGATTCCTGTAGGTAACTTAGATTCCCACTGCACCAGCCTAAGTTCATTTTCCTTAGTTTCAGCCACAGTGCAGATGGAGTTCACCTCATCACTACCTTCAGTCCAATAAATCTTTAGAGGAGCAAAGACTGTTGAGTGACCCTGAAGCCTTCTCTGTTCCAGACTAAACAATCCCTATTTTTCTCATCCCAACTTATAAATTGTCTTTGTGGCTCTCCTTGGAACCTTTTCCCAAGAGCCAGACCTCATTTTTAACTTCTGGAGGTCCAACTGAGCTCAATTCCTAAATAGCAGCCCAACCAGTGCAATGAATAATGGGAAATGGGCCCCAGAGTTTTTATCTTTAGACCTTGAGCCCCATGTGGGACAGGGATTGTGTCTGATCCGATTACCTTGTACCAACCCCAGAGTTTATCACAATTATTATTGTACCTTTTTACATATTCTTCTGTCTTGGTGGTGCTCAATTGGTGCTTCAGTGCTGACTCATTGTCATCTTTGAGGTCCACTCTGATCCCAGATCCTAAAATAAAATCAAATTCAAATCAAATGCAAATCATATCTCCTTCAAGAAGCCTTCTCTAACTTTTCATTTCCCCATTGCAATCCATACTTAGACTGTAAGCTCCAGGAGGGTCAGAGACCATGCCCAACCTGATTAGTTTGTCTCTACCACAGTGTGTGGGACATTTTAAGCATTTAACAAATATTATTATTATTATTATTATTCACCCTTATTTCTATATTGCCTATGCACTTGGGTCTATCCCCCATCAGCACTTTAATACTCACCCCACACTTCTGTCCATACCTTGCTTTCTCTCTACTGCTACTCCTATTTGTAATTTGTTTTGTCTGACTCCCCAGCTAGATTGTAAACTCCTTGAGGACAGAGAAAGGGCTTACCCACTCTATTGTATAGTACTCTCCTAAGCTTTTAGTACAGTGATCTGCAGGCAGTCAGTGCTCTTTAAATATCATTGCTTCAGTGATAGATGCTTTCTGACCATACTAATCCTCAGCCAGTCACTTCCCGCCTTGTACTGTTGGAGTTACTGTTTCACCTCTAAGAGATCTACACTGCCCTTGGAGAAAGGGAAAAACTCTAATCCATCTCTCAGGTTCCTCTTCCTCCTGGATTTTTATTACAGGATATTTATTGTCTTTTTGTCAGAAGAAACCTATTCTGGGGACAGGAGAGACATCCCTCAATAAGAGTCAGCTGCTGAGGGGAATTTGCAGTTTTTCCAGATCCGATGAAGGAAGCTCAGCTCACAGAGAATTAGGCAGAGGTCTTCCGCACCTGAGTGGAAGCCTCAGTAAGGTGAACAGAGACCTCATCAGGTCCCATTTTATGAGACCACCTTATTGTCTCCTTTATAGAGGAAGTTCTGGACCACTAACTTCAAAGCTCCTTCACTCAATCAATCAATTGTATTTATTGAGCATTTACGGTGTGCAGAGCACTGTACCAAGCACTTGGGAGAGTACAGTACAACAGAGTTGGTAGATATGTTCCCAGCCCACAAGGAGTTTACAGTCTAGAGGGGGAGACAGACATTAATATAAATTAATAAATTATGGATCAATCAATCATATCTACTGAGTGCTTGCTGTGAGCTGAGCACCGTAGTATGGACATGTACATAATTGTCCCAGTTAATCCCTGCCATGACTTCAACCATGCCACCCTTTAGCCCCCTTAGTATTCATGTCAGTATCCATTTCCTAATAGATGTATATCTATTATTTTTATGCATCCTTATTATTGCACGTAATTTTCATTTGCCTTTCTGTATTTGTTTATTTCTGCCATCAACTTGTTACCTCCTTGAGGTTGGGGATCCCGAGGCATGCAGTAAATATAATAAGCACTCAAAAATATCATAAAACTTAGTTAATTTGAATTAATGGCATAGAAAAAGAACTGACCAAATTAGAGAAAAATCTGAATTGTAGAAGCAGTTTTTAAGGCTGGTTTATCCCAGTACTTTATGCCTGTCTCTTGGTATTTGTGTGTGCTATCTGTAAGAGTGCTCGCTTACTGAACTTAGCCTGTACTAGTTTCAATATGCCTGAAGGGCAGCTAGATTGACAAGAAAGCGCTGGTTCTCTGCCTTTCCCAGATGGGTTCCACCTCATCCTGGCGCTACAGAGCCTCCTACTTGTAATGTTTTGTTAGCCACAGTGTGGATCCAAAGCACCCTTCCTTAGATGAATATTTGCATTCCTTTAGCCACCACAGAATGAGTCACAAGAGGAAGTAAGAGGTAGGTACCGGGTGGAATGATCAAGAATTGTGAATTTAAATGCCATCATTATTATTATTATTAAGGCCTGAATTAAATAGTTCTACATTAGCAATGATATTTACTGTATTTATGTTCAGAGAATAAGATAGAGATCATCCACACAATAAAGTTCAGAAGAGGCTATCAGCTTCCCCAGTGGCTGATTTCCTTTGTACTTGGCCTCATTTCCCTTTCTGAGTGACCATCCCAGCAAAACAGGGACATCAGCTCACCTGAGCTCCAGCTCTTGAACAAGTTGATGCTGCCTATTCCCCAGGGTCTCTCTTGTCTTTTCTGGGTCTCTCAGCTGTTTAGATAGACATTTTTGTTGGAGCTGTTTGGGGCACCCTCTCCTCAACCCTGTTAGTGCTTGGGAGGTGATCAAACACTGGTGATGTGGCTAGGACTGACTGGCCTCTTGCTTCCCAATGATTTCTGCAGCCAGCAGGGAGAAGCTTTTTCAAGATCCTGGTGTAACTGAAACTGTGTGGGAGAATATGATCATCCAGGAAATCCAGTCTATGACTCAGGATGAGAAAAGGCTGGTGATTGAGACCATCCACTGCTGCCTGAAGGAGAATCCTGAGGTAGGAAGGAGGTCTCAAATCAAAGCAGGGGCAAGGAAGCTGGTCTCCAGAGGGCTCTTTTCTGCCATCAAATCCTGATACAATTCTCCAAAGGCAATATCAGGCCTGAACAAAGCACATAGTTAACCTGGCCCCTGACCATAGGGAACTGATATTTCTTCCTGGGGTCAATCATTTTAGTAGATCTCCCACACTAAATTGTAAGCTCCCTGAGGGTAGAGATCATGTGTATTGGACTCTCCAAATAATTACAGTGATAATAATAATTGTGGTACTTGTTAACCGCTTACTATGTGCCAGGCACTGTACTAAGTGCTGGGGTAGATACAAGCAAATCAGGTGGGACATAGTCCCTGTCCCACATGGGGCTTACAGTCTAATCCCCATTTTACAGATGAGGTAACTAAGGTACAGAGAAGTGAAGTAACCTGACCAAGGTCACACAGACAAGTGACAGAGCTGGAATTAGAATCCAGGTCTTTCTGAATCCCCGGCCCGTGTTCTATCCACTAGGATATGCTGATTCTCTAAAGTGCTTAGTACAGTGCTGTGCACACTGCAGGTGCTGCATAAATGCTACAGATTGATTGGCTTGATCGATTGATTCCCCAATGCTTGCTTCCTGCAGAACCCTGGTGTAAGCATTGAAGGGAATTCCAAAGACAGAAGAAAAGGATAATTTCTATCCTGGAGGTCTTTCCAATCTAATGGTTAAATCTCACTTCAATTCCCATGAACATTCCTTAGGTGACCCTTCAGAAGGAGAAATTTGTCCTTCTTTTGTGGAAGGAAGGGTTGATTATTGGGAGGCTTAAATTGGAAAAGTAGAGAGCAAGAACAGAGCCCAACCTCCAGACTCCCAGAAGTTGGGCCTCTCATGGGAAGGTGTCTGTGTCAACAGTTAATGGAATGGCCCCTCCACTCCAATGTCATGAGCAGCTACACCCAGCAACTGACCCCTGTGGTCTTGGAACCGGGGCTTCTCCAATAGAAGTTCAGTTGGGGAGGTTGGGAGGCCTCCTGAGTCCAGTGGGTCAGCATTACTGCTCATTTGGTGAATGGGAGGGGGTGGCAAAGGACCGGAAATGAAAACTCACACCCTCATGGAAGGCTGGGTTCAAGAAAAAGACTCTCCTGATTTAGCTGTAGCAGGTTTGGGTGGGAAGGAGACTGCCTTGGAAACAAGTTAGCTCTGGGCTAGAAGTTGGTGGCCTTAATTAAAACTCCTTCCAGTACTCTTGCAAGGCCAGTAACCAGGTCATAGGGCTCTGCTGAACCTGTACATAGAAACGAATCATGAGATCACACTGTAAACTTAGAGTGTACGGAGATCTGTGTAAGTGCTATGAGGCAATTCGTGTGCCTGGAGATAGAGAAGGTCCACCAGGATGCTTTTTTTGGACCAAGTAAGAGGATTAACAGTTTTGAAGGAAAAAAGGGACAAGATCCGATGAAGAAGAAGGAGGGTGATCCAGGAAGGGGGAATATGACCGTACTGACTCAAAGGAGGCAGACTTGAGGGGAGTAAGATGGTTTTCCTAGCTGGGGCAGAAAGTAGGAATGGGGACCTGAGGGAGATGAGGGCAGTGGATAAATGGCAGAAGTAGGGATGGGGTTTGGCAGAGGACTTTGAAGAATGTCCTCCAGCAGCCTGCTAATGGATGTCTTCTCTTCACTTCATCTGCACTGTGGATATTTAGATTTTCTTCTTTGTGTATTATGGATTGGTCCTAAGAGAATCTAATAACCGTGACCTTGTGCGGAATCACCTGACCTCCCTTCTTGATTTGTCTCATCAAACCTCTCTCCAAAGAGATGTGAGTAGCCATTTATTCATAGGTACGTGTCCTGCTGATGCATGGGAAGTTAATCAGGTTGGACGCAATACATGTCGCACATAGGGCTCACAGTCTTAATCCCCATTTTACAGATGAAATAACTGAGGTTCAGAGAAGTGAAGCAACTTTCCCGGGCTGCACAGCAGACAAGTGGTGGAATCAGGATTAGAACCCAGGCCCTTCAGACTCCAAGGCCCATGCACTATCCATTAGGCAACACTGGTTCTTCTTCCTGGGAAAGTCTTGGATTCAGGGGCTATCAGAGAGAGGGCTGGAACACCCCAAGATAATAGGGGGTTCAGGGAGCAGAGGGAGTCAGGCTAATCTGAGTTTCCATCCTCTCAGGGCATTGCACTGACAATTGGCCTGGTAGCAACTTGCCACTTTGACGATGTTTGGGATGTCATGGAGGAATTTGGCAGAACAAGAATATTGAGAATGGCTGCACAGTCCAATAGCAAGGTACCTGGATGCCCAAAGAGGGCACCGGCAGATGTCCATACACCACATTGCTAGTCAGTGATGAGGCCCTCCCAGACTAAGCCCCACTTTTCCTCTTCCCTCTCTCCCTTCTGTGTGGCCCAGACTTGCTCCCTTTGCTCTTCCCACCCTCCCTGCCCCACAGCACTTATGTATAAATCTGTAATTTTATTTATTTATATTGATGTCTGTTTACTTGCATTGATGCCTTGATGCCTGTTTACTTGTACTGATGTCTGTTTCCCCCGTCTCTAGACTGTGAACTCACTGTGGGCGGGGATTGTCTCTATTGCTGTATTGCACTTTCCCAAGCACTTAGTACAGTGCTCTGCACACAGTAAGCACTCAATTAATATGATTTAATGAATGAATGAAGAGATTTACAGAAGAGCAGCTTTGCCCCAAAGGGTCCCTGGGACAATCTTCAACTGGAGGGAGACTCTCTAATGTCACCTAGTTAATCCCCCCTAGCCCCTGCTCAGCTGACTACCTATAAGGGATCCAGGGAAGGAGCATTTGCAGACCCTTCCCCACTTTGACACTTTTCCAGTCTGGAAGACAGTGGAAGGAAAGAAACCTGGGATCTGAGATTTGTGTGCTGCCTGTGATGGGAGTTGGCATGGAAGTTCGGTTAGCCTTACAGGCTCTGGCTTGAAGAGAGAGTAGAACTGTGGTTCCTCCTTTCCCCCATCTGGCACACCAACATGTACCACTCCAATTGGCTGGGCTGTGCATTGGGATGGAATCGCTGAAAGGGCGCTCTTCAACTCTCCTGCAGCTGCCCGACTGGGTGGCTCCACAGAAGCACTTAATAAATGTGATTGAAGGAATGAATGAATGAGAAGGAGAAGACTGAGTTTGCCTCTCTGTTTTGTTAAGGGATTACAGACTGCTGTGGTCCACCCCAGTGTTCCCCCAATTTCAGCGGGGTAGGCAGGACTCCCACAACCTCCCCTTCTCTCCCAGGAGGAGACTGATCCAGAGGCCAAAAGGGGAACACGATTTGCTACATTCCCTCCCGGTAGGGAGAGGGTTGGCTGCAGTGAAGGGACCAGGTGGATTGTTCAGTGGAAGAAGCCCAAGGAAGATTGTGCAATGAGGCCTGTTGTCTTTTCCCTCCTTCCCAGGTCATTGAAAATGAGCACTGGAGATGGGCGTCCAGTACCACCCTGCTGGTCTATGGCCAAATGGCAGCCAAAGCCAAGGAACAGCTTCTCCCGTGGGTGGACAACATCACTTCCCAGATGGTGTACTACTTCTGGAGCAGCTATTGGGTATGAAGACCACCCCCTTCTGAGCCAGCCATTCTCATGTTTCCTTATATATGTGTGAGTGCCTTTGCCTCTGCCTGCCGGGCGTGTCCGTGCCTGAATCAGGCTTAAGAGAGCAGGGACTAATGTCTTAGTTTCCCAGTAGGCAGCATAAAGTGTGCTGTTTTTGACTCATCTCTCTCTCATTAGACTTTCAGGCCTTTGAGATGGGATTATGCCTTCTCTAGCCCTCTGTCATCATCCCCCAACACCGGTTACCATGCATTTGTATGTTTGCCCGAGATGCTGTGGGCTGAGCTGTGTGTCCTGCTTTCTCCTGAAGACTCCCAGCTTCCCCAGAGCAGATTGGGTGTCTTCTTCTTTCTCTGTGACTCCCAAGTACAGGACCCTGCAAACTCCCAATGGGGGCTCCATAAATGCTGGGTAATTCACAAGCTAGAGGAAAAGACTCCTAGGGAATGAATATTAATTTATGGCTGGGCCAGAAGAATGGTGAATTCCCCTGCCTTGGTGATGGGCGAGACACACTCCAGTGGGTGATAAGTAGTGGCAGGGCTATTTCTCCTCATCTCTTACAGGAGTATAATAAGTGTTTGATTATTATTCCAAACTGGCCTGAAATGTCGTTCACTTAAACTTCCTTTCCCTTCCCCTTACAGCTGCTTTAGCTCCTGCCATTTGCTTAGGGTGAAGAGGTCTCTGCTTCAGCTGCCTCCATTAATGCAGGAATTCAGACAGCAAATGATAGTCAGTCAGATAAACTGGCTTCTGAGACTAGGCTCCTGTTTGTGGAAATGTTAGAGAGACACTCAACTACCTAGGATGCTCTCAATCCTTGAATAAATCAGTCAATCTATTATATTTATTGAGCACTTACGAGGTGCAGAGCACTGTTCTAAACACTTGGGATAGTGCAATATAACAGATTTGGTAGACATGATTTCTGCCCATAACGAGCTTGAAGAAGGAAGGTGGAATCCAGTGTGAGGTGAAACTTGAAGGGCAGGGATTGAAACTGAATCTCTTCCACCTTGGGGCTGATTCCCCATCTTTTCTCCCCTGAGTCAGCCCAGGGGAGTGGGCTGGGGGGTAGAACCACCCCTGCCTTCCCTTTAAATGGGCAAGGGATTCTGAAGAGCCTGTCCATACCTGGGTGGGTAGGGGCCCCCGAGCTGAGGACCAGCCAGACAGGATGAAGGGGCGGTGGTTCTACCTTCTGCCTAGGAGGCCCCTCTGTCAGATTGGAGGGGAGAGATGTCGGAAGACGGTGGAAGTGCATTCTTCTCTCTCCTTCTGGGTCATAGGTTTGTCAGGGAAATTCAGCTGGAGGCCTTGTGTGCTTCATTCCCGATTGGTTTAGGATGACGTCCTGAAAGGCAGCTTACTGAGGGCCGTGATGATGCTCTCTGAGGCACTGCAGAGGGGCACTGGAGCCCAGAGCCACAAATTCGGCCAGATCCCCGAACTGATTGAATGTCTTGTGGTGAGTGAGCTCACATCCTTGTTTCAAAGCCCTTACCAACAGGAAGGGTGCTTCAGGGGATTGCTGAGGGAGGGGTCATGGCCAGACAAAACTAGCATTAGGGGGACCCCGAGTGTTTCACTCCATCAATCGATCAATGGTATTTATTAAGCACTTACTGGGTGCAGAGCACTGTACTAAGCGCTTAGAAATGTATAAAATAACAGAGTCGGTAGACACATTCCTTGCCCACTAGGAAATCACAGTCTAGAGGGGGAGACAGACTTTAAAATAAATTATGGATCTGTATATAAGTGCCCTGGGGCTGAGGGTGGGCTGAATATCAAGTGCTTAAAGGGTACATATCCAAGTGTGTAGAAGATGCAGAAGCCATGGGGAGTTAGGGAAAATGACAGTTCAGTCCAGAAAGGTCTCTTGGAGGGAGATGTGATTTTAATAAGGCTTTCAAGGTGGGCAGAGTGGTGGTATGTCGTATATGAAGAGTGTTGCCTCTGTCCTACCAAGGGTCATTTGGAATCTGTTTCCCTTTTAACAAAATCTGGAGGATTTCTTTAGTGAGCTATAGTGATGGCATTTGTTAAGCACTATGTGCAAAGCACTGTTCTAAGCGCTGGGGGGGATACAAAGTGATCAGGTTGTCCCACGTGGGGCTCACAGTCTTAATCCCATTTTACAGATGAGGTAACTGAGGCACAGAGAAGTTAAGTGACTTGCCCAAAGTCACACAGCTGACAAGTGGCGGAGCCGGGATGGGAACCCATGACCTCTGGCTCCCAATCCCGTGCTCTTTCCACTGAGCTACACTGCTTCTCTAACTATAACTGAGGGGCGGTTGAGATTCCCACGGTGTGGCCTGGTAGGATACACAATTGGGTAGATGGATCACTGGGTATGGTCAGTTGATAGGATGGAGGGGAGTTGTTTTAGCTGATTGAGGGACTGGGAAGCAGCGTGGCTCAGTGGAAAGAGCCCAGGCTTTGGAGTCAGAGGTCATGGGTTCAAATCCCGGCTCCGCTGCTTGTCAGCTGTGTGACTTTGGGCACGTCACTTCACTTCTCTGTGCCTCAGTTACCTCATCTGTAAAATGGGGATTGATGGTGAACCCCACATGGGACAACCTGATCACTTTGTATCCTCCCCGGCGCTTAGAACAGTGCTTGGCACATAGTAAGCACTTAAAAAATACCAAAATTATTATTATTATTATAGGAGTCACTGAAGGTTCAGTTGGCTGGGAAGTTGGGATGGGTTGGTAGTTCAGTTGGTTGCAGGGACAGTCGGAGGTTCCGTTAGCCAAGGAGATAGAATGGTGGGAAATTCAGTTTGTTGAATGATGAGGACCGTTGGAAGTTCCGTTTGTTGGAGAGGATGGGGCAGTTAGAGGGTCAGTGGGTTAGGTGGAGTTTGAAGGTTGATGATGAGAGAGTGCTTCAAGTCTGACTGAGGAGAGTACACTGATCTTCTCCCCCTCTTTTTATGGTATTTGTTAAGCGCTTATTATGTGCCAGGCACTGTACTAAGCACTGTAGTAGATACAAGCTAATCAGGTTGGACACAGTCCATGTCCTACATGGGGCTCACAGTCTTAATCCCCATTTTTACAATTGAGGTAACTGAAGGACAGAGTCCCTCCCCCCTTCAAAATTTAGAAATAACCTGCAAAGTCTCATTTGGAAATAATTTGTTCCAAATCCCTGAAGGGATGCCATCCCCAGGCCCAGATCTTCGGTGAAGCTTTCTTTCTCCGTGTGTTCCAAAGGAAGACAGGGCTGCTGCCTCCGGCTCACTGCTTTTCTTATGTCTCTGGGATTCTCAGGTGCTGATTCAAAATGAGCCCCCGGATTCCTTCTCCACCACTTTCAGGCAGCAGGCCCTCCTGGCCATTGCTGGATTCAGGTATTCCCCCAAGGCCCAGCCCAACACTACAGCTCAGGCCCTGAACGCTCAGACATCATAGGCCGTTCCTTGTGCCCTTGGGTCTGTTCATTCTCCCTCCTTCTGTAGGCCCAGGAGGTGAGCCTGGAGCTCAGGTTCACGTCCAGGGGCCCAGGAAGAAGACAAGATTCTCCAACAAAAATAGTTGCCCCTAAAGTCTTTCAAAATCTTTCCCATCTATTCAGCACTGGTCAGGCTCCTACTAGACTATTTTGACCACATTTGGGTAAAATACGAATACTTGGAGAGAAGTCAGAGGAGAGTCTGCCATGTGGCTATAAAGACTAAAACTCCTGAGGGAAAGATTAACTGGGAGTATTCTGACTGAAAGGGAAAGGGCTGGTGGCCCTGAAGGTTTGTAACACGGAGGTGATGGAGCCGCTCATCGCCAGCTTCACTGAAATCAGCGCAAGGGGTGTAGGTTGGATCTGAGAAAGAACTTCTGGGGCAGGAAGGTCTGTTGGGAATTGAAATGGGTGAACACTTAAGGGAATTTTCTTCTTGGAGATGGACAAGACTTTTATCTGTGGGGAAAGGGTTAGACGTAGATTGACCTCCCTGAAGGCAGGTCAGCCAAAGTCCAGCCACTGGAAGACTTCTCTTTCCAAACCCCCACACCCCCAACCCCGGCCCCAGGGTTTCTTGCCACACCAAGCTACCCCCAGATTCCGGGTCACCTCTGGTCAGAGCTTGGCCATGACTCCTGTCTCTCTCGGGCCAGCAACTTCCGGCCAATCCTTGCTAAGGAGAGGGAATCTAATATGCTCATCACTTGCCTCCATGCCGTCTTCACCCTCCCAGCAACAGAGATGTTGGAGAGTCAACCCCCCAGTAGCCAGGTGATGCGGCCTTGTCTGTCAGTTCACTAGTCTCAGCCTGGCGTGCGTGTGTATGTGCGTGTGTGCACACGTGCATGTGTGTGTGTGTGCGTGTGTGCATATGTTGTGTGGTGGGAGGGAAGGGGTGGTCCACCGGGGGTTCTGCTAGGAGTCCCCTCTTCCCTGCAAATTCCTAGCCAGCAGAGCCACCAACAACTGGGAAACTCATCAAGCAGATGGTGCTTCCTACCTGTGGACTGTGGCTTCTCCTCCCAACCAGACTCTGTTCACCCAGACTGTGCAAGCCCCGGACCAGCTCCTTCAGAGCTTTATAGCAGAGAATCCCAGTAGTGGTTCACTGCAGTTCTTAATCCAGGTGAGTGCTCTGGGGAAGTCCCCCCACATCTAGATTATAAACTCCGTGTGGGCAGGGATCACGCCTACTAACTCTGTTGTATTGTACTTTCCCAAGTGCTTAGTACAGTGCCCTGCACACAGTAAAGGCTCAATAAATACCATTGATGGATTGAAGGTTTGGGGACAAAGGAGTGAGGAGGAGATTTAGGCATGACATTCAGGTGATCAGGGATTCTAGCTGAAGGGAAGTGATTGATCACTGCTTCTTCCTACCTGAAAAGGATTTGAAAAAGATGGATTGAAATTGCAGTAGTTGAAACTTGGCTTAGGCTGCTAGAAGAACTGTTCTGGTAGCTGTTTTATGCCAAACTATTCTGGTGCAATGACAATTCCCGGCTGTACCAACAATTCAAGCATCCTTACTCTCCATGGTCTTATTGGATTAAATAGAACATTATAGGGTTGATTCAGTCTTCTTCCATCACTGCAAGATTTGTGGGCCCATGCCCCTTCGGCCCTGGATTTCTGTAGCAGTTTGGCTTAGTGTGTCGAGCAGGGGCCTGGGAGTCGGAAGGACCTGGATTCTAATCCTGGCTCTGACACTTGTCTGCTATATGATCTTGGGAAGTCACTTGACTTCTCTGTGTCTCAGTTTTCTCATCCGTAAAATGGGGATTAAGAGCTTGAGCCACACATGGGACAGGGACTGGGTTCAATCTAATTCTCTTGCATCTATTCCAGAGCTTAGAACAGTGCTTGGCATATAGTAAGTGCTTAACAAGTACCATAACCGGGGGGCACATCAGTTCAGCAACCTCATTGGCTTAGAGCCTAATTTCCAGAATTAAATAAATCCTGGGAATTGGAATCACCAGAATGCCAGGCACAGGGGTTAATCTAGGAGGGCATCAAGGAGTCAGTTAGTCTTAGCAGAGTTCTGAAGGAGCAAAGAGGATGAGATATAGAGGACTGGGAAGATGTGGGAAAGCATTTAAGGTTGAGGAAGAGCCCAATGGTCAGGATTGACAAGTGGAGCACTGGTGATGAGGTTAGCTAACCTGCGAAGGAGAGCCTGAGGTCAGAGGGTGGGGATGGACGGGGAAAAGAAATGAGGCAGACAGGCAAGGAGGGGCCAGTGGTGGAGAGTTTGATTTGTGACACCTGGGAGTAACACTAGACCTGAAAAGGTGAATAAAAGAACAGGATGACCTAGGGAAAGATGATTCCTGCTGCTATCTCTCCGTTTCCAATCTGAGGCAGTTGGGAGGGTAGAACTGCAAGACTGCACACTCCGCCACTATTCCCCCCTGGCTGCCCCCGGCCCAAACCCAACCCTTTCGAGCACGAATACTCTGGAGGGAAAGTGAGCTGGGTTAGGCTGGCTGGGAGATAAGATGCTGTACCTCTCACCACTGGGTTTCCTGTTCCACAACAGCACCTGGAGACCTGGCTGCAGTCCGACCGAGCCCATGAGCGCCAGAGGGCCATGAGGAGTAGCATCCTACTCCTCAAGGAAACGGTGGAACGGCTCAGTCTCAATGTGAGTACCCGCAGCCCGGCGAGGACCCCACTGGCTCCACATTTGGTGGTCACCCTCCTTCTGGGTGCAGCATGTTCATGATCACCAGGGCAGGCTGAGTCCTGCAGTTTCCCGGATTTTTCCACCTACTCTTCAGCCCGTTCTCACATGACCCTGGATTGAAGTGGAAGAGGCATGTAGATTGGTGAGAGGGCCATCCTTTCTCCCCACTTCCAAGTGGAGCTCCCCAAGGATAGGGCTCCAAGAGACCTTCCCTGACCAAGCCCTCATTTCCCCTCCCTGACCAAGCCCTCATTTCCCCTCCCTGACTACGCACTTGGCGGTGTACCCCTTAAGCCTTCTGATACTCACTCCAACTCCACATCCCTGACATACATATCCTTTTACTCTACTAGTTTCCCTCTCTCTATCTTATTTTAATCTTGGCTCTCCCTTTGCTTTTCCCCGCTCCCAGCCCCAAAGCACTTATGTACATGTCTGAAATTGTATTTATCCCTTTGCTCTTCCCCTCTCCCAGCCCTAAAACACTTACATACATATCAGTCATTTTCTTTATTTGTATTGATGTTTGTCTTCTTGACTCTAGACTGTGAGCTTGTTGTGGACAGAGAATGTCACTGTTCATTGTTGTATTGTACTTTCCCAAGTACTTAACTTCTCTGTGCCTCAGTTACCTCATCTGTAAAATGGGGATTAAGACTGTGAGCCCCACATGAGACAACCTGATCACTGTTTAACCTCCCCAGCACTTAGAACAGTGCTTTGCACATAGTAAGCGCTTAATAAATGCCACCATTATTATTATTATTAGTAGTAGTAGTACAGTGCTCTGCATGCAGTAAGTGCTCAATAAATATGATTGAATGAATGAATGAATTAACTCCTTGCAGGCAGAGCTTGTCATATTACAAACATATATACATATATACAGGAGCTGTGGGGAAGGGAAGGAGGTAAGACGGGGGGGATGGAGAGGGGGACGAGGGGGAAAGGAAGGAAGGGGCTCAGTCTGGGAAGGCCTCCTGGAGGAGGTGAGCTCTCAGTAGGGCCTTGAAGGGAGGAAGAGACATATATATATGTATATATGTTTGTACATATTTATTACTCTATTTATTTATTTTACTTGTACATATCTATTCTATTTATTTTATTGATATGTTTGGTTTTGTTCTCTGTCTCCCCCTTCTAGACTGTGAGCCCATTGTTGGGTAGGGACCGTCTCTATATGTTGCCAACTTGTACTTCCCAAGCGCTTAGTACAGTGCTCTGCACACAGTAAGCGCTCAATAAATACGATTGATTGATTGATGTCCACCAACTGTATGGTATTGTACTTTCCCAAGTGCTTGTAAAATGCTCTGCACCCAGTAAGTGCTCAATAAATACCATTAATTGATTGATGATTGCTCGATTGTCCTCCCCTGTGCTTTGTGGGCTCTCAGAACAGGTTTGTTTCTCTGCCCTAAAGCCATTATGTTTTTCTCCTAATTGGATTTTTCAGGAGGGACCCCTGTTTAGTTTAATTTCCTCCAGGGGCAAGCTTGACATCCCATCACCTAACCTGACTTGGGCCCAAGCTATCCAGACTGTTGGCTCAGATCTCTATTATTCTCTTCCCAAGCCCAAGCTCTCACTACAGTGCTCTGCCCACAGTAAGCGTTCAACAAATACCACCAGTTGGTTGATTTATAACTCCCCTCAGCAAAGCTAATGGGGAGCCAGTCTATGAATCCCAGCCTGGGGATCCCCACCTTGCCCTCCCCAGCAGAAACAAACCTCCTGATGCAGGGGTTTCATCTCTTCCTAGCCCAGCTTACCTGTGCTTAGGATGGGGCATTTGGTGGGGTTTCTGGGTCTTCTCTTGAGAGACCCTGTGGAAGATATCCAGCAGAATGCCCAACAAGGTCTTGCCCTCCTCCACCAGCTCCTGCTTCTGCAGCAGAAGGGTAAGAAAAGCCATGCTATGGCAAGATCTCACTTTTCTCTCTAGCCCCAGAGGAAGCTTGGCTATCCTAATGCCCTCAGTTATCCACTGCAGTGGTTACTGACTGGCTGTCCATTCCTCCCTCCTCTCCTCCCATCGGCTGGCTGGGGTCCCTTCTCCCACCTCCTCTCCCCCTGCCCCCCAGAGAGCCATGGAAAATCCCAGATATTTCAGACCCATCCCAAGGGTCTCCTTGTTGGCTCAAGTCCAAGGTTGCAGCTATTATCGACCTGGAGCTTCTTGGGTGGTGATGGGTGGGCTTCAGTTATCCTGGCTCTCTCTCCCTGCCCCCGTGAGCCCTAACGATAAGAGAGTTGGCTTTATTGTGTCCAAGGCTGCTGCCTGTAGAGTGATCACTGTGTGCCTCTCGCTGACAGTATCAGGGAAGGGTTCCTCAGCCAGGTGCCAGGCCCGATGTAAGAACTGCCAGTTTCCGGACTTCAGTGACCAGATCATCTCCAATTCCCAGCTGATCAAGGTAACTTGGTGCTGGACTGAAACCCAGGGGGTGCCCACACGCCACTCTCTCCAGTCTGTGGAAGGACACTCCACTCTTGGGACCTGGGCCCTATGATGGGTGCTCCCCTGGGTTGGGTGGTAGGAAGTGGCATGTCAGGAAGGAGGGCCGTGGTACCGCGTCCTTTGGCCCTTGTGCCAGGGCTGCCAGACAGAAATGGAAACTGTGGGCTGTGCAAGGGCTGGAGGGGTCAGCTCTTCTCTTCCGCTGCCTTCCGGCAGGACGGCATCACCTCCTCTGAAGGGGGTGGCACGGTTGTCTGCAGGCCTTCGGCATGTACTTCTCAGACTCTGAGTTCAGCGACCTGATCAGCACAGTGCTGGAAGCATTGAGGATCCCCAACCTCAGCCGCCGGGAGGTGGCATCTGAAATGTTGCTGGTCGTGCTAGAGATGTATGGGCCCAGGATGCAGCAGGTAAGAGGCTCATGGGAGAGATGACGGGGCAGGGACTGGGTGCAGGGGACAGATGCCTGGGGGCTCCGGTTGAGCTCCTTTAGACTGTAAGCCTGTAAGCTCACTGTGGGCAGGGACTATGCCTGTTTATTGTTGCTTTGTATTCTCCCAAGCCTTAGTACAGTGCTCTGCACACAGTAAGTGCTCAATAAATACACTGAATGACTGAATGAATCCTCAGGCTCTGGGTGTGGGCTGAGGTCCTGGCCTAGCCAAGGCAGAGCACTCTGTTCTATCCTCACCATTTCTTCAGCAATCTTTCTGACCCTCTTGGACTCAGCTTCCCTCAGACAAAGCCTGCGGGGTCCTCTGGGACAAGAATGGGGGATGGCAGAGCTCCCACTTCTAGACACGGTGTCCCAGGGAAACCCAGCCAACCACAGCCTAAGGGAGAGCAGAGAATCAGCCCTTGCTCTTTGGGCCAATCAGTCAATCAATCGTATTTATTGAGCGCTTACTGTGTGCAGAGCACTGTACTGAGCACTTGGGAAGTACAAGCTGGCAACATATACAGACAGTCCCTACCCAACCTAAGCCAAGGCCTAACCTGACTTCCTTAAGTCTTAGCCTGAATTCCTTTAGTCCCTGAATTCATACCTAGGCCAGAGGTGGTGGAAGAAGGTATTTTTTTTTCATTTGGGATAGTTCATTAATTGCACATAATCCCTCGACCCCCAAGTCTTCCCTTTCTTTGTGGGGGAGGGCACAGCCCTGGGGATGGGAGTGGGGAGTTGTTCCCCCAGTAGTCTCAGGAGTGTCACCCACCCCAAAGTTCCAGCTCAGACTCATGCTTTCCCTCCTATCTTGCTCTCTAGTCCCAATAGTCCGGGGGCTAACAGCTCTGCTCCTCTCCAGGTGGGAACCCTCGTCAAGAACCTATACAAGGAGATCTCCTCCATCGGTTATGTAGACGTCCAGAGGGACATACAGCTGGCACTGAGCCTTCTGGGAAAGCAGCACCCCAGAAAGGTGGTCCAGGCTCTGCTCACCTTCTCCCTGCCATTCCAAAGGTATTGGGGTGCCCAGGGTCAGAAGGAGAGCGAGGCAACCAGGGCCCCAGGGGTCGGGTCTGAGGGGAGGAGACAGATGGCAGATCAGATCAGATCAGAAACCCCTGTATTTTAGAGTCATGAGGCATCGTCATCCCGCTCCTGGCTACTGAGCATGCCCTGCCTGACATGAGGGCCCAGAGGAGCCCAAAGCTTGGCTGGCTTTTGAGATTTAATAAGGGCAGCAAGAGGCCAGGGAGGAAGCAGGGTCAACAGGAGAGCCAGGGGGAGCCTGGGAGCCTGGACTGCAAGGCCTTAATGGAAATGAATGAAGTGTCTGGGTCAGGAGAGCTCTCTGGGACCCGGTGGTTCCCAGAGGGTCCCTTGGCTCTCAGTTGGGTTCTGGGCTTCTGGAAAAGTGGTGGGCCTGTGAAGAGAGATGAGGTGAGACTAAAGGAATCAAGGAGGAGAAAGGGAAGTCAAGTCAAAGAAAAGCACAGAGAGGACAGGAACAGGAGGCTAGACTGTAAGTAAGCTCCTCTCTTGACTGTAAGTTCCTTGTGGGCAGAAAACTGCCTATCAACTCTGTTATATTGTATTCTCCAAGGGTTTAGTTCAGTGCTCTGTACACAGTAAGCACTCAGTGAATGTGACTGATTCATTGAGGAGGCAGCTTGGGTTTTAGTCCTGGTTCCGGCTTCGGAAAATGCCATTGCATGGATTCCCAAGCCAGCTCTGCCTCCCAGCTACTCAAAGTTCCCTCTGGCCCAGGGAGAAAGGCAAGAGAGAGCAAGAGAAGCAGCACTGCCTAGTGGAAAGTTCACGGGTTTAGGAGTCAGAGGATCTGGGTTCTAATCCTGGCTCTACTACTTGCCTGCTGTGTGACCTTAGGCAAGTCACGTTTCTGTGCCCCCAAGGAGGCAAGGACCTCAGACTCTGGCGGGGACCTCTGACCATGGGCCTCATGCCTGCTTCCGTTCCCAGTCAGGCCATCAACATGTGGAAAGCCTTGGGAGCTGAGGAGAAGATGGCCCATAGGGTGATCACAATACTGTCCTTGGAACTGAGGGACCGGCCTTCCTGCAATGACATTGAGAAAGCTCAGCAGGAAAAGACCCAGTTGGGAACTCTGGCCGTGAGTAGCCCAGGAACCTTTTAGACTTCCTTCTTCCCCCTTGCAAGGCAGGACAAGAAATTTTAAATATTCTTGAGAGCTTCATCTCCCAGCAGGGAGATTTTCTATAAGGCAAAATTCTGACCTCTGACAAGATGGGGCTTGGGCCTTTTAGCAAGCCATCCATTAAGGAGAAATCACTTTTAATACTCCTGGCTTGACTGACGCTGACCCCACTGACCATCTTGCTTACTGATAGGAAAATATCCCCCAGTTCTTCAGTGGGGACCCATCCATATCACATCCTGAAAACCGGGGGTTGGCAGACTGGACTGAATTGCTAGTTCAGGGAGCGGTCCAGAATCAAGATCTCTCATTTGTTTTGTTCAGAAAGGCAGCTCAGTAACTTGAACGCAATCAGCAAGAATTCAGGGCCCCCAAGGTGTGCCCAGGGCGAGGTGGGGTTGTTGAGGGATGTCCCCCTTCTCCTGATGCAGGAGTCCAGTCCTTTCCTCCTTTGGACAGGAAGAGCTCCATGGAGATGGGAAGATGAAAAGCCTTCTTCACAACAGGGTGTCTTTCCCTTCTTCCTTTGCTGTAGGCCCTGAATACCATTTATGAACTTCTTTACATCCGAGAGTTCCGGTCGACAATTTGCTCTGCCTTTCCCGGTCTCCTCCTGGGTCTCCTGACTGAGTTCCGGTACCTGTTCGAGCTGGGCATTGTTGAGGGCAACACAGGCAGCATCTCTGAGGAAACCCTTGAGGTCAAGTTCCACAGCCCATGGAGGTAATTCCCTCTGCCAGGCTGGTTTTTTTTTGTTTGTTTTGTTTATTTGTTTTATGGTATTTGTTAACTGCTTACTATACGCCACGCACTGTACTAAGAATTGGGATAGATACCGGCTATTCAGGTTGGACATAGTCCCTATCCCACATGGGGCTCATAGTCTAAATCCCCAATTTACAGATGAGGTAACTGAGGCCAGAGAAGTTAAATGACTTGTCCAAGGTCACACAGAAGACAAATGACAGAGGTCCTCTGACTTCCAGGCCTGGGCTCTTTCCGTTAGGCCACACTGCTTCTCCGGTTTTCTATAGCGCTTTATTTCCAAAGCACTCTCACATTAAATTAGTTCACTTCAGCACTCACAACAACCCTGTGAGATAGGTAGAGAAGGCAGGCATTAATATCCCCACTTCGCAGATAAGGAAACTGAGGTACAGAGAAGTTAAGTGACTCACCCAAGGTCACACGGCAGGTTAGTGGCCCAGCTGAGGCTCGATCCCATGTCCTCCAGCTCCTAGACAAGCACTCTGCCACTTTGCCATGTCACTTCCCTGGTTCCCTAGTGCCTCTCCAGCAATCCCCTCCTTCAGGGTCAGAAGAGGGAGAGCTGGCAGTCCGATGGGAGAATCTTGGCACGGAGAGCACCAAAGAGGAAAAGAGAAGCCCCAGTGACAGAAATATAGAAACCCTGACATACACAATGCCAGAGGATTCCTGGGGTTATTGGGGCAGTGAGCACTAGGCAAGATTAGTCTGGGAAGGATTTTTGGAGGAGGTGGGGTTTTAGGAGAGTTTTGAGGAAGAGGGAGGGCAAACCAGGTATCAGCAGGGAATGGCCCTCTGCTTCTTGCCCTTCTTGCCTGCAGGACATGCCTGGAGGCTCTGAAAGGCCTCATCTGGACCACAGACTACTGGGAGGTATTCTCCTTTGTCAAGCTACAGCAGGGCTGGGACTTGTTTGGAAAAGTGGAGACCTATTCCCAGGGGGTGACTGTGCTTGCAAGGTACAGAAAGAGCTTGGCCTATGGCTCCCCTCCCTGTCCACACCCAATCAGGCCCCTCAGCCCTCCTCCCAATCCTTCCACGAGGTGAGTCGGAGACTTCTGGATTACCACCAGGGCCATGAGTCACTATGACTGCGAGATCAAGGGCATCTTGGACCAGGCCGCCGAGGGCTTGAGAAGCTCCGAAGAGCGGAACCATTTGGTGGGGATCCTCATCTTCACAGAAGTAAGAAGTGAGACCTTGGCCTAGGCTGGAGTGACCCACCACCTCCAAGCAAGGGCAGCCCCAGATTGCAAGGGGGAGGTCAGCGGATCGGGGGAGACTGTGGGCTCTCCTCTGGAGGCTGCCAAGAAGTGAGCCAAGAGCGACCTTTGTGGGGTGGTCAAATAGTGTAGAGGGAGGGGAAGAAGGTGATGACCTCATTCACCCACTCTGCTGTTTTGTGATACCAGGGCATCTTCTCTCTGCCAGAGGTCACTGGTCATGGCAGAAGGCTGGGTTCCAGGAACATGGAATGGGCCAAATGAGAGGCTCCTGGTGGCAGTTTCCCCTTCCTGAACACGGGGCTGATTCTGCCTATTCCCCTTGCATTCTGGTCAGCCCTTAAAAAAACCCCTTGCATTCTGGTCAGCCCTTAAAGAACCACTGTCATTGACAGGGGACTAGGGGTGGGGTGGGGGTGTCATCCAGCTCCAGCAGATTCCAGAACTGACAGCTCCAGAGAGACCACTCAGGTCTGGGTCCCAACCAGAGAGCTCTGGTGTTCAGTAGGATCCCAGAAGTTGTTAGAGCAGCTCAGGGTTACCAGTTTCTGCCCAGCCTGCTCAACTTCTGTCTCAGAACCCTGAGGCCAGCTGCTCCAAGGCAGCCCTGTGACAGGCTAGCCCAATCCCAGAGCTTAAGGCAGGCCCGGGTCAACTGTCTGTGTGACTGCCAAATGAATCCAGAAGCAGGGGTCGGGAGAGTGGTGGCCAGAGTCAAGGAGTGAAGCTTGGTGTGAAGGTACAGCCCATGTTTGGCATGTCATGTGATGAGGAAAGGGACGGGTGGGGGTCCATGACAACCCCTTTCCAGTTTCTGCAGAACAAGACCACAGTGGAAAAGCTGTCCCGACGTGCCATCCTGAGCTTCCTGAATGCTGCTGGCCATGATGCTGACCCCTTGGTGCGGGGGGTCAGTCTGCAGGGCCTGAGCAGCCTGGCACTGCAGCCAGAGAAGGTCAGGTACCCAGGCCTCCCTCAGCCCACCCCAAGCATCGCATCCCACCCAAGTCCCCCAATGAAGCTCCCCAACTTCCAGGGGCGGCAATGGGGAATAACTCTCCGTATGTGCAGGCGAGGCTGGAGGCACTATCTAGTGCCTCCCAGGCAGACCTGAATTGATATCCTGAAGGTCCTGAGTGACCTTCCTGTGGTGGTCTCTCCCTCCTCCTTCTCCTCCTCTTTTCTTCCTTCCTTCCTCTAGGGTGAACTCCTCCGAGCCCAGCTGGTCCCTCTACTGGCCCACATCCTGGAGGACAGCGAGCAGGCTGTGTTGGGTGCGATGAGCGTAATGGCAGAGATCCTCTCCCGTCTGGAGCTGCAGGGAGCTGGGTCCATCATCATCAAGGTGGCTTCCCAGCTGCAGCTGTTCTTTGAGGATGTGAGTGCGTGGTGCCCAGTGAATCTAGAGAGGCCGAGGCTGGGTACGCAGCCAACGGATGAGCCTGCCGACGGGGAAGGAGGAGCCTGACCCACGGGGCTCCAACCAGCTCCTGGGGTGTGTCTTCCCCAGGAGAGAGACCAGGTGCGCAGGGCAGCCATTCTCCTCTTTGGAGATGTCATCTACAATGGGGGCCAGAGGTACAGAAAGACCATGAAGAGCCAGGCATTCAGAAGTCTCATCCCCCTCCTCTTCCATCTGGTTGACCGAAACCTGGAGGTGGTAAAGGTAAGAGCCCAGTAGCAAGGTGGTGCGGGGCTGGGATGCCTCCCCTCCTTCCAAAGCCGGCCTGCACTTCTCCAAACTCTCACCAGCCGGAGTCCTGGCTTCCCCACCCTGCCCGCCAACCCCATCACACCCCAGTTCCTGCAGCTCCTCCCGGGAGGGTAGAGGGTTGGCTAGGCAAGGAGGGGCGCCATGGGGTGAAGTGGAGATGGGTTACAAAACTGCCAACAGGCTGTTGGCTGAGCCTCCTGCTCGGGCCACGCCGCTGTCATTCTCCCCAATTACCCAGGTGAGCTGGGAGCAAGGCCAGGGGTCACTGTACACCATCTGTGGCCTCCTGGTCTCTGGACTTTCTCACCACTCACCTCCCAGACAAGAGGGTCCCAATATCTGGGCTCCCGTTCCCCCACCCTGCTCTACCTGCAGATCACCAAGTCCACCTTCATGAGATGCGCCATCCTCCTCAAGTGGGAGTTTGGGAAGGAGCTGTTCAGCCAGCTGGCCTGGGGCCACGGCCTGAGCGCCCAGCGCGCCGTGTTTCTTTACCTGGTAAGGGACCGACCCCGGTGGCTCCCCAGAGCGTTCCCCCCGATGCCAAAGCCTGGGGCCAGAGGCCATGGACCGACAGCATTTGGGGCAGTGCGGGTGAAGCCGGGGGTTGGGCCCTGGGTCATCTCCTTCGGGAGATGGGGATTCCACTGGGAGTTGAACACTGTCTCGTCATACCTCCCGGGTCCTGCAGTGCCCCACAACCCTGAGAGCCTTAGGGGGAAGAAGAGTATCATAGAATACCTCCAACTGGTATCTTGATTTTACTTTCCCAAAGCACTTCCAGATAACCTATCTCACTGTATCCTTCCAACGTTCCCTATATGGTAGGGAGAGGTAGGTATTCATAAAAATAATGATAATAATAATGGTGTTTGTTAAGCATTTACTGTGTGCCAAGTGCTTTACTAAACACTGGGGTAGAGAAAAGATAAGTAGGTCAGACACAGTCCTTGTCCCACATGGGGCTCACAGTTTAAATGGGAAGGGAGAACAGGAATTGTTATAGTCATTTTACTGATGAGGAAACTGAGGCCCAGAAAATGATTTGATCAAGCCACACAGCAGGCCTGTGGCACTGCTAGGACTTGAATCCAGGTCCTCCGATTCCCACTACCACACTCTTTCCTCTAGGCCCCCACTATCTGCCTCATTACTAGGAAATCTCCCCCAAGTGGGCTTCTAGCCAGCTGGGCACAAGCACCCAAGAGGAGAGCCTGCTCCGGCCAGGTGGGGGTGTTATGGGGTGCTGTGGGACTGGGAGAGGACTGCAGAGTGCTCCCCAAAGCCTCTAGAGCAGCTCTTCGTCCTTCACTCCTATGGTGGGGTGGAAAGGGGAACACAGACCGGAGCCTGTGGGCTGAAGAAGCCGAGCTATCTGGAAGTAGCAGAATCTGGTATCCCTCCTGGAGGGAGAGAACAGGGAGGGAGAGAAGGAAAGACAGGGAGGGACAGTAGGTGAAACAGTTACTGTTCCCTGATGATGAGAAAGATGGTGAAGACTGGCCCAACTCTGGGATTTTTGAGGGGAGAAGCAGAGGAGGAAGAAGAGAAACAGAGGAGAGGCAAAAGAGAAGGAGAGGGGGAAGCAGAGAAAAAGTGGAAGAGGAGAAGCAGAAGTGGAAGCAGAGGAGGGGAAGAAGAAGAGGAGAAGCTGAGGAGGAAGCAGAGGGCCAGAGACTGGAGTGCAGCTGGAACCCCCCTCCACCTTTGCAGGGCCGTCCAGGTTCCTGGGCTAAGTCCAGATGGATATCCCTCCACCCCCAAACTAACAAGACACCTCCGGGAGGCTGTGTGGGGCCTGCTGAGTCCTGCATGTCCTCTGTGGTTGGAAGTTCATACCAGTCTCCTCTTCCCTTCCTAGATGGAGAACAATTCTGGAAATCATCACCTGTTCCTCCTGCAGGCCATGAGTTACCTGAAAAGCTCCCAGAAAAATATGAAAAACGCTGCCATTAAGTTCATTGGTAGACTCTGCAAACCTTCCACCACCTTTACTAACTATTGTCATCTGGCCTGGTTAGAACTGGGGTTTGTGTTGAAAATACCGGTGGCAAAATCCCGTGTCCCATGTCCCTCTGCCTGGCCATTGTCACCAGGTCTCCCAGATGGATCAGCCTGTTCTGCCCCATGACCTTCCCAGCCCTCCCTCCTGCAGGGGCCCTCACTGAGCGCACCATTTAAAGACCCCCCCACCCCCCGACCCCACCCCTACCCACCCCTTCCTCCCACCCCAAGCCAGCCCCACTAAGCTTGTAGGAAAGACAGAGCATTCTCCCAGATTTGCATATGAGACGTTTTTGTTCAATGTCCGTCGATGTGGACCCATGTCCCCCTTTTGATTTGATCCCAGGAGTCATCATCCAGGAGTATTTCTCCGAACTCTGCTTCTACCTGACGAAAGAAGACTTGACTATCCTGAAGCGATGTAAGTCGAGGGATCAGAGGTGCTAGGGATAACCAGAACGGTAACGCCCCCAGAGTTTGAAACCCCAAAGCTTTTCCCATTGGATCCCTCACAGGGGGGAAATGCGGGTATAGAAATGGCTTTGACTCCCCAGGTTCAGGATGCTGGAGGCTGCTAGGCATGTATTTCCTTGTCTCCACTGTCCCAGAAACACTACTTGCCCTAACCCCGCTCCATAAAGTAGGGGAGAGAATGTGGGGATAGTGGGAAGGATACACTCCTGTGTTCTGACCCACTGACCCTCCTTGCCGTAGGCTTTGAAGAACTGAAACAGGACGGCGATGCTCATTTGCGAAGGTTTGCTTTCATTTATTGGGAATGCCTGCAGGAGATAGCCAGGCTGATGCCCTGAAGCCTCAGGTGCTGCCTGGATGGACTCTGGTTGTCTCTGCTATTAATTAAATGACAATGAAAGGGCAATAAACCACATCCTGTCTCATATTCCCCCCTCCTCCCTTGTTTCTGTGGTTTCCTTCTTTTCTTACCAAGCCTTAGCAGTAGCTCATAGGAATGGGGCAGCAAGTGAGTTTGGCAATGGATGGAATTCTGCCGTCTGTTTCTGGGTAAGCTGGGATAAATCATGTGACTTTTTTTAATGGTACATGCCAGGCACTGAGCTAAGCACTGGGTTAGATAATCAGGTTGGACACAGTCCATATCCCACATGGGGCTCACTAGTCTTAGTTCCCATTTTACATACGAGGTAATTGAGGCCCAGAGAAGTTAAGGGACTTTTCCAAAGTCACCCAGCAGAAAAGTAGTGGAGCCAGGATTAGAACCCAGGTCCTTCTCACTCCCAGGCCCGTGCTCTATCCACTACACCATTCTGCTTCTCTAGGCCTCAGCTTCTGCATCTGAAACCGGGAGACAATCATCCGGGCATCCTGCAATGACAGCATCCTTAAACCCTTCCTCCCAGGCTGGTGAGAGGGCATGGCATGTTAAACACTCAGCCGCCTTCAGGTGAGCGGTACTCACCTGAAGTCCCATAATCTCTTTAGAGACAGGCCCCAGCCACTCTGCTGCCTCTTCTAGCTTTTGCCCACCTTTGTCTGAATCTTGACTCCCATTAGCCCATGGAGAACATTCTTTGGGGCTGAGGTGGAAACAGCAAAGGACCGGGAACTATTTTCCTCCAGGCCTTACTCTGCCCAGTCCCTGGGGCTTTCAAATATAGTCCACATGGGTACCCAGCACTAGCGCAGCTCCTGTCCCTCACCCCCACCCCCAGCAGCTTTGAGCTTTGAAGAACTCAGGGATGATGATAGTAGTACTTGTTAAATGCTTACTATATGCCAAGTGCTGTACTGAACATTGGGGCAGATAACAGGATAATCAGGTCCCACATGGGGCTCACAGATTAGGTAGGTGAGAGACCAAGTGTTGAATCCCTGTTTTGCGGATGAGGGAACAGAGGCAGAGAAGTTAAAGGACTTGCCCAAGATCACACAGCAGGTAAATGGCGGAGCAGGATTAGAACCCAGGACTTCCGGCTTCCAGGCCTGTACTCTTCCCACTAGGCTATGCTGCACCATGCCACAGAAAGTTCTTCCTGTCTACCTAAGCCCTTACTGGTTCAATTTTCTCCTTGCCTTGCCCTCAGCAGAGTGAGAGAATAGCCTGCCACTTTGGAGTCCTCAAGCCTTCTCCCTAAATTCCTCTAGAAACACAGTCAGTAGATCCATGGTATTTATTGAGCACCTACTTCATGCAGAGCACCTTACTAAGAGCTTGGGATATCCCAGCGCAATAGAGCTGGCAGACATGATCCCTGCCCGCAAGGAGTTTGCAGCATAGAGAGGGAGACAAACGTGAAATTACAAGAAGATATGTGCTGAAGTTCTGTGGGGCTGGAGGTAGGGTGACTATCTTGTGGGAACAGACTGAAGAGCGCAGTCAACTAACTCTTGACGATCTACTTTCTGGATTATGGACAGAAGGTTTCTTAGCTTCACTAGGTATGAAAAACAGCATGGCTTAGTGGAAAAACCTCGGGCCTGGGAGTCAGAGGACTTGGGTTCCAACCCTTTCTTCACCACTTGTCTGCTGTGTGACTTTGGGCAAGACACTTAACTTCTCTGTGCCTCAGTTACCTCATCTGGAAAATGGGGATTAAGACTGCGAGACCCACCTGGGACAACCTGATTACCTTGCATTTACCCCATTGCTTAGAACAGTGCATGGCACAGAGTAAGCTCTTAACAAATACCATAATTATTATTGCTATTATGAAGCTGCCTTCGTCCCATCTAAGGGATGGAGAGACCTGGAGAGATGGGGACCTAGCAGGGAGTTGCAGGGAACCTGTCAGGATCTCGGGGCTGAAGGGGGAGGGCTCTCAGGGGGAAACCGTCTTTGTTTGGGGGTTTGGAGCGAGGCCTGAGTGCCGGCCGGGAGCCCCGTGAGATCCCCGTTCAAATAAACCCACCCTGGGATGGCCCCTTCACGGGCAGCAAGGACCGTGCCTGGGCTTGGGACAGATGCTGAATCCAATAACGGCTGAATTCCATGGTAGCCCATAAGGAAATTAAATGCCAGGCCTGCCTTGTGCAATGCCAGTTGTATTAACATCTCCAAACAGGAGACTAAAATCGCTCTCCCCGGGGGCCTTAAGGGGTCACCAAGCCATTAGGAAATGAGTCTTCAAACGGAAACTAGCCTGGCCTTTATTCACACTCTCCCACTTTGCTAAAAATAACAATCGTTTTAAAAGGGTCTTCAGGATTAGCAGCCCTACGGCTTCCTGACTGCAGGGCGGGTTGAAGGGGAAGGGTAGGGGAGCCAGGAGTGTCAGGAGCCGCGGGAGCCAGTCCTGGCTCTAGCAGTGATCTGCTGTGTGACCTCAGAAAATTCACTACCTCTCTGCGCCTCCATTACTCCAGCTGTAATGGCGGAACATTACAACTTAGTGTAATTATGATATGTGTAACATCACAACAATTTACATCACACATCACAACACATTTACAACATCACAACAATAGAGAAGCAGCGTGGCTCAGTGGAAAGAGGGCTTTGGAGTCAGAGGTTATGGGTTCAAATAATAATAATAATAATGGCATTTATTAAGCGCTTACTATGCGCAAAGCACTGTTCTAAGCGCTGATCCCGGCTCTGCCAATTGTCAGCTGTGTGACACTGGGCAAGTCACTTAACTTCTCTGTGCCTCAGTTACCTCATCTGTGAAATGGGGATTAAGACTGTGAGCCCCCTATGGGACAACCTGATCACCTTGTAACCTCCCTCGTGCTTAGAACAGTGCTTTGCACATAGTAAGTGCTTAATAAATGTCATCATTATAATTTATTTAGTTAATGTCTGTCTCTCTGGTCTAAACTGTAAATTTATTTTGGGCTGGGAACAGTTCTACCAGCTCTGTTTTATTGTACTCTCCCAAGCGCTTGGTAGAGTGTTCTGCACACATTCAGGGCTCAATAAATACCATTGATTGATTGAATATTTAACTCAACCTCTCAAGTTCTTGGGGATCCAGGATGGGGAAGAGAGGAAGCCCAACTCACTTCTCCCTGGACACTTGGGATGGATTCATCCACACTAAAGATGAAGTCCCACACCTCCATGAACTAACTTTCCCTCCTGGACTAAGACACAATCAGTGATCTCTGGCTGCGTGCAGAGTCCTGGATTAAACACTCTGGAGAGAACAGCAGACCTCGTGGATTTGAGCCTGGCCCTCAAGGAGCTAACTACAGTCTAGTAAGTTTGCAGGGAGACAGATATTAAAGTAAAGGACACATAAGAGGATGAAGTAAAGAGGGTATGTACATGAATACCTAAGGTGGGGAAGACGAATATGCAGGAAATAAGTGTGCTATTAGCACAGCGTGGCACAGATGAAATTCAGGATATTTAAAGAAAAGATTGACAAGACGAGTCAGCTTGAAGACTACATTAAAATGGAGCATATGAACAAAGGGTTATTTTCCCCTACTACTTTTTAGTTTACTAAAAAAGAATGGCAACATGAGTGAATGGTATATAGAGGGTAAATTTAAACATTCTCTGTCAATATGTAATAATAGGTGTCTCTGAGAGTTTTGCGTTGTGTAAGTGTTTGGCATATCATTCATAGATCGGCTAATCCAAATCTGTCAGGACGAACAATGTAAATCAAGCAGAGGCCCCTGAAAAAAGTTGGTCAGATCTTTCAGCAATGTCATCATGGGGCAGGCGGTGACCATGGGATGCTTGGGGGAATACACAATCAATTAATCCTATTTTTGTGGTAAAGAATGAGCCATCCAACACCCCGAACCTTCCCTACAAGGCCAGATCCTATCTAGGACCCTTCTAATCAATCACATTTATTGAGCACTTACTGTGTGCAGAGCACAGCACTAAAAATCTTGGGAGAGTACAATGTAACAGAGTAAATAGAAACATTCCCTGCCCACAAGGAGCTTACTTTATAGGGAACTTGGATAAATTCAATGGTGGAATTTATCCAAACCCTTCCTCAACCTCCTCATAGTGCTAATATTTCACTTTTATAACCCTAGTGTTTCCCTCTTGTAGGAATGGTATTTATTGAGCACTTACTGTGTGCTGAGCACTGGACTAAGGGCTGGGGAATAATATGTAGGGAAGAATGACCTATAATGAAAGACTCAGCCATCTATTTATCCAAAGGTCAATCCAACAACATTTTTGGCCAGTTACTACTTCCTGAGAGAATGTCTCCACTGTCTCCAGCCCATCAAACCTCAGCCCCTCCCCCTGCAACAGAAACTGTGTCTTCCTGCCTATTCACTCTATTGTACACTACCAAGCTCATAGTACAGAGCTCTGCACCCTATAAACAATATGATTGATTGATTGATTGATTGTGAGCCCCTGCTTAACTCCTCCCTTTCCAACACCAGGTGTCTTCCTCTCCCTCCCTCCTCAGGCCCCTACTCTGCTCTTCCAGATAATAAAGATCTGCTTAGATGGGTTTCCAAAGGCCCCTGAGTCACTTTCCATTTGGGTCAGTGCCCTGGGAGAAAATCAAGTCCTATTTGAAGGAATCTCATGAGAGGTAATTCCCACCCTTGCTGGGAAGATGCATTTTTGGGAAGATAATAATAATAACAATAATAATATTAATGTTGGTATTTGTTAAGCACTTACTATGTGCCAGGCACTGTGTTAAGTGCTAGGGTAGATACAAGGTAATCAGGTTGTCCCAGGTGGGACACCTTGCTGGGAAGATGCATTTTTGGGAAGATAATAATAATAATAATCATCATCATCAATCGTATTTATTGAGCGCTTACTGTGTGCAGAGCACTGTACTAAGCGCTTGGGAAGTACAAGTTGGCAACATATAGAGACAGTCCCTACCGAACAGTGGGCTCACAGTCTAAAAGGGGGAGACAGAGAACAAAACCAAACATATTAACAAAATAAAATAAATAGAATAGATATGTACAAGTAAAATAGAGTAACAAATATGTACAAACATATATACATATATAAAGGTGCTGTGGGGAAGGGAAGGAGGTAAGATGGGGGGGATGGAGAGGGGGACGAGGGGGAGAGGAAGGAAGGGGCTCAGTCTGGGAAGGCCTCCTGGAGTAGGTGAGCTCTCAGTAGGGCCAATAATAATAATAATATTAATGTTGGTATTTGTTAAGTGCTTACTATGTGCCAAGCACTGTGCTAAGTGCTGGGGTAGATACAAGGTAATCAAGTTGTCCCAGGTGGGGCTCACAGTCTTCATCCTCATTTTACAGATGAGGTATCTGAGGCCCAGAGTACAGTGACTTGCCCAAAGTCACACAGCTGACAAGTGGCAGAGCTGGGATTAGAACCCATGACTTCTGACTCCCAAATCCGTGCTCTTTCCACTAAACCACAAACTGGTCAAGCCCATGGGCCATCACAGGTGGATTACAGAAAGCAAAGTGAATGGAGGCAAGTCCAACTTCAATTAAAAGCCACTCCCTTATCCATCCACCCACCCCCTGCCATCCCCAGCCTTGCTGATTCAGAAACTTCCAGTTTCAGCTCTCTCCTTGTCATCAGCCGCCCCCTCTCCCTTGGTGCTGACGACTGCTGAGCGAACGTCACCAGGGATTCCGAGCTGCAAACATCAAGTTCCCTACCTTCTCGTTTACAGACAGGAAGGCGGCCTGTCAACCCTCCCTGAAGCACCCGCCTTAGGCAGAGCCCGGGCTGGCACTCGGGACGGGGCAGAGATAGAGAGGACACTGTCCAAGTCCTTGAGGGGTTGATGGCCTGAGCGGGGAAAGACCTCATCCAGAGGCACTCAAATGCAAGTCAAATCAAAACAAAATCAAAACCCTCAAAAATCTCCAGTGGTTGTCCATCCACCTCCGGATCAAAAACTGTTCACCATTGACCTTAAAGCAGTCCATCACCTTGAACCTTCCTTCTTCACCTCACTTCTCTCCTCATACAACCCAGCCAGCATACTTCACCCCTTTAGTGCTAACCTTCTCACTGTGCCCCCTTCTCACCTGTCTCATTGCCGATCCCTAGCCCAAATCCTACCTCTAGCGTGGAATTTCCTCCCTTTGCAAATCCGACAATTACTCTGCCCCTCTTCAAAGCCTTATTGAAGGCACATCTCCTCCAAGAGGCCTTCCCAGACTAAGCCCCACTTTTCCTCTTCTCCCACTCTCCCCTTTCACCCTTTGCTCTTTCCCCTCCTCTCCCACCAGTCTCACAGCACTTATGTACATATCTGTAATTTTTATTTGTATTGATGCCTATTTCCCCCGCTTTAGTGTGAGCTCATTGTGGAAAGGCAATGTCCCTGTTCATTGTTGTACTGTACTGTCCCAAGTGCTTAGTACAGTGCTCTGCACACAGTAAGTACTTAATAAGTATGATTAAATAAATGAATAACAGTAGACATTCAGCACAAACAGTTAAAGATTAGACACACCAACCAATGGTATTAATTGAGCATTTACCAGGTGAAGAGCTCTGGACTAAGCGCTTGGGAGAGTACAATGTAACAGTTGATAAACAGTTCCCTGCCCATGAGGAGCTTATATTTGAGAGGAGGAGACAGACATGAAAATAAATTACAGATGTGTAAATAAGTGCTGAAGTGTTGAGGTGAAAGTCAAGTGCTTAAAGGGCACATATAAAATTGCATAGGTGACAAATGTAATCTGGCAACCTCCCGAACCACAGACGCAGAAACATCACTTACCGTGATCTGCGCGGACGGCGAAGTGTGTCCCGTGAGATCAGAGCTCGGTGATGTCACTCTGAGAAGGCTTCATGGCAGAGGTGGGCTCTTGCATGGTTTTAATGGTGGCCAGGGTTGGGACATGGGTGACAACTTCAAGGGGCCAATTTTGTCCTTCCCCCTAATTTGGCAACTGCAGTACTGGTCTCCTTGATTGGGGCTGTGGTCGAGATGACTCCGTCCCTCACAGGACTTATGATGTGCCCACCAACCCAGCCTTGACCCTCAACAGCCCAGCCACCATGAGAGGCTCAGAGCAGCCCCAGAATGCAGATACCCCAAACCTGCCTTGATATCCCAAACAGACCCTGCAGTCATGCTACCTTATGTCCTTTCACTTTTTATATATATATTTGTTAGCGCTTACTACATGCCAGACACTGAATTAAGCGCTGGGGTAGATACAAACTAATCCGGTTGGAAGGAAAGAAGGTAAATGGGCAGCTTCTTTCTGGGCTCAGGGGAGCAGGCCTGCCCGGAAAGGGATTATCCTCCCTCCATCTGTCTGCGCTGCCATTCTAAACCGGCAGCCTCAGTGGAGGAGATCCTGGGGGGCGGGATTTCCAGGGTCCCTCCCCTGCCCCCCGACAGCGAAACTGTGACAACGCAGTGCCCCTCCCCTCCTCCTTTTCCACACACGCATTAGCTCCTCGTCAGAAACATCTCGGGGGCGGTCCACGCTGAGTAATCCCTATCAATCAATCAGTCTTATTGAGCGCTTACTGTGTGCAGAGCACTGCACTAAGTGCTTGAGAGAGTACAATACAATAACAGAATCGGTAGACACATTCCCTTCCCACAGCAAGCTTACAGACTAGAGGAGGAGAGGTATACATTCATTCATTCAATCGTATTTATTGAGTGCTTACTCTGTGCAGAGCACTGTACTAAGCTCTTGGGAAATCCACGTTGGCAACATGTCCCTACCCAACAGCGGGCTAACAGTCTAGAAAGGGGAGACGGACAACAAAACATATTAACAAAATAAAATAAATAGAATAAATATGTACAAATAAATAGAGTAATAAATATGTACAAACATATATACAGGTGCTGTGGGGAGGGGAAGGAGGTAAGGCGGGGGGATGAGGAGGGGGAGAGGAAGGAGGGGGGTTCCACCCTATCTGAAATGAATAGACACTGAAATCCCCTTTCTACCCCTTAAGGATTGACTTGGCTGCATTATCACGTCTATAATTTGTACAACCCATGGAAGCCTTTGAACTGTTTCGACCCTGGTGAGGAATCTAAAGTTTCAAATCCATTTTTGAAAGTCTTCAGAGATACATCACTCTTCAAACATCAGTCTGTTCTTTTTCCTGCCATCTACTGAAGCCAGGTCACTCTTCTGTGGGCAATGGGAAATTAGATTTTTTTACAGTAAAACATGTGACATTTACTTCTCTCTTTTTGCCAAAAACAAACAGAGCCCCATTTTGCTTCCTGGTCCAAAGTATACATAAGTGCTGAAGGAGGGGTGAATAAAGGGAACAAATCCGGGCAACGCAGAAGGGAATGGAAGAAGAGGAAATGAGAGGTTAGGGAAGGCTACTTTTTTCTCAGCTTGGAAACTGCAAATCCTGTAAGAAGGGGTGAGCCGCTGGGGAAGAGTGGTGAGGATCCAAACAGAAAACTGTTTCTTTTTGCAGCAGGAGGGATTTCAGTTAGCTCTGAGAATGTCAGCACCTGTGCATGCACTGGGGTGTGGAAAAACCCTGATTGGGGATTGGGAGACTGAAGAGAAACAGCAACAGCTGGTCTCCTTCCTTCCCTCTCAAGGCTAGCTAACCAGCTGCCCATGCTGCCACTCAGCGGGTTCCGGGACCCCTCCCCCAGTCTCCTGTCCCCACTCTATAATTCATTCATTCATTCGTATATTTATTGAGCAGTTACTGTGTGCAGAGCACTGTGCTAAGTGCTTGGAAAGTACAAGTTGGCAACATATAGAGATGGTCCCTACTCAACAACGGGCTCACAGTCTATAATCCCAGGGATGGGCAAAGCAGAGTTCCCCTGCTACCCAGATGGACTTTTTATGGTAGTTGTTAAGCACTTACTATTTGTCATCACTGTTCTAAGTGTTAGGTTAGGTGTGGTTAATGAGGTTGGACACAGTCCCCTGTCCTGCCTGGGGTTCACAGTCCAAGTAGGAGGGAGAACAGGTATTTTACATTTTACTGTTGAGGAAACTGAGGCACAGAGAAATTAAGTGACTTGCCCAAGGTCACACAGCAAGCAACTGGCAGAGATGGGATTAGAACCCAGGCCCTTTCGACTCCCAGACCTGCGTTCTTTCTACTAGACCATGCTGCTACCCTGGGCAGGGCTCTCCATGCTCACATTATCTGCAGAAGACCCTTCAAACCAGCAAATGTGGGCAGGTGGTCAGCTGGCCCAGGTGCCCACTTTCCTGGGTTCTGTTGCCTTGACCCAATAGTACCACCCTAAGGGACCCAGAGTCTCTTGGGCATGGGGCACATTTTATCTGTTCCTTGCACAAAGACCTATGAGCCTCTGTTTGTTAGCCCCTGTCCCCACCCACTTCCTCTGAGTTATGCTCACATGGTGCCAGGAGAGCAGACCCTCAGATCCCTAGTCTCAGCAGAACTATAAACCCTAAAGCTGCCCACAGTCCTGACCCAATCAGACTAGAGCCCACCCTCAGTAGTGGCTCAGCCAACTTTAGTGGAGACAGGGAGGAGAAGAGGAAATAGGGGAAGGACTGGGAGGAAGAGGAAGAAAAGGATGGGGAGAGAAGGTGGAGGAGAAGGAGGAGGAAGAGAAGGAGACTTAGGAGAATGGGAAAGAATTAGGGGGCACGGAGCAGGGAGGGTGGGAGGGGGAAGGAGAAGAAGCAGTGAACTGTCACCCTTCCCTGGAAATGTTCTGCCAGAGACTTTGATGATGCCTGATTTCCCCTGGAAGCAGAGACGAAGACGATTCGAGATTCCCTGCAAGAGCCTGCTTACATAAGAGGATAAGAATAGGCTGTTGGGTCTATGTATAGCCCAACCAAGACGGGCACAGGCTCCATTTCCACAGCTCAGCAGAGGAGAAGTCTATTTCAGGGTGCCCCCAATACTCTGAAATAGTTTTCGATTCCGGAAACTCGCTGAGCCCAGACTGAGCCCAGGCAGAGCGGAACCCCAGTGAAATAATAAGGCGGCAGGCAGGCAGACGTCAGGGTGGTCGGGGGGGCGGGGGTGTTAAAAGAGGAATTTAAATCCGTCGCTTCTTACATTTCACCCTTGGTCTTGCCCCCTGGCCTGCCCATGTCCAGAATGTCCATGCCCATTTTCATGCCATATATTATGCCTGGACCTTTCCCAAAGCCAATCCACACATTTTCACTGGCAATCACTCAATCATATTTACAGAACACTTACTGTGGGCAGAGCACTGTCCTAAGCACCTGGGAGAGTACAGTACAACAGAGTTGGTAGACACACTGATGTCCACAATGGGCTTACAGTCTAGAGGGGCAGACAGACATTAATATAAATAAATAAATTACGTATGTATACATAAGTGCTGTAGGGCTGAAGGAGGGGTCAGTAAAGGGTGTAAATCCAGGTGCAAGGTCTGTGCAGAAATGAGTGAGAGAAGAGGAAATGAGGGCTTAGTCAGGGAAGGCTTCTTGGAGGAGATGTGCCTCCAATAAGGCTTTGAAGGTGGGGAAAGTGATTGCCTGTCGAATACGAAGAGGGAGGGCATGCCAAGGCCAGAGGCAGGATGTCGGTGAGAGGTCAGTGTCTCCACTGGGAGAGATCGAGGTAGAGGGAGTAGGTTGGAATTAGAGAAGTAAAGTGGGTGGGCTGGGTTGTAGTAGGAAAGTGGCAGGGTGAGGCAGGGGAAGGCAAGGTGATTGAGTGTTTTAAGGCCAATAATAAAGACACTGGCTCTACAGTTCCTCTGGAGACAACTTTGGAAAGCAATTTTAAATTTCCTGGAGTTCCCTGCCAATCCCTCCCACCTTGCTGCCCCTCTGAGATTGCCAGCACTGCAATTGGAAGTTGGGCTGGGGACAAGGGACTGGTCTCCAAACAACCCTTCGAGATTCCAGACTAAATCCATGCTGTTTGAAGGCAGGGGACTGGGCCCGATGGGAGGGATTCTTGGAAAGGGTGCCTTGGGTCTCCTCATGGCTCTGGCACAGAGTCTGAGAGCCTGGTCCTTTCCTTATGAAAGAGGTGGCCCAGACTAACAGGCTGCTGTCTCTTCAGGTGGGCTTTAAACCATCTGCCCACGGCTGATTCAGGCAGCAGTGGTGTGGGAAGAGACTGGCTTGTCTGCATTTGCCGGAATTGCTTGGACTGTGAGCCCTTCTCTAAGTCAACCCCCTCCATGGTTGGTGGTCTCTGGGTCTCTGAGCAGGCCAGTCACACTGTTGCAGACAAATGGACCCAAAGGGTACTTAAGAGAAGAAGGAGGACTTCTAGACTGTGAGCACGCTGTTGGGTAGGGACCGTCTCTATACGTTACCAACTTGTACTTCCCAAGTGCTTAGTACAGTGTTCTGCACACAGTAAGTCCTCAATAACTACAAATGAATGAACGAGGAGGGGGCTTTGTGTAGCATTTTAGAGGCAGGAAAGGGGGCGGATTGATCAAGAGAAGAGGGTTTGCGGTCATGGGGTATGGTACATGAGATGGAGGGTGGCAATAGACAAAGACCGGCACTGAGAAATGCAATGACACCAGATCCATCGGTCCAGGCTTCTTTGTGCGGCACAGCTCCCATCCTCTCTGGATCTGCCCAGCTGGTGTCATGGCCATTACCAGGCCCCTAGGTTGGTAATCAATCAATCATATTTATTGAGTGCTTACTATGAACACAGCACTGTACTAAGCACTTGGGAGAATACACTGCAACTGAGTTATCAGACATATTCCCTGCCCACAGCAAGCTTACAGTCTAGAGGGCTCAATGGCCATTTATCCCAAAATGTACCTGGTTCCAGCTGCTCGAGGAAAAGGAGAGAGGTGCAAGACAGAGAAAGTCACTGACGTTTATCAATGAACGGGAGAAATTGGTGTTAAACAAACTCTGGCTTGAGCTGTTTATGGAGCCGCGAAAATCAGCTGCAGCTCAGCCGCGTCCTAAATGCTGTAACAGCTTGGCAATTAATATTTCTGAGCCAGTTGGCAGCAGACATTGGGTGGAGTCTCACCTCACTGGAGACACTTGTTTCATTCATATCTCTGTTAATAATAATAATGATGGCATTTATTAAGCGCTTGCTACGAGCAAAGCACTGTTCTAAATGCTGGGGTGGTTACAAGGTGATCAGTTTGTCCCACGGGAGGCTCACAGTCTTCATCCCCATTTGACAGATGAGGTAACTGAGGCACAGAGAAGTGAAGTGACTTGCCCAAAGTCACACAGTTGACAATTGGCGGAGCTGGGGTTTGAACCCATGACCTCTGACTCCAAAGCCCATGCTCTTTCCACTGAGCCACTCTGCCTCTCTGTTGTCAGCAAGGCGACAAAATCTTGTGATTGTCTTGTGCTGAGGAAATATAAAGCCGATTCCCTGTATGGTGGTTTTCCTTCATTATCTGGGTTTTGATGGGCTTGGCCGAGGACTGACTAAGCCCTCATTTTCTCTCCTCCCACTTCCTTCTGTGCCACCCTTGCACTTGGATTTGCACCCTTTATCCAACCCTCCCTCAGCCCTACAGCCCTTATACCCATATCCATAATTTATTCCTATTAAACTGTCTTCCCTTCTAGACTGTAAGCTTACTGTGGGCCGGGGACATGTCTACGAACTCTGTTATACTCAGGTGCTCTGTACTGTAGGGAGAAGCAGCGTGGTCTAGTGGTAAGAGCATGGGCCTGGGAGTTCAGAAGGACCTGGGTTCTAATTCCGGCTCTGCCACTTGTCTGCTGTGTGATCTTGGGCAAGTAACTTCACTTCTCTGTACCTCAGTTACCTCATCTGAAAAGGGGAGATTAAGACTATGAGTCCTGTGTGGGACAGGAACTGTGTCCAACCTGATTCACTTGTATCCACCCCAGTGCTCAGTACAGTGCAAAAGCTTAACAAATACCAAGAAAAATAAATGAAATATGGTAACCACAGTTTAAATTTGGACAAGACTGACATTACATGATTTCCATTGCCTTTTATGCTCTGTACTGTATGGAGTCAGCTGAAATCTAGATTTTTTTCAAAATAAAAATCCAGTAAAAAATGCACATACCTAATGGAGATGCTGTCTCTGGGTGTCCAAGATAAAAACCCAATAAAAAATATACCTATGTAATGCAGATTCTGTCAGATTGATTGACACCATCCTTCTGTAGGTGCTTGGACATTTCAACAAGTTTCCTGCCTTTGAGCAAGATAATGACTTACGAAGTCCTGGAATATAGTCTACCTAGAAATTGAAAGTAACCAGGATGGGTCTAAAGTAAATCAGAATCCGAAAGAAACTGAATACCGAATCTGTCCTTTCTCTTCCCTGGGTGTTGGGCTTGATGAGAAGTCATTGACTGGAGGGAATTCTGAAGGAATGGTCTCCAGATAGATACTGATGTTCTTTTAGGCAGGGAGTTGGGGTGGGGGAGGGAGTAGTAGTAGTAATACTAGTAGTAGTAAGTTTAGGTAGCAGTGGCAGCAATAGTCGTAATAGTAGAACTAGTAGCAGTAGCAGCAGTAGTGGAAGTAGCAGCAGCAGGAGATGGAATAGCACTAATAGCAGGAGTAGTAGAAGCAGTAACAGTAGCAGTAGCAGCTGCAGTAGAAGTAGTAGTAGTAGTTGCAGTACAGTGCTCTGCACACAGTAAGTGCTCAATAAATACAATTGAATGAAGTAGTAGTAATATTTACTGGGCAACCACTTGGTGGGGTGCACTCTACTTAACCCTTGGGAAGTACAGAATAAAGTGACACCTCCCCTGCCCAGAAAGAACTTCTGCTCTGGAGACAAACAAAAATCTTTACAACTAGATGTGGTCAAAATAAATAACTGAGTTCATATTTATACATGTGTGTTGAGGAGGAGGTAAATATGCTTACTAGAGTGTAAACTCCTTGATGACGGGATTGTGTCTACTATTATTGTATAGCGCTCTCCCAGCTGTTAATATAGTGCCTTGCTCACAGGAAGTGCTCATAAAGTGCTTAGCCAAACTAGCTTTCTTCTTCCCTTCAAAACCTTACTGAGAGCTCTCCTCATCCAGGAATCCTTCCCACACTGAGCCCCCCCCCTTTTCCTCGGCTCCTCCTCTCCTCCCCATCACCCCCACTCCCTCCCTCTGTCCTACACTCTTCCCCTCCCCACAGCACTTGTGTATATTTGTACATATTTATTACTCTATTTTATTAATTATATGTATATAACTATAATTCTATTTATTCTGATGGTATTGACACCTGTCTACTTGTTTTGTTTTGTTGTCCGTCTCCCCCTTCTAAACTATGAGCCCGTTGTTGGGTAGGGACTGTCTCTGTATGTTCCTGATTTGTACTTCCCAAGTGCTTAGTATAGTGCTCTGCACACAGTAAGTGCTCAATAAATACAATTGAATGAATGAATAAATGCCATCAATTGATTGATTAAGTGCAAGGTTGGTTGATGGAGTTCCATGGCCCAGGGTAAGGAGGTAGGGAGAGGAAGAGGAGGCTTCAGGAGTGGTCTACAAGGTCAGATCATTTGGAAAACTGCTTGCAATGCTGGATTTCAGGGTTCGTGGGCTTTGGGAGAGAAGGCATACAAGTCAGTACACCGCATCAGCAAAGGTTGGTACCCAGCACACAGCTGAGCTGTGTTTCTTGAAGAACAGTTCCCCGAGGGAAGGTTTATACTCAGCTGAGAGACTCCTTGTTTTTCCTCCCCTACAACCTGGCAATTATGGCTTACAACCTCCTCATCATTTTCTCTAGGAGCAACTATACATGTTCCACTGTTAGCCGAGACGGTAGCAGACCGAAGAAATGTGTTTTCTATGATTTCCCTCCCTTCTGATTTTCATCCAGCACCCAAGGTGACTACTATCTATGGTCCCCAAGGCTGTTTGTTGGGACCTAAGCAGGGACCACTCTGCCTCTACCTTCCATCCCATTCGCTCCTGGATGGTCCTGGGAAACAGGTCTCTGCTGAGCCATGCCATGCTGTAAGTCAAACTGTGTGCCAGGCTGTGTGCCATCTGGTGCACCATGCCATGGGTCATGCTGCATGCCATGTTGTGTGCTGTGCCATACACCATTCTTCATGCTGTGTCTCATGCCATGCCCCATGCCCTGTGCCACACATGCTCCCTGTAGCTGGGCTCTAGCGAGCTTGAAAGGGAAAGTTCTCCTCTCTCTTTCTCTCTCTTCTTCCCCCCTCCCTCCCACCCAATTTACACTATTCTGGGAAGAATGCCAATCTGGTCTGAGGCCCCGTTACTCCTCCCCAACATTCCCAGGGACCCTCCTATCATCTCCCCCAGCCCCACCCCACCAATCCCCACTCTCTAAGCCACTATGGGAAATTGACTGTGAAGTCCCATATCTCCTCTGACCTGGAAAAAGAAAGGTTATAATCATCCAGGGCAGGCAGGGACCACGATTTCTATTGTACTCTCTCCAGGGTTTAGTACAGCGCTCAGCACACAATAGGTACTCACTGGATACTGACTGATTGGGTGATTGATTGATTGTCTGTTGGGTATCTAGGACTCCCCGGTTGGCTGCAGAGGTGTCTGTTCTCCCCCACACATGATCACTAACTCCCCCTGCTTCCTACTGCTTGTTGGGAATGGCTCCTCCCACATTATCCATGCATTTTATTTATATCATGCTGGATAGCTGATCTATTTCCCCGGAGAGCCCAGCACCATCTGCAGAAGGTATCCCCGGGAAATATGAAGGAGGAGGAAATTTGGCACAGATTCAATGGAATAATGAGTTGTTTCCATGCAAACGGTGGGACATAGTGTACAGTAATTGTGCTAGAATGAGTCTTTGATAGTTGGTGTTCCAAACTGTTTCTGTAGACTAACAAATGTAAGAAGGGAAGAGAGAGAAAGGGAGTGGGGAGAGGGATGGGGGCAGAGAGGGAGGGAGGGAGAGTTGGTTCTGAAATAATGGGAAACCACTTCACCTGGGATTTGGGGCCCCAGCAGAGGCCTCTTCAGTTCCCACCAACCGCCCCTGCCCTGCATCAACCTCAGCGTTTAACACACAGTAACCTTATCTGTAAAATGGGAGTTAAGACTGTGAGCCCCACGTGGGACACAAACTGTATCCAACCTGATTAGCTTGTATCTACCCTAGTTCTTAATACAGTGCCTGGCACATAGTAAGTGCTTAACAAATACCATTAAACAAATACCACCATTACTAGTATTATTATTTCCAAGAGATTACTGAGCCCACTGTTGGGTAGGGACTGTCTCTATATGTTGCCAACTTGTACTTCCCAAGTGCTTAGTACAGTGCTCTGCACACAGTAAGCGCTCAATAGATACGATATGATGATGATTACTCACCTCACCTCCAGCAATGGACATTTTCATGGGCCTTCCCACAGCTGCCACAAATCTGCAAATGTGGGTCACCAAGCTAATGAGCACGTGTGAATGTGTGTGTGAATAGGTTTATGAGGGTGTGTGTGTGCATGTTTGAGTGTGTGTGCATTTCTGTATGTGAGTGAGTGAGTGAGTTTCTGTATTTCCCCCATTTAGACTGTGAGCCCGCCGTTGGGTAGGGACCGTCTCTATATGTTGCCAGTTCGTACTTCCCAAGCGCCTAGTACAGTGCTCTGCACATAGTAAGTGCTCAATAAATACAATTGAATGAATGAGTGTATGGGTGTGAGCATGGTTACTCTGGTCAAACTATCTCCTCTGAACCTCAAGGGCAGGGGGCATGTCTTAACCAACGAGACTTACCTCGATCCTGGAGCAGAACTGTGGGGCCACTGGCTCTGAGGAGGAGCATGGAGGAGGAGGTGCTGCCAAAGATGACAGGGAAGATGGACTTAATCCCACCTCCACCCCAGGGGTTCCAAGCTCCAGCGTTGGGCGGGGGGGGGGGGGGGGGGGAGAATATGCAGAATGGAGGCAGGAGAGTCACTGAACCTGGGAGAGCCCTTAATCAGGGCCCTTGTTTTTATTTATACCTGGGTCATTGCCCCAGTCCTAAGATTTAGAGCCTCTTTCCCTTAAAGCCCTGTTCTCAGAGCCCCCCACTGAGGGCTCTTTACTAGGCAAGGTCCTTGACATAATCATCCTTTCCCCTGCAGTGCCTCAAGGCTATAAAGTACCAGAAATTGAGGCCCTAAAATCCTTCCTGATAGAGAGCTTCAAAGGAAAAGAGAGAAGGGGCTGTGGCTCTCAGCGTTCAGTCAATCAATCAATCAGAATCAGCGTGGCCTAGTGGAAAGAGTATGGGCCTCGGAGTCAGAGGACCTGGGTTCTAATCCTGCCTCCACCACTTGTCTGTTGCATGACATTGGGCAAATCATTAACTTTTCTGTGCCTCAGTTACCTCATCTGTAAAATAGGGATTAAGACTGTGAATACTGTGTGGGACAGGGACTTTGTCCAGCCTGATTGTCTCATATCTCCTTCAGTGCTTAATACAGTGCCTGGCACATACTAAGTGCTTAACAAATACCATTAAAAAAAATCAATCAATCAATCAATCCCCTGGCCTCCAACACCCAGGCAGTTTCCTCACCTTCCTTCTTAACTCATCCCAGGAAGTCCTTCTGGTGTCTGACCTAAGTTTCTCTGGCTGTGGGTATAAATTCTCCTGCAATAGTGTAGATGTTTGTCCCCGAGACAGGGCAATGGATGAAATGATCCCTTCAGCCCCTCCTCCCTTCCATCAGTTATCTCTGGCTCCCTCTGGCTCTGAACCTTGAAAACCTCCAGTTTGGAGCTAGAAGCAGGGAGCTGGAGGAGAGAGGAGAAGTCTCCCTATTTCTCCCAGCCCCAATTCCCACAGTGGCCGGGAGAACAGATTTTCCATCCCAGCGCTTTGAGTAGCAGAGAGGGCTCCCAGGGCTTCCGAGACCCACGGGCTCTCTCTGAGGCCTCCTGGAAGGATCTGCCTGAAGGATCTGCCTGCCGGCTTTCAGGGATCCCAGAGACAGAAGGGCTTGGCCTCCCCGGACTCACTAGGGGCTGCAGCCTCTGCTTTGGGAAGGAGCGTGCCCTGGGACCAATCGCCATTGGGCAGGCATGTACAAGGTCACACAGAGAAGCAGCGTGGCTCAGTGGAAAGAGCAGGGGCTTTGGAGTCAGAGGTCATGGGTTCAAATCCCGGCTCCGCCAATTGCCAGCTGTGTGACTGTGTGCCACAGTTCCTTCATCTGTCAAATGGGGATTAAGACTGTGAGCCCCCCCGTGGGACAACCTGATCACCTTGTAACCTCCCCAGTGCTTAGAACAGTGCTTTGCACATAGTAAGAGCTTAATAAATGCCATTATTATTATTATTATTACATGCAGGCAGGCACACCCGTGCAAATGTACATACTCACACATGGCATTCACAGTTAGTCATCCATATTTATTGAGCACTTACTCTGTGCAGAGCACTGTACTAAGCGCTTAGGAAAATACAATATAACAATAAACAGACACGTACCCTTCCCACAATGAGTTTATAGTAGAGAAGCAGCATGGCCTAGTGGGAAAAGCATGGGCCTGGGAGTCAAAGGTTGTGAGTTCTAATCCCGGCTCTGCCATATGTCTGCTGTGTGACTTTGGGCAAGTCATTTCACTTCTCTGGTCCTCAGTTACCTCATCTGTAAAATGGGGATCAAAACTGTGAGCCCTATGAGGGACATGGACTGTGTCCAACCTGATTAACTTGTATCTAACCCAGCACTTAGAACAGTAATAATAATAATAATGGCATTTATTAAGCACTTACTATGTGCAAAGCACTGTTCTAAGCGCTGCGGAGGTTACAAGGTGATCAGGTTGTCCCACGGGGGCTCACAATCTTAATCCCCATTTTAAAGATGAGGTAACTGAGGCACAGAGAAGTTAAGTGACTTGCTCAAAATCACACAGCTGACAATTGGCGGAGCCAGGATTCGAACCCATGAACTCTGACTCCAAAGCCCGTGCTCTTTCCACTGAGCCACGCTGCTTCCCAGTACTTGGCACATGGTAAGCGCTTAACAAATACCACAATTATTGGAAAAGCAGGGTGGCTTAGTGGAAAGAGCACGGGTGTGGGAGTCAGAGGATGTGGGTGCTAATCCCAGCTCCACCACTTGTCTGCTGTGTGACCTTGGGCAAGCCACTTCACTTCTCTGTGCCTTAGTTACCTCATTTGGAAAATGGGGATTAAGAATGTGAGCCCCACGTGGGGCAACCTGATTACCTTGTATCTACCCCAGTACTTAGAACAGTATTTGGTGCATAGTAATCATTATTATTATTATTATTAGAGTGGGAGGCAGACCTTAATATAAAGAAATAAATTACAGATTTGTGCATAAGTGCTGTGGAGCTTGGAAGGAATGAATAAAAGGAGCTAGTCACTGCAATGCAGAAGCGAGTGGAAGAAAAGGAAAGGAAGGCTTAGTCAGGCAAGGCTTTGAAGGCAGGGGAGAGTAATTGTCCATGGGATATGGGAGGGAGGGCATTTCAGGGCAGAGGCAGGATGTGGGTGAGAAGTCAGCCAAGAGATAATGATACTACTACTACTACTAATAATGGTATTTATTAAGCACTTACTATGTGTTCTAAGTGCTGGGTAGATTCAAGGTAATCAAGCTGTCCCACGTGGGTCTCACAGTCTTAATCTCCATTTCCCAGATGAGGTAACTGAGGCACAGAGAAGTTAAGTGGCTTACCCAAGGTCACACAGCAGACAAGTGGTGGAGCCGGCATTAGAACTCATGTCCTCTGACGCCCAAGCCCGTGCTCTTTTCACTAAGCCATGCTGGTAATCCCACATACAGATGCACACACATAAGTAGACCCAAGTGCACTCTCCCAGCCCTGCCTGGCTGGGAGAGAGGCAACTCTTAGAAGACTCCTGGGATGGAATGAGGGAGGCAGGGCTCTTCTCTCCCGCTGGGCTCCTCCACTCACTGCTTCATGGACCAATGTATATGCTGATGGCTAATGGCCTTAGTGTCCAGTCAAGGCACCAACATGGCATGGTCATCTGTACGGCCATAAGCCCAGATGGAGCTCAGAGGGGCTCAGAGCAGGGGTCCCCAGTCTCCAGCATGTCCAGGGACAACCTGAAGTCTTCCCTGAGGTCGAGTTCCAGCTCAGTATAGTGCCTGGTGCGTAGTAAGCATTTAACAAATACCATTTTTTTTTAAGTTGGGGGTGTGCTGGGGTTCTCAACCAAACAGTTGGACCTCGCCGGACCCAGAGGGTTTTTTCCGCGAAGCCCCGCCAAGGGCTGACAACCTAGGTCTGACCACCTCGGACTGACCACCTCTGGACAGGGATCAGTTCAGCCAGCCTCTGTCACACTACCCACTGCTGGGCAAAGAGGAGAGACCACCACAAAGGGGACGGCGCTCGCGTTGACATTTTGCTTTTATTAGAAATAAGACACAGTCATTTGTGCTCTGAAAACTGTACAGAAAAAAGTGATAGACAAGGAGACTGAAGAGGAGGAGGTGGAGGAAGGGTGGGGGGAGGTGGGAAAATATAACAAAATAAACCGGAGAAACGGAGCGAAAGAGTAGAATCTCAACAGTTATTAAAACATTTATTTCCTTAATTACATCACATGGTTAATGTCCTGTCAGTTGACCAAGGCAGAGGGAAAGGGCAGACAAGGCATCGATGAGAAGAGAGAAGGGGTGAGGAAGGAGGGAGAAAAATAATGAAAACACAGTAGAAAGATATCTGTATGCTAAAATTCATTAAGTGTAATTATAATAATTACAATATTATACATCACGGCTGCTAAGGCCTTTGTGCTTTCCTCAACATATATAATCTAAAATCTGACAATTACATCACAGTTTTAAAGTATTTCTCCAAGTCCTCTTAACTGTTTCACTATTTGAATTAAAAAAAATTATTGAATTTGTTTTTTTTTTAATATGGTACAGCTAATGACAAGATAAATGTCATATATAGTTCTTTGCTTCTTTAAAAATGGCACAAAAATGCTTGCATATCAAGCAGCTTCTTTCCGGGTGTGGGGAGGGAGGGGTCAGATAACTGGCCAGTTTGGAGCCACCGTGTGGGCTAGGGGGTGATTAGAAAGAAATCTACAGCAACAGAAAGTACAGCAATTCAACCAGGCTCTGGTCTGGAGATGTTCTGAGCTGACCCGGTGTTTGGTTCCTCTGGGCCCCTCTCCTGACCTTTATTCTCTTGGTGAGGAAGGGGGTGTCTAGGGGATTGGGGGGGGGGCAAGTTGATGGGGAGAAAGAGAGGGACTGTGAGTCCCCAGGGCTGGCCCGGACAAGGCGTAGAGGGTGTGACTCAGAAACATGAAAACACAGCACTGGACCCAGGCCTTATCCCTCTTTCTCTACCCCCGGGAACAGAACATCTCTTTCCTACCCCTCCCCAAATCCATGTACATGAAGTGGGGGTGAGGGGCAGCAGTGGGGGTAAGGGGTGGCAATCTGCACTGGACTCGGGGGCACTGGCCTTCTGGGTGGACCAGATTGATGGGAAGTGAAGCGGGGAGGAGAGCGGGTCTCGAGATGACAAATGCCAAGAAAAGAAAGTGCTCGGGTTTCAAGTTCTCTTTTTATTGAAGAAAAGAAAAGGAGAGAGAAAAAAATAGATTTTTTTTCCCCAAGAGGGTGTTAGTGATCAGCCATTTTGTCCCCCATCTTGGTGTCTTGGGAGGCAAGGGTGAGGTGGCCATTTTCTCCATACAGGTCCTGGAGACTGGCAGGAGCAGGCCAGGGTGGGCTGGGGAGAGCAAGCTAGTCTGCCTGCTTCACCCTCTGGGGATGGGTTGAGCAGGGACCAGCTGGCTCACGCCTGGGGATACCAAGGGGGTGTCAGGTTGAGTCTTTAAAAAAAAGAAAGAACTGAGGCCTGGTGTGGGAGCGTCCTCCCCCGAGGCCAGTCAAGTGCCTGTGCCCAGGCTATAGGGAGGATGAATCTCTCCACGTCCTGCCTCACTCCCCACCAACTCTCCCGATCTGGGGGTCTCCCTGCTGTGGGGGAGACAGATGCCTCTTCTCTTGCTCTTTCTGCCATGGGGAAGAGCAGTCTCTGGTGCCCTGGGGCCTTGAGAGGCAGGTGACCACCTTCCTTCTGGGGTCGGCTGGGCCAGGCCTGAGGAGGGAAGTCTGAGCAGGACGATGCGGGGAGGGGGGTTGGGGACCATCCCCTTGCCCCAGTCTGGATGCCATGTCCTATGTCTTTGAGAGAAATCTCACAGGGAGAGTATGACAGGGGGGCCTCTTGTCCTGATGGTCCAGGGGCTCCCCTCCTGGGGTTCCCAGCTCCGGAGAGAGAGGCTTGTCATCCTTGAGTGTCCATGGAGTCTCCATCCTCACCCCTCCCCTCTTCCACCGCATCCCGTGCCCTCTTCCACCCCCCTTGAGCTGTCCCAAAGATCCCTGCTTCATCAGAAAGGTTCCACCACCAAACTGGTGTCCTTCCCAAGCTCTCTCCTGCTCTGCCCCGTTCTTCCTCGGTTCCGCTGTGAACTGAATCGCGTGTTGTCGTGGGTGTCTATTGAATTTTTGTCTTCTGGGGTTGGGGGAAGGGGGGCAGTGAGTCTCTCTTCCTGCCTGCCCTGTCCCCTGCTCTCAGACCTCAGTCTGGAGGTCGATTATGTCTTGCCCCACTAGGGGTATTGTGGCGCCTGTTTTCTCCCATTCCACCGTTTTGAGTTCCAAAGGAGATGGGGCGAGGGGCTCCAGGTCCTTTTTCACCCACGAAGGGGGCGAGTGAACTTTCCTGCTGCTTTCCCACGGTCTTTTGTTTGGTGTCTGCTGCTTCTCTGGCTGTGGAAGGCAGAGAGCAGGGAAAACAAGAAGACCAGGGAGAGAGAAACAGAGAAAGATGGGGGCAGGGGGCAGGGGGTAGGGGGGAGAGAAAGAGAGAGGGGGAGAGAGAAAGAGAGGGAGAGAGAAAGACAGAAACATTGTTAGCCCAACAACGGTAATGCAGTATTCCACCGTTGCTGTTAGGTTCAGACCTACTAGCCTGCAGGAATGCATACCAGCCAGCCAAAGTTTCCGCACTCCCCCAGTACCAACTCATGTTGTAGCATGAGAAGCAGCGTGGCTCAGTGGAAAGATCCCGGGCTTGGGAGTCAGAGGTCATGGGTTCTAATCCCGGCTCTGCCACTTGTCAGCTGTGTGATTTTGGGCAAGTCACTTCACTTCTCTGTACCTCAGTTACCTCATCTGTAAATTGGGGATTAAGACTGTGAGCCCCATATAGGACAACCTGATCCCCTTGTATCCTCCCCAGCGCTTAGAAAAGTGCTTCACACATAGTAAGCACTTAACAAATGCCATCATTATTATCATCATATCAGAGCAAAAATGTAGCTAAATGGCAGCAAATCTCAGGAGATTTGAAGTCCAGCTGGGGAGGGGAGCATTGGAGGGCACTGGATGGGAGGGATCCTCTGCGAGTGAGGATTATGGATAGAAAATATTGGAGAGTCACTTCTTTCCTGACAGGAGCCAATAACCTTGAGAAGCTCATTCTGGTCCAGAATCCTGTTTTGCTGCAGTCTCTCAATCAGGATGGGGAGAGCTTTGAAAGTTGCCGATGTGGCACCTGCTCCCCCCCCCCAACCCCCACATCACTTAATTAATGCTCTTTGACCCTGAAAATGGTGAAGATACCGTTAAATGATCAAAAGCATTGATTGAGCACACGCTATGTTCAGGGTGCTGTACCAAACACTTAGAAGAATATAATAGAGGAAGATGAGATCCCCTCCCTCAGGGAGCTTCACTCCTTAGTGGAGGAGCTTAAAATCTAATGGTGTACAGAGTGCTGCACCACATTCTGGGGACGTGGAGGGAGAAGACATGGTCCCTGCCTCAGGGAATTGACAGTCTGACTGGGAGACAACAAGGCAGACAGACAGACATGGAGAGGAGAAATCACAATCCTCCCTCACTTTCCCCAGGAGACAAGGGCCAGTTGCAGCCTTAGACATGAAGCCTCGTGAAACACAAGCAAATAGAACTTAAAAACACAAATAGCTGTTCTCCTACCTACCTAGACTGGGATCCCCATGTGGGACAGGGACTGAGTCCAGACCGATAAACTTGCATCTACCCTAGTGCTCGGAACAGTGTTTGACACCTATCAAGCAATCAACGGACAAATCAAGAGCTTTGGAGAGTAAAATATAACACAGTTGGTAGACACATTCCCTACCCATGATGAGCTCAAAGTTCTGAGGACGAGCTTTACAGTCAAGTGCTTAACAAATACTATTTAAAACAAATACCAAGTGATTAAGTAAGCCAAGAATTTAAATGGAACTACACACGTGCATGCAACGCAAAGATGGTCCTGCAAACTGAGAGTATTCAGAGTGATCCTAGCCAGGCAGGTCTAATCTAGGAAGACTTCCTGGAAGTGGTGGGCTCCAGCAATATTGAAGAAAATATGGTGGAGGGGGTGATGTTGTGAAACGTGATCTCCCTCTCTCTGAGGCCAAGGTGAAGAAATGAAGAAAAAACCTCAGCTGCAGGAAGGATTTAAATGAGACCCAAGGAAGTTTCTATGGCATTGGGATGGGGGATTGGGTGAGATTGTGCACTCTCCTTCTCTGCAGGTTTTCCAAAAGAGAAAGAGATCTCCAACATGCTGGATCTGATTCGTGGCTCACACCCCATCTGTGGGTCTTACTGAGTGACTACTGTGTGCAGAGCACTATACTAAATGCTCAGGGAGACCACAAGTGAGTAGCTGACAAGCCCTGGCTCTCCAGGAGCTTACAAATTTAATATATTCAGAAGTGTCTCCTTGTCTTCCTTTTCTCCAGCCTGGAGCCCATATACACCCCCTACAACCCCTCAGCCTCCAATAGAACCCTGCTCTGCTGCTGCTCCCCAAACCAAGGGCTGCTAGCCCAGCTGAGGGAGGTGACACCTGCTGCCAGGGGCACTGAAGCTTGGATCCTCTGAGTCCCCAGGAGGTTCCTGGCACAGGAGTCTTGGCACTGTCCAATTCGCCACTACCCCTTTCAAGGAGGAAGTCAGCCCCCCGGGTCAGCCCCCTTTTGGCTCCTTGTTGTGTGAGGCTTGGGGGTGTTCGGTAAAGGGACTGACCTTGCTCTCTGTGGGCGGCAGCTCTTTCTCCTTCTCTGCATGCTGCAGCTTCCGATTCAGGTCCTGGAACATGTCCTGGTGACGCTTCCTTGTGTGCATGATTTTCTAGAATGGAAAGGGAAAAAAAAAGTCTGAGCATGTTTGGGGTCTGGGGGCAGGGGTAGAGAGAGAGACAGAGAGAGACAGAGAAAGAGGTATTGACATCGCTTCATTGGCTGTTCTATTTTCCCCAGGCTTTTCTGGGCTGGCATGGAGACCAAGCTGCCTTGCTGTGTGACTTGGGGTAAGTTGCTTAGCCTCTCTCTATTTCCAGACTCCCCTGGGTAACACATGGCCAACTTGATTAGGTTTAAGTTTTCATTTAAATCCAAACTCGACCCCAAGCCCCACCTGTCAGGCAGGGACCCACCTTTCCCCCAAAGTCTTTTGCCCCCACAAAGTGTGCTGGAAGAAGTGGAGACACCTCTGCAGTGCCCTCCCATCAAGATCTCTGTGAAGGAGATTTAGATTTCCTTGGTTGAAATGGAGGAAGGGAAGCCCAGAGAGACTAAGCTACTTTCCCAGAGTCACACAGCCAACAGGGTATTTTTAATGGTATTTATCAAGCGCTTATTATGTGTCAAACACTGTTCTAAGCACTGGGGTAGGTACAAGTTAATTAGGTCAGACACAGTCCCTATCCTGCATGGGGCTCACAGTCTAGGTAGGAGAGAGGACAGGTATTGAATCCATATTTTACAAATGAGGAAATTGAGGCACAGAGAGGTTAAGTGACTTTCCCAAGGTCACACAGCAAGTAATTAGCAGAGCTGGGAGTAGAACCCAGGTCCTCTGACTCCCAGGCTCGTATTCTCTCCAGTGGGTCATTCTTCTTCTCATTCTAGTTCAGGATCGCCCTGCCCCAGGAGACACCGGTTCCTGTGGGTCTTTGGCTGACACAGCAGTGTGGAGGTGTTGAGGATTCTGGGTCTTGCCCAGAAGGCCACTTGGCAACCAGAAGAGGAACTCACCCACTTGGCAACCAGGAGAGGGACTCACCTCAAAATCCAGCTCCGCATACCGGGATTTCCTCCTCTGCAAAGCCAAAGAGGGAGAGGGGTTAGATGGCCATCGCCCTAGGAGGCGTTGGCAGGAATATTCCCCAGGCCCAGCTGATGGGGCCCCCTGGTTGTCCGGCCCCCAAGCTGCCAGACTCTCACGGCCAGCTCCATCGGTGGCCAGTGTGCCTGGGGAAGTCCCGCGACGGTGGGAAAGAGGCAATGGGTTTGATGCCAGCCCGACTCCCAAGCCCCCACTCACCGGGCCCACTCTGTGTGTCCATTTCTACAATTCAGCTCTGGGAGCTGAAAGGCCCAGGGCGGCACGGCTGGCAGACAAGGGAGATTGTGTCCTTCTGCATGTCTTCAGGCTGGCCCACTGGCTTCCCCCATTGCCTCTACTCCCTTCCATGCCTCCATCGCACCATGTCTCTTCCAGTCACCTCCACAAGGGAGGTGAACCACCCAAGAAACCCCACTCAGCAGGATCCAGCCCTCCCTGGCCAGAGCTTGGCACTCTCAGGGCCAACACGGGTCCCGGGGACCCTGCTTAAAGTGCGCTTTGTCTAGACTCCCTCATAAAACCCACCCCCACTTAGAGGGGTCCAACTGCTACAACTCCTCATCCCTGAGGCAACCAACCCTACCACCCCGGGGAGAGGGAGGCCAGAGAGGCTCACCTCCAAAGAGCTCATGGAGAGCGTGGAGACCGCCTCGCCTTTGGACACTGGGGCCGAGTGACCGGGGTCCCCCGGCTCGCCAAGAGTGTTGGCGTGTGCTGGCTCGACGGAGAGGGTCTGGGGGGGCGGGGGCAGTGGCGGGTGAGGCGGCGGCGGGTGCGGTGGCTGCGGTGGTGGATGCTGCTGCTGTTGCGTCACGGGAGAGCTCTTGGCCTCGGCTCGGGCCGGGTGCTCCCGGGGCGGGCTCTTAACAGTGAAGCCCGGTGGGTCGGTCATGCTCAGGTGGATGAGGCGCGTCTGAGGCATCTGGTCGATGTTGATGCTGTACCTGCCCTCTTCCTTGGGTGGCTTGGCCCGTGCCGGGGCAGTGCCCGTGGGCAGGATGACGTAGCTGCTGTCATGGGCTTTCTCCTGGGCCCGGCTCAGCTCCGAGTCCAACTTCTTGAAGATGTCCCCGTCGCAGATGTAGATCGACTTGGGGCCCTTGTCCTTCTTCAAGGTGAGGGTGTGGTTGGCAAACTCGCTGAGGCTGACCCCGGTCAGGTAATGGGGTGAGCTCTGCAGGTGAGCCTTGGACACGTTGGCTGGAAGACTGTTGAAGTTGGAAGGGCCCTTGACGGGGTGGAGCTTGAGCTTCTCCTCGTCCTGAAGCGACGGGCGCTTGAGCGTGCCTGTGATGGTGGAGGCCCTGCAGGCCGAGATGTCCTTATTGAGCACTGGAAGAGAAAATAGCAAGGCTTCAGTAGCAACCCCCGGTGGTGGCTTCTGGGCAAGTACCCCAGCCACCATGGGCCCACCTGGTCCTCGAGGGCCAGAGGGTGGATTGGTGTCAGAGGGGGCTCATTTGGGAGGGTCAGATTGGAACCGTGGCTTCCTCTGCTCTAGGCCCTGGGAAGGTTACTCCCCTGCCATGGGCCTGCTCTGTTGACATGGACGGGAGGGCGGGCAGGTGGCAGGCAGCGGGCGGGGGGGGACCAGGAGAGCTGGTAGGAGAGTGGGTGGAGAGGACATTCACATCACAAGAGTGCCGGAGAGGAATAGGGGAGGCCTTGCCAAGGCTTACTTCCTCAGCACCTCAGCTATAGAGAGAAGGACCACTGGGGGTTTGAGCATGGGACATGAAGGGGGCTGGAATCTGAAAACAAGGTAATTGCACCATCACGTAACAGCATGAAGGGATTGGGGGAGAGAAGGAGAGAGAGAGAAAGAGAGAAACAGACTTAGACAAACACAGAGAGTCAGCCTTATGGAGACACAGAAAGAGCCAGGGACTGACACACAGAGACAGTCAGAGGCTTAGAGAGAGTCAGGCACTGAAAAAGGCAGAGGATGGGGTCTCTCCACAGAATTCTGAGATTCCCTGGAGCCCATGTAGTTCCAGGCTAGGAAAGCCTGGCTTGGGAAAAGGAAACGAACCCCAGGGGCTGGAGAAGGTGGGGTGGAGGCAGAATGCATTCTAGATTAGGGTCAAGGTCAAAAGTCAGCCTCAAGGGTCAGGATTCTGCAGAGTCATATGAGTAGGGTGGACCTGTGAAAAATAAACCACTAGGACAAGAGACAGCAGACAGCACAATCCCAAGGAGGGAAGGGAAAGGGAGAGAAATGGAGAGGAAGGGAGGACAGATTGGGGGAACTGAGCTTGCATTGTGGGAGGGGACCAGGGGCTGGATCAGGGAAAGGCCTATTTAATGGGTGGGAATACTGGGGAGCATGGTGTGGGGGAGGTCATTGCCTGAGGGTAAGGCCAACAGTCTGGAATGGGCAGGGGCAGGACCAGAGTCAGAGGACATAAAAATGTCATAGGGACGTGCCCAGGGAGGGGTCAGTGATTTAGGGTCAGGTCAGGGATGGAGAACTAGGGAGGAGTCAGATTCTGTGGGGAGTCCAAGGTCTGCCTGGATATCACTGAGAGCTCACCAGTGAGCTAGACTGGGACAATGGCCACTTGCCAGGCCCTCAAGTCACCCATGATGGGCAGGAGCTGGCAGGAGCTGGTCAGAAGGACACAGGTGAGTGGACTCTGATGCCGGTGATTAGTTCAGATAAGAAATGACACAGAAATGGCTTCTGCCCAGAGACATAACTAACATCTCAGAGCACGGAATCAGGCAGGCAGCACCGGGACAGGTGGGGGCTTGTGGTCTGGCTATTAGGATGGAGACAAAGAGCTGGGACAGTGGGGGGGAGACACACACACAACACCCTCCCCCTCCCCACAAAGACACAACACAGAATAAAGAGAAATAGCCAAGATGGACCCCCAGCATAGGTCCCTTGTTGATTTCTCACCTGTCAGGTGCTCACCTGATCTACATGCCATATCCACATCTTTCTCAAAATCGGTCTGAAAGACAGAAAGAGCAGAGATCCGGATCAATGGGACAAGAGGCCAAGTGTGAGGAAAGAGAAGAGAACAGGACACCTTCACTTACCTTCCCTGACAGTGAGGAGGTTGAGACACCGAGAAAGCAGAGGAGAGCTGAGTGACTGAACAGCCCGGACACATGGGAAGAGAAAGTTGGAACCAAGGGGCAAACACTGGTGGCCTAAAGTTTGGCTGCCACTACCAGATTGAGCCTAGGCACAGCAGGAGGGATTTCAGTTAGACACTGGGTAGAACTTCCCAGTCGAGAAGGTATAGGTGGAGCCTTCACTGCCAGATAGACATTCATTCAATCGTATTTATTGAGCGCTTACTGTGAGCAGAGCACTGTACTAAGTGCTTGGCTGTGGGTCGTGAAGGCCTCAAGGATTCTCTCAGACCTGGATGCTGGGGGGGCAACAGCAAGGCCAGTTGTGCAGCAGCCCATGAGATCTGCACCCGCAACTCGAAGAGGCATCCTTCACCATCTGCTGATGACTCCTGGACACCGGTGTCTCGATCTCTGTCAGGGCTGCCGCAAGCTCACTGATGCCTCGGCGGGGAAGCAGGGCCTCGGGACCCCAGACGCTCAGGCTCAAGTCCCCCAGCCAACCACTCCCAAGGCAGATGGGTTCCTTTGCCATGGGGACAGAATGGGCGAGTGGGTCTCACTGTGCCAATGCTTCCAGAATACAACACTGGAGTCTGTTTCATCAGCCAGAACAGGGTACAGGGTGAGGGGCCCACGGGGGCCTGGCATGGAGGAGGATGGGAGACCATGCTTCCTCTCAAGGGAGACAATGGGGCAGAAGTGCTGTTCCCCAAACCTGCAGCCCCCAGGGGTGATGAGAAGCTCCTACTGGAGCAATTGGGAGGTTACAGGTCCGAAGAAAACTAAAAGGAAATACTGCTCCGCCCTGTGGGAGGCTGTGCAGGTGGAAGAGCAGTAGTTTAAAGAGGGCTTTGGACAAATTCGAGGGTCAATGGCGGGTTACTAGTGATGGAGCACTAGGCCCAGACCAGGAAACAGCAGGGTGGCAAGTAAGACAAACCATTACTGACTTTGAGGTTGTGAATTTTTCTCCTCTTTGGCTTTCTCGTCCCTCCAATGGCCTGATCTGGAAGCAGAGGTTGGGCATGGGAAGGGCTTCTGGGGAGGCCCCCTGCCCTGTACACTCGAGGGAAAGTCAGGGGGTTTAAACGTCCGATTTGTTACCATGAGGCAGAAGTCCAGGAGGTCACAGTTCCTGCAAGTGCTTGTTGTCCCTATCAGAGTGAGGATACTAGGCTGGACAGACCACTCATCTGACTCCCTAAGGCACAGCCTTGGGTCATATGCTCTCAGCTATGTGGTCAATAATCTCTCCCAGTTTGTAGGGAAAGCTCTGCCTTAAATCAGTCTCTTCCTGGGCTGGACATGGCCGTGAAAATTGACCCAGAATAATGATCCCAGAGTCCTCAAGGGAGAACTGAGGACAGGCACCAAGGGGCGAATCTGAAGTATCACCAGACAGGAGTGCTGTCTCCCCTCCCCTTCCCATCACCCCAACTCGCTCCCTTTGCACTACACCCCGCCCCCGGCCCCACAGCACTTGTATATATATGTACATATCTATCATTCTATTTATTTACATTAACGCCTGTTTGCTTATTTTGAAGAAGCGTGGCTCAGTGGAAAGAGCACAGGCTTTGGAGTCAGAGGTCATGGGTTCAAATCCCAGCTCTGCCAATTGTCAGCTGTGTGACTTTGGGCAAGTCATTTAACTTCTCTGTGCCTCAGTTACCTCATCTGTAAAATGGGGTTTAAGACTGTGAGCCCTCCATGGGACAACCTGATCACCTTGTAACCTCCCTAGAGCTTAGAACAGTGCTTTGCACATAGCGCTTAATAAATGTCATTATTATTATTATGTGTATATATCTATAATTCTATTTATTTATATTGATGCAATTGATGCCTGTTTACTTGTTTTGATGTCTGTCTCCCCCCTTCTAGGCTGTAAGCCCGTTGTGGGCAAGGACTGACTCTACTGCTGAATTGTACTTTCCAAGTGCTTAGTATAATGCTCTGCACACAGTAAGCACTCAATAAATGCAATCGAATGAATGAATACTGTTTCCATAGTTCCCTGTCATCTCTAGAAATTCCAGATTGGAAGGATAGGATGCCAATGTAGCAGGAGGGATTGAGTTAATGACTTGTCCAAACTTCTGGATGCAAAGGTGAGAGCTTGGCAGAGGGAAGATGACAAGGCCTCATTTGCCCCAGAACAGCTGGATCTTTTCTTACCGAATACCAAGACTAGCCTCCCTGGGTTTCTACCTTCTAGAACTGAGGGCGGTTTGGGCCTCTGAGCCGGGGCAGGGAGATACTGGTGGTGAGATGGGATGAATAAGGCAAAAGCCTGAGAAGGCTGGCCTGAAAGATGCTGGAAGCTGTTTCTTCTCTCACTGAGGACCCCAGAAGAGGAAATGGGCTTTTACTGCAGCAAGTAAGATTTAGGGTGGATCGCTCACATATGCCAGAACACAACTCACTCCACCTCCAAAGAATTAAGGCCACATCTCCAAGAGGTCTTCCCCAATTAAGCCCTCTTTTCCCCAGCTTGCTCTCCCTTCTGCTTTGTCCCTTCTACTTGGATCTGTAACCTTTGGACATTTGATATTTGCCCCATCCCCCAACCCCAAAGCACTTGGGTACATTTCTTTAAATTCTAGATTATAAATTGCTTATATGTTAATGTCTGTCTCCCCTCTCTAGACTGTAAGTTCATTATGGGCAGGGAATATGTCTGCTAATTCTGTTATATTGTACTCCCCCAAACACTTACTACAGTGCTCTGCACATAGTAAACAATAAATACCACTGATTGATCTCAGGAAGAACTTCTTGAAGGGCAGGTTGTCATTTATCAATCAATGGTATTTATTGAGTGCTTAGTGTGTGCAGTGCACTGTACTAAGCCTTTTGGAGAGTACAATATAACAGACACATTCCCTGCCCACAGTGGCTGAGGAATCTCTGCCAATCTTTCTGAGCTGGACTAGCTTCAGACCTGCCTCGTGCCAAGGTTGGGGACCAGGTGACCTGGGGAGGTCCCTACCTGGTCCAGTTGCTTCTGAGTCTAGATTTTGAGCTGTGTCAAGGGGAGAAGATCCCTTTCTGGATTCATGCCATTTGCCTTAGGCTGGTAGTCTCCAGAGGACAGCGACTAGCTGTTCAATTTGCTTTGTACCAGACCCAAAGCAAGGTGGAGATACATCCTCAGTGGTGGCAGTGGTGGTAGTGGTGATGGTTCTGATGGTTGGAACCAACAGGAGGGAAGGGGGATTATGTTGATTTGAAAGACTTCTAAATTCAACCTCAGGAGGAATTTCCTGACTTCATGGTGGAGAGAACCCTGGATCCGGCTGGCCAATGGACACTGTGGAGAACCCGTCCCTGGAGCCCCTAAGAAAGATCCTGACCCCAGCAGGATCATCCACCTGTCTGGAGGCAGGGGGCTGGGCTAGTTGACCTCTGAGGTTCCCTCCAGCTGGAGTTCTGTGCTAGTGACAATTATGATGATGACAGTGACATTGAGGATGAAGATGGTGAAGATGATTACAATGATGAGGATGATGATGTGGATGATGATGATGATTGGGGTTGTGGCTAGCCATCATGCGCAGGGAGCGCCAACAGGCTCTGTTGCCCCCGGTTAGACTGAACGGCACAAATTTCTTGTTCCTACCATGAGCTGGGCGTGGCCATTCTGGAAGGAGCCTCCTGAGTCTCCGTTGCCCTCCTCCTGGCGATCCACCACCCGGCATTTCACGGCATCCTGGACCTGACGGGAACGGGAGAGGAAGCCCGCTGGCACCTGCAGGCAGAGGCCAAAGCTGGGCTGCTCAGTCCTCATGTGCCGAGCCAACCCCTCTTTCCTCACCAGATATACCCCAGTGCGGGCAGGGCCACCCCAGATCTTGGGCCCTGCTGCCGCCACACCCTAAACCCTCACTAGAGCAGAAGCAGTGTGGCTCAGTGGAACGAGCCTGGGCTTGGGAGTCAGAGGTCATGGGTTCTAATCCCAGCTCTGCCACTTAGCTGTGTGACTTTGGGCAAGTCACTTAACTTCTCTGTGCCTCAATTACCTCATCTATAAAATGGGGATTAAGACTATGAGCCCCACGTGGGACAACCTGATTACCTTGTGATCCCCCCTCCCCCTGCCATAAGTGCTTAGAACAGTGCTTGGCACGTAGTAAGCACTTAACAAATACTTTTATTTTTTAATTTTTTTTTTAGAGAACATGGGGTGGATTGTCTCACCCGTTCTCCGCTCTAGTGCTCAGTGTTGGGTTCAGCACCAGAAAATGCTCAACAAATACCACCATGGTTAATTGGTGGTTTGTCAGTGACAGGCCTGGGATCTGCCCTACCCCACTCAAACCACATGGCCTAAGAGCTCTCCTTGCTGATGGGTTTCAAATTAGCCAGCCAGCAGGAATTTTGTCTGTGGTTCCCACATACTGAGTAACCATCTTGCTGGGGCCCATTCAGTGGACGCTCAGGGGTTCCAGTGGCCTGTGGCTTGTTGGAAAGAGCACTGGGATGGGAGTCAGTGTGCCTATTTAACAGAAACTGAGGCCCAGGGTGGTGTGTGGTGGAGACAGGACTGGAATCAGAGGTCTTCTCACAAACCCTGTCAACATCCCTGCAGACTCTCCCTTCTCCCAGGGCTCAGCTCCTCAGATTCATTCTCAATTCCTTTCTGTCTCAGCTTGCTCAAAGGGCCTGGCAGGATTTTTATGGGCATAAATCTCCTCTTCCTCCTTCCCTGGAAAGTCAGTGTGCTGTTCCTGGGGGGACCTACCTGGAGGCAGGAGGATTGACTCCATGACCTCTTAAGATCCAGCATATAGTGAAATGAACATGGAGCTCTGCTCCCTTATCGTGGCTTGGGAAACGGTCCCTAACTTGGGAAAGAAGCTTCCTCAGCCTTTCCTGTAGAGGAGGGCGCACACCTTCCTGTCTTAAGGATGAAGTTGTTTGCGCTTATTCATGGGACGTGAGCCCCTTATGATCATTTCTTATCTCAGTCTAGGGGCTCTAGGCTATCATTTGGACAGATGGTGTACAGAGAGGGATGTGGCCCCTGGGATGGGGGAGAGGTTGGACTATGGACAAGGTATGGCCCCTGTGGCCAGCAGTGGGAGAGGTCACATGAGCTGTGACCCCTAACCTAATGCTCCAGTTCCCCACCCTACATCCTCCCTCCTCTCCTGCCCCTCCCGCGGCCCCTCCCCTGGCCCCACCCCTTCCCTGCCCCGCCCCACCCATGGCCCTGCCCACCTCCCGCCTGAGGATGCAGTGGACCATGACGATGACGAAGCCTTCCAGGGAGTCGAAGACGGCAAAGAGAATCTGGAAGAGGGCTGAGCGCCGGTCCGTGATGGCCAGCACGGCAGACATCCAGGTGAGAGCCAGGAGGGGCAGGACCACACAGGAGCTCCAGAGGGAAGCCCTGGGGGCAAGGAGACAGGAGAGGGTCAGCGGCAGTCCCTCCCTGGGCTGGGGGAGGGCCACCCCAGGCTTGGTCAGAGCCCACCAGTGCCAGTGGACTCATATGGGAACGGGTCAGACCTCACCTGGAGCAGTGAGGGGAGGGAACACAGCCAGTGGGAGAGCTGAGGGCCTGGCATAGAACCAGCCCTGGCCCTCCAGGTGCCCTCCCCACACCCACCTCCCTCCTTTCCCAGATCTGAACCTGGTAGAGGGTCCGTGGCAGAGGTTCCACCCTGTCTGCAGCTGCAGTGGCAGCTGGAAGCTCAGCCGGGCCCCGGGGACCTGCCCTGCCCTCAGAGTTGGAAATGGCGGCTCCTTTGAGGCAAGCTTTGGGAGGTGAGAGCCAGCCCCAGATGCTTTGGACAGAAAGATGGAGTGGTCGCCATCTTGGGGGTCTCCTGATGAATGGCCCCTCCCCTCAGTGGATGCCCATAGTGAAACTGGGCACCGCCACACTCACTGGCCTCACGGTCCACCTCTCCCCTGTCCGGGGCCCCTGCTCCTCGTTGCTCTGAGCCTGGACTGGCGGCTCGGCTCTCAGGCCTGGGTTGGGGCAGGGGGCTGGGGAAGCAGGATCTAACAGGGATGAGGGAATCCGCTCTCCCGAGGTTTGGGGCTAGGGCAGGAGGAATGGAGCCTCTCCCAAGGATGACAAGCTCTAAGCACCACACCCCAGCTTCCCAATCCAGGAGCGTGTGCTGAGACTCCACCGGGGAGAGGCGTTGGTTGCTCTGCCCTGTCGGAACAGGAATCAAAATGAAGTCTCAGAAACCCTCCATCCCTTCTTTGGTCTTTCCTGGCCAATATCCTGGAGAGGCAGGAGTGGTTACAGACTCTGAGCAGGCTCAACGGCTTGGAATTCAAGCAACGGCTTCTGAGAGTCAGTCTCAGAAACACCGCCTGGTACTCCAAGTATGCCCTCCCACCCCAAGTCCCCAGCTCTTGTACTCTCCAAGCCAGGATGTTGGGAATGCCAGCCTGGGCTGGGCCTTCACTGTGGGCATCCTGGCAGTGCAGTCGTCGTCTTCTCCCCTGCTCCCTCCCACCTAGCCTTTTCTCATCAACAACTCAGAGAAAAGGTTCAGATGCAGAAAGAGCCAGGGAGAGACAGGACGGAGAAAGAGACAACGACAGAGACAGAGAGTGAGTACACCCGTGTACCTCCCCACCTAGGGTGGCACCCTGGGCCCTGCTTTTCCCACCCTAAGGGAGCATAGGTCTGTGGGGGTGGGCACTGGTGCAGCTTAGAGTCATGCAGACTGGTACTTGAGGCCAGCTCGTTCTGAGCCCTCCTCAGGGCTCGCTCTTTGGAATTCACTTGGTTTCTGTGGCCAAGGGTCTGCCCTCCTAGGGCTCCGACCGGAGCTCAGCCTCCCCAGAGTCAGCTCTGGTCTGTGGCCCATGCCCAGCCAGTGGCCTGAGCCTTGGATGGAGAATAGCCTCCTAATCCCTCTCAACCCCCACAACCACTGACCAACAACCTCAGATCAGGAAACTTCACACCCCAAACCATGGCCCCAGTCATCCCTGAAGGGAGACAACACAACACTGATAAAGCTGATTTGAGAACACAGACCAAGTGAGGTTGAGGGGGTGGGGTTGCAGGAGGAGGGTGGGGGAGAACAAAACGGAAGCAACAGAGAAGCTGGGTTGGAGGGATGACTATGTGTGGGGTTGGGAGGTCACAGGGTGAGGGGTGAGGGACTGGGGGATACAGGGGCTGGGGAGCAGGAGAACTAATGTCTGAGAAGACTCAGGAACCAGGGGAGAGGGGGAAAGCAGGAGGGGAATCAGTCTGCAGCTCTCAGTAAGTTCTGGAGGTCAGACTGTCCAACGTAGTTTGGGATGCAGGAAATGCACGGCTGCAGGGAGGAATCAAGTGGGTTTCCTCTCCTTAGACTGTATCCTGGTCCAACCCTGGCAGGACTCCTGAGTCCAGTTCTGGACTCCACTGTCCCCGGGGGTTCAGGGAGATCTTTGAGTTGGAGGTGGGTCAGAGAAGAAAGAAAAGAAGAGCCTGAAAAGATTCAGACTGCTGAGAAAGGATCTGAAGAATAGAAAGCTGGAGGCTCCTGATGAACTTCACATACGGTGGCTGTCCCAACCCACTGCGAAGGGACTCTAATGGGGAGACTGAAGCCAATTCCTAAGCAATGACCCATCATCAGATAAGGAGGCTGAGTCTGGCCACCCCAAAAGCCCCAATCAAAGATCCCACAAAGCAGCGTGCGCAATTCCATGGCCCTAGATGTCCTCCACTATTCTGCCCTTTAAGCTCAGGGAGTGGTCAGCTGACAACACTGCAAATCAGCTGCAACTGAAGGTAAATGGGTTGCTCCAGAGGTCTGGCCACTGCCGGCAGCTGCTTGGTGGCCGGAGGGACCTCTACGTGCACAGAGCTGCCTTCCCACCGCCCCCACCCCCCACCTCCCAGAGAAAAGGCTTGCTGCAGCTGTGCTTGCTGCCCCTGCTACTCCCAGGGACACCCCACATTTGGGGATACATAGCTAGGAAAATGCCTAGGAGAAGGGACACCCCCAGGGGATCCCCACCCATAATGGGGGGTTTGCAATAAACCCAAGGGTGCACCATGAAGCTGAGACACTCAGCATGGATTCTTACCCCTGGCTCCTCATGTGTCCTTTCAACTCCAATAAGCCAAGTTGCAGACACACACTCCTCACTACCTCCAATTTGAGCTGGGCAGGTCACAGAGTCATTTCCAAATGGAGGCCATTCCTATTCCTGGTGGTATTCCAAAGATGGCCACTGACACCAGAAGCAAAAGTCAGAGGAGGGAAATCCCCTGTTTCCCCACTCTGGGTGTGTCCCCCAACTCTTTCTCCCCTCCCTTCCCCATCCCCCACCCAAGCAGCCCCAGGAGACACAAGAGGTTGGAGGGCGGCGGGGGGATGACAAGTTAGCCCCTTTTGACCTGTCAGTCTGTGGGACAATCCCACTCCCCATTTTCTCAGAATTCTCCTCCCTATGCCCCCAACACTCCCCCAGCTTCTGCTTCAGTGTTTCCCCATCACCTAAACACTTGGGGTCCTCATTCCCAACCGAGTCTTTGCAATTAATGTCCACAGCTTAATACTCTACTGTTTCCTCCACCTTGCTATGTATTTAAATGTCTGTCTCCTCCACTAGGTTATAAGTTCCTTGTGGGCAGAGATTGTTTCAGCTAACTGAACAGCACTCAGCACAGTGCTGTACTGAGAGCTTTAGCATGCAGCAAATAGATTTTGCCAGGCACAGTGACTTGTGATGTGACTACAGGTCTCAGGGGAAGCCTTTTTCTGAGAGGAATCACAAAAAAAACAGTTTGGTTGGGAGTCTCCATCTGGCTGGGAGCCAGGAAATATCGATTTCAATCCCTGACGATGCCAATTTGACCCCAGGGAACTCAATTGTCTCCCTGGAGCCTCAGTTTCCCCAGCCACAGAGCAAGGAACTGGACTAAATCACTATGATGAGTGGGCCCAGGCCTGGCTGAGTAGACAAAAAAAGAGTTTGGAAATGGGCTTCTGTGTCCAGAAACGCAATCTTCGATCACTTAAAATGGTAATTCTTTTTCCATTTTCATTTTCAGAAAGGCCCCAGAGACTCATTCTCTGAGAGGACATATCACTCAGGAAATTTCATTTTTTCCCCTTCTGCCAAGCCTGAATTACTGCCTGCAAACCAATAGCTCTTCCCGCTGCCCTCTCCACTCCAAATGGGGATGTATTTCACCTTTGGATAACCCAGAAATGGCTGAGTCTATTTGTCTTCAACTTCAGAAGGCATCGCCACATCCCAGGCTGGGGCCCAACTAGAAAAATCTGGTCCAAAAGGAGGCATCATTTTGGGGGTCTCTGACCCTCTGACTCCACAGAGTATTCTCTTAGTCCAAAGCCCATTCCTACTCCCGCCACTTGGGCCAGCTTGGTGGTCCCCGGACCAGCCCAGCAGATGCAGAGAACCAACAGGCAGGCAGCAGACTAAAAGAGCATCTGTGAGAAAGGGACATGAAGGTTTTCCTCATTTCCTTGGGGCTGGAAGGAGCAGGGCCAGGGCCCAGCAAGAAGACAGGTCAACACCGCCAACCTCCCTTTGCTGAAGCCCCACCCAGCCCTTTCCCCATTCCTCACCCACTGATCTGCCTTTGGGCCTCCTTCCCCCAAGTTCCCCAGGCTGCTTCCCTCCCCTTCAACTGCAGCCCCCTCCCCCACCTCTCTTCCCTCTGCTCCACCTAACGCGCACCCCATGAAGGAAGCTTGTTTGCAGTAGTACCCCTCCAGGGTTTCTGTCCCCTAAAACCACATTAAGAGCAGTTCACTTCATAATTTACAATGGGGAGACACACCAGCAGTATCCTTGCTTGGGAAAGCAACTGTTATTCTGTCTTTCCCACCTGGTTAATACAGTGCACCACACCAAGTGGGAGCTCAATAAATGCTACTACTACTGCTATTACTACTACTACTACTACCACTACTATTACTGCTGCTGCAGCTACTACTACTACTACTACCATTACTACTGCTATTACTAGCTAATACTACTTCAACAAGACAAAAATGATCCTCTCCCCAAGACCTTCATGCCACTCCCACCAGGAAACCAATACTTCTGGAAGGAGGTGAGAAGACAAGAGAAGGTTGGGTTGGGGAGGAGAGAAGTGGGGAGAGGAGACAGGATAAGGGGGCAAGAAAACCAACAAGGAGGGTGGGAACTAGGTGAAGGGGGCCAGGGGGAGGGGATGGGGAGAAGGGGACGGGGAATGAAGGAGGAAACGCAAACTCAAAGCTGGAAGAAAGAAAGAAAAGAAGTTGAATTGAGAGGAACTAACATGGCATTACTGGTGGCTGTGGCTGTTACTTCAGCTGAAGAAATTATTCCACACTTTGAGCATTTGAGCGTCACTCCGTAAAGGGGTATTGTCATCTGACTGCAAGTGAAATTAAAAGACTGAAACAAAACAAAATACTTTGCTTGTGAAACACAAAAAAGAGAAAAGGAAAAAATAAGAGTGGGGAGTAGGGGGGCAAAAGGGGTGAGGGAGGGAGAGGCAGGAGCAAAAATGAAAAGGTCCAGAGCAAGGATCCATCCATGCACCCGCCCCCAACCCTAGCCCCGACCAGAGCCTCTGCGGCGGGTCTGAGAGGGAATACAGACCCAGAGACTCTCACCCTTCTTTTCGGGGGGCGGAGGTGCCTGCTTCCCTACCATCCCCTGCTCCTGGGATTTGGAGGGGGTGGCTCTGGGGGTCTGGAAGCCCCCACTACAGTCTGGAGAGAAAGTGCTCAGTGCCCAGGGGTGAGTGTCAAATGCTCAGGGGCTGGGAGTGAATGTCTGTACTCAGTGCCCAGAGGCTTGAGGTGAGAGTGCCCAAAGATGAGTACCCATGCCTAAGGATGAGAATGCCCAGTGTTCATTTGTGGGGATGGGAGTGTTTGGTGGTGACAGTGTCTAGTGTCCTGTGCCCTGGTATGAGAGTGCCCAGTCGTGAGAGTACTCAATGCCCGGGGGACAGGGGCCTGGGGTGTTAGTGCCCAGAGGTCGTGGGGGAGAAGCGTAGGCTGGGGACAGGTGGGTGGGAGCCTCGGAGGCAGAGTGTGCTACATAGGTGTCAGACATTTCCGGGACTCAGCCTGCCTGGCTCCTTGGAAATTGGCAGTTCATAGTCCCTCCCTGCTGGTTTTGCCAGGTTAAGTTCTACAGTACACATGAAACCTAAATTTTCAACTTGCCAACCTCTTAGATGTTGTAAGCATCTAGCAACAGAGTCACACAGGACTCTTTCAGACCAACCTGTCCTGACTGGCTTTCTGTCTGCCTGCCTGATGTCTCTCTGCACTGAATTCCTACCTCCGTCACCACGACTGAATCACTTGCTACGCATTCAAAGCCCGTACACATTACAGATGTCAAACAAGCTGCCCCCTGGGTCCCTGGGGCCTAATTCCTGACTAATTAAGTCCTGGTGATGGCTGGGAATGGAGCCCACTGATCTGTGCACTGGGCAGGGACCAGACTTCTTGACCCTAAGCCTGTGTTGCTCATGGACCAATCTTCCTCCAGGACTCTGCCCAACTGCCTTCTGACCTGACTCCTAGGCCCAAGGAGGAAGCGGCTAGTTCATGGGCCTGGCCTAGATGGGGAAAATGAAAGGCCAAGGTCATCACACTTTTGAGGGACTCCTGCAGCGTTGCTGGGGGCGGGGTTGGGAGATGGGGAGGAAGGAGAGGGAGGAGGGATGCAGAGGGAAGACAGGGTGGGGGGCACATTTCCAAAGGGGCACAGAATTGGCAAAACCGTTAACACAGAGCACGCCGGAGACCGTTCCAGACAGACAAACAGAGAAACAGAGAGCGGCAGAAAAATCAATGCAGGAATACAAGGCTTGTTCTGGAGGTTACCAAGAAGCATCAGATGCAATCGATAACCAGCCGACTCCTTCTATAGGTTGACCTCTGTAATTAAGAGCAATACAGGGCCCTCAGCGGGGAGGGGCTGCCCCACCCATTGGCTGTGGACACAGCCGGCAGCTTGGGGAGTTTTCAGTCTGGGCTGGTCAGAGGATCCTGACCACCACTCTCTCTCCTTCTGGCCAGGACTCAAGGCGGTCAGCACAGGGTGGGGAGTTGGGGGGGGGGGGAGCCACGCACCCTGGGGGTCTACTCTACCTATCCCTTGGCTCCAGAAGGGTGGGCTACTTCCTGGGAGAACCTACTCTACAAGTGGAAGGAAGAATGTGGGTTTTCCACTTTGTGCATTATCCACAGGAGATTTCTAACCTCTTATTTGCTGGGTGCCCTCTTTCTTTCTCTCTTACCTTCTCCACCCCTTGCAGCACGGGTAGTCCTAAAAGGTGGCTTTCACTAGGTTCTGGGCACAAGGATTGCTGTCCTACGTAGCCTAAGTGGGTGCCAGAGACCCACCTTCCCCTTGGTCTACTTAGGACCCAAGCTGCCACCCTCAAGCGGCAGTATCTGCTACTCTGCATTATTAATGTCATCTCTCCCATCCAGAGGTGAGAACAACTGAGAACGCTTCATCTTCCTCATTTCTTTCTCTTCTCTTAGACTCTTTTTCTTATGATGTAAAGCAGTATGTACAAAAGCGGGAGGCATTCTCTATGTGGCCAGACAGCCCCAGAGTCCCCAGCTCCCACAGAAGCCTCTCCGGAATCTTAGACGTTCCCGTTTCAGCTCACCGCTCTCCTTGGAGAGCTGGGCCTCTGGGGGAGAGGAGACATGGGAACGTGGTAAATCTCAGGTCCCAGTGACCCCGAGTAGGAGTTGTTTACGCTTGGGGTTAGCCCGACCCAGCTCCCGAGACTGCCCCCCAGGGCAGAGTGCTGGGGCACTGTGCCAGGTTCTTGAGGAGGATGTGATGGGGGGGTGGTTGTGGTCTCTCCATTCATGGGGAGGACTGTGGGTGGTGGGATGTGGGAATATTCAAAGGAATTGGAAGAGGTCAAGAGAGCCAGCATTCTCTGAAAGCATTTCAAAGCAGTATCTCCAATAAGGCTCTAGCAGCAGGGCTCTAATGGTTGGCTTAAATGCTGCTGGTGGGAGTGGGAGGGTTTCTTGGGCTTCACTACAGGTGAAATGGGGGGTATGATAGCTGGTTCCCCTGGGAGGATTTGGGAACGAGGAGAAAAAAATCTGGAAACCTGTTCCCTGGGAGAGGGAGACTCTGTGCTGTTGCCCCAGGACAGTGATTCTTTGGGGGCTCCCCAGGTGGGCCACCCAACTCCATCCAACCTCCTGACTCCCAATGTCCCAGTGACTCGACAGTGCTGCTTCCCCTGGGCCCCAGGCCTGGTGCTGGTTTTGGGACCTCGTGAGAGTCTCAAGCTTCCACCTGGGGTGCGGTGCCCTGTGGGCCATCTGGTTATGGATCGGGGCTTTGTGGAGGGAATTTCTTAGATGTATTGGTATGGCCTACCCTGCCCGTTCCTTCAGTTTCTTATCTGTTATTCCATCTTTGGACACAAGTTTGTTAAAAACCAAAATCCCGATAACCATGTTCACCTGTGGAAACAAGAAACAAGAACGAGTTGGCATGTTTTCAGCTAGTTGGCCCATCTGCCCCGCGTGCGAGTAATGCCCGAGTCCCAGACAAGCAGCACAACCCCAGATGGCAAGTTGGCCCCAGCACTGCAGATATCCACATGGGTTGTCCCAGGGCATCAAGCTGACCCTCCCTCTCTTCTCTCCCCGAGGCTGGAGGTGGGGCTGGAGCACAGCTGAGTCTCTTGGGTGGCCAGGGAAGACCACGGGCATCAAATTCAATTTCTCTCCCCCACCTCAATGTGTGGAATGAACCCAAACAGTCCCAAAGGACCCATCCTAAAAACCAGCCTGGACTCAGAGATGAGAAGGGGCTTGGAGCTGTGGTGGCCTCCTCAGCTGGGCTGACAATGGGGGTCCCTGCTGCCAACCACCAAGGGGCTCAGAGTGGACTCTGGGCAAGGTCAGTGACTTAACTTCCAGCCCAGCCCAGCCCAATGGGTGGGAAGGGCCTGGATCAGGATGCTCCAAGGAATGTGGAAGAGAAAGGGGCTGGGAAGCTTCTGGGCACTTCTATCCAGAATAAATAATGGTGCCTTCTCACCCACAGCCCCGTGGCCAACCCAGCAATCCCTGGTCTTCTGGGAAGCAGAACTGCAGGCCTGGGTTGCATGGTGAAGGAGGACACACCTTTGTTCTGAGAGGCTGCCTGACGTTGTGTGTGCTCCTGCAACTCACTGCCCTTCTCCCCTCAGAACACCTGCCTATAGGCACACGCATACACACACACCCACACACACTCCTCAATTTGTGTATGAGATATGTTATTGCTGCTCTACTTGATGAACACTGGGACTTCCAACTGCTAGGAGCACCTCTCCAGAGCCCCACAGCGTTTGGGGGTTCAAGGCTCGAGTAAGGGGAATGGCCAGAACCCATCTGTATTTCTACTCCCCGCCTGCCCACTGACCAGCCCTACCTGGATGCCAGTAGCACCCAAGAGAACAGACTCCAGGGTGAGCCCGACTCTCATAGCTCTTCCTGCTGCACTCTACCTACCTAACTGCCTTCTCTCCCTCACCTCTGGCCTCACCTCCAGGCAGTCCATTTTCCCAGTCCCCTGGGGTTTGTGGCCTACAGATGTCCTGAGGACAGTGGGCATTGAAATCCACAGGTACCCTTGGTGTGGAAAAGGGCAGAGGGAGCAGGAAGGGTGGGCGGGTTGGAACAGGAACCACTGTGACAAGAACAGTCTCCAGGCAGGATCCACGGAGAGGCAGGTCTGAGGGTTGAAAGCAACCCTCCCCACAACTTCAGCCTTCAGAGCCCAGGGCCCTACAGAGCCTGGACATGAGCCTTTGGATGCAGGTCTGACACCGGGGAGCAGGCTGATTATTTTAGCTAGCAGGGTTGGGGAGTGGCAGGTCTGGTGACCAGAAGCTTCACTGCCTCTGGGGTCTGCTGAGCAGGTGGGGACAGAGCAGAGTGAAACCGTGCTCTAGAGAGAAACAACTTGGCCTGGACCCCAGCCTGGTCCCCCTGCTCTCTTGGCAATGTCCAGGGCTGTGGGTCTCAGCCTGGGATGGACATAGAGAGGAGCTGGAAATGGCCACCCCCAAGGGATGACTCTGGGTTCACTGCTGTGGTACCTCTCTTTCCCTCTTTCTCTCTCTCTCCCTCGCTCCCTCTCTCCCTCACCCTCTCTCTCTTGGATTCTCTAGGTCATCAGTCCTGGAGATTCAAATGATGCCACTCTTCCAAATTCTTCCCCTATCCCCCGAGAATTGAGAGCCACCGAGGGTGGCAATCCAGGGCAGCCCTGACACTGGAGAGTCGCCATCTTGAACCTCCTAGACAGATTGGCACCCACCCTTCTTTCAGGATATCTACAAGGGGAGGGCCCCATAACCTCGCCTAATGGCTTGCTCTAGCATTAGATCCTCCTGGCAGCCAGGAATTTCTCCCTCAGGTCTAACTGAACTCTCTCTTGCTGCAATTTAATTCCGTCCCTTTAGCTGGTCCCCTTTGGAGGTGATGAACAGCCGGTCAGTGCTGTCCCCTCAGTGTGACAACGTGGGAAGCAGTCTTCGAAGAGAAGAGGAGACCACGACCAAGGTCCATGTCCACCAGAGGGCAACTGGGCCTTGGGAGTCATGAGGAGAGGTTCCTCAGGTCTCATGTTGGGTTGGCCAGCCATGTGGGCCCAGGTTTTTCAGGGACAGCATTGCTAGAGGAAAAAGACCATGATGCAAAGTGCTAATGGGTGACCTAAGATCCAGGGACTTGGCTCTTTTAAAAGTCCCAGTAAGACTGGCCATTTCAGACCCCAGCTGTATGATCTCCTCTCAGGCTTCTGGTTTGCTCCTGGGGCATGTGCATGCACAAGCACACACACATGTGCACACACACACACACATACTCTCACTCTCTCTCTTTCCAAACCCCCCTCTCTCTTTCACCCTCCTCCCTTCTCCTTATTCCCTCTGTTTAGGCGCAGATAGTCTCCCACTTTTCTCCCTTGCTGACAGTTCAGTATACAGGGGAGGTGGCTGCTAAGGATGCTGGGAGAAAATGCCCTACTTTGCAGCCTCCCAGCGAACCCTGCTTGACAAAAGGAATATTTTCCTGCTGCAGAGTCTAGTTTGGGAGAACCCCTCAGAAGAGCCAGGATTCAAACTGAAATGGGGCCAGGTTACCTATGGGAGCTGGAAGCAGAGCCGGGGGCCAGGACTCCCCTCCCTTTCTGGGCCCCTTGTCTCTGCCTCATGGGTTGGGATTGATTCATCCCGGTGCCATGACAGGTGCTGGGGCCTCCTGGGATGGCAGGGAGGGCCAAAGCTGACACCTCTATGGACTAACCTATGATGCCAGTGTTCAGCATGCTCAGCGGAGTGGGAGGTGGAAGATGGGGAAGGGACATTAGGGACAATTCTCTTGGAGGGACTTCCAAGCTGCTGCCACCCCCCAGCATTCCTAAGTCACCATGCTCTTTCCCCACACCCCTGTGGCCCTGTGCCCTACCCCCAGGAGCTTGAGGATTCAGGGGAGGATGGGGCCCAGGAAGCGACAAAAGAAATCAAATACCAGAACCACAGCAGCAGCTGGACCGACGAAGGCATACAGCAGACCCCCTTCCAAGGACAACCAGCAGCTGGAAGAGAAATGGAAGAAGAGGCAAAGGGCTGAGTCAGTGCCAATGCCCACCTGCCCTCCTTGATCCTCTGAGCCTGGATGCTGCCCTCCTGGGATATTGGAAATCTGGGACCCAAGACCTGAAAAATAATGCCAGGGCCACCTGAGGGGACCTGGAGGAAGCAGAACCAGAAATTTTGTGGAGAAATAATTTGGCCATCCACTGATCAGGGATGTTGAGAGAGAAGGAGGAGTCAAGGGTAAAGGCACAGTTGTGAGTTTCAGAGAGGGGAGATGGTGGTGATATCCACTAGGACAGGCAATTTAGAAGGAAGAAGATTTTGGGGGAAGATGAGGATTTCAACTTTGGACATCCATGTCGAAATGTATAAAGGCAGAAGGAAACATGAAACTGCAAAGGAGGAGGGAGGTTGGGGCTAGTGGGGTAGATTTGGGAGCCATCCACGGAGGAAGTGGATGTAAAGGGAAAAGAGAAGGAGATCCAGAATGGAGCCTTGAGGGATCCCCACCAGACCCTCCAGCCCTCTGTGTCTCCTCTGTGCCCAGAGTTCCTGGAACTCCACCTGCCTCAGGATTCTTATTCAGATGCCCACCTTCCAGCTCCTTTGCTAATTCTTGTTTCTCCTTTGCAGCACATTCATTCTGGCCATTAAAGACTGCTTCCCACAGGGCTTGTTAGTCTCTGGTTCCTTTGGAGAATGTCAGTGAGGCTCACTGGGGGAGGAGCTGGGCCACTCAGGCTGGTTTGGAGCACCGGTCCCTTGTCCACTTTGGCCCTCTGGAGTCATGAAGGGGCCAAAGGGGCCAGAGGCAGGTTACTAGGCCAGAGCCTATTTCACCAGCTGGCCTCTCTCCTCAGAGGTTCCCTTCTCCTCTAGGGCCCCATCTGGGCCAGAAAAGTCCCTCTGCTGCCCCTCTGCCTGCCCAAACCGGACATCAAGGCTGGTTCTCCTGCCCCTGGCTACAGGCCACCAGGCCAGTGGCACAAGTCCAAGCCACTGAGCTGTGACCCCCTCTGGATGGCTGGGTCCTCGTTTCTCTTGGATCTCTTCTGTTATGCTTCTCTTCAGGGAGGGGAAGAGGGAGGAAGAGATGGAGGAGGAGAGGGAGAAGGAGGAGGAGGAAGAGGCGGAGGAGGGCTGGAAGCTAAGCCCTTCCTAAGTGAGGAGCAGGGCTAGGGCATTATGCTGAATAACAATAATTGTGGTATTTGTAAAGTGCTTGATACATGCCAAGCTCGGGGTTGAAAAAATACAATCAGATTGGATACAATCCTAATCATGGGGCTCCTGGAGACCCTCCCTCCTGGAACAGCATCATGCCTGCTTCCTCCTGGCACATTTCATTTCTCTGTTTTACCACCACCTTTTATTTGTGTTTTGTTAAATGTCCCCAGGACCTGACATTGTTATCCTTCTTCTGGGTGTTTGGGTCCCCCTGCCGAGACTGGGAGCTCCATGGAAGATGAGGACAGGATGGGGACCAGGTCAGAACTTGTTCTCTTGGATTCATCCTAGCGCTAAGCACAGTGCCTGGTCCATAATAAGCTCAGGCTGGCCCTAGCCTAGCATCTGGGGAGTAGGGTGCTGGTGCTGCTGAGACATTCCCCATTTAGCATCATGGGTTGGGGGAAGGGACCAGGGGAGAAGAATCCCCCATTACTCGTTGGTGGACAGTGCTGTACCCCCAGGCTTTGGTAAGTCCCACCATAATGTACAAGGGTGGAGAGGGTAGTGGCAAGGAAGGAGAGAGGGAGAGGAGTCCCCCCATTACTCACTAGTTGACAGTGCCGTACCCCCGGGCTTTTGTAAATCCCACCGAAATCGCCACCACCAGAGCAGGAAGCCCTAGAGGAAGGAGAACAAAGAGAAAGTGGGTCATTTTGGGGTCCCTTGACCCTCCCTGGCTCCCCTGAGAGCCACTGCCCTCCCCAACCTGAAGACTTGGGTCCCCGAGAGTGTGGTCTCCTCAGAATCTTAGCAATGTGGGAGCCCGAAGAAGGGGTGGCTGAAACTTTTGGATCCCAAGGGTGGGGGTTCTCTCCAGTCTCTGGGTGGGCAGATGGGATGTTGCAGCCCTGATGTCTCCCCAGAGGCGGAGCTGACCTGGGGAATGAAACACCCCGCCCCCGATAGGGTTGGTGAGAAGTTGTTCACAATGACCAATATGGTCAGAGGCTTATTCTGTAGCCCTGTGAAGGGGTGGGGCAGCTTCCAGGGGAGGAAACTGAGACCTCTAAGGGCCAGGGCTACCCAGGCCACAAGAAATGGAGGGGGGAGCTTTATCTGATGAATTCAAGCAGTATAGACATCCAGCCTGGATCATTCAGGTCAAGTGAACCCCACACTTTTCTCAGCGGGGGCTGAATTTTCCCACTCCTTTGCTGGTGCAGACTAGTGAATCTCGGGGGGCGGCTGCAGGGAGCAGAACCAGAGCTGAAATGATGATCACTCAGTCCCCCGGGGCTCAGCATCTCCACTGACACTGTAACCAATGGAAGTCTTCAATTAACAGACTCCAGAGTCTCGGGGGTGATCCAGACTTGGGAAAACAAGCCAGGCCCAGGAGGATCAGTGGGGGTGGGTAGGATGCCAGACTCAGATGAGAAAGGGCTGACACACAGCTGATCCTTAATGTGCCTCCTGTGGAAAAAAATCCATGCTCTTTGGAAAGCCACAGAAATAGACCCCTGAGGCTCCTCGGATGGTTTTATGTTGGGTTGAGAAATGAAAAAAGCTTGTATGGCACATCAAATAGTGTCTTGGTGAGAGTGTTGCCTGGCTGGGTCTGAATATATGTATATATTCATATATATGTATATTTATACATATGTATGTATGTATGTTTGTGTGTGTTTGTGTGTTATGCAAACCATAGGTAGGCATAAATGGGTCACTTTCCAGCACGTGTTCCTCCAGAAGGGGAGGACGTGTGTCCCAGTGTGAACTCGGGCCAGTCCCGAGAAAATGTCAGAAGCATTTACCTGGCATCATCTGTCTGTGCTGGGGTTGCTGTGTGCTCCTATAAGTGGAGATGTGCCAACTCTGTTGTATTGTACTTCCCCAAGTGCTTAGTACAGTGCTCTGAATACAGACTGTAAGCACTGAATAAATACAACTGATTGATCGAATGTGACCCCTTGGTGATGGCTGACCAGGGAGAGGTGGTGTGTAGGGGGGTGGGCTGTGGGAGTAGGGGTGAGATGGCACACACAAAGCTGGGATAGCATGAGCACAAAGGATATTGTGTAAATGTGAGTGTGAGTCTGTGTGTGTTTGTGTGTATGCTGGAGGAGCAGGGCTCAGGTGTCTTCTGACATCTAGCCAGCCTGTATTCCTGCATGTCCGGTTTTTAGAAGTGATGGGGAACACCTCAGAGCATTGCTGTCACAGTTTTCATTTGTTTTCTCTCACACAGTGATTCGTTCTGAGAATAAATTAAATAGGGTAGCAAGACCAGTTGAGCAGCATCTATCTGGACCCACAAAGCTACTTCTTCAAGGAAAGGGCAAGTAGGAGGGAGGTGGAGGGTCTGACGTCTCTCTGAGCTCTGCTCTGATGAAAGCAGAGAGGAAGAGTTGCGGGGGTGGGAAGGGGAAGAGAGAGCGAGACAGAGAGAGAGAGAAGAAGAAGAAGCTCCAGGAAGCAGAGGTGGGAGAGAGGAGCGGGAAGATGAAATTAGTTGCAGAGAAGGGAAAGAATAAGAAGCGGGGGGGGGGGGGCGGGGGGGTGGAGAGAGAAGAGGAAGCATGGTGCCTGTGGTATGCGGAGAGAGAGAGAGAGTGAAGAGTGAGGTAAGAGAGATGGAAGAGGAGAGCTTCAGGGGTGAGAGGAGGGAGAGAAACAGAGAAGAAAGGGCAAGAGTCTGGGAACCAGATTTCTGAGAGAGAAGCCAAAGAGGAGAAGGGATGGAGAATATATAGGTCAGGAGAAAGAGAAGTCAACTGGAACAGCCCTCTTTGCCTTTTGCTAGACCTCCATTCATTCAATTGTATTTATTGAGCGCTTACTGTGTGCAGAGCACTGTACTAAGCACTTGGGAAGTACACCTTTCCCTCTCTGAGCAGGTGGCCTGTTCACCTGAGACCCGGTCCCCTGTGAGAGCTGGGTGGGGCAGGGGACAGGACAGGGGGCAGGACAGGGGAATAGAACACTAGGGCAGAGGGGTAGGGCTTGGGGGGGAGAGGGGCCAACGAGATGGCAGGCTCCCTGACCCCAGCCAAGGCAGAGGAAACGCTTGCGGATGATGCGGTTCCGGAGGCGCCCAGTCACGGCCATGTAGGACTGCCAGGCTTCGGTCAGCACCCAGCAGAAGGAGGACAGGAAGAAGAAATGCAGGAAGGCAGCCACCAGAGTGCAGATCACCTGGGAAAGCAGACAGAAAAAGATCCAGGATGGGGCTGGATTCGCACTCAGACCTGAGCTTCAGGGTCCAGGAGCCGACGGGCTTCCAAGGCCTGGTCACTTTGTGATCTGGAACACAGCTCTTGGCCTCTCTTGGCCTCTACAACTCTTCCAGCTTGCTCATCTCTCAGGTTGCCCTGGGAAGTCGCTAATCAAAGTTTTTCTCCAGTTAGGAGGACCTCGAAAGGTCACCTGACCAGCACTGCAATTGTCGTTGCAAAACCATCTGACCAGAAGCATTCAACAGGCATCATGGCCCTACCTGCTTTTTCTGCTGCCTCCTCCCCCACTAATCTCCCCTTCCTTCTCCTCCTGCCACTCAACACCTTGGGACCAGAGACATGAATAATAATCATACTCTTGTGGATGCTTGTTAAGCACTTATTGTGTGCCAAAAATGTGCTAAGCTCTAGGATAAATGCAAGAAGATTGTGTTGGTCCTAGTCAACATCTGTGGAGCCCTGCCAGATGGTGTCCTGTGGAAACCCCACTCCCCTGGGGGCAGAAAGGAGAGCCCATTCCTTTCAGTCCCGTTGACTGCCTGGTTTCCTTTCGGCCTGGATATTTTCTGGGGACCTTCCAAGAGACAGGGAGGGTGAGAAGTGGGTTGGTTCTCGGTAACCCTGCCCTGATCTGAGCTCAGAAACACCATCATCATCAACAGCATTTACTGAGCATCTACCGTGGGCAGAGAAAGCACTTACTAAGCACTCACTTGGAAGAGTACAAAGAGAAGATGAGATTCCTGACCTCCAGGAGCTGGGAGTCTAGCTGGGGAGACAAATCCTGAAATAAACAGTTTTACTCTGAGAGCCCCTCCCTCCCTGCCACCCCAAATCATCCTGGGGCCAGTGCCTGGAGTTGGTGACTGGCTCTAGGAATGGTATGGAGATGCTTCTGGAAGGCTTTCTAAACCACCTGGCTCCATCGCCTGGGCTTTATGCCTTGTTGTCACCATGAGTGTGTGCGTGCATGTGTGTGTATACATATGTCTGCATCCTGCCTCTCTGTAAGACTGTCAGCTCCTCAAGGGCAGGGCCCGGGAGTCTTCTCCTTCCCTTTATCCCCACTGCTGTTCCCAGGATGAAGTCTACCCTTAGTGGGCACCCAGTCTACACTGGGGATGGAGGAGCTCAGAGGGGGCTAGGGGTGGGGTCTGGGAAGAGAGATAGGGCCAGAGACTCCTCCACCAGAAATTACTTTCCAGAAACACAGCATATCCCCTCCAAGGAGGTCCTTAGACACTGTGGAGAATTTTCTCCCTCCACATCCCCCTGTCCTCCATCTGAGAAGCCAGTGGACAGCTGGTTGGGGCTGGGTAAGAATCAGACCCTTGGGTCAGTGTCTCCCCTCCCCCAGGCCACTGCCCCGGACCCATGGATGCACTAGGTTTCTCTGCCTCCTGCTAGCCACTGGCTGGGCACGGCTGACTCTCCCTCCCAGCTCCTAGGGCCCTGGGAGAGACAGCAAGAGGACACAGAGGGCCCAGGGCAGCCAGGCTGGGGAGGGGGGGAGATGAGGAATTGGAGATCCCAGGGTCAGATGATGTCTTTAGAATTTTGATTCTTCCTTTCATGCCTAACATCCCTACTCCCTCCCACATGGTTGCTCCATCCCTCACACTCTCAGACTGCTAATGACCACCCTGAATAGCCTTCAGGAGGAGAGGGACTATTTAGTGGCCAACTTCAGAGTGGGCACAGGGAGCGGAGGCCCCGTGAGGAGAGACCTTGGCTCAGTGGGCTTGTTAAAGGACCAGAACGGCTTATTCCCTGAGATCGCGGGGATGGTGGCTGCAGTCAGCTATTCTCTCCATCTTCCTCCAGGACTCAACCCAGACAGGTCTGCCCTGCCAAACACCACAGTGTGGTGAGGCAGTCAGAACACCTGGCTTTATTCCTGATGGTGCTGTCCTGGCTTCCAGAGAGTCTCACTGTCCGGAAAAGGGGGGAGTTGGAGAAAAGTGATAAAGGTGTTGGGAGGATGACTCCACAGTTCTCCTCCTCCCCCTCAAAAAGAGTTGGGCTGACCGCACTCTTCTTCATCCAGGAAGCCTTCCGAGATTCACCCCGCCTACTCTCCAACTGCCAGGATCACTGTGACCCATTCTTCCCCTTTCAAATAATTTTTCAGGTTACTGTCTGCAAAGGAGCCAAGGGTGGGGAGCTGTCTTTGTGCTTGTGCCTGCCTAACCTCTTCTATCAGACTTGGGGCTCCGTGAGGGCTCCCATGGGCCTCCAACCCCTCATCCCAGCTGGGACCTTAGGTTTCAGGTTAACAATCAAAAAAGCTTCCTTTTGCCCTGGGGGGAGAAAGCAGAGGAAAATATGGCCCTCGGATCTTTTCCTACTTTAAAGAAGGCAGATGGGAAAATGCCCAGGTTCTCTGATGATCAAGGGAGGCCTCCCTCAGCTTTCCCACCCACCAAGCCTCTTCCAGGAAAGAAGGGACTCCAAAAGTCATCTTCTCCAGCTCCCTGCACAAAGGCAGAACAGCTCCCAAATGCACCCAGAGATACTGCCCCACTTCAGTGTCCCTGCTCTGAGACTGGGTGGCCGACTGGGAGAGGAGTATAGAGAAGGGGCAGTGGCAGAAGCAAGGGAGGGAGCAGTGAGGAGGGAAGGGGGATCTATCTGGGGACACAGGGCAGGCACCTGATCACCTCCTACCTTGTTCCGGGTTTGGGTCTGCCCGATGAGGATGAGGGCATTTGAAGAGATGATGGAGAGGCAGAAGTTGATGAGGATGACAGAGCGCTCGGAGCGGATGTATCTGAGGAGAGAGGCAGAGGAGCCGCCAGCTTGGTCATCTCATATGCCGGGTCCACCCCCATCCCACGAGGCCCTTCTGTCTGCCCAGGTGTCTGTGTCTGCCCTGTCTTCCCCTTTCACCAGATGGGGAGCATGGCATTATCTCTCTCTGGCCCTCTGGCCCATCCCAGCCCCAGCTGCGTCCCCTTCTATCCCATCCTGACTGGACACTAGAACTTTTCCTTCTCCAGGCTCACTGTCAGCAGGCTTGCAGACAGGAAGTTCCATCAGGATAAGAACTTGGTTTGAATCTCTGTGAACTATGAGCAGGCAGCTAGGAGCCCTGCCCAGTGAAGCAATTCAAGGCCACAGTCTCTGCTGCTCCTCCTGCCACACCAGGAAATATGGCCAGAAGGCAGACGCCTCTTCATATTTTCACAAATTCTTAATCCTTCCTATCTCCCCGCCCTCATGCCTCCTGCACCCCATTGAGCTCAGACCTCACAGAACCAGGGAACTCCACCAGCTCCCCCCCCCCCCCCCGCCACCACCACCACACACACCATGGCCAAGAGACCCCTGAAAATCAAGTGCAGATGGAACAGAAAGGCAAGACAGGGTACATTCAATTTCTTTTAGCTCACAGCCTGGCTTTCATTAGGCCCACTGCCTGACTCTCTGAGGCCTGGTCCATCCAGGCCAGGGCTCGTTCTGAGGGCTGCCTGGTGTCACTCCATGAGATTTGCTAATCACCCTGGTTGGGCAAAGATGGCCCCAAAGACCCGGGGTCAGAGGGTGGCCGATGGCAGCGGCGGAATCTGGGGTTCAGGGTTATGAGTCCGGGCTGCTTTGCTCTGTGACTATGGAAACAATGTCTCTGAGGTGTCTCTGCCCTTATGTCCTTGGCCCTTCCTAAAAACCCTGCCCCCCTCCTCCCTGCTCCAGAAATGCCCTTGTCCCCTTCTCCCCCTTGTAGACCCTGCTGCCATAGGCTCAGCCCTCAGTGGTCCCTGAAGGGTCCCTAGTGAGCCACTGGTGTGTTGCTGGTGAGCTGCAGTGAATTGTCACAGCCTTAGCCCTGGACAGTGGTCATTCATTCATTCATTCAATCGTATTTATTAAGCACTTACTGTGTGCATAGCACTGTACTTGGGAAGTACAAGTTGGCAACATATAGAGACGGTCCCTACCCAACAATGGGCTCAGGCTTGGATCAAGAGCATATGATGAGCACTTTCAAATTAGTAATAAGAATTGTGGGAATTGGCAAGAATCTTTTTTGTGCCAAGCATTGGGGTGAGTACAATCTAAGGGGTAGGGAGAACAAGTATTTCATCTCCATTTAAAAAAATGAGGAAGCTAAGGCAACAGACAAGTTAAGTAGCTTGCCCAAGGTCACACAGAACGCAAATGGTGGAGTCAGGAATAGAATCCAGGCCTCCTGACTCCCAGTCCTGTGTCCTTTCCACTAGACCACACAGCTTTATGGAGAAATGAGCTCTTCATTGAGCTCAATCTAGTGAATATATATCTGCCTCTCCCAGGGTCCTGCTTCCTTCTTCTGGGGGGCAGCCTCACTCATTCTTCTCTGGGAAGGGGTCTGTGTCTTCCTCCTCCTCCTTCCTCCTGGATGCACTGCAGACATTCTTTCCGGGCGAGAAGACAGGGAGAAGGGGAGAGGCCCTGGGGAGATGGAGTTGTGGCTTATGTGATTGACTCTTCCCAGATGGCCTGACTCTTGCTTTTAGGATCCCACCCTTGGCTTTTCCACTGGGAATGAACTGCTTCATTTGTGCCTGTGACCAAGCTCTCTGTTCACTGGGTCCCTTTATATTTCCTTAAAGGGCTTCAGCAGGAGAGAGTGGTTAGTCCTCAGGAAGAACTTCCTGACTGCCAGGGGAGATTCAGTACTGTGGCAGACTGCCCAGGGAGACTGCTGAGCCTCCATTCCTGGAGATCTGGGCAGGGGGGTCAGGGGGGTTCATTCATTCATTCATTCAATCGTATTTATTTAGCGCTTACTGTATGCAGAGCACTGTACTAAGCACTTGGGAAGTACAAGTTGGCAACATATAGAGACAGATTGGTTCTGGACCTGGGTAGTGGGAGGCTGGACCTCTCATGGGCCTCTCTGGCTCTACACTGTGCTTTCCCAGAATTCCTCCTGAGCCTGCAGCCAGGGACCCACATACACCTAAATCTTGGAGAGGACCACTGGACTGGGAAGAAAATGAGATGTCAGCTCAATGAGGCCGTGGGACCCAGCCCCATCAGTAGCCAGCTGTGGGCCTGGGCCACTCCCTGTTCTCATCCCTTCTCTACCCAGAATCCTCAAATCTGAGGGGTCTCAGCAGGGGAGGGTGTCCTACCTCCAGACAGACACATAGATGATGATGAGGAGAAGCAGGGTCAGGGAGGACACGCCACAGCCCACGATGAGGGTGACTGATGGGACGGCCACCTTTTCCATATTCTGAGAGGGAGACGGGGAGGGGGGAAGAGAGACAGAGAGAGAGAGGGAGATCAGTCTGACTTCTCGAGCGAGAGATGGTTGAAAGTTACCACCAGCCAGGCCGACAAATCTTAGCCTTTGGGGAACAGAGGAAGAGAAAAAAGCCCCAACAGTGTGAGACCCCCCCCACCCCCACCTCTCACTCCCAGCAAATAACAACACAGAAGCTCAAATTTTGACCTCCAGATCAAACCTCTGGTTTGCCCAGAGATACAAGAAGAAGCAAGGAACTGTCTTCTCATTAAATAGCCAGCAAAATCGAGGCTGAGGGACTGAAAGCAACTAGGCCGTGGGGCAGAGTCAGAATGTGAACACAGGTCACCTAGCACCCAGCCTGGGCAGATTTTAAAAGACTCACCATCATCCTAGATGCTGGCTGCCAGGCAGGAGGGAGATAAGACATCGGGGGGCTGATCTTGTAGCCTAGTCACATCTCAGCCGCAGAGGGTGTCATCAGTGAAAGGTTCTCCCCTGCCCCTCCCCCAGCCCCAAGGTCAGAGGTGACAGGTCAGAAACAGGGGGTGCCCAGGTCTCATCCCTTGACACCTTCTTGTTCTCTGAGATTTACCCATTATCTATACCACAGACCCCAAGACAGCACTGCAGATAGCAAAGAGCTTGGGGAATCTTCAAGCAATCAATCAATCAATGGCATTCATTGAGTATTTACTGGGTGCAAAGCAGTGGACTTAAAGCTTAGGGGAGGACATTAGAGTTATTAGATACAAGTCTTACCCTCAAAAAGGTTACAGTCCACTGTTTGCAGAGCACTGTACTGAGTGGTTAGGAGAGGACAAGAGAGTTCATAGACACAATCGCCACCGTCGAGGAGCTTACAGACTAGAGGGGGAAATGGGCACTAAATTATAGGTAAATTATAAAAATATGCATGTAAGTGGGGAAGAAGTGTGTAGGCTGTGAGTTTATAGTCTAATTGGGGGGACAATCACTAAAATGAATTATGGTGAGAAAGAAGTGTCAGAGTATATAAGACTTGTACTCAGTGGTACACAAAATTGTGAGCAAGAGTGCCAAGTTGCCCAACCCAATTTGCTTGTACTCACCCCAGCACTTAGTACAGTGCCTGGCACATAGTAAGTGCTTAACAAATACCACAATTATTATTATTATTATTACTTTTGTGGTGTGGAAGTGTTGAAGTGGTGTGAGGATGTAAGGCAGGAAGATGAGAAATTGATCGGGGAAGGCCTCCTGGAGGAGATGTGATTTCAGAAGAGCTTTGAAGAGAGGGAGGGCGGCTTGATATGAAGGATGAGGGAGTTTCAGCTAGGAGAGAGCGTAACAGCAAGAGGTCAGTGGTGAGAGAGAGAGAGGAGACCAAAGCACAGTGAGTAGGTGAATTGGAGAAGAACGAGGACTGCGAAATGGGGTGTAGTGGGTGAAAAGAGAAGACAAATAGGAGGAAGAGAGCCGATTGAGTGCCTTAAAGCTGTTCCTCAGGGGTTTCTGCTTGATGTGGAGAGGAATGGACAGCCAATGGAGGTTTTTGGAGAGTGGGGAGTGGTGTTTTAGAAAGATGATCTGGGAGACAGAGTGGAGCATGAACTGGAGAAAGGAGAGACTGGAGACTGAGAGGTCAGTGAGGAAGTTGATGCAGTATTTGAGTTGAGATATAAGAAGTATTTGGACCAGCTTGGTAGTTGTTAGGATGGGGAGGAAGGGGTGGATCCTGGAGATGTTGTGGAAGAAAAAAAGATGGGATGTGGTGACAGGATGAATATGGGGTCGAAAGAGAGGAAGAAGTCTGGGGTAATTCCAACATTGTGGGATTCAGATATGGGAAGGGTGGTGGTGGTGTTAACTATCATGGGAAAGTTAGGAGGAGGAAGGATTTAGGTGGAAAGATGAGGAGTTCAGTTTTGGACATGCTGAGTTGGAGGTGTTGGTGGGACAGCCTTGTAGAGACGCCTTGGTGGCGGGAGGAGATGCAAAATTGCAGCGAAGGAAAGAGGCAGAGGCTACTGTGGTAGATTTGGAAGCCATCCACTTGGTGGTGGCAGTTACGCCGTGGGAGTGGGTGAGCTCCAGGGAGTAAGTGTAAAATGAGAAGGGAAGGAGATTCTGTGGGATGGGAGGCAGAGGAAGAACCAGCCAAATAGTTGGAGAAAGATCAGCCGGACAGGTGGAAGGAGAGCAAGGAGAGAACTGGCCTAGAAAAATCAAGGTGACCTAGGGTTTCCAGGAGAAGGGAGTGGTCTGATGTAAAAGGCTGAGGAAAGAGCAGAGGTGATTAGGATAGAATTCATTCTGTTGGATTTGGTAATAAGGAGCTCATTGGTGTTGTTGGAGAGAGGAGTGGAAGGGGCCCACACTGGTTTGTAGAAGGGTCAAAAAGGGAGTTGGAGCAGAGGAAGTGGAGGCGGAGAGTATGTATGACCCATTCATAGAGTCCGGACAGGATGGGGAAGAGTGAGATGGAGTGGTAGCTGAAGGGAGCAGGGAGATCCATGAAGGGTTTTTTTTTAAGAACGAGGAGGCGTGAATGTATCTGGAGGCAGAGGAGAAAGAGGCATCAGAGAGTGAGCAGTTGCAGATGGCAGTCAGGGAGGGCGGGAAGAGTGAGATTAAATGATTTTGGGAGGTGAGGATGGATGGAGAATGGAGGCGCTGCGAAGGGGGTGGATTTTGAAAACAGGAGAGAGATCTCTTCTGGAGATACAGCTGGGAAAGAGAAGAGGACAGGAGAGTGGGTGGGAGCTGTGGAGCTCAGGGGGAAACTTTGGGGAAGTCACACCTCATTGTTCAACAAAGTAGCTGGCGGGGGTCTTAGGGAAAGATGGAGAAGGTGGGAGCCCTGGGGACTCAGGAGGGGTTATAGGTCTGGAATAGTTGGTTGGGGCAGTGGGTGGGGGGATCAGTAAGAAGGGCTGAGAGGTGCATTGCTGCTGGGCAGAAGGGAAGATGCAGAGTGAGGGAGTAATTTTATTTACATTAACATCTGTCTCCCCTCTAGACCATAAGCTCGTTGTGGAGAGGGAATGTGTCTGTTTTATTGTGAAACTGTACCCTCCCAAACCCCAGTATAGTGCAGTGCACATAGTTAGCGCTCAGTAAATACAATTGATTGACTGACTGACTGACAGGGAGTGGATGGTTCTGAAGGGGGCTAGGCCTGATACCTGGCCTATGCTCCACGGACAGAGCGCAGGGCTGGCAGAAATATACCATGGAAGGGCAGCCCAGGGCCCCACGGGGCTGGAGGGTCCAGTCTCTCCTCCACCCTAGGGGTCTCCAAACAGCCTTCCCTGGGGGGCGAAGGACATGGTCAACATCAGCCAACGTTGACTGGAAGATAAATACAGTTCCTCCTGCTCACAGTCTCCCACTCCTCTCCCTTCCCAACCTGGCCTCCCAGCTTCCCCCCCAGCTCTCCCTTGGGATCACACTGCATCAGAGACCCAGCTGACCAGATGGATGGACTTAGCCCAGCACTGCCGGTCCAGTACAGCTCCGCCCCGATGGATTTGGACGACAGGAAGGGCAACGGTGGGGAGGAGGGGGTCGGGCTGAATCCCTTAACTCTCTGAGAGTCACCTGACCCTCCCTCTCTGAGCCCCCCGACTCCATCAGTGACCTAGAAAATGTACCATACCCTTCCCCCAGCCTCTTCTCTTCCTTCCTGTCTTCCTTCCTTTGCTTTCCTGTCTCTCTCCTATTCACACTGGCACTCTTTCAGCTGGCCTCAAGGCACACTATACACTTTCAACACTTAGACAGTTAAAACACATATTCAGTCATCATTGAAGGGAGCTTAAAAAGCAGGAAAATGAAATCCCACTCAGCAGTCTCCTTAATTGAATGACCCTTGAGTACTCCAGAACAGCAAAGCTAATATCGCCCCTCCTTCCAAGCATGTTTCCTGTTTATCATCATCATCTCATTTCTCCGATCGGCTCCTTTCATAACTCTCGGTGCCCCTTTGCCAGCCTAGCTGCAGGGTCCTGTGCCCAAGCTAAGAGCTGCTGTGGGAGATGAGGGGAGGGGGCAAGGGAGCCACGAGAGGCTTACCTAAGGCCCCTTGCCAACCCTCTGATGCTGATCATTGCCCAGTGGGTCCAAAGGTATCTCAGTGCCAGGATGGGCTCTGCCCAGCTCCCTTTCCAGCTGTGCCTGGTCCAGGAGGGTCATCGGTGGGACCCTCCTGAAGTGGAAAGTGCTAGGCTGTGTGGTAAGGGAAGGAGGGGTTGGGGAGGGGCCTCTTCCCTTAGGGGCTAAATCCATTGGCCCTTCCACAGGGATTTAGCCATGGGTCAGCATTCCCAGAGCACTATCCTAATCAATTGTGTTTTCAATCAATCATATTTATTGAGCACTTACTGTGGGCAGAGCACTAAAGCAAACACTTGGGAGTGTTTTCATAAGAGGTAGAAACCACTTCCACATCCCCAAATATTCCTCCCCACCCCCCTCAACAAGACACCTCTTCCCACTTCCCTCAGCTCTCCAGCTCACAGTCTAGATAAAAGGTGAGGGAGCCTACTGCAATAATGGCTATAGGGAGTGAGCTATGTGTCAAGCGCTGTTCTAAGTACTAGGGTAGATACAAGTTAATTAGCTTGGACACAGTCCCTGCCCCACATGGGGCTCACTAAGTTGGAGGGAAGCGGATTTGTCATTTTAGAGATGAGGTAACAGAGGCACAGAGAAGCTAAGTGACTTGCCCAAGGTCACACAGCAAACAGTTGGCAGAACAGGGATTAGAACCTAGGTCCTCTGACTTCTAGGACCACACTCTTTCCGTGAGACCTCTTTTCTTAGTGATTTGTGCATTGTGATTCGTGATTTGTGCACGATATGAGCCTGCTCCTCTGCCAGAATGGAGCATCGGGGAAAGTAACTGGGCATCGGGAAACCAGCTGCTAGGTTTGGACCTGGGCTGGCTCTGAGTGGCCCTTCTTCCTCCGAGGTCAAGAGATGTTGGGGGAGGGGGGGAGCCCCATTTTCTCTTGTTGTTGAAAGTGCCTGGTGGATGGCCAAGGATGCAGTGAGAGCCTGGTGGCAAGGAGCACAAAGACACTCCCAAGAGACACCTGGGAGATGTGGAAAGGGCAAGCGAGAGATTGAGCTCGTGGGGTCCTCGAAGTAAGGGGCAGAAGACAGCCGGGATGGTTCCGGAGAAGAGCACTGAGGGACCGAGGGAGAAACTGAGGGATGGAAGGAGAAATGCAAGGGGGGGAGGGGGGGAAGGATGGAAGGAGGTCGGAGTCCTGGAGTGAGCATGTGAGACAGAACCACTTTAGAGTATGATGCCCAGCCCTCTGAGGGGCCATCCTGGCTTGGGCCTGGGGAGCGAGCATTTCTGAGCTCTGCCCCTTTCCCCTCCATTCCCCTCCTCCGATTGACCACAGGGAGGGTGCGGGGGGAGAGTCTGGGCTTATGAGACGTGGAAAAGCTGGCCGTGTCTCCGATACGTAGACTGGCAGGGGGGAAGGTGGCAGGGAGGGAGGGAATTGAGTCTTTTGATCGGAGAGATCAGCTAGGCTGGAAATAATGACTGCTATGGCCTGAGGCCACCTCAGTGCCCAATCTCCTTCTCTTCAAACCTCCTGGTGCCCACGGAGCCTGGGACAGGAAGGAAAAGGCCAGGCAGAAGGGGGAGGAGAGAAGGGGCGATGAGGATGATGGAGGGACGGTGCTATTGGGGCCGAGGCTCTGATTTCTGCTGGCTACCTTCCTGTTTCTCTTCCCGCACCAGTCGTTCTCCTTCTCCATCTGCCCCTCTTTCTTCTCTAAGCATGCATTGACTGATTGACTCATTCATTTTGGACTTCCACTCTACCTCCCCTTCACCCATTTTTCCTTCCCAGTTGCAATATTTCTTTCATTTTCCTTCCCCTCCGCTTCCTTCCATTCCTCCACCTCCCTGCCTGGCCTCTTGTCCTAAGTACTTAGAGAAGCAGCATGGCTAGAGAAGCAGCGTGGCTCAGTGGAAAGAGCCCGGGCTTTGGAGTCAGAGGTCATGGGTTCAAATCCCAGCTTCGCCACTTGTCAGCTGTGTGACTTTGGACAAGTCACTTCACTTCTCTGTGACTCAGTTACCTCATCTGTAAAATGGGGATTAAGACTGTGCACCCCCCGTGGGACAACCTGATCACCTTGTAACCTCCCCGGTGCTTAGAACAGTGCTTTGCACATAGTAAGCGCTTAATAAATGCCATTATTATTATTACTGACCCAGGTTAGGAGTGAGGTGACATCATCGCTCCCTCCCCCCATCACCTTCCCCTTAAAGAAAAACGGGTCTTGAACCAGTGATTTCTTTGTCTAAGCTGCCTTGTTGGCCTGCCCACTCCCATTTACCAGCCCACCTGCTGCCCTTCAAGACCATCTCTTCCAGGAAACCTTCCCTGACTCACTCCATCCATCCTTCAACCCTACAGGACAACCTATAACTCCATCTGTCTTGATCTGGTAGCATCTGTTTGGGAGTGGACACATGGATGGGAACTGGGCTGTCGGTTCTGCCCTTTCCTGCCATCTGCCCCATGCCCATCGCTCTTGCAAACCAATCTCAAGAACCCTTTCCATTGGCTCTTGCTCACTGTTCAAGTCCTCTCTAGCCAGCTTTGCTACCCACAGATACCGTGGGTAGAAAAACTTACCTCCTTAGACCTCTGACCCTTACACCCCAGACATTGGGAAGGGGAGGAGCAAAGAGCCTCGGCTGGGATAAAAGCCAGGAGGCTTGAGGACTCTTCTGTAAGTACTGTGTGATCCTGATCCAGGCCCTGCCCTTCTCTGGTCTGAGGCTCACCCACTCTTTTTCCCACCCCCTCCCCTAAGGCTGCTGGGAAAATGGAAGTGGCTAAGTCTGCATAGGGACCCAAGCTTGCTCCACAACGTGTCACATAAGTGAGCCACTTCCTAAATGGTAATTTCCCATAATGGCTGCAAATAAAATCTCCGAGGAACATCTTATTGTACTGCTATTTATTAGCAGCAAATCAGGCTCTTTGCTCTTGGCCGGCTGTCTGCTGCTGACCAGAGAGAGGTGCAGTGAGGCAGCGGGGTGGACAGCCCTCTTCCACTCTCTCTGCTCCAATGGGTCACTGTCCAGCAACACTTTGCAAGCAACAGCTGGGCTGTTCAACTCCCCGGAGAAAATGAGACAGAGGAGACAGACTTGCTCCTATCCCAGCTCCACCACTTATCTGCTGTGTGACCATGGGCAAATCAATTCAATTCTCTGTGCCTCAGTTCCCTCATCTGTTAAATGGGGATAAAGACTGTGAGCCCTATGTGGGACAGAGACTGTGTTCTACCTGATTATCTGGTATCTCCCCAAGCACTTAGAACAGTGTCTGACATATGGTAAGCACTTAACAAATACCATTATTATTATTCAAGCAGCCTCTGCTTCTCAAGGTGCTCTGTGGCTTTACTGCTGTCCTGCACTGAATTCCCCCGAAATTTCCTGGACGAAGGGAATTGACAACAAATAATGTGGGCTTCACCAGAATGGGCCCAGAGAGGTTAAGCGACCACCTAAAGGCACACAGCAAATCACCAATAAGGCTGGGGCTGAGTCCTAGACCAGTAGCTGAGTGAGGTCTAATCCATATTTCTCCAACCATGGAAGTGGTGCTGGAGGGGTGTGGAGATGGAGAGGGGATTTGCCAGGCTCTGGACAGCTCTGGGCAGTTGCTGCCCCCACCCACCCACCCACAACCTCATCATCACACCCCCGTTGTTGTCCCTATCCCCTATCCCCTCACTTCCCACCCATTCCCTGCTGGCAGCCTTCCTTGGATGAAATGAACAGCAAAATTTGCTCTCTACAGACGATCACTCTCCCTGTCCTTCCAAGTCTTATTAAAAATCACATCTCCTCCATGAGGCCATCCCTGATCAAGTCCTCATTTCTCCTACACCCTCTCCCCTCTGCGGCATTTTGCCCTTGGATCTGAAGGCTTTATTTATCCAACCCCCAGCCCCACAATACTTATGTACCTATCTGGAATTTATTGCAATGTCTGTCTCCCTTCTACACTGTAAGCTCCTTGTGGGCAGGGAACACGTCTATCAACTCTGGCATATTATACTCTCCCAAGCGCTTAGTACAGTACTTCACGCCCAGAAAGTAAATATGATTGTTTGATTGATCATTCTTTCACTTCCCCCTTCTCTACCTGTGCCCGTATCTTTCTTGGTGAAATAGTGCTAGGAAGATAGGACCTTCTTGGGGTCTCAGGGTGGATCCAGGATGGAAAAATCTTCCCCAAACTGCCCACTTTTTGATGGTACATCCCTCACCTAAGTGGTGCATTCTCCCCTGCTAGACTGTCAGCTCCTTGAGGGCAGGGATGGTGTAATGTAACACTATTGTTACTCTCTAACACTATTAGAGAAGCAGCGTGCCTCAGTGGAAAGAGCACAGGCTTTGGAGTCAGAGGTCATGGGTTCGAATCCCAGCTCCACCACATGTCTGCTGTGTGACCTTGGGCAAGTCACTTCGATTCTCTGAGCCTCAGTTACCTCATCTGGAAAATGGGGACTAAGACTGTGAGCCCCACCTGGGACAACTTGATCACCTTGTATTCCCCCCCAGTGCTTAGAACAGTGCTCTGCACATAGTAAGCGCTTAACAAATGCCATTATTAAATTAAATTATTGTACTCTCCCAACAACTCATCACAGTGTTCAGTGTAAGTGTTCCAGAAATTCCACTGGTTGATTGATTGCTCCCTGTTCCCGAGGATGGGTGTCCAGCAGGGGACCACTGTACTGTTCCTCTAAGCATCATGCAGCTTGGACAGATGGGCGGAAGCTGGGACTGACTGTGGTGGCAGGACTCAAGACCTTCAGTCTTCCTGGCAATAAACCCAGAGCCCAGCCTGGGACATGGAGACTTTTGCCTCCCCTGCTCACGGTTTGCTCGCCTCCCCTGCTCACTGTTTGCTTGCCTCCCCTGCTCACTGTTTGCTGACTCTTGATCGGCTTCACCTGAGGTCATGCTGACTGGGCCAGGCCATCCACCCTTCCAGTGGCCCAGCCGGGCCACTGTACCTTGGGTCACCACCTCATTTTGGGAGAGAGAATGAAAACAGCCACTTGAGTATGAAAATCTCAACAACAACAATAAAAATAGCAACAATAATTCAGTCTGTTTAGCATTTGCAATCTGCCAACTACTGGGGAAGATACAAGATAATCAGGTCAGGAACAGTTCTTGTCCCATGGAGCTCACAGTCTAAGAGGGAGACAGAACATGTATTTTATCCCCATATTACAACTGAGCTGAGGCACAGAGAAATGAGGTGACTTGCCCAAGGCCTGTGCTCTATCCACTAAGCCATGCTGCTGCCTCTTAATGCAATCTTTTTTGGACGCCACACTCTCTTGGACCGTGAGCCCCATATGGGACAGGGAGAGTGTCCAGTCATTATATATCTCCTTTACTAGAGCTTATCACCGTTCTTGGCACTTAGTAAATGCTTCACAGATACCATTAATATCATTAATTGTTATTATTGTTATTTTAATTACTATTACTACTATTATTCCTCACCCTCTCAGATTTTCAGCTGGAGAGTTTCCAGTACTCTACCAGTTTTGACTAAGGGAGGGAGAGTCAAGCAGAGGCATTCCCATTCCATCCCTAGCTCGGGCAGTGGCTAGTGAGTGGAAGGCAATCTGCTACATTTCAAGACCCCCCAGTGCTGGGCAGCAGTGGCATGGGAGAGAGTCGAGGGCATAGACTCAAGTTGTCTGCTTGGAAGGAGGCAATGGTAAACCACCTCCGTATTTTTACCAAGAAAACTCTATGGATACACTACAAGAACGAAGATGGAGGTGGGGCGTTCTGGGAAAGATGTGCCCATGGTGCCGTTATGGGTCGGAAACGACTTGACAGCATAAGACAAGACAAGACTATTATTCTAAACCTGAGGGCAGGCAGGCTGAGTCCATCCTGATTTGCCAGGCAGACTGGACACTGGCCAGCTGCGGAGTACTTGGGTTCCTTTAAATATGGTGGTGGGGAGCTGGGAGGATTGGCCTTGGATGGTGCCATGGGGAAAACCCACATCCACCCATCCACCTTCTGCTTCCTGCTTGGGGCAAACTTCTGGCACTTGGCCATCTCCCACAGAAGAAAGGCTCCCATCCCCAATCTGTGTTGAGAAGCAATGTGGCTCAGTGGAAAGAGCAAGAGCTTTGGAGTCAGAGTTAATGGGTTCAAATTCCGGCTCTGCCACTTGTCAGCTGTGTGACTTTGGGCAAATCACTTCACTTCTCTGGGCCTCAGTTACCTCATCTGTAAAATGGGGACGAAGACTGTGAGCCTCCCGTGGGACAACCTGATCACCTTGTAACCTCCACAGTGCTTAGAACAGTGCTTTGCACATAGTAAGTGCTTAATAAATGACATTATTATTATTATTATTATTATTATTGTTATTATTATTATGTCCTGGGGCTCAGGATAGTCAGGACTGACCCATATGCCCCACCCCACCCCAAATCAGACTGCAGGACTTGGGAAAATCAGATGGTGCAGCAATTGTTTACATTTACCATAGGCAGGGACATGAAATAGGGAATGGCTGGGAAAAGGGAGGCCTGGACTGAGGGATGGGGGAGCAGCTTGCCCTTCCCTGCCCCTTGCCCCCAACCCAGGGGAGGGATGGGAAAAGCAGGGGCTGTCATCAGTGGGAGCTGGGATTACAGCACCTGTCTCATCTGGAGTGTGAGGTGTGAGACAGAGCCACCCGGGAGCAGGCTCTAGTCCCAGACCTGGCTGGTAGAGTGGCCATCTGTGCCCAGGCTATGCCCACACTGCACCACCCACACCAGCCCAAATCCACACTCTTCTGGGTCCTGGTCGCCTCCACCAGGCTGAGGCTGACAGGGTAGGTTTTGGGAGGCAACCTTTCCAGGACCTGGGGGCTGGACTTGGTGACCTCTGGAAGTCTGCAACTCTGCCCATCACAGCAGGGCTGTGTGCCTTCAGGAGAAAAGGCCGGATCCTCGTTGAGGCTGCAGCCTCAGGCTCTCTCTCTCCCTCCCTCTCACAGAATTCCCCTCGCTCAGCAGATCAGCTGAGCCCAGGCTCTTGCTTCTTGGTGAAAGGAGCTGGGGTCAAGGTGGGGCTAAGTCTCTGAGTGTTCTTCACCCATTGCATTTATTCATTCAATCATATTTATTGAGCACTTACTGTGTGCAGAGCACTGTACTAAGCGCTTGGGAAGTACAAGTCGGCAACATACAGAGACGGTCCCTACCCAACAACGGGCTCACAGTCTAGAAGCCTCCAGGCCCTAGGAATGTAGAAGCCAAACCACAGAGCCAAGTAAGAAATGGGGGACCTGTCTAAACCCACCTCATCCCACCGGGAACAGTCCCTGGGGTTTATAGAGCCAGAGAAGGAAGGGACAAGCAGAGTTCATCTTGTCCAGTCCCCAGTGTCCAAGAAGGACAGAACTTGCTTCCCACTCCACTGAGTGGCCCCTCTCTCACATGCTCTGCAGCTCTCTGGTTCAGGCCTTTCTCCCCATCAGCCGGGGTGTCAGGCTGGGGCTAGATGACCTTGCACTGAGTGGCATGTGACCTTGGGGAAGGCTGGGTTGGGGACAGGATCCCTGCTCTGCCCAGGCCCAACAGAGACACTAGGGGATGGAGGGGAGAGATGTTGTGTGGGACTCCCTTGGGGAGGGAGAGATGAGCAGTGGAGATCCCCAGTTCTGCCCACAGTCACCACTCCGGGCCATCTCAGGATCGCCAATGCCAAGATACCTCGGGCTGATGGGGCCTTCGCAGGTCAGCACGGGTGTCTGCCTCCCTCTCTTTCTCCAGACAGAGCCCCACCGGGGCCCTCCGGGAGAAGGGGGAGAAGCCGGCAGAGGGAACGGGACACAGGATTCCCAGAGCTGGACTGGATCAGGAGAAGAAACTGGCTGAGGGAATGAGACACGAGATTCCCAGAGCTGGATGGAATCAGGGGGAGAAACTGGCAGAGGGAACAAGACACAGGATTCACGGAAATGGATGGGAGCAGAGGGAGGCTCCATCCAGCCCACCCCCTGCCTCCTGGATGCTGGAATGACTACACTACCCCAGAAAGTGGGGATTCTGTATTATTTTCACAGCCCTCCTCACCCTTTGTTCATAAGTTTCATCTCCCTGACCCTCAGAAAGATGTTGAGGTCAGTTACTGAGGGCCAATGCTTCCTATGTCCCTTGTCCAAGACCAGGCAGAGGAGAGGCAAGGGGGGTGGTGGTTGGTGAAGGGGGTGCCTGGGAAATTAAAGGAGTAATTCTGCAGGGAAACGTGGAAACAAAAACATGTCACTCTTCACTTCCCAGAGTTCAAAGTTTTGTCACATATTGTCCCAGGGGCTCGCAACAACCCTGCTAAAGAGGTCTAGGGGAAATGTTGGTCACACCCACTCTCAGACTGGGAAACAGGTCCAGAGAGGTCAAGTGACTTGCCTGAAGCCACACAGCAGTCTTCCAGAGCCAGAAACCAGAACCCCAAAAATCGGTCTATGAGGATGACTGATCAGTCAATCAATCAATCATATTTATTGAGCACTTACTGTGTGCAGAGCACTGTACTAAGCGCTTGGGGAGTACAAGTTGGCAACACAACTTGCTGGCAATGATCCTAAACCATTGCAGAGAGATGGCTCACTTTCTGATCTTGACAACTTTCTCAGGGTCCTATTCTAGTGCTTGAAAACACCCATTCTATCAATGGTATTTATTAAGCAATTCCAGTAAGCAGAGCACTGTACTAAGCACTTGGGAGAGTACAAGGAGCTTACAACCATTCCCAGCCACAAATTTCTCCTTATCAGTTACTTGAATCCCTCCTGCTGCAATTGAAATCCAGTAGCCAGCTTAGAAATGTAAACCACAATTACACCACTCAGAGCTTGCCCCAGCTTCTTGTCTGCTCCCCTTTAAAAGGTCTGTGATGTAAACTGAGAGGTCTTCTAATCCATCCCCCTGCCTCCAGGCAGGAGAACCCCCACCCAAAACCTTCTACTGACATCCTTAAAGCATGGAAAGGATAGGATTTTCTTACCTCTCATCATATTTTCCAGTGTTTCCCTCACCTTACACTCCCAGATGTCTTCCTTTGGTCTATCCTAACTCTTCCTTGCTGCCACTGAAGCCTTCTTCCCTCTAGTTCTGTCTTTCGTGAACCTGGAGAATAGTTGATCTCTGGCTGCCTGGTCCTCAGCTTCCTTAGACTCAAAGCCAGCAGAGGAGCCAGCAATGCAATAAATGCATTTCGAACTGCAATGAATCCAGTTGCCATAACCTCTCCCTGCAGTGTTTGATCAACATTGCCTGCTCTAGCCTCTGCTTCAGCGGCAGGAGCTGTGACTGTGGCCTGCTGGGCCCTCCCGGGCCCTCCGAGATCCTCCTAGACTCTGAGAGAGGTTGGACAATTTCTCCAAGTTGCCAGGGAGGGAGTCACAGTCCAAAGAGGTAAACTGAGGTACCCAAAGGGCAAAGTGACATCAGTTGGTACTGGACCCAAGAAGAACATTCTTCTCTGCCTGGGTTATCAAGGCTGGCTGACTTGATGGGTACGAAACCCACAAGAATAACCCTGTTTTTGGTGCCGGGGCTTTTTCTCTCCTGGAGGCCCCATCTCTGGGCTCTCTTTCTCTCCTCTGTGGGACAGACAAGGAGAGGTCCCTTAGCCAAACCTTGAGCCCCATTTTAGCACTTTCCAAGGGTGAGCCAAGACCAGCTCTCTGACTGGCTTTCTCATGGGAGATGGATACAGTGATAACCCAGCCATCAGTCCCATCGAGGAACGCCTCAGAGGGGGTAGGAGGGAAAGGGACCCTCTAGCTTGACTTTGGGAGCTGCCCAGGTGGCCCTGGAACCCCCCAACTGGGGCCCGTGCCTAGGCCTCAGCCTCTATGCCTGCATCTTCCCAGGAACTGGGGTGCAGATGTTGTTCCCATGGTAACCAGTGGACCAATGACATTAGTGTTGCTAATAATAAACCCAACCTCCGTCTCCAGAAATGCTCTTCCCATCTCTCCCATTTAACCCCTTTCCTGGATCCCAAGCCACAGCCTTCCCAGTGCCGGGCTGCGTTCGGCAAGGATCGCGGCTGGCCTTGGCTCCAGAGGGTTGGTGGGAATCTGGGAGAGAGGCAGGTTCGGGGCAGAGGGGGTAAAGTTCCTCTGAAGAGGGCCTTCCCAGGCTCCAGGCCCTAGGCAGCCTCGGCCTCCCCACTCTGAGGGAGCTGGGCCCCAGACCGACCAGTGAAGGACCTTCGGGGTAGCTCTCACTTATGCCGACCCAGCGTCTTGGTAGAAAGTACAAATCAAGTTCAGGAAGAACAGCGGAAACATTTTCCAGGAATTCCTCCTTTCCTCCTCCACCTCCAACTCCTCATTTTTCCCCTTTCCTAAAGGGGTCCATAGCCCCACTGATGGTGGTATGGAAAGGGAATTTTCCTGGACAGACTCCAGCTCCTTTCCCCATCCCAATTCCCCAGATATCATCTCTGAGCAGCCAACCTCCAGTGACCACTGTCCACTGCCCAGCCTCTGCCCAGCTCTCAGCGGTCTTACCTGGCAAGCAGGATGCCACCTGGTACCCGCTACCATCCCCTTTCAGATACTACCACCTCCCCTCCCCTCCCCTCCCCACCAGAAGGGAGAGGGTCTTCCCGGCCTGGGAAACACATTCTGGGAAGATTCCCTCTGCAGGCAGCTCAGGCAGACGCTAACAGAAGCCAAGGTGGGGGCGGGCAGGGGCATGCACCCTCTTCTGCAATCCAGCTTGAGAAATTTGGGAAGGGGGACGGGGGAGAAGGGGTGTGAGTGGGAGCAGGAGACAACTAACAACTAACGCACCTCGACTATTATCGGCAGTCGCGGCCACCATCCCCTCTCTTCCCTCCCCCTCCCCCACCCCTTTGCCTGCCACGGCAGGTTTGTGAGCTGCAATTGGCACAACGCGAAGACAGCGAGGGGGTGGGCATGGAGCACTGGAATACGTCGGGAGCCCACAAACAAAATGCACCCCACAAATGCTCTGAGCTTTCTGTAGCTCTGCCATTTCCAATGAATGGTCTGTTCCCTTGGGTCCTGAGATCCAAGCCCAGTGGAGAAGAGGCCCGGCTGTCCCGGAGGACCACCGATGGTGCCTCTGCCCCATCCCCCCACTTCCCTACTCCCACCCCTCTCCCTGCCCCCAACCCTGCCGGCCAGACCTCCAGGCCTGGGCTGGGATGGGGTGCGGGGCGGATCTGCTCCTTTGTCAGCTGACATGTTGGCTTTATTAGTTTCAATGTCATTGAGGTTTTTTTTTTTTTCCTCTCCTCTTCTGTTTCTTTGGGACTTACCATGTCTGAACTGAGCTGGGCTAAGATGGCGAAGGTGGAGAGCTGGTCACAGAGACATTTAGTTCGGAAAGAATCGAGCGAGACCGATCGGCAGCTGCGCCAGGACCAGGGCCCGAGCTGGGAGGAGGAGGAGGAGGAGGGTCTGGAAGGGGAGGTGGTAGTGGTTGGGGGGGAGGTGGGAGTGGAGGGAGAGGATGGGAGGGGGAGAGGGGGTGGAGGGGGAGAGAAAGAGAAAGACACGCAGGAGAGAAAACACACAGCGTGAGAAGCAGCAGAGGCAAAAGGGGAAATAAAATCCCATATCCAACAGACTGACAAAATATAGGGAAAATTCACAGTGGCCACTCCAGCCTGTCCCTCCCCCCCTCCCAAGGGTCAGCCCCCCACCCCCCCCAATCCCAATCCCTCTCCATCCTTCCCCCACCACAGGCCATCACCTCTGCACACACACCCCGCCGCTGCCGCCGAGGACCACACGACTCTGCCTCTCCCCCATCTCGCGTCCCCCATCTCTATCCCCTGGCTCAGGCAGCCGCTCTCAGACACCGCGGCGGCGGTGGTGGTGAGAGCAGGGAGGGGGGAGGAGGGATGGGAGGGGAAGGGAAGGGGGGGGAGGAGGAGGGAGAGCAGGAGATGGAGCGGGGGACATGGAGGGGAATGGAATTGGTGGGGGGGGGGGCGGTGAGAGAGGGAGAGGAAAAGAGAGAGAAGAGCGTATCGCCTACCCAGGGTAGCTAAAAGAAGGAAAGATGCTCTGAGAGATGTGTGGGCTGGCCAGAAAGTAGACAGCGCAGCCAAACACCGCCTCCCCAGACCGCCACGTGTTGGGGTCACTCCCCTGGACAGGGAGAGGGGACTGGTGCAGAAAGATACCCCCAACCCCCGACCTGGAACAGTCAATGGGGCCTGAGAAAAGGGAGAGTAAAGTGTATGTGTGTGTGTGTGTGTGCGCATATGTGTGTGTGCGTGAAGTCAATCAGAATAGCCTGGCTGGTCTCTGGGGTGGGGTGGAGGGATTGGGGAACTGGGGCTGACTAATTGTTTTTGTCTTTTGCAGTACAGTTTTTGGGCTGGGAGGAAGAGGTGGAGGAGGACTGGGTGGTGGTGGAGACTTTGGCAGCTGTCATGTTGCAGGAGCGCATTGAAGGAGAGGGAGGTGGGTCTTGGGAGAGAGGGCCTTGGCAGTGGAGGTGGGGAAGGCTCTGGGGAGAGAGATAAAGAGTGGGTGTTGGTGTGGGGGTGGCGAGGGGTTAATTAGCCAACTTCAGTCCTTCCTCTCCTCAGCACCAAGACTACGCAGGTATGTTAGAAGGGGCAGGCAGTCCAGAGCAGGGTGGGATTAACTAGTCCAACTCAGGCCTTCCCTTCCCCTCAGCACCAAGACTGTGAAAGGGGGAACCTTCCCTCACTTCCACCCATTCCTGCACCCAGAGCCCTGAAGCAACCTCCAGCCTCTCAGCAGTTCTCACTGCTTCTGCCTTTGCCGGGAGTCCTGGGCTGAGGGCTGACCCTGCCCCAGCCTTCTGCCCGGGGCCTTCCCCCTCCAAAAGAAGAGGACCCAGGTGGAAATGAGTTCTGGGTGGATTGGAGGAGCAGGAAGGGAAAGGAAAACTGACAGGATGGAAGAGCTCAGAGGTCCAAGGACACATTGGAAGGGAAGAAAGGCTTCAGTGGGGTTGCGGGGTGGGAGAACATTTGCCATCATTAGAATCACACATTCCTCTAACTGCAATTAGCAAGGAACCCCTGACAAACTGAAGCCAGAGAACTCTCAGAGTCTAAGCCTAGAAGTGGATTACTTGATCCGCAGGGGAGGTGGAGGGCGAGGAGAAAGATATTATAAATTGTGGAGCAGACGAAACACAACAAAACCCTTCCCCTCCCAGACTCCCAGATAGGTGGCCCCAAACAGAAGTTTGCAAACAGCAGAGAACCACTTTGTGCCTGCCAGGAGACAGGTGTTTTGATCTCTCTGGGACTGTGAGCCCGTTGTTGGGTAGGGACTGTCTCTATATGTTGCCGACTTGTACTTCCCAAGGGCTTAGTACAGTGCTCTGCGCACAATAAGCACTCAATAAATACAGTTGAGTGAATGAATGAATGCAGTGGTCCCAGAGTGGGAAAGCGCTACCCAGAGACCACACAGGTGGGGACAGAGCCCAGGGCTCTGTGCAGAGAAAGTATCACCCCAGCTCTGGAGGCTGGGAGCAACCCAGTGGGGAGGAGTGAGCAAAACTGGGGAGACAAACAAGCAAGAGTATTGACGGAGCATCTCCTGGATCCAGGACATGTTACTAAACGCTAGGGAAGGCGTGATCGTGATCCCTGCTCTCAAGAAGCTTACAGACTGTAACCTCCTCCTCAAGATTGTAAATTCCTTGTGGGCAGGGAACGTGTCTGCTAATTCTGTAGTATTCTCCAAGTGCTTAGTACAGTGCTGTGAACATAGCAGGCACTCAAATACTATTGATTGATTGACTGATTCCATAGGGCAAAAGCCCCTGAAATGTTGATATGAAGGACAGCTCAAAAGCAGAACAGGAGGGAAAAGGGTGGGATTACAGTAAGAAAGATTAGGGCTGACATCAATTGATAGGCAGCAGGGCCTAGTGGATAGAGCATGGGTCATGAACTCAGAAGACCTGCATTCTAACCCTGGCTCCACCACTTGTCTGCTGTGTGACCTTGGACAAGCCACTTAACTTCTCTGTGCCTCAATTAACGCATATGTAAAATGAAGATTAAGATTGTGAGCCCTACGTGGGACATGGACAGTGTCCAGCCTTAACTTACATCTACCCCAGTGCTTAGTACAGTGCCCAGCACATAGTAAGTGCTTAACACATACCATAAAATAGTGGAACATCCCATCCTACTGCCTGCCTGATTGGCAAGAGGACACAGAAAGATTTTATCTGAGGGGAGGAGACTTTCAGACTGTCTTGGTGAGATTCCTGCTCACCCTGGGGAAGCAAACAGTTGTTGCAGGAGGGAGAAAGGTAAGATGTGAATTCCAGACACTCATCCCAGAGAGTGAGCTTCTGATGACTGAGAGGAATCATGCCAACTAGGCTTCTTGAAGAGAAAGATCCATCAAACAACCCACCACAATTTATTGAATGCTACCTCTGTGCAGAGCACTGTACTAAGCTCTTGGGATCCATCAATCAGTCAATAATAATAATAATAATAATGGCATTTATTAAGCACTTACTATGTGCAAAGCACTGTTCTTGGTGGTATTTATTGATTGAGTGCTCCTGAGTTCAGAGGATTAGACTTAGTGCTTGGAAGAGTATGATAGAGTTAGAAGACACAATCTCTGCCCTCAAGAAGCTGACAGTCTAGCAAGGGAGAAGGACATGGATTAATTTATATATTGAAGACAGAATTGGATTCACTGATGAGTATTTGGTTAAAGAAGTCGGTGTGTAATCCAATCAGTTGTTTCTAAAGTGAGGTTGATTGAGCCTTACTGCCCCAGATGGCTGAGGAGCAGAGGATTGGAGATGCCAAATGTCGATTTTTAATGTTAGCTAGTAATGATATTTAAACAGAGTTAAGCCCTGCGGCAGATGCAGGATGATCGGATTGGACACAGTCTTTTTCCAGTCGGGGTTGCCAGTTTAAGAGGTAGAGGGAGCAGGAAGCAGCATGGCCTAGTGGAAAGAGCACAGGACTGGGAGTCAGAGAACCTGAGTTCTAATCCCAGCTCTGCCACTTGTCTGCTGTGTGACCTTGGGCAAGTCACTTATCTTCTCTGTGCCTCAGTTGCCTCATCTGTAAAATGGTGATTAAGACATGGATTGTGTCCAAACTAGATGAGCTTGTATTTTATACCAGCACCTACTAGAGTTCCTGGTACATAGTAAGCACTCAAATACCATAGAAAGGGTATCATATTTCTATTTTACAGAAGAGGAAACCAAGTCACAGAGAAGTTAGAAGTGACTTGCCCAAGGTCACACAGCAGGCCAGTGGCTGAGCTAAGATTAGGAACCATGTCTTTAGACTCCCAAGCCTAGGTCCTCTCCTCCAGTCACACTGGCTAACATTAAAAAAGGCAACTTAGTCTAGGGATGGATCAACATAACAGCAGGGAAGAATTGAGGGCTAACATATATTTCTGCTCTCCTTGGCTCTGGCCAGCCCCTTATTAGAACCCTGGACCCAACTTTAGTCATTTATCTTCAAAAACTGGATGGGGTGAAGCTGGAGAAGGTCAGGAGGAGATCCACAGTAATGATTAAAAGGGTGCAAAATCTGTCACAGTAAGACAGGTGGAAGGAGTCTGTGAGCTGTTTAATAATGTTGGTATTTGTTAAGCACTTACTATGTGCCAAGCACTGTTCTAAGCACTGGGATAGGTACAAGGTTATCATCATCATCATCAATCGTATTTATTGAGCGCTTACTATGTGCAGAGCACTGTACTCTGTAAGGTTATTAGGTTGTCCCACTTGGGGCTGACAGTCTTGATCCCCATTTTACAGATGAGGTAACTAAGGCACAGAGAAGTTAAGTGACTTGTCCAAGTCACACAGCTGACAAGTGACAGAGCCGGGATTAGAACCCACGTCCTCTGATTACCAAGACCGTGCTCTTTCCACTAAGCCATGCTGCTTCTCACCATCGGAGAAGGGAAAGCACAGGGGACCCTGAATCATCTTCTTCAGGTCTCTGGAGGTTTTGAAGGCAGAGGTCCTGATCAGTGTTCTTCCTGGCTACCAATGAGTTGCAGAAGTAATGGTATTTATTAAATGTTCACTTGGTGCCACACATGGTACTAAGTACTTGAGAAAGTCCACAGAACCACAAGACTCATTCCCTGCCCACAGGAAGCTGCCACTCTAATGGGGGGTTAGCAAAGAACCAACAAACAACCTTCATTAAAGCAAGAGAGATTTCAGTTGGACTTAAAGAAGAACTTCCTGCCCATCAGGTTGATAAAACACCTGAAAAGCTATTGAGGGAGGTTGGGGAAATCTCTGATCGTAGAAACCCCGGTCATCCACCTTTCCCAGGCCATTTAATTATGCACCAACCTGAAGGCAGGGGGAGGGACCAGATAACCTCCTGCAGTTGCTTCCAGCATTCTGATTCCATGATTTGATGGGTTTAAGATTGTACAGGCATGCATTTGGACACACCACCATCCCCAACACATAGAAATTCCACCCAAGAATCCCGGAGTCCTTGGCTTGGAAGGACTCCAGAGGTCATCTTGAGCAGTCCCCTGCCCCCACGCCAACCATATGGCAGTTGAGATACTAGCTGAGTTGGAAATCCTCAGGAAGTCTGATGTTAAGCCCCACCTGTCGAGGCCTTCCCCAACCAGGACTGTAGTCCTCTGGGGCAAAAGTCTGGGAGCCATCTGCCCCAACTCCATGAAGTTTTTCAGAGCCCAGGGTCCAGGATCGCCTCCCCTTGCTGACACCAGATTCTTTGGCCCTTGGGGAGAATAAGGTTCTGACCTGGGCCCTGTTCTGGGGGTGTGTGTGGGCGGGGGAGAGGGTGGTCAATGATGTCCTCAGTCTCGGCAACGGCCAGGAGGCCAACACTTCAGCTGAGAAGTCCCTGTCAGCCTGGGGCTATGTGACTCCCTTAGAGATTCTGCCCATCCGAGGTCCCTCGGTCTGCTCCAAGGCAGAGGGATGGATTGGAAGACCTCTGGAGAGGATGGGGGGATGGGAGTGGCAGAGCAGAGGAGGAATGCAGAGGGCAGAAGGAATGCAGAGGGCAGGAGGAATGGTGGGGAGGAGTGGCAGGGAGGAGGTTGGCTCATCTCAGGGATCCCGGCTCCCCCCCGGGGCCACCTCCCTGCAGCACTCCCCCCTTGCTCTCTCCGCTCTGCTCCGGGCTGGAATCCCTAGCGAGCAACAACTCCCGGAGCTGGGGCTGCGGCACTGGCAAGCTGGCTCTCGCCCAGCAATCTGGCAATCCTCCTCGGGGCTGTTCTCCAGTTGGGAGGCCTGGGAAAAGACTGGCTTGGGCAGAGGGCTAGGATAGGCAGAGGGCTGGGGGCGGGGGGAGCAGAAGACCGGGGGGCAGAGGGCTGAGCTCCCTCAGACACCCATTCCAAGGCCCACTTCAGAGCCAGGATCTCTTTCCTGTTCCTCCTCCTGCAGCTAAAGCTTGTTCCTCTCCTCCTGCCCTCGCTGAAGGATGGGAACAGCTGTTTCCCCACCTCTTCCACACCCAGAGTCCCCCCAAAGCTTGGGAACTCGGTATCCCGCTGGGAAGTCACGTTCTGATGAAGTATTGTTCTCTCCACGGAGACCCGCAATTAAGTGTCATTTTTTAAAAGGGGAAACAAATCTCACTTCCTAATCTTGGTGAATGTGTTGATTTCTCTCCCTGCTTTCTCCACTTCCAGAGCCTCCAACCTCCCCTCCCATAAAACACAAACTCCTGACCATTGGCCACTAGGCTATCCAGCCACTGGCGCTTTGCCCTTCCCGCTCTGTTCCCTGCCGACGGCTCTCTTCCCCCCAGTGCAGACAGGTGTCTGCTCCTTGCCCTTCCCAAGCCAACCTCCATCAGAATTCTCTTTCTCTGACTCTCTGCTCTCACTCAGCCCCCACACCTGGGACCCCCTCTGGGACCCCCTCAGCAAGCCCTGTCAAACCACGGCCCTCCCCCTCCTCCAAAGCCCTCCTAAAAACCACCTCCTCTGGGAAGTCTTCTCTGATTAGTCCCACCATCTTTCTGGACATTCTGTCACCTCAGAACCCAAGGTCTTCACCTGCCATTTATTTATTTCCTTTAATCTGCTATTCATATCTATTTTCTTACTCTTACCTAGGGTATAACGGCTTATTTATGTCTACTGACTCTCCCATTCGTTATGGTATGTATCAAGGGTTTTAGTCCATCAGTCAGTCAATCATAGTTATTGAGCGCTTACTAGGTGCAGAGCACTATACTAAGTGCTTGGGAGAGTACAATAATAAACAGACACAACTCCTGCCCACAACAAGTTTATGGTAGATACAAGATAATCAGATCAGCCCTGATCTTTGTCTCACTTGGGGCTCACAGTCTAAGAGGGAGGGAGAGCAGCTATCATAGGCCAGTTTTGCAGATGAGAAAACTGAGGCACAGCATGGTCAAGTGACTTGGCCAAGGTCCCACAGCAGGCCAGTGGCAGAGCTGAATATGAGCCGGGTCTAGTGACGCCTAGCCCGTACCCTTCCCATTGGGCCCCATTATCTCCCAAGGGGCTACTGTACACAGCCCTACACTCCGCCGTTCTCCTTATCTGTCATCTACTTTAAGCTCTGTCTTTTCCTGTAATCTCCTTGTGGGCAGGGATCATGCCTATTAACTCTGTTGAACAATACTCTCCCACGAGCTTACTCCAGTGCTCTGCACCCAGTAAGCTGTCAATAAATACTCCTCTCCCCTTAAGCTATCCGCTGCTCCATTCCCCTCACCCCACTGCTGGATCACCTGCCTGCAAAACATTCACTGAAATGGCCACTCAGTCATCCACTACACTATTAGCCAGATCTGCCCAGGAGGGTGACATTGTTAGGCATGGGAGAGTATCTGCTCCAGTCAGGAGTGAAGTGATGGGTGGGGATGAGCAGAGGGCCTGCCCCATACCAGCCAGAAGGAAGGTGAGGAAACAACAGCAAAAGCCAGTAGTTCTCTGGCCCCTGCTGACAAAGAGCTCTAAGTCATTTCCCACTCACCATCCCTGAGGATCATACAGTCCAAGGATAGAAACAAATGCACACAGAAGCACCCATCCAAAACCACATACTTGCAACTAGAACTCTTCCAGCCACACAAGCCCCCAGTCACACACATACAAACCTCAATACACCTGCATCAACCTACCCAGACTCTCCCCACTCAGCACCAATCCAGACAAAGCAGTAAAGTGGCCTGCAGTCGGTGTAAGTTTTCAGCTGAAGAGTTCCCAGCTGTGAGAGACAAGTCTCGAAGACTTTGGCTCCTTTAAAAATCATCTGACCAAACGTTAACTTCCAAACAGTTCTCGGACCGCGTATTTATAGAGCACATCTCCCTGGAGGAGAGGGCGGTAAACTCTGTACACATACAAATAAAGCCCCTCTCATTCCAACTCCATCCTAGGGAAAGAGAGAAGCGGGGAGAAAGAGGAGAGGAAAGGAAGGAAGGAAAGAAGGAGGGGCTGGCGATTCACACCTTCAGTTTCAGAGGAGCAATCAAGACATAGAGCGGGGAAATGATTTCTCAGAATCCACAGGGAACAGGGAAGTTTGACAGTTCATTGCATCCAACCTCTTGCCTCTAAGGAGATCCAATGAGGGGGCTCTCCAAAGGAAACACATTCCCCCAACCACTAACATGCCTCCAGACCTGGTATTTGATCCGGATTCTCTCCCTGGTAACAGTGGATTGGGACCACTCCCTTTCTCCCTGGCTCTGCTGTATACCCAGACAGGTACAAGGGGAAACGTTTGAAGTACAGGAACAGTACTTGAAATGGGGTACCTGAGGAGCCCTGACTGGAGAGAGAGCCATTTGAAAGGCTGCAAAGGATAATAATGATGATAATAATAGCAATAATAATAATCAAATCATTATCCCCAGGGCATTTATTAAAGACTTACTATGTGCTAAGTGCTGGAGTAGGAACAAGGCTAGGGGATGGGACACAGTCTTGTCCCACACTGGATTCACAATCTAATCTCCATTTTACAGATGAGGAGACTGAGGCCCAGAAAGTTATAATAATAAGAAGAATAACAATAGTGGCATCAGTTACCACTTACTATGTGCCAAGCACTGTACTAAGCCCTGAAAGTAATCAGGTCAGACTTAGTGCCTTTTGGCCACTTGGTATTCATACTACCCTCAGCCCCACAACACTTATGTACACATCTGTAATTTATTTATTGATATTTATGTCTCCCTCTCTAGACTGTGAACTTGTTGTGGGCAGGAAATATATCTGCCAATGGCTCCTACTCTATCCTAATCCTCCTCGACCTCTCAGCTGCCTTTGACACTGTGGATCACCCCTTTCTCCTCAACATGCTATCCAACCTTGGCTTCACAGACTCCATCCTCTCCTGGTTCTCCTCATCTCTCCAGCCATTCATTCTCAGTCCCCTTTGCGAGCTCCTCCTCCCCCTCCCATCCCCTTACTGTAGGGGTTCCTCAAGGATCAGTTCTTGGTCCCTTTCTGTTCTCTATCTACACTCACTCCCTTGGTGAACTCATTCACTCCCACGGCTTCAACTATCATCTCTACGCTGATGACACCCAAATCTACACCTCTGCCCCTGCTCTCTCTCCCTCCCTCCAGGCTCGTATCTCCTCCTGCCTTCAAGACATCTCCAAGTGAATGTCTGCCCACCATCTAAAACTCAATATTTCCAAGACTGAACTCCTTATCTTCCCTCCCAAACCCTGTCCTCTCCCTGCCTTTCCCATCACTATAGACAGCACTACCATCCTTCCCATCTCACAAGTCCGCAACCTTGGTGTCATCCTTGACTCTGCTCTCTCGTTCACCCACACATCCAATCCATCACCAAAACCTGCCGGTCTCACCTCCGCAACATCACCTAGATCCTCCCTTTCCTCTCCATCCAAACTGCTACCTTGCTGGTTCAATCTCTCATCCTATCCCGACTGGATTACTGCATCAGCCTCCTCTCTGATCTCCCATCCTCCTGTCTCTCCCCGCTTCAGTCTATACTTCACTCTGTGCATTATCTTTGTATAGAAACGCTCTGGGCATGTCACTCCCTTCCTCAAAAATCTCCAGTGGTTGCCTGTCAACCCATGTGTCAAGCAAAAACTCCTCACTCTCGGCTTCAAGGCTCTCCGTCACCTCGCCCCCTCCTACCTCACCTCCCTTCTCTCCTTCTACGGCCCAACCCACACCCTCCGCTCCTCTGCCGCTAACCTCCTCACTGTGCCTCATTCTCGCCTGTCCCGTCATCGATCCCCGGCCCACATCCTTCCCCTGGCCTGGAATGCCCTCTCTCCACATATCCACCAAGCTAGCTCTCTTCCTCCCTTCAAAGCCCTACCGAGGGCTTACCTCCTCCAAGAGGCCTTCCCTGACTGATCCCCCTTTTTCCTCTCCTCCTCCCCATCCCCCCACGCCCTACCCCCTTCCCCTCCCCACAGCACTCGCATATATTTGTACAGATTTATTACTCTATTTTACTTGCACATATTTACTATTCTATTTATTTTGTTAATGATGTGCACATAGCTAAAATTCTATTTTTTTCTGACGATTTTGACACCTGTCTACATGTTTTGTTTTGTTGTCTGTCTCCCCCTTCTAGACCGTGAGCCCACTGTTGGGTAGTGACCATCTCTATATGCTGCTGACTTGTACTTCCCAAGTGCTTAGTACAGTGCTCTGCACACAGTAAGTGCTCAATAAATATCATCATCATCAAGCATATTTATTGAGCACTTACTGTGTGCAGAGCACTGTACTAAGCGCTTGGGAAGTACAATTGGCAACATATGATTGAATGAATGAATATCTTCCAACTCTGTTGTTTTGTGCTCTTCCAAGCACTTAGTACAGTGCTCTGCCCAGTATAAGTGTTCAATAAATACTGCTGAATGACTGACAGAACTGATGACTCTTGGTCCTGGGGCAGCTAGCTGGATGATATTTAATCCATCACAATTCTTTTTCATGATATTTGTTAAGTGGTTACTATGTGCCAGGCGCTGTTCTAAGGGTTGGGCAGTGTTCTGAGCACTGAGCCCCTATGAGTTGTGCTTCACTCTGAGAGAAGGTGCCTTTCCTCTCCCATGCCTCCCAGAGAGCAGAAAAGACCTGTGGCTCCATGCACTAGAATTTTGCTGTTTACCCAACCTACTCTTTATCCACGCTTGGCTCACCCTTGTTAGGGTGGTGGGGGCCTGATCCCGGGCTAGGGGTGGGAAAACTGGGTCTCAGCTGAGAGCTGGTGGCTGCTACCATTGGCCAGGGCCCTTCACACTCTCTGCCAGTTCTTGTTTCCGTTCCCCCCTTCCATGGGAAGAGGCGGGGGGCAGGGCGGGAGAGGGCCGACTCTCCCACGGCCCCCCCACCAGCCAGATTTTTTCTCAGCAGGCGTGACCCGCGACTCCAATTGGCCAGCACTCTCTTCCACTTTTCTGTGGGGCATTGTGTCTCTGGCACGGAAAGCAGCAGGGTGAGAGCCCTTCTGCACTGCCCCGGGGCCCCCATCTCCAGATTCGCCTTTCCCATGTAACCGTGGCAATGCAACTTTTCCTGCCTTTTGTGGGGCTGGTTTCTATGGCAGCCTGCATTCCTGGAAACATTAGCCACCACCATTGGCTGGGCACGGTGAGAGGAAGAGCTGGCAAGCCAGGAGTCTTTGGGGCCAGGATGAGTGGGAATGGATGACAGGAAAATGAGAAGGAAAAGCTGCCTCTCCCAGGAAGCCTTTCCAGATTAAGCCCCACCTAGCTCCAGGCGTTCTGACTGCTCCGAGACCCTCTCAGTGCTCTGGAAGATCTGGCATGTTAACTGTGGAAATGTTTGCGATGTCCATGGCCATGCATCTCTGGGGTTTGATTTCCACCTAAACCCACTTCTCCCTCGACTTTCCCCACCTCCGACACTGACACCACCACCCTCCCGGACTCAGAAGTCCACAAACTTGGTGCCATCTTTAATGGCTCCCTGACTTCAGTGAAAGCAAATGGTGCCAAGTTTAATGGCTCGCTGTCTTTCTTGCTCTCCCCATCAGTCTATCACTACATCCTGCTGGCTTTCCCTCCACAACATTTCCCAGATCGGCTCCCACCCTCCAACCAAACCCCTGACCCAGGTTCTCATCATCTCATAATCAGACAAAGAGACAAGCCTCTCACTGGTCTCCCAAGCAGCGTGGCTCAGTGGGAAAGAGCACGGGCTTTGGAGTCAGAGGTCATGGGTTCAAATGCCGGTTCTGCCAATTAGCTGTGTGACTTTGGGCAAGTCACTTAACTTCTCTGGGCCTCAGTTACCTCATCTGTAAAATGGGGATGAAGACTGTGAGCCCCCGTGTGGGACAACCTGATCATCTTGTAACCTCTCCAGCGCTTAGAACAGTGCTTTGCACACAGTAAGCACTTAATAAATGCCATTATCCTTCCCCGGCAGACCACGCTCCACACCGCTGCCCAGAAAGTTAACTCTCCACTCCTTCACAACCTCCAATGGCCATCCATTTCACTCCTCTTCAAGAAGAAGCTTCTTTCCTTTTGCCTTCTGCCCTCTTCCTCCCTCTCTTCACCCAATACTCCCTAACTAGACCCTTTTGGTCCTCCCTGACACAGCATACGAGTCTGTCTGTCTGCCTGTCTCCCCTCGCCTTAGATCACTGGCTCATGGCAAACCCCTGGCTGGGCCTCCCTTGCCCTTCAAATCCATGAGGCTGCAAGCCCTACTGAAATCTCGATTCCTCCAGAAAACCTCCCCCGCTGCGTTCGCACCACCCGGAGTCCTCGAGCCACTGATGGCCTTTATCCATTCATTCATTCAGTCGTATTTATTGAGCGCTTACTGTGTGCAGAACACTGAACTAAGCGCTTGGGAAGTACAAGTCGGCAACATATAGAGACGGTCCCTACCCAACAACGGGCTCAAGTCCTCTAGACTGTGAGCTTGTGGTGGACAGGGATTGTCACTCTTTATTGTTGTTCTGTACTTTCCCAAGCGCTTAATACAGTGCTTTGCACATAGTAAGCGCCTAATAAATAGGATTGAATGGATGATTATTGTTGTCCTGGGGGTGGCTGGGTGGCAGGGAGCTGTCCCTTCAGGACTAACCCCTCAACCTCCTTGACTGACCTACGCCCTGGTCATTACTTTTCAGCCTCAGAGCCCGCTCACCAGGTGCCTGTCTTCTTGTCCTGAACCCTGGCTGAGGGGGGCTACGTGGGGCAGGGTCCCCTCTGTGAGAAGGTTCGGGGGCTCACCATCCCGCCTTGCACAGGTGTCCTTTTGGATACTCCTTGCGACCCAACACCCCTTCACTTAGTAGTTGCAGCAATAGCACTGATTACACCTCTGGACTTTGAACTCGTCGTAGACAGAGAACGTGACTACCAACTCTGTTATACTCCCAAGCGCTTAGTACAGTACTCTGCACACAGTATGTGCTCAATAAATATAAATGATTGATTGAGCAGAGCATTGGACCAAACCCGGGAACAATGCCTGACTGAGAATCGTTTGTGGTGCCTGAACCCAAGGAGGTCACAATCTGAGAAGTGCAGTAGATCCACAAGGAACCTACGATTCCGGGACCAATCCCTGATCTCGAGAAGGCAGAGACTCTGCCGCCGCCTCAGTTTCCCTGGGGATGCCCCTGCCTGAGTCTGGGTCTGTGTTCTAGGTCCTTCATGTCCCCGGAGACCTCCACGTGACAAAAATGAGCTGAGTCCCACCAGCCAGTGCTTCAGGCTGTCTTTCTGGCCCAGGTCTATGTCGCTCTGCTCTCCACATCTTTGGCAGGGCAGGATAGAACTGGCTCAGGAACAGGCACATAAACCAGGATGACCAGGGGGTTGGAGAAGCTTCCAGACAGAGGCCGAGGAAGGGACAGGGCTGCAGGACACCGGCATAGTGCAACTCCACTGGAATTGCCTCCCCGCATAGAGCGGCACACAGCACTCACCCCCAACTCCCCCAATCGATTAATCGATGTTATTTATTGAGTGCTTGTTGTGTGTAGAGCACTGAACTAAGCATGTGGGAGACTACAATGCAACAGAGTTGGTAGACTCATTCTCTGCCCACAGGGAGCTTACAGTCTAGAGGAGGAAACAAACCTGAAAATAAATTACAGACAGGAACATAAGCCCCGTGGGGCTGAATATTAAGTGCTTAGAGGGCATATGTCCAAGTGTGTTGGCGATGCAGGAAGGAGAAAGGAGAGAAATGGAGTTAAAGGATCCAGACTTCAGGGAGCAGGAGGATTCGAACCCATGGCCATGGGTTCAAATCCTGGCTCCATCACTTGTCAGCTGTGTGACTTTGTGCAAGTCACTTAACTTCTCTGTGCCTCAGTTACCTCATCTGTAGAATGGGGATTAAGACTGTGAGCCCCGTGTGGGCCAACCTGATTACCTTGTATCCTCCCCAGAGCTTAGAACAGTGCTTGGCACATAGTAAGAGCTTAACAAATGCCATTATTATTATTATTATGAGGAAGAGTTGACTTGTCCCCCTGACTGTCCTTCCCTGCTCCCCCAGTGACCCCCAACAGACACACCCAGATCTGTGCCACTCAGGAGACACACAACACTCCTCTACTAGCTCCATTTGGCTGGTCTGGAGAGAGAGGAGTGCCGGATTCTGGCTGATGGTCAAGAACTGTGTAAAAATAGCCATTTCCACCCGAGGATGGGTGGGGGCTGAAGAAGAGGGGGCAAGAGATGAGAAAGACAGAGACAGAGAGATGCATGGAGGGGGATGGGAGGGAGAAGGAAGGAGGGGGGTGAGGAGGAGGGGTGGGGGAAGAGAGAGTGCTCAGTGGAGACAGTAGATTTCTTTGTGGTGGGAAAAGAAACCTAGACAGTCTGCCCCACTCTGGCCCCCTCCCTTGCCCCTGCCGGCCCACCCCATAATCCTCAGAGCCCGTGACCACCCCTCCAACTCCAGCATCGGTTGGGGGGGTGGAAAATGCAAGCCCTGAATGGAATTGATTAGTCATCAGGGGTCCTGAGCCTGCACTGGGGGCTCCGAGCCTCTGCTGAGGGGTCTCAGCCTCCCCCGAGACCCACCACCTGGGTCACACTGCAGGCATGGTGAGTTTTCCCTGCCCCTGACCCACCCCTCTCTCAACTGCTACTGGAAATGTTCCTTTTTATTTTGTCCTCAGGAGAGATGGCTTTCGGTTCCCTGGGCCCACAGCCATCATTATTAGTCGTATTTGTTAAGCACTTATTATGCACCAAGCACTGTGGTCAGCACAGGGGTAATAATAATTCTGGTATTTGTTAAGCACTTTCTATGTATGAGGCACTGTTCTAAGTGCTAGGATGGATACAAGAAATTGGGTTGGACATAGTCCCTGTCCCACACTGGGCTCACAGTCTCAATCCCCATTTTACAGATGAGGTACCTGAGGCAGAGAGAAGTGAAGTGCCCTAGGCCACTCAGCAGACAAGTGGCAGAACTGGGATTAGAACTCATGACCTTCGGACTCTAAGGCCCTTGCTCTATCCACTATGCTGTAGATAGAGCAGTGTGGCTCAGTGGAAAGAGCCCGGGCTTTGGAGTCAGAGGTGATGGGCTCAGATCCGAGCTCCCCACTTTTCGTTTTCAATCGTATTTATTGAGCACTTACTGTGTGCAGAGCACTGTACTAAGCGCTTGGGAAGTACAAGTTGGCAACATATAGAGATGGTCCCTACCCAACAGTGGGTTCACAGTCTAGAAGGGGGAGACAGAGCACAAAACCAAACGTATTAACAAAATAAAATAAGTAGAATAAATATGTACAAGCAAAATAAATAAATAAATAGAGTAATAAATAAGTACAAACATATATACATATGTACAGGTGCTGTGGGGAGGGGAAGGAGGTAAGTCACACATTTGTCAGCTGTGTGACTTTGGGCAAGTCACTTAACTTCTCTGGGCGTCAGTGACCTCATCTGTAAAAATGGGGATGAAGACTGTGAGCCCCCCGTGGGACAACCTGATCACTTTGTAACCTCCCCAGCGCTTAGCATAGTGCTTTGCACATAGTAAGCGCTCAATAAATGCCATTATTATTATTATTATTGTACAGTCGGATCCAGCATAATCCCCACTGTCGGGCTAACAGTCTAAGGCAGAGGGAGGGCAGATATTATGAGGAACCTGAGGCCCAGAGAGGGTAAGAGACTTCCCCATGTCACACAAGAGAGACGAGGCAAAGATGAGATTAGAACCCAGGTTTCCTTACTCCTGGACCCCAGCCCTTTCCACTAGGCCACACAGTCTCCCTTTCTTTACTTCAAGACTGCAATCACATCTTCCATCTGTCTCCTCCTAAACCTAGGGTCCCCACACTCAAATTCAAGATTCGTTCACAGTGAAGGGTTTTGGGCAGGAAGGGGAGGGAAAGAGGAGGAGGAGGAGGAGGGATAATAATAATAACAATAATGATGATGGTATTTATTAAGTGCTTACTATGTGCCAAGCGTGTTCTAATCGCTGAGGTAGATACAAGGTAATCAGGTTGAACCACATGGGGCTCACAGTCTTAATCCACATTTTACAACTGAGGCACAGAGAAGAGAATTGGCTTGCCCAAGGTCACATAGCTCTCCCCCTCTTCCTCCTCCCCATCTCCCCCGCCTTACCTCCTTCCCCTCCCCACAGCACCTGTATATATGTTTGTACAGATTTATTACTCTATTTTACTCGTGCATATTTACTATTGTATTTATTTTATTTCGTTCATATGTTTTGTTTTGTTGTCTGTCTCCCCCTTCTAGACTGTGAGTCTGCTGTTGGTTAGGGACCATCTCTATATGTTGCCAACTTGTACTTCCCAAGCGCTTAGTACAGTGCTCTGCACACAGTAAGCGCTCAATAAATACGATTGAATGAATGAATGAATAGCAGACAAATGGTGGAGCTGGAATTAGAACCCACGTCCTCTGACTCCCAAGCCCATGCTCTTTCTATTAAGTCATGAGGCTTCTCTATAATTATGGTATCTGTTAAGCGCTTACTATGTGCCAGGCACTGTATTGAGCACTGCGGTGGATACAAGCAAGTTGGTTCCGTCCCACAAAGGGCTCCCAGTTTTATTCCCCATTTTACAGATGAAGGAACTGAGGCACAGAGAAGTTAAATGACTTGCTCAAGGCCACACAGCAGACAAGGGGTAGAGCCGGGATTAGAACCCATGACCTTCTGACTTTCAGGCCAGTGCTCTAGACACTACGCCAGGCTGCTTCCCTCTAGGGAAAGAAGAGAGAAAGCCCTTCAAAGCCCTACGGAGAGCTCACCTCCTCTAGGAGGCCTTCCCAGACTGAGCTCCCTCCTTCCTCTCCCCCTCCTCCCCCTCCCCGTTCCCCCTGCCTTACCTCCTTCCCCTCCCCACAGCACCTATATATATGTATATATGTTTGTATGTATTTATTACTCTATTTATTTTATTTGTACATATTTATTCTATTTATTTTATCTTGTTAATATGTTTTGTTTTGTTCTCTGTCTCCCCCTTCTAGGCTGGGAGCCCACTGTTGGGTAGGGTGTTGCCAACCTGGACTTCCCAAGCGCTTGGTACAGTGCTCTGCCCACAGTAAGCACTCAATAAATACGATTGAATGAATGAATGCACGAATGAGAGAAGCAGAGATGTTCAAGAGGCAGGGTGGCTGCCCTGGGCCTCAGAAGTCAATCAATCAATCAATCAATAGTATTTATTGAGCGCTTACTGTGTGCAGGGCACTGTACTAAGCGCTTGGGAAGTACAAGTTGGCAACATATAGAGACGGTGCCAACCCAACAGTGGGCTCACAGTCAGTTCCGGGGCTACCGTAGTGTCCCCAGCCCTCATTGTGACTTTGGGCATGTCACTTAACTTCTCTGGGCCTCAGTTATCTCATCTGTAAAATGGGGATTAAGACTGTGAGCCCCTTGGGACAACCTTATCACTTTGTAACCTCCCCAGAGCTTGGAACAGTGCTTTGCACATAGTAAGCGCTTAATAAATGCTATTATTATTATTATTGTTGTTGTTATTATTATTATTATTATTATTATTATTATTATTATTAATTATTCACCCTGGGTCCACTGGGCACCCCGAGCCGTGGCTCCCACCTCTCCAAACCCTTCAGGGCTCCAGCAATGCTGGGTTTCCTCAGCAGGTGTCACTGTGCCCCTTAGGCTGGGAAGAAAGTGAGCATCAAGGGGGAGGGCAGGGAAGAGAGGGAGGGCTACAAGGAGAAATGAGAGGGGAGGAAGGATGAGGAGAATGACAAAAAGGAGGAAGGAGAAAGGCAAGAGGGGGAGGATGACGACGAAGAGAAGGAAGGGGGGGCGGGGAGGGAAGAGAAAAAAAAAAGTGAATCCCCTTCAGACCCAGAGCTGTTGAGTGGAAGCCAAGATAACCCCATTCAAGCCGCTGAGACTGTCACAAAGCAGAGGGAGGGGGAGAGAAGGATGAGGAGAGAGCGTTAGAAGGAGGGAGGGGGGGAGGGGGAGAGAGAGGAGGAGAATGCTCTTCAGTCTAACCAGGGCAGGGGCTGCTGGACTGCTCAGGATTCCTCCGGCAAACACGCTGTTCAGGCGTCCATTCTTGTCCACACCTCATCCCAGCCCTAGCAGGCCCCTCCTGGGCCAAGCCACGCCTTACCCTCCCTCCTCCGTGCTCAGATCTCCATTTGCCCTCCTCTCAAGTACTTCTCCCTTCTGTTCTCCTGCCCCTGTTCTCCACCTCTTTCCCTGTCCTTAGTTTCCTCACCCTTTGCTTCCTGTCTCCTTCCTTCACCTCTCAATGCCTCCACTGTCCCCTTTCCCGTCTTGGCCCTCTTCCCTTTTCTTCTGCAATCTTCTTTCTTTCTCTCTCCTTCCCCTCCCTCCTTTTCCCTCTCTTCTGTCCACATTTACCCCTCCACCTCCTTTACTCCCTTCCCCATCACATCCTCGCACCTCTCAACCCCACTCCACCAGGGGCCCTCTCTTCTTCCTCCACATTTTCCTTGTGTCTCAATGTATCTGCCTGTTTTTGACTTTTTCTCTGTGTCTGTCTCTCCCTGCTTCTGGTGTACAGCCACTGTCTCTTTCTCTGGGGGCCTCTCCAGAGTTAGGTTAGTTCTGCCTCTCTCAGGTAATGATATTTCCTGAGCACCTCCTGAGTGCTGTGCACTGTATGGAGTGCCCAGGAGGCACACCTGTTTGCCACCCATAGGGAGCTTCAGAGCAAAAGGGAAGGAGTGGGCATGGAGCTGCAGAAACTCCATCTCCAGGTACCTTGTCAGGTAGCTGATGGACATGGTGACAATACCCCCAGACTTAAAGGTTTATGGAACAGTGGTACGTCAAATCCTCCTCCACTCTGGGTACACTGAAGCCATCTTGCTTGCTTCAATGAGATGGGGTAAGGGGTCAGAGGGGTAGGGCAGAGGCTGAGACAGACAGAAACAGGAGGGTCCCCACCAGAGCTCAAAGCCCAGCTCAAAGCTCAGGACCTTGCCATCTTCCTCAGCACCCCTCCCCTGGGACCCCAACTCTCAGCAGGGGGTCAAAGGATGCCTGAAATTTGGGATGAAGCACAGTGAGAAGCAGTGTGGCCCAGGGGAAAGAACATGGGCTGGGAGTCAGGGGACCTGGGTTCTAATTCTCATTTCTCTCCTGTGTGACCTTGGGCAAATGACTTCACTTCTCTGAGCCTCAGTTGCATCATCTGTAAGACAATCCCTCCCCATTAGATTGTGAGCCCCATGTGGAACAGGGATTATGTCTCCCCCCCTAGACTACAAGTACATTGTGCACAGGGAATGTGTCTGGTTATTGTTATACTATGCTCTCCCACATGCTTAGTACAGTGCTTTGCGCACAGTAAGTGCTCAATAACTATAATTGAATGAATGAATGATTATCTTGAATAATAATAATAATGGTATTTGTTAAGCACTTACTATGTGTCAAGCACTGATCTAAGCGCTGGGGTAGATACAAGTTGGTCGCTTTCGACAGAGCCCCTGTGCCACATGTGGTTCACAGTGTAAATAGGATGGAAGGCAGGTATTGAATCCCCATTTTTACAGATGAGGAAATCTCTTCCAGTGCTTAGGACAGTGCTCAGCACATACCCAGCACTTAACAAACCTCACTATTTATTATTGTTATTATTTATTCTCCCCCTTCTAGACTGTAAGCCCTGTGTGGGCAGGGATTGTCTCTGTTGCTGAATAGTACTTTTCAAGTGCTTAGTACAGTGCTCTACACCCAGTAAGAGTTTAATAAATACGACAGAATGAGTGAATTATTATTACTGTTGTTATTATTATTATTATTACCACCTTAGCCCAACCCCAGTCCATCCTGGCCCTGGCTGTTTTCTGGTAAATTAAAACCCCCACATCATAATGGGTCAGACCATGTTCCCCTTCTCCCTCAACTTTCGCCCCCACCCCCTAACATGCTCTCTGGAACCAGCATGGGCCACTGCTCCAGGAATTTCCACACCCGCCCTCCCTCCCTCCCCCATCACCTCCACCACCGCCGCCTCCCTGCCAGATGGGAGGGTATGTTCTGCTGGCACAACTTCCGGTGAGAACCATTTCCACAGGTTGACCCTCCTCCCTGACAAATTTTGCCCACAGCCTGGGCTAGGAGAATTCCCTCTGTTTTGCAATTTTTCCCTAAGTGGGTTAGCGGGAATGCCTCCAAAACTCCTCCTGATCAGACCGCGTTTGTCCAGCCCCTTCATGACTTGGGTCACCTGGATCCCCCCTCAGACCGAAGTTTTCCAGGCTGAAGAGTTCTAGCTTCTTTAGTCTCATCTTAAGAAAGCCCCTCTGACCTCAGGCGCCCTCCCCTCATCTCCTCCACCCCCGGCTGCCCCCCCCATCCTATTTTCCTTGGGGACTAGGCCCAAGGTAGAGAGTCCCCAGCAGCTCAGGAAGCCCGGGTGCTACAAAATAGGCCCAGAGAGCTCAAACGCATGATAGTGGCTGGAGAAAGGCCAAGGCCTGTTGCTCAGGCCCGGGACCTTGCAGACACAACGCCCCAGAAAATGGGCCTGCCACCCAGAGGTACAGGGTCACGGACCTCGAGCCCAGCCGTGGGGAACACAGGGCACCACTCCTTCCCTCTCAGAGCCACAGGTGGGGAAGAGGTGGAAGTCGGATACGCTCCCATTTCTCTCCGCCACCAGCGGCTCGAGGTCAGCATGGCATTCACAGCCAAACCTCAACCCCACTAGCTGAGAACCAGGTTTAACCACTGGCCCCACGAGCCCCCAGGGAGGGGCCCCTTGGCAGCCGGGGCAGGAGCAGCACGAACGGCGGGAAGGCAGAGGGCCAGAGGCAGGGGGTTGATGAGCTGCCGAGAAGGTGAAGACCCCCGACCCCCTGGTTGAACTTACACGTCAGCCTCGTCCCAAAGGATGCAGGTCTGGTTTGTCGTGCCCTGGAAGATGGAGGCAGAAAGGAAGGGGAAATCAGCGACCTTCGTGTGACCTTGGGCAGTCACCTAATTTGGGGGGGGGGGGGCAGTAGGATCCCACACCCAACTGGCCATTCCCTAGGCTTGTGGGAACCCGAGGAGACTGGGGAATTAAAATCTACAGCTAGTCCAAAGCTCAAGGACTTCACTGTCCTCCCCACCCAGCCTCTCATCAGACCACCAGACCAGTAGTGGAACAATTGCCAACCTCCCCCTGCCCTTTCCCAGGGAAGGAGCTCCAGAGGAGAGGAATGGCTATCCGGTGAGACAGGGAGCTGGAGAGAAGGAGAAGAGAAGGGCCTGGGGGCCCGGATAATCCGCAGCCTGGAGGAGCAGCCTCTGGCCATGGACAACAGGCTGGAGTCGACAAGTTGCCACTTCAGGGCCCCGGGTTGCCCCCTAGTGGTTTAAAGGAAGGAATGCCGCTTCCCTAGGGAGCATCTCCGGCCTCCGAAGAACCTGCCTCCTCCCTCCATCCTCAGAAGAGATGGGCAGGAATAATCCATTCCAGCTGGGAAAAGGGAACCCGGAGTGGCCAATCAGCTTTCCCAAAGTCCCCCCAGCATAGCTGATGGATGAGAGGCAGCATGGTCTAGTGGAAAGAGCACAGGCCTGGGTATCCGAGGACCTGGGTTCTAATCCTGGCTCGGCCAATTGCTTGCTGTTAAGCATTTGTTAAGCGCTTGCTATGTGCAAAGCACTGTTCTAAACACTGGGGAGGATACAAGGTGATCAGGTTGTCCCACCTTGGGCAAGTTACTTAAATTCTCTGTGCCTCAGTTTCCTTAACTGTAAAATTAATCAATCAATCAATCATCTTTATTGAGCACTTACTGTGTGCAGAGCACTGTACTAAGCGCTTGGGAAGTACAAGTTGGCAACATATAGAGACAGTCACTACCCAACAGTGGGCTCACAGTCTAAAAGGGACTCACAGTCTAAAAGTCTAAAAAACATATTCTTCCTCCTACCTAGACTGTGAGCCCTGTGCTGGACAGGGATTGTGTCTGACCTAATTAACTTGTACCTACGCTGGTGCTTAGAACACTGTATGACACATAGTGAGGGATTAATAAATACCATAAAAAGTACCACTAGACCACCCTGCCTTTCCTGACTGAGAGAGTGACTTGGCTCAGGAGAAGGGAGGGAAGTTTACAGGCTCCAGGTTGGCCCATTTCTGACTGAAATCCAAAAGATGGCAAGCTCCTTGAGAGCAGAAAGACTTCCACAGCACTCTCTCAAGCTCCCAGAACCCAGGGCTGCCCACATTAGATGTTCAATAAATAATATTCAATTTACCAATCAGCATCTATTGAGCACCTACTGTATGCAAAGAACTGTACTAAAACATTTGGGACTGTAATCGCTAGTCTGTAAGATTATTATGGGTGGGGAACTTGTCCACTAATTCTATTGTATTCTTCCAAGTGCTTAGTACAATGTTTTGCACATAGTAAGCACTCAACAAAAACCGATGATGATGATGGCATTTGTTAAGTGCTTACTATGTGCAAAGCACTGTTCTAAGCACTGGGGAGGATACAAGGTGATCAAGTTGTCCCACGTGGGGCTCACAGTCTTAATCCCCATTTTACAGATGCGGTAACTGAGGCACAGAGAAGTTAAGTGGCTTGCCCAAAGTCACACAGCTGACAATTCACGGAGCCAGGATTTGAACCCATGACCTCTGACTCCCAAGACTGTGCTCTTTCCTCTGAGCCACGCTGATTAATTGGGCGAGTACAGTTAGAGAAAAGGGACCGGTCCTTGAATCCAATACTAATTTCGATTGGCCCTCAAGGGGAAGAGAGTTACATCAACAGGGTCAAAGCTCTTCCCTCCCCAGCCCTGCTCGCCCTAGGTTAGCTGTCCCCAGTCATGGCAGCAGCGGTGCCTGGGACAGACCCAACCTTGTGACCCTGTGGGCAATATCAATGTGGGCTGCCAGGCAGTGATAAGGTTGGGGCAGAAGGGAGTCTTCAGGCCAGTGGTGGGGAGGCTGAGGGCCCAGGGAAGAGGAGGAGCTCTGGGAGGAGGAAGGAGTGATGTGATGGTGTTGGGCAAATGACTCACATTGTACAGGTGGGAAAACTCGATCTCCAGAGGAACAAGGAGTGAGCGAGGGGGAGGCTTCACTATCACCGAGATGACCTTGGAGTTGAGCACGGTGGTGTTCCTGTAAAGAGGACAGTCCATCAATCAGTCCATCAATCATACGACGATAATGAATGAGTGTCTCCTGAATGCTAGGCACTGTATTAAATGTCCAAGACGGTTCAAATGAAGCAAGACTCATGTTCCCCACCTTTTGGGAGCTTGCACTCTCACGGGAAGACAAGAAAAAATTTGATTTATGGCTAATGAGAGCCAGAGGAAAGTATGAGGATAAAACAGGAGGCAGGAGAACCTATCAGTACCAGACAGAGAGCTGGATAAAGCACTGACTGTCCAGACAGATACTGCATAAGTAAATAATAATATACCTGTGTACATGAATGCTAAAGATTGGAATAAACCACCGGGGAAGGATTTCTGGAGGAGGTGGGATTCTAGGGGGGCTCAGAAGATGGAGAGAGCAACTCGGCAGGGACTTCCAAAGTGCCAACTGAAGGCAAGTCATCGTGACGTGCTCTGCAAACCAAGGGCAGTTTGAGAAACCTGAATTTCCACCTCCAGACTGCAGACAGGGGGAATAGGAGCAGGAGCCCTGTCTCCAAGCCGAATCTCAGGATGTTCATTCATTCAATCGTATTTATTGAGCGCTTACTGTGTGCAGCGCACTGTACTAAGAGCTTGGGAAGTACAAGTTGGCAACATATAGATGTGACATGTGGGGAGCGTTGAGAGTCTGTCCTCTTACCTCCAGCAGACTGGGAGCTCTCTGAGGGCAGGGGTGGGTCTATTCTTTTAGAGAGACCCCAGAAGGTCCAGGGCTCTCTGACCTGGGGGCATTCAGGACAGACGTGCAAATGGACAGATGGACAAACCACTTCTAAGGTGATCAGATGGCATCTGAACCAGCCAGTGCCCAGCTGGCCAGAAGCTGGGGGAAGGCTGGGACTGGGGTGACGCTCCCTCTGACCTTCTGGGCCCCACCGGAGGGATGCCGAGTGGCAGGAGGCAGGAGGGGGTGGGTAGGGCGGTGCCAAGAGGTCTCACCTCTGCAGGGCAAGGATGCTGCCCAGATTGCGATACAGCACGGTGCCGATTACAAACACGGACGAGTCGTCAGCCTCTGGAAAACATCAAACCAGAAGACGGGGGCGGTGAGCTGGGAGAGAGCCAACGGGGCATGCCCAATGGCCCAGTGTCAGTCAATCGTATTTATTGAGTGCTTTCAGTGTACAGAGTACTGTACTAAGCACTGGGCAAGTGCAATATAATAATACAACAGAAACATTCACTGCCCACAACTGTAGCTCAGAGCACTGAAGTGACTTTTCCAAAGCCATATAGTAGTGGCAGCAGCATGAGAAGCAGCGTGGCTTAACGGAAAGAGTGGGGCTTGGGAGTCAGAGGTCGTGGGTTCTAATCCCAGCTCTGCCACTAATCGGCCGTGAGACTTTGGGCAAGTCGCTTAACTTCTTTGCCTCAGTTATCTCATCTGTAAAATGGGGCTTAAGAATGTGAGCCCCACGTGGGACAAGCTGATTACCTTATATCTACCCCAGTGCTTAGAACAGTGCTTGGCACATAGTAAGCACTTAAATACCATTATTATTATTATTATTATCTATGTTGGAAAAAACCCCCACCGTCAGTGAAGTTCATCTTTGAGCACGTGTGGCCCAAAAGACCAATGCAGGGCCCCCAGTCCTGGCCACACAGTAGGCACTCCATACTATTATTACTACCACCACTGATTCTGACCCCAGAAGGGTGGCATGTCTGGCTGGCATCCCCAGGTCAGTCCACGGGGGACTCCCTCACCTGCTATGCCGGTGGAGAAGACACTCTTGGAGACCGTGACCTTGTCCTCGGAGACTCTGGCCCAATCTGCTGGCCCCTGCCGCCCCTTCATGGGGAAGCTTATGTCCGGGGCCCCACTGGCTGGCAGCTTGTGGATGCTAAGAACTTGGTGGGGAGAGGAGAGAGAGGCCACGTCTCTCTCAGTCAGGAGAAGAGCCGCTCATATTTCTAAAGCAGATGGCCTTAGGGTGCCCCAAGACCCTTACCCCAAGCCCCACCATGGGAAACAGGACCGTCCGACTCCATCTGACCAAAGCCCGGGTCACACTTCCCCATCTCCCCTTGCCCGGGACAACCCTCCCGATGGGTGCCCAGCTTACCCACCCTTCCCACCCTGCAGCTGGATCAGGGGGCAAACCGATCACTGAGGAGACTCACCCAGATTGTCAGTCACTTGGTAGGCATCCCGGAAACCCTTCATGCGGAAGCCAATGACGTCGACGAAATCCTCCACGAGGCGGAAGAGTTCCTTGGCGTTTGGACCCACCTGTGATAGGCAAGCAGGCTCTCAGGGTCCGAGGGGGTGCCAAGAGAGACCTCGGGGCCCAAGGAGGTGTCAGGTGAGAGAGGGTAGGCTTTCGAAGAGGTGGGGATAGCTCTGGGCTTGGGCAGACGCCTTCCCGATTACCACCATCTTTGGCCATCTCTGACCCTCCTGAAGGAGGAGGTGAAGGAAAGAGAGGAGAAGTAAATTGGGGGCAGGGACTCCTTGTTCAGTTGGTCACTTGCTCGGTGACTCAAGTTTTCAAATGCCAAGCCACGTGGAGGCCCACCAAAGATGGAGACCAACCCTGAAGCCTCCATTCCTGCATCTGCTCCCCGCCCAGAAACTGGACTTGAAATGGGTTTCCAAGGAAGAACTACTTCCATGGAGAAATGGAGCCTTCCGGGAGCAGCTGCAACCACAGGAAGAGCAGTGAGGGACCAAGGTGGACTCCTCCACCCCATCCAGACTGAGCTAAAATAGTTAGGAAGGGGAAAAGGGGAATGAGTTAGGGAGGGGGGTTGAAGATTGAGCTAGGGAAGGGGGGTGGAGAGAAAAGTGTGGCCTAGTAGAAAGAGCACTGGCCTCGGAGTCAGAAGATCTAGGTTCTAATCCTGACTCTGCCAAATGCTCGTTGCGTGATCTTGGGCAAGTAGCTTAATTTCTCTGTGCCTCCATTTCCTCAACTGTATAATGGGAATTAAATTCCTGTCCTCCCTCCTAGACTGTTATCCTCATGCAGGACAGGAACTGTGTCCTACCCAATTAATTTGTATCTACCCAGTGGTTATAGCAGTGTTTGACATAGAGTAAATGCTGAACAAATACCATAAATTTTAAAAAGAGGGTCAGCAGCTCCAACATTGAATCTCCTCAGGACAGCACTTTAGATTTGGACTGTCAGGTGGTGATCTTGAACCTGGGAATATGCCCCCACTCTTCTTCCATCTCCTGTGGAGAGAATTCCCTGACTCCCTCCCCTGGCTCATTGCCAGTCCAACTACCCCTACGGTACCAGCTGAGCCTCCTGCCACTTTTCTCTGCTCTCCTCTGACAGCAGGTTGCTGAGGATCTGGACGAAGTTCTGGAAAGGAGATAGGGAGAGAGTGGTCAGGAGCAGGTGAGGAGATCCTGCCTGCCCAGTCCTTCAGACCAGTTCCTCCCACAGTTCTGCTCCCTGCCCTTTGGGCTTCTGCTCACCTGCACGTCCCCAGGGCCGGGGCTGTGGTAGGCTCTCCGGAAGATCTCCGTCAGGTTCCTCAGTACGTCCAGGGTGGACAGCACGTCCCCGCTGTAGCTGGCCCCATCCTGCGTGATCTCCACCAGGTTCAGGATCACGTCCGAGACACCCTGGCCCACCAGTCCCCGCTGGGCCTTGGCCAGGTGCTCCCGCATCTGATGGCCAGAAGGGGAGTGAGCGATGAGGGGGTCTTGTACTCAAGGGGACGGGAGACCCTGGATAGCTTGAGGCAGGAGTCTGTGAGTTTCTGAACTGAGCCCAGCTCTGTGGCCTGGGGTAGGGGGGAGCAGTTAGGGGTAGCACCCAGAACCCACCCTTTGCCTGGCATCCTTGGGCCTGTTGCCCCAGGGATGGACACTCCCACAGACTGACCCACTCTATGGCAGACCTCACTCAGGGGCCCATTCAAGGAGTGGGGGACAGAGCCATCGAGAGGGTGGTGATGGGCCGGTGCAGTCAGGAGAGCCTCTCACCATCATCTGGACATTCCTGTAGTCGATGGAGACACACTTGATGTACGTGGGGGATTCCCAGAATGCAATTCCTTCCTCATCCAAGACGCACCTCCTGAGGATGAGGCCTGGGGGACAGAGGGGCGGGAAGAGCTCTGGCCTGGCCGGCCCAGCCCCACCCCACCCTGACAGAAGTCTCTCCCCCAGCCTCCAGGGAAGGGGAGGGTGTGGGCTTCACCATCCATCAACCATCCATCCATCCATCCATCCCCCACTGCCACCCACTCTAGTACCCTGGCGAGGCAGTCCTTCTCTGGGTCCAACCTCAATCTCTCTTGCTGCAGCCCGAGTCCACCCCCTCCTTCTTTGACCTGGGAGATTACATGCTGTACACTAACTCATCGTGGCCTTGAAAATCAACTCGTCCATCAGCTAATCCCAACTCATCACATGTTCCTCTATGAGGATAGGTGGGTTCTTTTGTGGTGAAATGGGGATTAAGGAGAGTCCACTTAGACTGATAATGATGGAAATAATAATATAACAACCCCACCACTTTAGATTTCCATGGCACTTTCATTACCCTAAAGAGATTTTTTCATTTAAGGAATTCCTGTGTCCTTATTTTGGTTTTATGAGGCAGGAAGGGCCAAGCAGGACTTTTTTCCATTTTAACGATGGAGAAACTGAGGCCCACTGGGGATAGTAGCATGCCCATGTCACCCAGCATAGTACAGGGGTAGAAATCTCCCTGTAGATGCAGTGGTGGTGGTGGTAGTGCCGAGAGAAGCAGCATGGCCTAGTGGGTAGAAAACAGACCTGGGAGTCAGAAGAACCTGAGATCTAATTTCCCACATTTGTGCTGTGTGACCTTGGGCAAGTCATTTAACTTCTCTGTGCCCTATGGGTGAGAATGAGACCCAATCCCTGGCCCCCACAAGGGCTCCCAGTCTAAGAAAAGTGGGCAGAGCTGGCTCCAGACCCAGAAGGAAGCTGGTTCCCGGGGCAAGACACTTACCCGTGGCATTGCGGGGACACCGGGCAGCTGCTATCTCCCCCGCGGGGGTCTCCTTCCAGACCACAGAGCCAAAGGGGTCTTCGTCACAGATCTCGTGGGGCTCTGCGAAGGGCACAGAAGGGCACCAGAGGCTCTTGGTTATGACCACTGCGATCACTACTTTAACTACTAATAGCAAGAGCACATTGGCTTTCTGTGTCGTTTTTGTTCCCTGAATGTCTCGTCTTCACCTCAGAAGTCTTGCCTGCTGCTCACGGCAGCTCCAGGATACTGACCTGGGCATCTCCTCTCGTTGCACTGCTTGTACTCCTCCTTGGGGCCCTGGCAGGCCACACCCCCGAAAAAAGGTCCATAGCAGAGGCGGTCACGCTTCTGGGTCCCCCCTCCGCATGTGGTGGTGCAGCTGCCCCAGGCACCCCAAGTCTGCCACTTCCCGTTCACTGGGGCAGATGAGACACAGAGACACAAAGAGAGCAGAGCGCAATATAGTGAACTCCCGGCCCCTGGACTGGCTGCTGCTGCATGGGCAACGTGGGCACTGGGGCCGGGCGCTGCACTCGGGATCCTGGTTCACGTGACAGAGAATCCACTCTGGGCTTGTGGCTACAGTGGGCCCGTTTCAATGGGTGGAGTCTGGGTTGTGTTAAATATACCAGGCCTGAGGTCCCCGCCAGTCAGTCTTAACGTCCCACCAGCCCCAGTCTCCCGACCTGACTGTGACCCAACTCTAAGCCCCATGCCATCAGACCTCCAGTCCCACTCCCAGCCCTACCCCATCCTGGGCACCCCCTAAGCCCTGCCCCCCTGCCTCAGAGCTCTCCTGCCCCTCCGGCAGCAGGGGCTGTGCCCGTGGCACTGACCTGGACACTGTTGGAGGAAGCAGTCTCTGGTTTCGGCCCATGGGCCCTGGCATTCGGCCCCACCGTAGGAAGGCCCGTTGCACTCCCGTGTGCGCTGCTGGGTGCCGTTGGAGCAGCTGGCGGAGCACGAGCCCCAGCCCGACCACTCGTTCCAGTTTCCGTCCACTGCCCGGCCCGGGGGGGGAGCAGACGGACACAGAGAGCGTGAACACGCCGCCCAGTCCCAGGCCTCCCCCCGCTGCCCCCAGCCCCTCCACACCAACCCCCACCCCTATCTGGGCAGGCCCACTCTGGGCTTCCCCACCGATATTCAGTCGGTTGGTCAGTCCATCAGTCCAGCAACAATCTGCTGGACAGGCCCATCCTGACATAGTCCAAAGCTGGTCACTTGAAGGGAGGAGAGGAGGGATGATTAGACATGGTCCCTGCCCTGCCCTTGAGGGGATGATCGTCTGGTGGGAGATACAGAACAGGCACACACACACACACACACACACACACACACACACACACACACACACACACACACACTCTACTGACCCCTGTGGGGGGAGCAGGCAGGAGAAGACACAGTCCCTGTCCTCGAGGAGCTGCCAGTGAACAGGATAAGGAAGTATTCATTTGGGCTGGGGAGGTAGTTCCCAGGGAAGTCAGATGTTTCCTTAGGGAAAAGACCCCTAAGTCATGAGGCTCCCAAATACAGTCTCCATCTTGGGCTCCCCTCACCAGGGGTCTCCAAGGCATCAGCTGCACATGGCAGAAGTGTGACTGGAGTCTGTGGGGAGCTGAGGTAGGCAGGGCATCCTTCTCCTGGGTGGAAAGATGATTTTCCACCTAGCGCGTGAGGCTGGGCTGACCCATCATCAGCTAGGCCTAGCAGACAGCTCTGCCCCTGGGACAGATGGGGCTGAAGGCAGACAGATGAACTGTATCAGCCACTGGGAAGTAAATACCAACTGGGCAAAGACTAAAAATTGCCCTAGATCAATGGTTGGAAGCCCTCCTGGGAAGGATAGAGACCCACACCCACCAGCCACTGGGGCACAGAGGAGGGAGAAAGAGGAGAAGAATGAGGGGAGAAAGAGAGAAAGACACACACACACACAGAGGAGAGAGACAGAAATTGAGAGGAAGAGAGAGAGAAAGGAGAGGCAAAGGAGAGAGAAAGAAAAGAAACAATGTTCATGGAGTCCAAAGTGTGGGGAAGGAGGTGAGGTCGGGAGGGAGAAAGCATTTATACAAGAGCAATTTTCTGTACAAAGCCAGACACTTCCTCAAAGTGCGGGCTACTATCAAAGTGATTTCTGGGTCAATAAGAGCTGCCTGTCTCCATCTCTCATGGTTTCTTCTCAGCCCAAAAATTGGCCCAGGGGGTTGGGGGGTGGGGTCGAGATGGAAAGGGAAGAAGAGAGCAGAATCCAGGTAGATAAAATGACCATATACATTTAGAAAAGCCATGATTTCCACCCCTAACATTCCTCTCCCAAGCCCAATCCCCCATGTCAGAGACAGTCAGATATAAACACACAGACACAGAGAGACTCTCTCTGTGTTTCTCCCTTCCTTCTCCCCTTCCTCTTTCCCTCTCCGTCTTCCTCTCCCTACATCCCAGTGCAGTCTGTGTCTACATCTGGCCTGCTTGCACCTTCAAACACTCAGCTCTTTGGAGACTATGTCTTCTCTGTCCCCTCCTACCTTCATCCCTTCCTTCTCCCAGGGTACAGGGAGTGAGAGAGAGAAAGAGAGTAGGTGGATGGGTGGGTATGGGTGTGTGCGCTTGCACATCTTGGCATGTGTGAAGGTGATGGAGTGGTCCCACCTCCCCCATCAGACTGTCAATCCCTCCACAGCACAGGCTGGATGGCTTTATCTTCCTCTAACTCTCCCACAAAATGTGAAAGAAATCTGACCGGAATCTGAGTTTATAAAGAACATGAGAAAAACATTTCTGAGGGCGGAGGGGGTTACTGAAGAAATTGGATTCAAGCAGGATCAAGTGGGGAGGCTTTCTGGAAGAGATGGCAGGGAGGGAGGCAGAAGGGACTTAGGACCAGCTGGCCCCTCAGGCCGCGAGAATAAGGAGAGGAAGTGTGGAGAAGCTCTCCCTTCCTGTCCAACCCCCAAGTCTGGCACCTCCACCCACCACTCCCAGCTCCCTCTTCCTCTGCCTTACCTGGGCAGAGGGCGATGTTACAGAATTTGGTCTGCTTCTCAGGCCCCTCACAGGGGTTACCCCCAAATTGAGGAGGCTTGCAGGTGCGGGTCCGGTCCCTGAAGCCCCTCCCGCAGGTGGAGGAGCAGAGGCTCCAGGGGGACCACTCATCCCAGGCCCCGTGCACTGCCAGGATGAGAGAGACTGGTCAGAATGGTCAGGAGGCCGGGGGGGGGGGGGGCAATGCAGGGGCCACAGTCCTGAAAGAGGTCACTGGGGGAACCTGGAGTTATTCGGATCTAGGATGTGCAGCGGGGGCTGGTGACTCCAAGCTAGAGAGCAGGGAGAGCAGCTTGTCCCCTTCCCAGGCTGGAGAGAATGGTGAACCCAGGGGCATGGGTCAAGGAATTCCAGAGGGAGGACCCACTTTAGTGGAGGCCAAATCCAGCGAGGATGCTGAGGAAGGCTCTGGGGGTGAGATGTGGGGGTGAAGCAGGTGGCATCTCACAAACGCTTCCTGGGTTAGGTGGCTGGAGGCAGGCTCCTGGCCACTAGATATGCCCAAAGGATCACTGGGGCAGGTCATTGGGCACTCTGGGGGACCATGCCCACTACCAAGCCATTTCCCTCCCTCCCTCCCTCCCAGACATAGGCCCCTGCCCCAGGAGAAGCGGCAAGCCAGAGCCATGCCATCAGCCTGGACCAGCCACAGAGTCCAGAGGTAAGGGGCCATGGCTGCTGCTACCTCCTCTTCCTCCTCCTCCATGGCACTTAACCCAACCTAAGGCGGGCCCAGCCTCCACATACCTGGGCAGACAGCAGAGTTGTTGCACTGTCGCTGCTCCCGGAGGGGCCCGCTACACTGGGTGCTGTAGGATGATGAGACGCAGAAGCGGGTGCGGGTCTGCCAGCCCTCACCGCAGGTGGCCGAGCAGACGCTCCATGGGGACCATTCCTCTGCTGCAGGGTCACCTGCCAAGGGATGGGGGAGCCGGGTCGGGGGGCAGATCCCGGGTGACAGGTGAACGTGAGAGAGAGGAAACCAATGGCATGCTGATGGGGATGGGGTGCCAGAGGGGCAAGAGAGAGGGGTTAGCAATCCTCGATCCCCTGGGCTCTCAGCCATTTGAGGATGTGTCCAGCCAGAGGTGGGGGGATGGACCAGAGGGCATGTCTCTGGATGCCAGCCTGGTGGGATGGTCAACAGAGGGCACAGTGGTCACTCAGTTCTCTCAGAGAGCAGGGTGAGGCACAGCCCTTCTAAGAGTAAGTTCATGCTGGACTGATCCATGGGGGTCCAGAGAAGACCAAACCCCAGGGCTGCCCCAGACCCAATCCTATGGACACATGGAAACCACTGTCTGGACCTCCCCACCCCACCCACCCTAGAACAGACAGAGGTAGAGGGAACAAGGGGTGTTGGATCTCCATTTTACCAATGAGCAAATGTAGGCACACAGGAGTGATGAAACCCAAGGTCACCCAGCAGTCAAGTGAAAGAGTTGGGATTAGAACCCAGATCCTCTGCCAGGTCCATGCTCTTTCCACAAGGCCACACTGCTTTTTCCTCCTTCCCTGCACCTCCTGTTCCAGGCATCACCCCACCTGTTATTTTTCTCCCCAGGCCAGGGCCGGGTGAGGCCCAGATTGCTCACCTGTCTGAGAGGATGGGTATCCGAACTGCTGCAGGTCCTCAGGCTCACCCCTCCGGCGATTATCTGTGGACCTCAGGGACTGACTTCTGGAATTATAGCGTCCACTGGCTATGGTGAGGCAATAGGGTGGGGGGAAAGGGTGGGGTGGGGAGGACCCATGTCAGTCAGGCCTCAGCTGTGGTGCCTGAGAGAACCACTGCTCACCCTGGTCAGCCAGGGACCGCCTGCCTCCGCCCTAAACTGCCCGTTCAGCCCCCTGGACTTCGAAGCCCTGCGCTCTCCATTCTAATGCCGCTGGCAGTTTATGCCCTGCCGAGCCCACCACCGGTCTGCTTAGTTGCTTATCCACCGTCAGAAAGCCAGTGACACCCCCAAATGTATAGGATCCTCCTGTCCTCCTCGAGTGCCCCCACCTCCTTCCAGAACCCTCAGATATTGACGCGCTCCCCACCCTGCCACCCCACTGCAGTGTCTTCCGATTCCTTGGGGTCCCCCAAGTCTGAATACCGGGGTCTGGCCTCGGCTCAGGGAACTTTCTCCTTGCCCCCCTCCCAGGAAGGCCCCCCACCCCTCCCGGCCTGACCCTTCCATACCGCGGCAGGATGGGTGAGGTGTCAGAGAAGTGGGGCTCTGGGTCACCTCCAACCACAGGGACGGCAGGGCTCAGGGGCTCCAGGGAAAGGCCCCGGGCACCACCCCAGACCCATGGCTACTCGACTTACTGTTGCAGGCCCTGCTGTTGCAGAGCCGGCCCTCCTCCAGCACGCCCGCGCAGGCCTGGCCCCGGTGCGGGAGGGGCCGGCAGGTCCGAGCCCGTGTCTGCAGGCCCCCGCCACAGTCTCTCGTACACTCGCCCCACAGGGACCAGGCGTTCCATCCTCCTGGGGGACAACCAGAGAAAAACGAGTCAGAATCCAGGGCTGGGGACGGCGTAGAGGGCAAGGGGTGAGGCCAGCGAGGGAAAGGGCCCTCATGAAAGAGTTGGGGATCGAGGCAGAGTCGACACCATTTCCTTTGGGCCTTCCTGGCTGATTTCTTCATCCTGCTGCCTGGCTTCTTCCAGGCAGGCACTTTCTCCCCCAAGCCCCTTGGACACCACTCCGATCGTGAGACTGTGGGTCCTGGGGAACCAACTCTCAGCCAACAGGGGCCACCAGACGTTGTGATACTGCCAATGACCCAGACTAGTGGCAGGCTGCTTGATGGGGCCAGAAGATTACCCCACTCCCATCCTCCCCGGCCCTTCCCTGGGACTCTGAACCTGCTCCAGACCTGGCACCTGACAGAGACTCTGATGGGATGGAGGTGACCCTACCAGGAGCAGCTGGTTAGCTCCAGAGCCTCGATGCAAGAAGCCATGGCAACAACCAAGGAAACTCTCCAAGAGACAAGGGGTGAGGTCCTGGGGAGGATGGCTGAGAGAAAATCTGGACCCTTCTCCTGGGGTATCTTAAGAGCGAGACCCTGTCTGGATGGGTTGGTGAACAGCACACCTCCCCTGAGGCAGGGGGATGGAAAAGATGACCTCGGGAGAGACATGTAGAAGAGATGGTGGTGCCTACACTTGGGCATGGACCTCAGTGGTTTAAAATCACCCCACAGATGCCACTCCGAGGGCCAGCTGGGTCACTCCCCCCCCTTCTCTGGACTTTAGGCTCCACAGGCCTCCGCCCCCTCCAGCCTGATACCCGAGGGAGGGAGAGGCACAGGCGGTCTGCTACCTCCATCTGGCAGAGAGGAAGGGCATCATCTACCCATCCGCCTACTCAGTGACCAGGACATTCTGCCAGGATGACCACCGATGTCCTTCCGGCGTGATCTGAGGTGGGGGCCTGGCCAGATTGTGACATGACTCCCTGCCTGTGTGCACGTGTATGTGGGTGTGTGTTCGCTTTGCATGTGTTCATGGAAGCAGGGGAATGGATGAAATGACCTCTCAAGTTCCCTTCATTCTAAGGTAAAGAGTAAGGAGAGGGAGAGGAGGAGGAGTAGAAGAAGTAGAAAGAAGTGAAGAATGGTGAGAGAGGCAAGGGACATTCTCCAGTTGTAATCACAGAGGAGCATGGCCTAGTGGAAAGAGCATGGGACTGGGAGTCAGAGGGTCCGGGTTCTAATTCTGGCTGTTTGACTTTGGACAAGTCACTTAACCTCTCTGTGCCTCAGTTTCCTCCACTGTGAAATGAGGATTAAATACCTGCTCTCCCTCCTACTGTGTCTGACCTAGTTAACTTATATCTGCCCCCGCACTTAGAACAATGCTTGACATATAATAAGCGCTTTAACAAATACCATTAAAAAAATCAAAAAAGGAGTAAAGGAAAAAGTCTGTGCCAGCAGAGGGAGCAGGCAATTAAAACGTTTCCTGAAGCAAATGTCTCCGCATCTGTGGTGTGGCATCTCAATGAGCTGGGTCCACATTCACTGGCCTTTACCAGCAGGTCAGGGGCCTTGGCAGCCAGCGGGAGTGGTCTTCAGTCAGGGGGAGGGAGGAGAGGCACTGCCGGCCGTTAAGTCTTGGGTCTCCTCTGAGGCCTGATGATCCCAATTCCCCCTCCTTCAAGGAGCTTGGACCAGCTACCGACTAAAGGAATGTTTGTCCTGGGCCCCAGAGCAGAGATGGAGTGGGACATAGAGAAAGGAAGGGGAGAAGAGGGTTCGGAAAAGGGAAAGGGGAGGAGGGAAGAAAATAAGGGGAGAGGGAGAGAGCTGAGGGCCTGAGAGGTTGTACCTTGTCCAAGTCCCACAGGGCTGAACTGGGCCCCAAACCATGTTCTCCTGAGCCCCCAGCTTGTCCTCCTTGGGTGGGTGGGTGGGTGAGGGGCAGGTAGAGGCAGAGCAGGGGAGGGTAGAGAGTGGCATGTCCAGGGGCTGGACCAAAGTTGGGCTGCAGCTGATTCTGGGGCAACCAGCAGCTGGACAGCCCCCTTCCTCTGGATGCCTTCACACGGCAGCCGGGCTTGTTTCTTTGGGCTACTGGGCCGCCGGGCCGCCTGACCACAGTGATCTCCCCAGAGCATACTGTGGCCCCCCAAGACTCACCTTCATTTCCCAAGTCACCGACCTGGGCCTGGTCCCCACTCAGACCAAGTCCCCGGGGCCCGCCATCACATCTAGCCCCACGCCTCCAGGGATGCTGATCCAGGGACTCTCCCCACCGGTCCCTGCCTGGGATTCAGAGCCAACCACCTTCCCTTCTATGGGTGGTGGCCCTTTCCATACAATCTAACTCAGATCCCTCTGGCTGTCACTTGAACCCATCTCCTTGGGCCTGTCCACCATAGAGTCAGTCAATAATCTGGCCTCGTGCTAGGATGGAGAGGGCAGAGCTAATCACCCACCCAGCATTTGGGGTGGGAAGGCTCTGAACAAAAATGATTGGTTGACATTTTGCCAGGGCTGGGCGTTATCTCTCTGCTGAATAGTCATCATCCTTTCATCTCACGTGGGCCATTCAGAAAACACCAGCAAACAGAGACCTGCTGCCAGGGTGAGGCAGGGGCTGTTGATGCTGTTCATCTGCAGCAGGGGTGGGATGATGGTGTCCCTTCCTTCCACACCCTGTCCCTGGTGTCCCCAGACCCTCCACCTTCCCACCTCCAGCTATAGCCCAATTTGTCCAGGTCTTTACGTCATCTTAGTGTTTTGTTTCATCTCTCCTCAGGTGCCTGATATATTTTTAGGTTGTAAGCTCCCTGAGGTACTAGGTCTATGTCTAACTTTCACCTGTGTTCTCTTTCCCGGTGCTTAGAGCAGTACTCTGCACACAGTCACTAAACTTCTCTGTGCCTCAGTTGCCTCATCTGTAAAATGGAATCTAAGACTGTGAGCCCTGTGTGGGACAGGGACTTGGTCCAAATCAATTATCTTGTATCTATTCCAGCGCTTAGTATAGTGCCTGGTACATAGGAAACACTTAAATACAATTAAGAAACAAAAGAAAGAAACAGCAACAACAAAAACCCAGAGTAAACACTTACTAAATCTATTGCTACTACTACAATCACAAATAATTTGCGGTATTTGTTAAGAGCTTACAAATTCTAAGCTTTGGGAGAGATACAAGGTAATCAGGTTGAACACAGACCCTTTACCACACGCGGTTCGCAGTCAAAGAGGGAGAGAGAAGAGGTAACTGAATCTCCACTTTACAGTTGAGAAAACTGAGACATAGAGAAGTTAAGTGACTTGCTCAAAGTCACACATTAGGCAAGTCCTAGAAATAGGATTATTACCCAGGCCCATGCCCAATTCACTAGACCCCACTGTTTCTCTTATGACCTGGTGAAGCAGAGCTGTGGCAGAGCAAGGAGGCTGAGGGCCCAAAGACCTGGCCCCTGGAACTTTCCTTCCCCATTTTTTATATTTAATGGTATTTGCTAAGTGCTTACTATGTGTCAGGCACTGTTCTATGTGCTGGAGTAGATACAAAATAATCCATATTGGACACAGTCCCTGTACCACATGAGTCTCAAAGTCAATCCTCATTTTACAGCTGAAGCAACTGAGGCACGGAGAAGTGAAGTGGATTGCCCAAGGTCACACAGCAGACAAGTGGCAGAGCCGGGGTTAGAACCCACATCCTCTGACTCCCAAGCCTGGGCTCTGTCCACTAGGCAATGCCGCTTCTTTTGAGCCCATCCCCGATCAGCTGAGGGATAGGAGAGGCAGGGCTCCACCACCCCTGTGTGTGCCCAGAAGACTACTTTTGGGGGAATGTACATGTGTGAGTCTAAGGATCTGTGTGCATGTGTTTGGAGTGTGAGTACATGGTTGTCTGTGTGGGTGTGTGTCTTGTTCAGCTATGTTTCTGCATGTGGGTGTGTGTCTTTGGTTATCTGTACACATGCCTCAGTGTGTCTGTGTGCATCTCCAAAGGTCTGGGTGCATCTGCCTGCATGCATGAGTGAGTGTGTGTGTGTGTGTGTGTGTGTGTGTGTGTGTGTGTGTGTGTGCTTGTGTGTGCACGCATGCACGTGTGGGAGCATGTATCTGCAGGTGCATGTGCATGCTGTTTGTATGTGCATGTGTATCTTTTCTTAACTGAGGTTGTTTGTGCTAAGGAGTCTATCTCCTTGCAGCTATTCCACAACATGCTCCTGTTTGGAAGGGGAGGCAGAACTGGGGAAGAAAAATTCTCCATTTAAATGCAAATGTTGACTTTTTCATTGGCTCTGAAAGGAAAGAATCTTCACCAGAGGCAGAGTTAGTTTTAAAAAAAAAATAGACCTAAGTGGGGAGGCTGGTAGAACAGTCTGGCTCCCGGTCACCAACCGCCCCCCCCTCACCTTCCCCACCCCCCCAGCCCCTGGAAGGTGGCAAAGAAAGATGAGGCCGGGCAGGAGATGGTGAGCAGCAGGGAAGGGGAGAGGGACCAACGAGGAAATTTCCACATTCCTGCCTTCTGGCTGGGGCGAGGCCCAGGAGCAGGAGGCTGACTTTGAGAGTGGACAGCCCCCCTACCTGTTACTGCCCTCACTCCGAGCTGGGAATCATGCTGGGGGACAGAGGTGGTGAGGGTGGGAATTGGGGGAGATGAAGCCAGGCAATGGCAGAGAGAAAGGGAGAAAGTAGGCAAGAACTAGTCAAACAGCGATGGAGAAGAAGATAGATCCTGTGCCATGAGCAGAGTCTATAGACACATTCTAGGATAGAGAGACAGGGAGGGGAGGTGGGATTCCTCCTCCTCCTCTCCATCCCAGGGGATGGGGCAGTCAGCCTCAGATAGCCACCCACTAGGCCCCCACATCGATTATTTGGGCATCCCCACTTGGGCCATTGCAGACTGTGGTAAGATGAAGAGTGAGGATGGCCAGACGGATGGTGACTGACAGGCAGGGCTGCAGTGATTGACACTCGGGCCCAGGGCTGGGCCGTTGGACAGGGCTCCTCCCTCATTTGACCCTCAGTGTGGATGAAATCATATGCAGTGCTGTGTAATGATGCCATTACAGCTTCACCAGTCAGCGCAGCAGCAGTGATGGAGGAAACGGCTACTGGTAAACCCTCTCGCCTCTTGGGCAGGCCGCAGCTGCCCTGTGGCAAGTTACCCAGCTTCCTCATGCTTCTTCCTCCTGGTATCTCACCACCTCCAACCACACCTCGCCCCTCCCAACTGGGCAAATCACTTCACTTTCTCTGGGCCCCATTTCCCTCATCTGCAAAATGGGGATAATAATACTATCAATCGTATTTATTGAGCACTTACTGTCTGCAGAGCACCGTACTAAGTGCTTGGGAAGTACAAGTTGGCAACATATAGAGACGGTCCCTACCCAACAGCGGGCTCACAGTCTAGAAGATTTGTGACCTTGAGCAAGTCACCTCACTTTCTCTGGGCCTCAGTTCCCTCATCTGCAAAATGGGGATAATAATAATAATGCTAATAATAATAACGCTTGTACTTCCCAAGCGCTTGGTACAGTGCTCTGCACACAGTAAGCGCTCAATAAATACGATTGAATGAATGAATCCCCCCCGCCCTACCTCCTTCCCCTCCCCACAGCACCTGTATATATGTTTGTACAGATTGATTTTACTCGTACATATTGACTATTCTATGTATTTTATTTTGTTAATATGTTTTGTTTTGCTGTCCGTCTCCCCCTTCTAGACTGTGAGCCCGCTGTTGGGTAGGTACCGTCTCTAGATGTTGCCAACTTGGATTTCCCAAGCGCTTAGTACAGTGCTCTGCACACAGTAAGCGCTCAATAAATACGATTGAATGAATGAATGAATAAAAGCCACCCAATGAAGCGACTTGCCCAAGGTCATGCCAAGTCAGTCACCATTTCATAGATGAGGTAACTGAGGCAGAGAGAAGTTAAGTGACTTGCCCAAGGTCATGCAGCAGACAAGTGGTGGAGTGGGATTAGAACCCAGGTCCTCCAACTCCCAGACCCGGGCACAATCCACTAGGCCACACTGCCTCCTTCCACCCTCTCCTTATTGCCCTTGGCCCAACTCGCCAGAGCCTCTCATGAGCCCTCCCTATGGATAGCCCAGCAGGTCTGTGTCATTTTCCACGGCCTGCGTGGGTTGTGTGCCTGCAGCCGCAGTTCTGATTTGAGTCTTTGTTGGATGCAGAGCTCCGGGTTTGAGGATACGTAGAAGAAATAAGGGACGTGATTCAAAACCTGAAGGAGCTCACAGTCTTTTGAGGGAAACTGGATATACGGAAAATAGCTAGGATGAATGGGGATACATGACAAATATTAAGAAAAACAGGCAGGCCCTGACTCAAGATGAACGGCCCTTGGAATATTTTTAAATTTCATACCCGCTTCAGCTTTACAACACATCTGTTGCAACTTCACAGCATAACCTAGTGGATAAGGGTGGATCTGGAAGTCAGAAGGACCTGGGTTCTCTTCCCAGCTCTGCCACATCTCTGCTGCATGACCTTGGGCAAGTCACTTAACTTCCCTCTACCACAGTTACCTCATCTGCAAAATGGGGATTAAGACTGTGAGCCCTGTGTGGGACAGGGATTGTGCCCAACCTGATTAACTTGTATCTATCCCTGCGCTGGATACATAATTCCATTACAAAAAAAAAAAGGCCGTAGCAGTCTGCAGCAGGTTGCAGCCATTAGCCAGTCACCTCCCCTACCCTTTTGGACACAGTTCTCTGGAGTTCCCAAGCCAGGAGCTAGTGGCCCCTGGGCCTGGGATTCTGGACAGAGGAGAAAGTTGGAGAGAAGGATTCTCTTGGAACTGTGCATCACCACCCAGTGCCAGTCAATTTGAGTCAAATGTCACTCACACTTTAACTTCTGCCCCTCCCAACCACCTGGGCCCTCTGTCCCACTGGGAACAGCCCAATTGACACATCCTTTACATTGATACAGGCTCGACACCCCCCGACGTAGCCCACAACACCAGAGAATAGTGCTACTGGGACTAGGGCTGATGATGGAGAGGGAGGCAGTATGGCTTAGAGGAAAGAACATGGGCCCAGGAGTCAGACAACCTGGGTTCTAAACCAAGATCCCCATATAATAATAATAATAACAACAACAATGGTATTTGTTAAGCCCTTACTATGTGCCAGGCACTGTACAAAACACTAGAGTTGATACAAGCAAATCAGGTTGTACGTAGTCCCTGTCCCACATGGGGCTCACATTCTGAATCCCCATTTTACAGATGAGGTATCTGAGATACTGAGAAGTTAAGTGACTTGCCCAAGGCCACATAGCAGACAATTGGCAGAGCTGGGATTAGAACCCATGACCTTCTGACTTTCAGTCCCATGCTCTATCCACTATGCCATGCCTGCTTCATGACCTGGGACAAGTCCCTTCACTTCTCTACGCCTCAGTTTCCTCAACTGTAAAATAGAGATTAAATACCTGCTCTGCAAACTTGTGTGGGACAGAAATTCTGTCCAATCTGATTATCTTCTACCTATTCCAGCGCTTAGCACATGGGAAGTGCTTAATAAGAACCATCATTCTTGTGATCATCATCATCATTATTTCTGTAAAACCCTCTCATGCAGAGCTCATGCTGGCAAGGCCAGTCCTCTTGGTAGTGCGTTCCTATACACGGTTGACACAAATGGCCCTGATTTTTCCATTCCTGATAAGCACAAAACTTTCCCTTTTGACGGCTCTGAGTTTGGCCCTCAGAACAATCAGTTCCTAGAATTTCAAAGCTGTGGCACCACCTATAAACACCACCCTGATCCCATGGGCCCAGTGCACCCAAAACAGACTGCAAGTAGCACCCCCCCAAACCCATCGGTACCGCCTGTGCCCACCATGGGTCATCTTCTGGATCGGCAGGACAGCTTTTTCTGCTCATCCTGTGGCAGACTGAGGGCCTAGTACCACCAACATGAGGGGCATTAAGCTGGCTCAGTGAGCCCTCGGCTCAGGAACCCATGCCATACCCCAAGCCCTTGTTGGTTACTTCTGACAAAGAAATCACAGACTCCTCTGGCTGGAAAGATGCTCCAGAGGTCATCTCGTCTATACCCCACCATCCACACACCCCTGTCCAGAACCATCCCAGTGCCTTGGTTCTTCAAGACCCTCAAAAGACTGTGAGCACCTTGAGTGCACAAATCACAACATTTACTTCTCCTGGACTCATCTCAGGGAGAACCAGGAGGCAGGGGGCTTTGAGTCCTGACTGACAGTGGTGAGGGTGGAAGCTCAGAGAGAAACAGAGGCCAACCTTGGGGACACAAGCCATCAGAGAATTGGAACCCAGTCCTCCTCACCCCACCTTCTCGTCCCTGGGACTCCAGTTGGAGGGACCCGATCATTGCTGAGCTTAGGATGAGAAAACAATTTTGAGTGGGCTTGGGAGAGAGACGATGTCAAAGCCAAACCTAATCATAGGCTACCTCTCCGGTTCCCATGGCAACGGCTCCGGTGACAGCATCATCTCGGAATAAACTCAGGTTGGGCCCCAGCTGTCAAAAGCCACACTATTTGGGGGCTGGTCACCTTGACGACGCAGGTGTCTGGGAAGATGACAGAGTGGGCAGGGGCAGATGTCACTCCCGGGAACGAGAGGTCTAGGGTGCCAGCAGCTCCTCCTCAGAGCTCCAAGTCCCCAGCCAGGCTCCTTGGCAAACACAGAGACACGGGCAGGTTTGGGGATTGGGTGCAGGGCTAGGGAGCAGTCCAATGGCAGAGGATGGAGAAACTGAAACAGCACTTAAAGGAGCAGAGCAAACTTTGGGTGCTAGAGCGCCTCTGCATGAAAACCACCCAATGTCCTTTAGTCATTTATTTATACTCTGCTTTGGCACCTAGGTAGACATACTTATTCAATTATTTATTCTCATGACTATCTGTAAACATTTTGCTGTCTGCCTCCTCTATTATAGGGTAAGCTCATTAATATTAATAATAATTGTTATTATTATTATTATTGTGGTATGTAAGTGCTTACTATGTGCCAGGAACTGTATTAAGTGCTGGAGTGGTACAAGCAAATTGGTTGGACACAGTCCCTATTCGATGTAGGGCTCACAGTCTTAATCCACATTTTACAAATGGAGGAACAGGCACAGAGAAGTCAAGGGACTTGCCTAAGGTCACAAAGCAGACAAGTGGCAGAGCTGGGATTAGAACCCATGCCCTTTTGAGTCCCAGGCCATGGCATTATTTGAATGTCTACTCTGTGCAGACCCCTCTGCAATGAACAAGGCACCTGGCGACAGAATAAAAAGCCACAGTTCCTGCTCTATACAAGTTTACAATCCATCTCAATACCCGAGGGCTTCTAGACTGTGATCCTGTTGTTGGGTAGGGATTGTCTCTATCTGTTGCCGAATTGTACTTTCCAAGCGCTTAGCACAGTGCTCTGCACACAGTAAGCGCTCAATAAATATGACTGAATGAATGAATGACAGGTTACCATTGGAGAACTTATCTATATAGCCATCTATCCATTTTTCCTTTTCCTTCTTTCTGTAATTTATTTTAGTGTCCATCTCTTGACAAAACTCACCCAGAAAGTGGGGACTGAGCCAGGACCTGGTGGTTGGTCTATTGTATTGTACTCTCCCAAGTGCCTAGCACAATGTTCTGCATCAAGTAAGCTCTCAATAAAAACCACTCCTGGCTAAGGTGGGGCCCTGGCAGTGTCAGGACCTCTGGGCCTTCGCCCCCACAGTGAGGTGAGATCTGGGATCCCTCTGACAGGAAGCTCAATCAATCAATCAATCAATCATATTTATTGAGCGCTTACTGTGTGCAGAGCACTGTACTAAGCGCTTGGGAAGTACAAGTTCGCAACATATAGAGACGGTCCCTACCCAACAGTGGGCTCACAGTCTAGAAGAAGCTGCCCTTGTGGCCAGCAGATCCCAATGAGCACATGCAGGAAACGCTTTGCTATAATAGAGAAGCAGCGTGGCTCAGTGGAAAGAGCCCAGGCTTTGGAGTCAGAGGTCATGGGTTCAAATCCCGGCTCCGCCAACTGTCAGCTGTGTGACTTTGGGCAAGTCACTTAACTTCTCTGGTCCTCAGTTCCCTCATCTGTAAAATGGGGATGAAGACTGTGAGCCCCCCGTGGGACAACCTGATCACCTTGTAATCCCCCAGCGCTTAGAACAGTGCTTTGCACATAGTAAGTGCTTAATAAATGCTATCAAAAAAAAGACATACCCTGCCCTAAACTCAAACGGGGGTGGGGAGGGGGAGGGCGCTAGAAAGGGGCAACCTTTTTTGCACAATTAGGCTGCTAAGTGCATGGCTAGGACAGAATGTGGGGGAAGATGTGGGGAGCCCAGTGCCAAAATGGCCTAAATGGGACAAGGCTCCATGCAGGATCACCTTCAGGCAAACTCACATTGGGTTTCAGTATCAGAGACATGATATGATAAATTAGGGTATTTGTTTAGCACTTACTATGTGCCAAGCACCTTAGTCACCACAGGGGTAGATACAAAATAATTGGGTTGGATACGGTTCCTGTCCTACATAAGGCTCACAGCCTTATTGGAAGGGAGAACAGATATCAAATCCCCATTTTACATTTAAGGAAACTGAGGCACAGAGAAATTTAAATAACTTGCCCAAGGTCGCACCACAGGCAACTGATGAAGCTGGATTTAGAACCTAGGACATCTGACTCTTAGCCTGGGCTCTTTCTACTGGCCCTTACTGCTTCTCTGTATCAATTTATTAGTACTGCAGTGGGAACTAAAGCTCACTGTTACCAACTGGAAACAGTGAACTTTAAGCCGTTGCACATCACAATGCTAATGAACTGATACAATGTTCGTTCTGGATACAGAAACAACACAGACTGCCCAAGCTGTAGAGGCAGAACCAGATGGCCTCAAACTGCCCCGTTGGACTGCATCATCTGTGTGTGAAACATCTTCCTCCAGGCCTCTTTTCCCCAGGGAAGCTGGCCGGCCTGTCACGATCGTTGTGAGCACAGGGGTGTTCTAGATATTGTTCTTCAGTCATGGTTAGAAAGACCGCATGACTCAGAGAGAAGAGAACGTTGCTCGCCGCTGAGTCTTGGAGATCAGCCTCAATGGGACCAGTCCTCTCACAGTGGTATAGGCCAGCCCGGGGCTCCGCTCTCCTCCTTCCTAACCCAGTCCTCCCGGCCCCAATGACTATGAGCCTGCGCCCGGTGGGTCTCTCACCACCGTCAGCCGACCCGGCCAGGCCGAGAGGCATTCAGAGATGAAGCTGGCATTTTCCGGCTCCGCTCAATCACCCCTCTGTACTCTGGCCTCATTTGCATCTAATTAAGGGAATGAAAAGAGTCAATTAACGAGACCCACCGTCAACACAGGTCGAAAGGAAAGAGCAGGAAGAATTCTTCTGCCTTGCCCCTCCCCAAAAAAACTTGAGAGCAGAGGCTGATGGGAGGCTCCGGGTGGGGAGTGGGAATCCTACCACCCTCTTCCTTCGTTCCTTTTCCCCACAGTGTCTACAAGAGTTGGATGGATGAGGGAAGTCAGGAGTGCTGGGAAGGAGATGGACTGTGCCAACCCCAAGGCGACCAGCAAGGAGCTCCAGAGGACACCTGAGGCTCACTGAACTGGAGTCTATTTGCCCACCTCCAGCAAGATTCCTCCCTCAATCCTCCGGGCCAGGCCAGCGCCTCTCTCCCAAATGGACTGGCATGGAGAGAAGGAGCCTCCACAGTATCTCTGGGACTGCCATTTTGGCTTTCAAGAGGGATTCTTCCTTCGGTTTGACCTAAACTCCCCTTGCTGTCACCTGAGTTCTCTCCAAGTGGATCTGGATACAATTACAGTATTTGTTGTGCTTACTCTGTGCCAAGCACTGTCTGCCTGATGTGGCTGCAAGAGGCAGTGATGGGAAAGTGCAGGGTCAGTAATAATAAGAATAAGAATCATCATCTGTGGTGTTTGTTAAGCACTTAGTACAGCCAAGCACTGTACTAAGGCTGAGGTAGATACAGGGTCATCAGGTCGGGCACAGTCCCGGCACCACACGGGACTGGCAGCCTTAGTGGGAGGGAAAACAGATGAGGAAACTGAGGGACCAAGAAGTGAAGTGACCTGCCCAAGGTCACACGGCAGACAAGTGGTGGAGCCGGGAATAGGAACCAGGTTCTCTGATTCCGTGGCCTATGCTCATTCCACTAGGCTATGCTGCTTCTCAATATCCAGAGTCTCAGCCCAGAGTCCCTTAGTTTAGTCAGCTTCTGTCCCTGAGGCCTGCAAATGGGAGGAGGAGGAGAAGAAGGAGGAGTAAATATTTTTATGTCGTTCTTCCTCACTGGACTGTAACCTCCCTGAATCCATCTTTACTAAATTGTACTTACCCAAGCGCACAGTACAGTGCTCTGCACACAGAAAGCAATCAAGTTAATTGTATTTATTGAGTACTGATGGTGTATTCTGCATTAAGTATTTAGAAAATACTTACTCTATTTACTCTGCATTTAGAGAAGCTGCGTGGCTCAGCAGAAAGAGCCCGGGCTTTAGAGTCAGAGGTCATGGGTTCAAATCCCGGCTCTGTCAATTGTTAGCTGTGTAACTTTGGGCAAGTCACTTAACTTCTCTGTGCCTCAGTTACCTCATCTGTAAAATGGGGATTAAGACTGTGAGCCCCACGTGGGACAACGTGATCACCTTGTATCCCCCAGCGCTTTGAACAGTGCTTTGCACATAGTAAGCGCTTAACAGATACCATTATTATTATTATTATTATTATTATTATTATTAAGTGCTTGGGAGAATACAATATAAGCAGCTGGTAAATACCATTGCTTGATTATTCCATACTACCTAAGCACCTAGCACTGAACACTACACTAAGTGGCCACTACATAAATGCTATTGCTACAACTACTTGACCAAGAAGGAGATGGTAGGTAGTGGAGAGCCTGAGAGTTGGAACACAGGCAAGCAACCTTCTTGGTACCCACAGCTCCAGAGCCAAGCCAAGCCAAGCCAAACCAAGCCAAGCAGGCAATGATTTGCACCACGTATTTTGTGTCGTGTCCTGTGCTGCTGGCCGGATGCTCGGGGACTCTGAGGTCACCGGCTGGAGAAGGGATGGAAGAAGCCCAGGTCAGGGAATCAAGAGGTCTGGGTTCGAGTGCCAGCTCTGGCCCTAGCTTGCTGGGTGACCTTCAACGGTTCACTTCACCTCTCTGTTCCCCCTCTGTAAAATGGGGTGAATAATGAGCCTCTGCCTGTCTCACAGAGGCGTTGAGAAGGGAGAAGAGGATAACTGATGAGAAAGTGCAGCGGAAAAATTACAACTCCCTACATAGTTGGAGTGTTATTACCTGGCCTTCAAGAGATGTTTATTAGTAGTAGTAATAATGTGTGATACTCAGAGTGCCAGGACACCCCACTCAGGGGCTGAACCAACCCCCAGAGAATCTGGGCTTAGACAGCTGGTTGGAAGGGAGACAAGCAATGAAGGAAGACTAGATTGGCTACTTTCGGTGACCCACAGTGCCACTCCCTGCACACACACATACACACAACCCCCATCCATCATTATCTATGAACCATAATCTGGCCCTGGGGTCTCCCCCTACTCCAAAACCAGCCCTCCGAGCATTTGGAGTTCTCTTTCCAATATCGGCCTCCCCTCCAGCCCAGGTTCACAAAAGCAACTCATCAGGTTCAACTTTACAAACCCTTAGAAAAGTAAACATGAGCGTGTGCAAGAGTGCAAACACACACACACACACACACACACACACAGTACTCCACACCCCAGGGCTGGCTTTCTTATTATCCTACATACAGTTCATGCAATAAAGTTCTTTAATTAAAACATGAATATTTAAAATGATTCACAAGAGTGGCAACCCTCTCTCACCAGATGCAGGGAAGCAAACAGAGCAGGAAGAGAGAGATAGAGAAACAAAGAAAAAAATAAATAAGAAACCCAAGAACCAAACCCCTTGAAGCAGCAAAACTTAAGACAACAGAATGGGTATGTTTGGGCTGACTAGCCATCAGTGATTTAATTGTGGAAAGAGTGGCTTTTCCCCCGCTGACATCGGATGCCACTTGCAGGGGATGATGGGGGAAATGGGGATAGGGACGTAAAGATGATTAAAGCTTTAATTAAAATTGGATAGTGATTTGGGCTGGCTGTCTGCTGTGGCTGTTAGAACATGAGTCCCTCTACAGACAGAGTCATGCCCATGGGTTTGTGTCTCCGCTTGCGTGTGCATGTTTTCATTAAATAATAATGATGGTGGTGATGGTGATGATATTAATGGTGGTATTTGTTAAGTGCTTACTGTTTGCCCAGCGCTGTGCTAGGGTAGACATAAGATGATCAGGTCAGACATAGTCACTCTCCCACATGGGGCTTACGGAGCTGAAGAGGACAGGACTACAGGTATTTTTTCCCCATTTACCAATGAGAAAACTGAGGCACCGAGAAGTGAATTACCAAAGGTTACAAACCAGGCAAGGGTAGAGACAGGATTGTAACCCAGGTCTAGACCCCCAACACCCAAGGTCCACAATCTTTCTACTAGGCCACACCACTTTAGTGACTTTCCCAGGGTCACACAGCAAATCAGTGGTACAGCTGGGAAGAGAATATGGCTTTCTTCTCCCTTCCAGCTTCCTTCTCCCCCAGCTCCACAGCTCACACACCACCTCCTCTCTAGCCCGATTCTCTTCCTCAATGGTTCTTCCCCCCAACAGAGACGTGAGAACCCCTCCCACCTCAACACTCTCTGGGGTCTCTCTCCCCACCCCCCACTATTGGAGGCTCACACAAATCGCTAATCAGCAGATACTGCCCCAAGCCAGCCTGATAGAGCCTTGAACTTTCCATTATGCTTCCCAAAGAGTGAGCATCCCCCAGAGATATATTGTTTGCCTCCCGGGGAGGAGGAGGAAATGGGCCTCAACAGCCTCGGAAGGAGGCAGAAGTTTAAGTAGAGAAGAAACGTGGCTCAGTGGAAAGAGGCTAGGCTAGGGAATCAGAGGATGTGGGTTTCAATCCTGGATCCGCCACTTGCCTGCTGTGTGACCTTGGGCAAGCCACTTAACTTCTCTGTGACTCAGTTACCTCATCTGGAAAATGGGGATTAAGACTGTGAGCCCCACGTGGGACAACCTGATTACCTCGAATCTACCCCAGCGCTTAAAAAAGTGCTTGGCACATAGTAAGCACTTAATAAATACCATTATCATCATCATCATTATTATTAGAACTGCTAAGTGATTCCCAGAGTCTGCCCGGATGTCCCTGGATGGATGGATGGTCTTTTTTTCTTTTTAATGGTATTTGTTAAGCACATACTATGTGTCGAGCACTGTTCTAAGATCTGGGGTAGATAGAAGTTTACCATCAGGTTGGTCACCATCCCTGTCCCACATGGGGCTCGCAGTCTAAGTAGGATGGGGAGAGGGATTGAATCCCCATTTCACAGATGAGGAAACTGAGGAACAGAGAAGTTAAGTGACTTACCCAAGTCACATAGGAATTGGCAGAGTCAGGATTAGAACCCAGATCCTCTGACTCCCAGGCCTGTGCTTTCTCCACGAGGCCACATTGCTTCACAGGAGGGCATTTTCCCTCTTCCAGGATGGGCCCCAGGACTCAATGAGCTGAGAAGCAGACAGCCCCTTTAAGGACTCTGGCTCCTACTCTCTTCTCAGCTTCAACTTGCTGTGCAGAGGCACTTAACCTCTCTGGACCACCATTTGCTCATTGTGAGTAGCAGTATTTATCCCCTCCGCGGATGGAGAACCATGACTTCTGGATGCCCACTCCAGTGTAAAAGGGAGGAAAAATTTCCGGTGGAAAGAGCCAGGCTTGGGAGTCAAGAGAATTGGCTTCTAATCCAGACTCTCCATTTGCCAACTGTGTGACCTCGGGCAACTCACAACTTCTCTGGGTCTGTCTCCTCATCTATAAAATGGGGATTCAATTTCAGTTCTTCCTCCCTTTTAGACTGAGTGTATATGGGACCAGGACTGGGGATTATCTTCTATCAATCCTGGTGCTTGGCATAGAGTAAGCCCTTAATATCATCATCATTATTATTATGAAAGTTAGAAAAGGAGATTAATTCAGCAACCCTGCAGGTTAAGAGTCAAAATCTAGCCTCTATCATTGGCTTGCTGTGTGACTTTGGGACAGGTGCTTTCCCTCTCTGGTCCTGAGAATAAAGCTAACCTACAGCATGGCCAGTTGTGAGACAAAGCTGAAAATCAGGGATTGTCCAGCTGCAAAGCTCAGCAGCTGTGCCTGGAGTCAGAGATTCGGGTCCCCAGGCAGGACACTGGTGCTTTTATGAGGGAAAGGGATCAGCTCACGTGGACCGGAGCAGTGAGAATAAACATTGGCCCCCAGAGAAATCAGGCTGTAGGGCTCATGAGACACTTTTGTCTTTATTGCCTAGGCCCTGCACTTCCAGGAGAATGGGGTGGCCCGAGGCAATCTGGGGGCAGGAGGCAGCTGACAGGTGTAGTGCTGTTTGACAAGCACTTTTCAGGCTGGGTTAGGGTGTTGGCTCTTGAGAGTCTGTCACTTTCCTCCTGAGGGTGCTCATCATCCACTCACACTCGTCCCCCTTCGTTTCCCAAGCCAGTGAACCAATCTCCCCACTATGGCATGCTAAAACAACCAGGGGCTTCTCTGATGGGGAGGGCGAGAGGACAAGACCCAAGGGAAGAAATGTATTTGCTGTCACCAATACACACAAATCCACAGGCACACATGACACACACACACCTAGACACACCCCTTCCCACCTGCTCTCATAGCCAGAAAAGCCCCACACATTTATCACATGAAGGGGAGCCCATGTCTGCCTTGCAGACTAAAATCTGCCCCATTTTTGACCACTCACCTCCTGTTCCAAACCCCTAAGGTCCCCAACTTGGGACAGGTATCCTTCCCCTTCATACAGAGTCTTGGCCATGAGCCCCCTGGATTCAGGGTCCCTCAGCCTCCAGCTGAAATTCCTGGTTGCATGGACCACCCAAAAACTCCTCAGCCATCGGGTCCTGCCTCCGCTTGACCCCAACACCCCCCTTTTCTCTCCCCACTCCCTTGGCCCAGGCTATCTGCTCCCTCAAAACACAACCTATGCCGGACCCCGGACCCCCCTCCCCCCCCCCACCCCATTACCTACCTTCTGGAACGCCCTCCCTACTTCTCTTCTACACTGAATCACATTCCTCCCTCCCTTCAGAAGCCACTGAGGTCCCGCCTCCAGTAAACCTTTCTAGATTACTTCCACCTGACTCCAGTCTTTCCACCAATCCCCGTGGCACTTCCCAAGGTTCCCATGCAGTTGCAGTGGGGTGTGCTTAGGTTTATATCTTCGTTGTTGGTATTTGGATGTAAACCCACATAATCCAATTGCAGACCCCACTAACTCTCCCGCTCTAGATGTGCCTGGGCACCATGGAGACTTGTTTCTCTGCCAGTTTAGTCTTTCACTATCTTTTACTCATGGAAATGTCTCTTGGGCTCAGATAAAATCTCTTGGGCCAAAGAGCCAAATGTTTCACTCCCTGGACAAGACTAGATAAACCCCTATCCCAGCATTCAGCCTCCCCTTCCTCCCTCCCAGATACAGAATCCCCATATTCCAAGAGCAAGAGATCCTCTATTTAGAATACCTGGGCTGTCCCTCTGCTGCCCATCTGTTGAAGAACTTCTTTGTTAGCCTCATCAGAAGCCAGGGAAGGAGGAGGAGCAGCTGGCAACAACCTGTTATGTTACCATCGGTAACTCAGGAAAAGCTCTGGGGAGGAAGAACTTAGATCCAGCACATTGTTTCTCAAAAAAAAAAAAAAGTCCCAGCATGGGTGGAGTTTGGGTTTTCCCTCCACTGAGCTTCCCTAGCCTAGGGGTGTGTCCTCTTGCCCGCTACAAGCCCCTTAATAATAGTTATAAATTATGGCACTTGTTAAGCACTTACTATGTGCCAAACACTGTTCTAAGCACTGGGATAGGCAGAAGTTAATTAGGTTAGACACAGACCCTGTTCCACATGGGGCTCACACTTTTAATCCCCATTTTACAATGAGGTAACTGAGGAACAGAGAAATGAAGTGACTTGCCCAAAGTCATATAGCAGATGTGGCAGAGCCAGAATTAGAACCCAGTTCCTTCTGACTCCCGGGCCCGTGCTCTATCCACTAGGCCATGCTGCTCCTCCCTTCTGGAGGTTCACCAGCTCCTCCATTCCCAGGCAAAGGCCCTTTGTTATACTGACCAGCTACTGAAAGAGGGTTTGGATTATCTGTGGGTTTCAATGTTTGGCACACAATTAGCACGCAATAAATGCTTTGATTCATTCAGTTATCTGCACCTTCCCCATCACTTCTGGCTGCAGCCCGATCAACAAGCAAAACCCTGGTCCACTCAACAGAGAATAAGTGTGGAAACATGACTGCCCCAAGGGGTCTCCTGCCCCATCCCATGGTCTTGATGCCCATGGGCAGCTACCAGGTTTGGTCACTCTGAGTGGAGCCCAGTAAGCACAGTGGTGGGAGTTGAAGCCAGTCAGTCAATCTATCCCAGGCTTCCCTTGCTCATCTCATCCCTGAGCCTCTAGGACACGGCTGGAAGCTGGAACAAGCCTCAGAGAACTGGCCAACCTCCTCCCCTGCCTCCCCCTTTTCCTGGTCTGGCCAAATCTGCTGTTAGTTTGAGCTTACTCGGCCGCCCCCCCACCCCCGCCACCACTCTGGCAGTTGACCCCCCACCCCCACCCTGCTCTAGGGCCAAGGCCAGGCTTTATGACCCCTTGTGGTTTGGGAGGGGGTTTGTCTCCGACCCCACCTGCACCAGTCTCTCCTTTTCTCCTTCCATTCTCTCTGATCCCAGGATCCTCCCAGCATCCCTCTGATCCCAGAAGCCCCCCGACCACCCCATTAACCTGATCTCAGTATCCCCCTCCACCATCACCCTGGTCCCAGGATTTACCCCTCCTACCTCTACCATTGCTCTGATCCCAGGATTCCTCTCCACCATCACTCTGATCCCAATATCCCCCCTCATTATTCTGCACTCAGAATCCCTCTCTCCATGGCTCTTATCCCAGGATCCCCCCAACCACTGTCCCTCTGATCCCAGGAACCCCCCTGCCCTTTGCTCTGATCCTTTGATTACCCTCCACCATCACCTTGATCCCGGGATTTCCTTCCATCCCCACCCTATTGCTCTGATTACAAGATCTCCCCACTCCTGCCCCATTCCTGGCCCTCCTGGGGATTCTGCCATGCAGTCTTCCTCCTGAGCTCTGGGGCTCAACCCTCTCAGCAACCTGGGGTCTCTGTGTTTACTGCCCACCTGCCCCAAGATGGTCCCTCCCTCCCTGATCCAGGCCTGTACTCCCACCCACCCCCGTCCCCACCACAAGATCACTCCCCATCTCCACCAAGTTAATCCAGAGGTCAGGGATCCAGGCTTTCCCTCCCCTACCCCCAGTGGGGCTCCTCCTTCTGGCCCCACCAGGATGGATGCTCCTTACTGCCCTGTACCCTGGGGTGGGGGGCGATGAGAGGGGCAAGAGCAGAACCAGCCACCTCCTCCCCACCCCTCCGCTCAGGTCATCCCTGTGGGCTTCACCCCAACCCTGCCCGATGGTTTCTGGTGAGGATCCTTGTCCTCACCAGCAAGGGGGTCACCCCCAGGAGCACTTCCTGGCCATCCCCAGTCCCTTGGTCTGACCCAGGCCCCCCTCCCGGGAGGTGGGACTCACCAGGCAGGCGGTCTCCATCCCGATCCCTGGTCAGGCTGGTGAGACAGTTCTCGGGGGCCACTCCATCCTTCGGGCAGTCCCCGTCCCGGCCGGGGGGCCCAGGCGCATCAGCCCCAGAGCAGGAGCAGGGTGTCTGCATGATCCCACAGGGGTGCGAGCTGTGGCTGCCATCCAGGCACGAGTCCAGCCACTTGCACAGCATCTGGCAGGCCGCTCGGCTGGGCCCGCGGTTGCCCACCACCAGGTACTCCACCGAGAAGTCTCGCCCCTGCGGTCTGGCCCGTTCTCCGGGACGCCCAGGCCCCGGGCCTTGCTGCTTCATCTGCAGGAACTGCTTTCCGGCCTGCAGGAAGGCGACGCGCGTGGACGGGTCGCACAGCCTCAGCGCCTCATCGAAGCTCTCCATGCCCAGGTAGGTACGTGTGGACTCCAGGAACGAGTCGTACTGGAAGGTGCGCACGGGAGGAGGCCCACACGGGCCGCCCGGCTTCACCACCTTCAGGTACAGGGTGTAGCGCCGCGGGTCCGGGTTCTGCAGGGTCCAGGAGCAGCGAGATGCGTTCAGGGGAAACACGGCCAATGAGGAGAAGTAGCCGAAGAACTTACCCTGGACCAGGGCGGCGCACGGGTCCGGCCCGGGGTCCGGGGAGCCCGCCGCTGTCCAGGCCAGGGAGAGCAAAGGAGACACCCTAAGCAGGCTGAGGGCGAAGGCGACATTCCTCATCCTAGGTCTCTGGTCCTCTGGGATTCCAAGAGATCGTCAGGCAGCGAGCAGATCCTGGACATAACAGGGGCCAGCGAGGGGGCGGGCCTGGGGCCAGGGGTGCAGGAGGCTCAAGCCACAGCCCTCCCCAAAGCCATTGCAGATGGGCGCCCCCTTGGCCACCACCACGGCTCCTGGAAGGGCACAGAGAACAGAGAGAAGATGAGGTTAATAATAATAACATTTATGGTATTTCTTAAGCGCTTACAATGTGCCAAGCACTGTTCTAAGTGCTGGGGTACATACAAGGTAATCAGGTTGTCCCACATGGGGTTCACAGTCTTAATCTCCATTTTCCAGATGAGGCAACTGAGGCACGGAGAATTTAAGTGCCTTGCCCAAGGTCATGCAGCAGACAAGTGGAGGAGCAGGAATTAGAACCCACGTTCTCTGATTCCCAAGCCCGTGCTCTTTCCACTAAGCCTAATTGTTATGGTATTTGTTAAGTGCTTTCTACGTGCCAGGCACTATTCTAATCGCTAGAGTAGGTACAAGATAATTGGGTTGGACACAGTCCCTGTCCCACATAGGGCTCACAAAATTAACCAATCTTAGAACTCGGAGGGCAGGGATCCAGTGTCAACAGGGCCATCAGCACGTGGGCGTCTCCCTCACATGCCCAATGTGGGCGGCTCGCCCACACGGTCACCACGGCCTGGGGTTGCCCTGCTCTGTCCTGTCTCTCCTTCCAGCTGTGGGGGTGGGGGAGCAGAGGAGGGACGGGGCCAGGATTGGGGGCCCAGGCAGACACCGAAGCCTCCCTTGGAGGTTGCCAAGTGGCCTGGCTGTGGCTCTGGAAGATGGAGCAGGAGCTGGAGCGGACAAAGGCAACTAGGATGAGTGAAGAGCAAGGTGGGGAACGCTTTTCTACACAGGACACAATGAAAAACCTAGGTAGGGCTCTTTGGTGTGGAAGGATGGTGGTTGAGGAGAACCGATCATCCTTCCTGGTCCAAGTCCTTGAAGGTGAACAGGGGCAGACACCGGAATCTGATTGTTCCCCAATTTCCACTCCATCAGGATGAGGGACCCTCTTTAGATTTTGAGGGGTGGACCTTTGCCCAGCAGGGGGTAAGCAGGTGGAATGCATTGCCACTTGCCTGCTGCTTGACCTTGGACAAGTCACTTAGCCTCTCTGGGCCCCAGTTTTCTCCTCTGTAAAGTGAGGCTTTCTGCTTACCATGCCTCTTAGACTGTGAGCTTCATGCTGGGCAGGAACTGTGTCTGATCTGATTGTCTTGTATCTTCTCCAGGGTTTAGCACAGTGCTTGGCTCAAAGTAAGCTTTTAACAAAACCCACACTTACTTTCATTATTCTTCCATCCCCAAGAAGGGGATTTCACAATTTTTCTCTCTTCCCTGCTCCCGATTCAGAAGTCCCTCTCCACCCCTTCATCCTTCTGCCTCCACCAGCTTTCAGCCACACACACTGAACCCTTTCCCTCAGGTTCCTTTGAGAACAGTGAGCCGATGTCTAGCTAAAATCCCACCTCAAAAATGGGCAGAGTCCGGGGCAACCAGCAGCCAGACAGAAACCACCATGGGGAACCCCTCCAGGATTCCCACTATAAGTGCCTCAAAGACATGATCATACCTACTAACTATATTGTATTTTCCCAAGAAGTTAATACATTGCTCTGCACATATTAAGTGCTCAATAAATACCGTTGGTTGATTGCTGCCAGAAGGGAAACTCAACCTATTAATTGTATTTATTGAGCATGCAGAGACCTGAACTAAGCACTTGGGTAAGTAAAGTTGGGAGACCTGATCCTTGCCCACAAGGACCTTATAGTCTAGAGGGTGATCCTTTGGCTGGAGATCCATGTTTGGGGCCGGGGGGCGGGCGGGGGGTGTCTTCTTTCAAAGAAGATGGTAATGCACTTTTCACAATGGCTTTGTCCCTCTAAATGCTCTTTTAATTCTCCATTTTGGGCCACCCACCTGCTCCCTGTTGCTTTTCTGCTGGGAGGAAGGGACCATGGGCCATTCAACCTGTGCCGCGGGTCAGGGTGAACATTCCTCAGAAGATGAACTCGAAAACCTGGGTTCCCTCCCTGCTGCTTGCATCCCTCCTGTGGTTTCCTGCCTCCCACTGGGGCGCAACCTATGCTGCTCCCTGAGCCTTTTCGGCTCTCTGCCAGGAGTCCCTCCTGCTCTCTGCTCTGTTCTACTTCACACTGCCTGTTCCACTCCAGCACATATGGCTTGCTTGCAGTCTGGACTGTCCTCCCTCTCCCTTATCCCTTCCCTTCCTATCAGGTCTTCCACCTAGAACAGTTGCCCTGCTAAATCGATCAATCAATGGCATTTATTGAGGTTCTACTCTGTGCAGAGCACTGTACTAAGCACTTGGGAGAGTGCAATAAAAGTAGTGGACACAGTCCCTGCCCTCAAGAGTTTACATTCTAGAGGGTGGGTGGGGGAGAGATGGAATTTACAACCTGCTTCCTTCTTCCCACCCTCGATTCTCTGCAGCAGTTTGGGGCCACTTCCTCCAAGAAGTCTTCCCCGATTCACTCTCCACTCTGCCAGCCCAGCTCATTGCCAGCCCGCTCCCTTAATTCCTTCCTGTCATCACTGCAGCTCTAGTTTTGCCAGTTTCGACTGGTTTTGTCTCTGCCTGTTGGCTTTGTGTCCCCTAGCAGTCTGGCTGCTCTCTGAGGGCAATGTCCAGTGTGTTCTCCAACAGGAACTTCAGGCGCCTACTACCGGGATCCTCTCCTGAGGCATCCCAGAACCGAAGACTCTCTGTGGTAGTTTACGATAGTCTCCGTGGAGGCAGGGGGATAGCCTGGATGACTCCCCACAGCCCCTTTGGTAACTCTTTCAGATTTAGTTGCGAGGCTCCTCCTGGCGGAGGTGAGAGATGCCTACTAGACTTGTCCAACTCCTCTCCTCATCACCTCACCCACCCTCCCGCTGCCTCTTCTGCATGCCCATCACTCCCAGTTCCCAGCCCCCAACAACCCCATCCACTCTTCCCCATCCACTCTTCCCCGCCCAGTGCCAACCGTGGGCCTGGCCTGCCTGGGCCCAGGGCTGGGGTGGGGAACACAACCGGCCTGTGTCCCCCTGCCAAAGCCGGGGAGAGGGCAGGCTGTGTGTGCCGCCAGCTGGACCTGCATTCATCAGAGCCCGCCCCGCACTGCCAGAGCCCTGGGCTGGAGCCGTGTGAGCTGGGGACACGGACAGCCCCGGAAACAGCCTCCCGTGGCCTCCTCTGGGGTGGGGGCAGTGACGGCACTCTGGCTGGAGTGACCCCTCCCCCGGCTCTAGGCTCCACCCCTGCTCCGGATCCTGGGGAACAAGATGTGGCTAAGATGAACCGGCCTGTCCCCTGTCTTGAACTCAGCTCTCCTTCCTGGGGCCCAGGGACCCCCGGTTAGAATAATAGTAATGATGATGGCATTTGCTAAGCGCTTACTATGTGCAAAGCACTCTTCTAAGCACTGGGGGGGGGATGCAAGGTGATCAGGTTGTCCCACGTGGGGCTCACAGTCTTAATCCCCATTTTACAGATGAGGGAACTGAGGCTCAGAGAAGTTAAGTGACTTGCCCAAGCTCACACAGCAGACATGTGGCGAAGCCGGGATTAGAACCCATGACCTCTGACTCCCAAGCCCCTGCTCTTTCCACTGAGCAACACTGCTTCCCATGCTTAGAAGCTTAGAAGCATAGTGGGGGATCTCAGACCACACTGGGCTTCAGGAGCAAGTCTCCCCAGGTTCCCTTGTCTGGAATGAGCTTCTCTTTCAGCTGCCACCATCCGGAGTAGCTTCCGGAAGAGGAGACCGAAAAGATTAGGACTCAAGGAAAGATGGAGGTGGAGGGCCAACAATGTGGAAATATACAGAGCCCAGGGAGGGTGGGAGCAAAATGGACACATTCAATGAATCATGTTTATTCAGTACTTACTGCAGGCAGAGCACTGTACTAAGTGCTTGGGATTGTGCAGTATAACAGAGTTAGTAGAGAGGTTCCCTGTCCACAGTGAGTTTACAACCTAGAAGGACCGCATTGGAATTTGAGGTGTAAGGTTCAAAACCAGCAACAGCAGTGTGGCCTAGTGGAAAAAGCATGGGCCTGGGACTCTGAAGGACCTGGGTTCTAAACCCGGCTCCACCACCTGCCTGCCGGGAAATCTTAGGCAAGTCACTTAACTTCTCTGAGCCTCAGTAACCTCATCCATAAAATGGGGATTAAGACTGTGAGCCACAATGGGGGCAGGGACCGTGTCCAACTTGATTACCTAGTATCTACCCCAGTGCTTAGAACATTGTCTGGAATTTAACAAATGCCATTAAAAAAAAACCCCAAAGCACCCAACCAAACAAACCGAAACAACAGGAAGCACACAAATGAACCCAGTGATGGTGGTTACTTGGCTAATGGACAGAGATGGACAACTTTATCCCTAAAGTCCTCAGCCTGCTCCAAGCTTGTCTTTTCTTTGTCCCTGTTCAGGACACAGCCAAGCCCGTAGTGTGGGCAATACCAGTAAGGTGGTCTCACCCGGGCTAGCCAATGGGGCTCACCCTCAGGACATTTGTAGACCCAGAGAGCACTGATGAGTAGGCAAGAGGGGATTGCAGGAGGGGCCTCGGAGAAGTAGCGTGGCTTAGTGGAGAGAGCCCAGGCTTGGGAGTCAGAGTCAGAGCAAGCAAGAAGGAGATGCTCTGTCCCTGGCATTCCACATAAGGTCATTGCCAAGCCTGAAGGGACAGGGAGGGGAGTGGGAAAATGGGCAAACCAGAGCAGCACAGGAGCCCCAGGGCTCAGAGTGATTTGGGGGAAGTGTGGGGGCAAGAGAGCACCACTGGGACAATTTTATCTATACCATCGGATCAGAGTGCTTGGAGATCGTGAGACCTTGACAGGATTCTCCCAGAAGTGGCCTAGAGGGCCAAATGGAGAGGGGAAGGCTGGCGGGGAGCCATTGTTTACTCTTTCCCCAGCTTCACCATTTAATTACCCGCCAATTACCGTCTTCACTGGGTAACTCTGTGATCATGTCTGTCATCTAACCACAGTGCGGGTTGCAGAGTAATTGGTTTCAGGAACGAAGAGTAATTACCATCGCAATCCCAGGCAAAACCACAGTCCCCAAGCTGGGCTAACAAGGAAACCCGACTCAATTCCTGCCAGGGCCTGGGCAGCGATCTGGGGGTTCAGGGCTATCCAGGCAGCTCCCTCCCTTTCCTCAAAGATGAAATGTACCCTTCTCTTCATTATCCAGGGCAGATCCTCCAAAAGTGGGTTATCCAAGTCCTTTCCTTCTTCTCCTTCTCCAGACCCACCTTGCTCTGCTCCGTGTGGGTGAGAAATGGGAGAAAAGGGGAAAGTGAAATGAATCCATCTGGGTCCTTGTGAACAGTCCCCGTCAGAGCTTTTGTGGGGGCGGGCAAGAAGAAACAGAATTCTAAACTGAGGTATTAGATTATCGGAGGGTTTCAGTGATCCTCGCTTTTCTCAGCCCTCATCCAGCTGGCTGAAATTATTCCAGTGACCCTAGGACAACTGGCTCTACCTTCTAACTTAGTATCATCCTGGGCTGGGAGTCAGGAGACCTGGAAGATCATCCTGGCTCCTCTGTTGACTTGCTGGATGGCTCTGGGTAAGTCATTTAACCTTTCTGGACCTCAATTTTCTCATCCCTGATGGATGAATGTGGTGGGAAAACAGAAGGAGGTGACTCTTTTGAGATCTTGAGAGATAGTAGTAGAAATTCAAGGAATAGTGATAAAGGGGTGAAGTAATGATGATAGTGGAGATGGTGGCGGTGATGATGAGGATAATGATGGTAGATAGGTGGGGGGGTGAGAATGCCTAAGATGATCATTGTGATGAGAATAGTTGTGGTGGTGAAGGTGATATTGATGATGATGAATATGATGATGATAAAGATGAATATGATGGTGGTGTTGGTCCTGATGATGGTGGTGATGATAATGGGAAGTAGCATGGCTTAGTGGCAAGAGCACAGACTTGGGAGTCAGAGGTCATGGGTTCTAATCAGACCTCCTCCATTTGTCAGCTGTGTGACATGGGGCAAGTCACTTTACCTCTCTGTGCCTCAGTTACCTCATCTGTAAAACGGGGATGAAGACCGTGAGCCCCACGTGGGGCAACCCGATTACCTTGTATCTACCCCAGCACTTAGAACAGAGCTTGGCACAGAGTAAGTGCTTAACAAGTACCATTATTATTATTATTGTTATGATGGGGATGGCGGTGATGAGGATTATGATGGTTGAGATGATGATTATGATGCTGCTGGTGGTCTGGATGGTGATGACGATAATGATAATGAAAATAATAACAATAATAATAATGTTGGTATTTGTTAAGCGCTTGCTATGTTCCAAGCACTGTTCTAAGTGTTGGGGGGGATACAAGGTAATCAGGTTGTCCCACGTGGGGCTCACAGTCTTAAAAAAAAAATCCCCATTTTATAGATGAGGTAACTGAGGCACAGAGAAGTTAAGTGATTTGCCCAAGGTCATACAGCTGACAAGCGCCAGAGAGGGGATTAGAACCCACGACCTCTGACTCCCAAGCCCAGGCTCTTTCCACTGAGCCACGCTGCTTCTATAATGATGACAGTGTTGATGGTGCAGGGGATGAGGGTCTTGACAGTGATGACGATGATAGAGGTATTGGTGGCAATTGCGATGATTCAAGTTTGAAACAAGAATTGGGGGTCTGTTCTCCACAGACTTCAGGCCCAGAGGTGGGTCAAGGGTGAGATACTCTGATACTCTGATAATCCCACACCCTCCGCTCCTCTGCCGCTAATCTCCTCCCTGTATCTCGTTCTCGCCTGTCCTGCCGTCGACCCCCGGCCCCCGTCCTCCCCCTGGCCTGGAATGCCCTCCCTCCGCACATCTGCCAAGCTAGCTCTTTTCCTCCCTTCAAAGCCCTACTGAGAGCTCACCTCCTCCGGGAGGCCTTCCCAGACTGAGCCCCCTCCTTCCTCTCCCCCTCCTCCCCCTCCCCATCCCCCCTGCCTTATCTCCTTCCCCTCCCCACAGCACCTGTATATATGTATATATGTTTGTACATATTTCTTACTCTATTTATTTTACTTGCATATATTTATTCTATTTATTTTATTTTGTTTATACGTTTTGTTTTGTTGTCTGTCTCCCCCTTCTAGACTGTGAGCCCGCTGTTGGGTAGGGACCATCTCTATATGTTGCAAACTTGTACTTCCCAAGTGCTTAGTACAGTGCTCTGCACACAGTAAGCATTCAATAAATATGATTGAATGAGTGAATGAATGAATGAATATTATATTCCCAACTAATGCTCTGCTCGCAACAGGGCTCACCTTCTGGACATTTGTAGACACAGAAAGCACTGATAGGTAGGCAAGAGGGGGCTGCAGGAGGGGTCTCGGAGAAGTAGCATGGCTTAGTGGAGAGAGCCCAGGCTTGGGAGTCAGAGGATGTGGGTTCTAATACTGGCTCCACCCCTTGTCTGCTATGTGACCTTGGGTAAGTCACTTAACTTCTCTGTGCTTCAGTTACCTCATCTGTAAAATGGGGATTAAGACTGTGAGCCCCACGTGGGACAACCTGATTACCTTGTATCTACCCCAGTGCTTAGAACAGTGCTTGGCACATAGTAAGCACTTAACAGATACCATCATCATTATTATTATCCTTACAGCACTAGGCCACTGTCACTGTCACTCTTCTGCTCTCTCCTTAATGGCTCACCCTCTGTTCTCCTATCAGCTTCTCAGCTCCAATCTTCACCGGATCCTAGATTTTCAGAGCTGGAAGGGACTTCAAGAGGTCATCTTGCCCAGCCCCCTGCTTCCAGGCTGGTGAATGACTTTCCCAGCCAGGAGAGATGGGTGTCTGATTTTTCCTTAAAGGTTTCTAGGAGCGGAAACTCCACACCTTCCCTCAAGTGTGTGTTTAAGCTGACCTGTTTAGGGGAGGAATGCTTCCATACTCCTATCTCTGATACACTTTTGCTTGCCACTTACAAACCCAAGTATGAACAAACACACATAACACACAAAGGCCCACACCTCATACAAACTCAAATGGGGAAGTAGCGTGGCTCAGTGGAAAGAGCCCGGGCTTTGGAGTCAGAGGTCGTGGGTTCGAAACCTGGCTCCGCCAACTGTCAGCTGTGTGACTTTGGGCAAGTCACTTCGCTTCTCTGGGCCTCAGTTCCCTCATCTGTCAAATGGGGATGAAGACTGTGAGCCCCTTATGGGACAACCTGATTACCTTGTATCTACCCCAGCGCTTAGAACAGTGCTTTGCACATAGTAAGCGCTTAACAAATACCAACATTATTATTAAATGTAGCCTGTTGGAAAGAGCACAGGCCTGGGAGTCAGAAGACCTGGGTTTTCATCTTGGCTCTGCCACTTGTCTGCTGTGTGACTTTGGGTAAGTCACTTAACTTCTCTGTGCCTCAGTTATCTGTAAAATGGGAATTAAGACTGGGAGCCCCATGTAGGACATGGACTGTGTCCAAGCTTGTTCCCGACGCTAGCATTTAATACAGTGCCTAGCACATAGGAAACACTTAACAAAATACCATTAAAGAAAAGCACGGGTACACTCAGATTCATGCAACTCACATCACGGTCTCACTCCTACACCTCTTTAACCCGATGTATAGGCACACACACGAGCACACACACACACACACACACACACACACACACGCGCGCGCACACACACACACACACACACACACACACACACACACACACACACACACACACACAGGCCTACCAGCAGCTCTCAGTTTTGCTCAAACATAAAATCCTTGACCTGGAGACTCACCCCAAAACACTCACAGCCCCAAGCACCCACCCAGAGTCTCGGCAACTTTTCCCCTCTGGGAAAACCCTAACATTCCACCTCCTCTTCTCCGCGACTGTCAAGGCCTCAGTCTCGGGGTCTCAGCCCGTTCTCCAGACCACCCTGACCGCCAATCACATCCCAACAGACGGAGACAAAAGCAGCTCTGTCACCCGGCCCCAGACGGCCTGAATAGCCCCGTGTTGATTGGAGGCTGGCAAACAGAGCCATCTTGTGTAGAGTCTGAAAGGCAGGGCTCGGAGGCAGGAGGGGGCAGGGAACAGAGAGAGATGCCGATGAGGAGGAAAGAAACATTACGGGTTCAAGATCGCAGAGAGCAGGCGTCCCTTCCCGGCTGAGCCTCTCCACTAGATAACTGGGCTGTGCCGCTCTTGGTGAGGAGCAGAGTTGGGCTGGAGCCTTCTTCCTGCCCTGGCACTACCCAAGGTCAGAGGGTAGTCCTGATAGAGAGTGGACCGGGATGGGTGGGAAAACAGAAGGGATAACCTGAACTGGCTCCCAACATAATGGAAGCAGCGTGGCTTGGTGGAAAGAGCCTAAGCTTGGGAGTCAGAGGTCGCGGTTTCTAATTGCAACGCTGCCACTTGTCAGCTGTGTGCTCTGGGCAAGTCTCTTCACTTCTCTGGGCCTCAGTTACCTCATCTGGAAAATGGGGATTAAGACTGTGGGTCCCACGTGGGACAACCTGATTACCTTGTATCTACCCCAGCACTTAGAAGAGTGTCTGGCATATAGTAAGTGCTCAACAGATACTATGATTATTATTATTATTATTTATAATGCCAAGAGTCATCTGGGACCCAGAATCCCTTGGGACCCAGGCTCTCTGGGCAATGGAGTTCTCTGGTCTCAGAGGAGGAATGGCAGGTGGGTTGGGCAGCCATCCTCTGTTTCCTCACGGATGGAACAGGAGGAACTGGGCTACCACTGCTGCAGCCAGAGGGACTAAAGTTAGACTTCAAAGGACAGGACTCCAGAACAGGCCCCTGAGGGATGATATGGAGTCCGTTTCCTGGAGGAAGAATTCACCATCTGATCACGATGGCTATGGTGCTGCCCTGCCTCGGTGCAGGGGGATGGATGAAATGACTTCCAAGGCTCACTGTGGGCTGGGAACATGTCTACCAACTCTGTTGGATTGTCCTCTCCCAAATGTTTAGTACAGAGCTTTGCACACATTAAGCGCTCTTGATGATGATCATGAAGATGATGAGAGGAGGAGGAAGAGGAGTCCTTCAGATGCTTGGAAGCCATTGTTCAGATCTCTCCCCCAGCCTTCTCCTCTCCAGATCAATTCATCCCTGTTCCAATAATCTTGTCTCAGAGATATGACTTTGCCAGATTCTCCCCAGGGACCAAAGCCAAATTTCCAGTGGTTCCTTCCCATAGAGGAGTGGGGTGAAGACTCACTGTATCAGGAAGGGAAACCCTTCAGCGGTCTTCCTCTGAGAAAGAGAGAGAGCTGGGTGGGAGAGATGGCGAGGGACACGGAGACAGTGGGGAGTGAGATGGAGAGACAGGGAAAGAGTATGCAGGGTAAGACATGTGAGCAACCTGCTGGGCATGATTCCTACCTTAATTCACATGCTGCTCGGCAAGATTTCTTAGTTGCTTATCAAAAGGGAAAAATCCTCTTTGTTTCCTCCAGGTGGTGTAAAATCCTTATCATTTCCATTAATGCAGGCCTGTCCAACCCACACTTAACAGCAGGCCTGCTTGTGGGTTCCTCTGATTCCCCCAAAGCTGCCGAGGAGACAGTTATGAGATTGCTGCCGTAGTGCAGTGCAGCCCTCACCCAGTGGAGAGGGCTCGCAGAGCAGAGATGACCTGAGCGGGCTGGATGTTGGAACCCCAAAGCTCTGGAAATGAGAAAGTATCGCCCGTGGCACCTTTCTCCCTGGACTAAAGTCCTGGGTGGTGGCGGGGAGGGGGTGCTGCCCAGGGGTCACTAGATTCCTAAAAAAGGGATGGCACCTCTCCTGAGATGTGCCCACTTCCAAGTCACCAGGGTCGTGGCAGGAGTAGTGTGGCTGAGTGGCTAGATCATGGGACTGGGAGTCAGAAGGACGAAGGTTCTAATCCCAGCTCCACCACTTGTCTGTTGTGTGACCTTGGGCAAGTCAACTATCTTCTCTGTGACTCAGTTACCTCATCTATAAAATGGGGATTAAGACTGTGATCCCCTTGTGGGACAGGGATTGCGTCCAACCAGATTAACTTGTATCTACCCCAGTACTTAGAGCAATGCTTGGCAACGTGGTAAGTGTCTAACAAGTACCATAATTATTTATTATTAGTATCATTATTATTATTATTATTGTGGCAGGAGACCGGGCTCTCCTGGTCTGCAGAATGCCGATTGTGACAGGGAATAGGAAGACCACTGACACCCACTATGGCAGAGGGCTCTGTCCCAGCATTCAGCCCAGGCTGGGCTAGAAGCCCTGGACTGACCCCTGTCTTCCCTGTCCTTTGGCAGGGGCTGGAGCAGCTGCTCCCCCACAGCCCCCCATCCTCTGTTACAGTTCTGCTTCTCCTTCTCCCTCCCTGCTCCCACCTGTCCTCAGGGACAGCTCAGTGTCCGCGTTGTCCACCTCCCCTGCTGACCCAGCTTCTGCTCTTCCCTGACCTTCACAGTCACCGCTCTGTTCCTTCCTGGCTGCCAGGACAGGCCGGCTGTCCAGCCCCAGCTGGCCTCTTCTCCTGATCTCCTGACCTCCTAACCTTCACAGTCATGGCTCTGTCCCCTCACCCCCACCCCCACCCCGACACCCTGCTTCCAGGGCTGACCAGCTTGTCCAGCCTCAGCTGGCCTCCTCTCTTGTTCCCCTGAGGCAAAGCACATTTCTGCCCCCTATTCACTCTCCCCACCTCCTTGAGGAAGGCTTTCTGAGCAGAGAACAGACTGGGGGCTCCTGGTCCCCCTTTTCTCCTGCTGTCACTAAAGCCCCCCTCTCTCTCCTCTATGTCTCCAACTTCTGCTGGCCCTCCAGCAACAGAGACATCCTAGCCCCAACTCTGTGGCCTCTGGGCCTTCACAGTGTTAGAGCAGAGCAAGAAGAGGTGCTCCAAGATAAACAGAGGCACCCACCCCCTCGCCCCCAGGTAGAAAGAGCAAGGCTGTTTTGGCACTCTGTGGCTCTTTAATGTTTGGAGCTAAAAATGGATCTGATACTGGGACTTTGAATGGAGGAGATAGTGATCAGGAGAAGAAGAAAGGGGAAAAGAAGGATAAAAAAGGAAGAGGAGGAAAAGAGAAGGAATGAAGAACAGTGAGTCTTGGGATTTGGGTAGCGGTTTTCCTCCAAACTTTTCAATTTGTTTTTAATATAAGTTATCTCACGTGTTCTCAATCTACCCTCCCTCAAGCTGAGCAGAAGCTGATGTTGCAGTTCTCCCCAGTCTACAGAGTCGGGGAAGTTGAGACCCAGAAGGATTGAATGACTTGTCCCAGAAGTCATGTAGCATGAGATTTCCTGGCTCCCAGCCCTGAACTTTTACCTCATATCAAACTACCTAGGATGCTCTTCTGGCTAGAGGCAAAGGATTCTGGGCCACTTATGTCCCTTGCAGATGTCAGACACCCAGAGCCTGTGCCATCACATGTGCTACTGAGGGCTCACAACATCACACAATAACATCACATATACGGTATTGCAGAAGTCCATCTGAACCCCCTCTCTCACTCCCACCCGCCACATCTAAAGGGTTTTCCCAAGGGGAGCCCCGACACCTCACCAAACCAAATTGTTCCACAGCTGTGGAGCTTCCCTCCCAGGTCTGCCAGAGCACTGGAGGAGGGCCACATTTGACTCTGCTCCCTGAGACCAGGGTGGAGGAGAGGGTAGCGCAGGGGCTGAGTTCCCAACAGACATCTATGGGCAGGCCAGAAGCTCTGTTTGAGGCAAGGAGACATGCTGTGAGGGACATAGGGACTACAGTTCCCACAATGCTGTGTTCTTACTGCTTGACCACAGGTGGGGCAGAGCTGGGGTCCTCCTCCAGTATCCCTTCGAAACAACTGGAAAACAGCCATTAATCCTCTCACCACAGTGAGCCCCACTGCAATCACCCATCTTAAAAGGAACTCTGAATTTAGAGACTTGTCCTCAGTGGGAGGCCAAACAGGTAAGGTCGTTGATCACTTTACAAGGGTATTTCAGAGAGGGGGGTGGGGGATGGGGCTGACCTGGTTGTATCTGAGGCCAATCCAGGCCTGGATGAGAAGGATTGGGAAACCTCCCAGCAGCAGGGTGAGGGGTAAGGATGCATAGTAGATGAACTGCTATTCCCTTGAGGGCCAGGACTGTGCCTTCTTCTCTTTCCTTATCCCTCCTGGTATCATCCAGTACAAAGTAAGTGTATGTATGTGTCCTAGTGTCCTGTCTTTCCCATCAGACAGTTGGACCTTCAAGAACAGGGACTATCTCTTGCCTCCCTCCATTTTTCTTCTCCATCACCCAGCTGGGAGTTCTAGTTCATCTGTTTCTTGTATTCATTGAGAGTCTACTGTGTGCAGAGGACTGCACTAAGCACTTGGGCCTGGTATATAGTAAGCACTTAGCAAATACCATCATTATGATTATTTACTTGGGAGACTGCAGTAGTTTGACATGATCCCTGCCCTTGGGGAACTTACAATCTGTCTGGGGAGACAGACACTAGACTAAATTCCAGGTAGGGAATAATTGAGTATAAAGAGAAGGACTTAAGCATCAGATGAGGTTGTGAGTACCTAGCCTCTGGGACAGGCTGGTGATGACTTCCTATCTGACTGCCTGGCAGGGGAACAGCTGGGTGATGTCATTGCCCTGTAACTTCCAAGGAAGTGAATCCTCACAGCTTGAAGGAGCAGCAAGTTTTCCAAGGCCTCAAGAGGTCTCTTCTCCCCTGTGCCTTAGTTTCCAATCTGGACATTCAATAAGCTGATTCCCCCTCTCACTTCTGTGGCAATTTGGTGAAGGCAAGAGTGCCCTATCCACCCTGCCTGTTTCTCTGAGCAAGACGCAAAATAGAGATGAGATACGATGGTGACCATGAGGTCATTTCCTACTGAGGCACAATGGCAGCCACAGAGACACTTCTTGTTGTTGGAGATCACTGAGGTAAATCTCTCAGCCTGATGCACCAAGAAGGGATGCGGTATTTATAGAAAGAGAAATGGCATCTGTAGTTACTCTGCTGAGGCTATGAATTGCAAAGACTCCTCATGCCTCAGGCTTTATTCCTGTACTATTTATTTTTTATTATTTGTTGAGCAAATATGATTTTTTATCATTCAGTGACAGTCCGTGCTGATCTGTACAAGACATTTAATAATCGCCATCATTTCGCCTTCTGCGACTCTTCCTCCTCAGGCCCCGGGCATCTTCTCTTGAGGATCTGGATGTTAGGGGCTGATTGTCCCCATGCCCCGATCAGTAAAGCCAGGTCCTAGGTCTTACACTCCAACTCGACAAACTTCCTGCTGCCCACCTCACTTACTGCACCCACTGACAGGCTGGTTCCCCTCTCACTATCTCTTCACCAAACCTTTCCCTTTTTCTAACCTGGCAAAACCCCCACCACCTCTCTGAAGTCCACTTGGATTGACCCCATCAAGTTGAAGGCGTTGAAGAGATGAAATCCATGCCTGTCCTCAAAGTTCTTACAATCTAACAGTGGAGATGGAGAATATGAACTGATGACAAACTCAGAGTTGAGAGTGAGAGAATCACTAGGAATAATAGGGACGAGGAGATAAATAAATCAATATCCAATACACAGATGATCATAATCGTGGTCATCATGCTCAAAATTGTCACCACCGCCAATATCATCACAAAAGCATCTGCTAAGTGCCTGCTGTCCTAGAGCACCAGGTGACATGAGAAATGTGGAGGAAATTCGTGTGTTGGTATGACCAAGAAGGTTGGAAAACCACTTACATTCTTTTTCTGACTCTGCCCTCTCCCTGGGGTAGGGTTTTAAGAGTAGGAAATGAGGAGGAGGAAGAGGAATGGAGGAGGAGGAGAAATGAAGGAGGAGGAGAAGGGAATAGAGGAGAAGGAGGAGGTATAGAGGATCAAAGAGAACTGGATAATCCACAGAATGGAGCAAAATCCCCTGGACAGAAGAGAGTGGCTAAATGGATAGATGCAAGACAGTTCCATTCTCAGCTCCTAGAGACTGGGCACAGAGGCTGCATTAACCAGGAACGATAAAGTAAGTTATTTAAATATACTACATTATCCTACGGTTTTTGACAAAGATATAAGCAGTCTCCACTGAGAAAGTGGATGCACTGAGAGTAGTTAAGCTAGCAACCCTACCTTTGGGAAAATAAAATCAACAATTCAGCTAAGGAACCATTGGTCTTTTCTCTCGCAAATTAAGTTGTTTAAATGCTTAGGAATTAAAGAAATAGCATTCCAAATTTAAAGAAGCAGAGTTTCTCTGAGCTTATCTGTTAGTACAATTTACTTTCCATATTTAGCGGACTTTTACAACAGCAGGGCTTGCCTGCCCTCCTCTCATCGTCATCATCATCATCATCATCATCATCATCACTATGATCATATTTATTAAGCCCACACGAGGTGCCCAGCACTGAACTAAGTGCTGGGGAGGATACAAGGAAATTAAGTCAGACACAGCACATTGCACTGCCAGTCTAAAAGGCAGGAAGAATAGTCATCTTATAATCATTTTACAGTTATGGGAACTGAGGCACAGAAAGGGTAAGAGGCTTGCACAAGATCATACTGCAAGCCAGTGGAAGATCCGACCTTAGAAACTGGGTCCCCCCATTTTCAGCACTGTGTTCTTTTCACTAGGGCTACGCTGCCTGTCAATACGGATAATAAATGATCTCTTCAACACCGTACATGTGTTGGCACTTTCAGAAAACAGAGAAACCTACTGCATGGCTCGTCTTGTCCCCGTCCAAGCAAGGAGTGAGGAAGTGAGCAGTGTCCAGTGACCACCCTGACTTTCCACTGTTTTAAATGTCTCTTTCTTCCCCAATGGCAGTTCAGTAAAAAAATTGAAAATCCCTATTGCCCAGGAAGCCCAGACTGACCTGGTCTTGGAATGATTTTTATTGTACTGACTGGGCAGCCATGAATATCAGCCTCCACTCTCCCCTCTCTCCCTCTCTCCCGCCCTCCTTCCTTCTTTTCCAGTCCACTTAATAATCAGCCTTTGCCATCTTCCCTAGCCTCCCGATCCACTTCCCTCCTCAGTCCAATCAATCTATCAATCAAACAGTAGTATCTATTGAGTGTTACTGTGTGCACAGCACTGTACTAAGTGCTTGGGAGAGTAAACGACAACGGACTTGACAGACCCGTTCCTTTCCCACGTACCCCTTCCCACCTGTCTATATGCTTTGTTTTGCTGTCTGTCTCCCCCTTCTAGACTGTGAGCCCATTGTTGGGTAGGGACCGTCTCTATATGTTGCCGACTTGTACTTCCCAAGAGCCCAGACTGACCTGGTCTTGGAATGATTTTTATTGTACTGACTGGGCAGCCATGAATATCAGCCTCCACTCTCCCCTCTCTCCCTCTCTCCCGCCCTCCTTCCTTCTTTTCCAGTCCACTTAATAATCAGCCTTTGCCATCTTCCCTAGCCTCCCGATCCACTTCCCTCCTCAGTCCAATCAATCTATCAATCAAACAGTAGTATCTATTGAGTGTTACTGTGTGCACAGCACTGTACTAAGTGCTTGGGAGAGTAAACGACAACGGACTTGACAGACCCGTTCCTTTCCCACGTACCCCTTCCCACCTGTCTATATGCTTTGTTTTGCTGTCTGTCTCCCCCTTCTAGACTGTGAGCCCATTGTTGGGTAGGGACCGTCTCTATATGTTGCCGACTTGTACTTCCCAAGAGCCCAGACTGACCTGGTCTTGGAATGATTTTTATTGTACTGACTGGGCAGCCATGAATATCAGCCTCCACTCTCCCCTCTCTCCCTCTCTCCCGCCCTCCTTCCTTCTTTTCCAGTCCACTTAATAATCAGCCTTTGCCATCTTCCCTAGCCTCCCAATCCACTTCCCTCCTCAGTCCAATCAATCTATCAATCAAACAGTAGTATCTGAGTGTTACTGTGTGCACAGCACTGTACTAAGTGCTTGAGAGAGTAAACGACAACGGACTTGACAGACCCGTTCCCTTCCCACGTCCCCCTTCCCACCTGTCTATAGGTTTTGTTTTGCTGTATGTCTCCCCCTTCTAGACTGTGAGCCCGTTGTTGGGTAGGGACCGCCTCTATATGTAGCCGACTTGTACTTCCCAAGAGCTTAGTACAGTGCTCTGCACACAGTAAGCGCTCAATAAATACAAGTGAATGAATGAATTTTCCCCTCACCACCACAGCACCTCACTGTAATCTATTATTATTCTTATTGATTTGCTCACTCTTTGAACTACTACATATTCATGGCTGTATGTTTACAGTCTCCCGTCAAGGGCAGGGATCACGCCTTTACTTCTGCAGGTTAAAAATAGTACATTGTCCTACAGTTTTCAGTGCCCTGTGCTTAGAAGACACAGAGTCAATACTATTGGTACTGATAGAGACATCACCCTTCATTTCTTTCTCATTTTATCACCTCTCCCTGCCCCACGCATGTCTGTTTGTGTCTGTGAAAAGAGGACAATGAACTTCATCCTCCCTCACAGCATTTAGGGTCTAGACTGTGAGCCCGTTGTTGGGTAGGGACCATCTCTATATGTTGCCGACTTGTACTTCACAAGCGCTTAGTACAGTGTTCTGCACGCAGTAAGCGTTCAATAAATATGATTGAGTGAATGAATGTAGGTAAATATCTGTAACTTATTTTTTTTTACATTAATGCCTGTCTTCCCCTCTAGGCTATAAGCTTGCTGTGGGAAGGGAATGTGTCATATATATTGTTATACTGTCCTCTCCCAAGGGCTTAGTACAGTGCTCTGCACAGATTAAGTGCTCAATAAATATGATTGACTGACTTCTTGATCCAGAAGGGTCATAACAACCGAACCCCTGTCTCCGGACCGGACTGCAGCTAACTTATCTCAAGCAGATGAGATGGCTCTGTGGCATCTCCCTGACTCAGCAGATCGGAAGTAAAATCAATCTCGGTCCCAAGCTCCAAGGCCTCACATCACAGCATGATTCCTTTTTGATCAAGTCCAAGAGCCTCATAAATCCATCCTGTGCCATCATGAGCCATGACTCCCGATGCCAAGGTGGCCTTCGCCTTGGATGAAAATGTGTCTCTCATCTGATGACCTATGGGCCGCTGGTTATAGCCCTGAGTGGTAGAAGTAGGAAGGGAACCTTGGTAAAAAAAAAAATCTCCTCTCTCATGTGCCTTGGACTTGCTCCGTGGGGGTGATTATCTCATACAGAGAGAGAGAGAGAGCGTGAAAGGAAGGGGGAGAGAGGGAGGACTGGAGAGGAAGAGAAGGGGGGAGAGAACAGAAAGATAGGAAACGGGGGTGAACAGTGAGAGAGAAAACAGAAAGAGGGGGAAGGAAGCATAGATTAATCAGATGAACAGATCAGTAATTAGGCAGACAGAGAGTGATTCAGTTGGCTCAGGACAGATCTTGCAAAGACCACGATGAGGTGGATGGGAAGGAAACAGAGCCGGATTGATAAGGGATTGGGTAAACCCCAGACGGATGGACACTTGGATGGGCTGGAGAAGCTATAGGGGTATGAAAGCACTGCAGGAGAGGCAGTGGGGCCTAGGGGAAAGAGCACAGGCTTGGGAGTCAAAAGCCCTGGGTTCTAATTCTAACTTGGGCAGTTGGCTGCTGTGAGACCTTGGACAAGTCACTTCACTTCTTTGCCTCAGTTTCTTCAACTGCAAGAATGAGGATTCAATATCTGTTATTAATAATAATAATGATGATGGCATTTGTTAAGCGCTTACTATGTGCAGAGCACTGTTCTAAGTGCTGGCGGGGATACAAGGTGATCAGGTTGTCCCATGTGGGGCTCACAGTCTAAATCCCCATTTTACAGATGAGGTAACAGGCTCAGAGAAGTTAAGTGACTTGCCCAAGGTCACACAGCAGACATGTGGTGGAGTTGGGATTCGAACCCATGACCTCTGACTCCAAAGCCTGTGCTCTCTCTACTGAGCCATCTGTTCTCCCTCCTACATAGATTATGAACCCCAAGTGGGACAGGGACTGTGTCTGGCCTGATTATCTTTATCTACTGCAGTGCTTAGCACAGTGCTTGACACATAGTAAGCACTTGACAAATATCTGACCACCACTATTATTGAGGGGACTGGAAGAGAGGACAGTGGATGTGATGAAAGAGTGCTAGGGAGTCCAGCAGTCCTGATATAACAGGCAGGAGAAATGCAGGCCAGTTCCCCTGGAAAAGGCCAGCACCGAGGAGTTATGGTGGGGGATGAGAGGAGGGGGGGGGGCTTCATCTTCATGAGTCAGCCTCATCTGTCCTTAAAGGACAAATAGTTCCACAGCCCTGGCACAATCCCTTCTCAGTACTCCACCTTCATACTATCTGGGTATTGGAGGTCACGGGGGACCCCAAGAGGTAGCCCCCCCACCCGCCCCTCCACCGTTTATATTTATATATATTTCCACAGAGCTGTGATCCTATGGTATTGAGGGCTTACTAAGTGCTAAGCAGTATACTAAGCAATGGGATAGATGCAGGATAATCAGGCCAGACCCAGTTCCTGTCTCACATGGAGCTCACAGTCTAAGTAGGTGGGAGAATAGGTGTTGCCTCCCCATTTTGCTGATGAGGAAACTGAGGCAGCAAGAAGTTAGGAGACTTGCTCAAAGTTCCACAGCAGGCAAGTAGTGAAGCCAGAATATAGAACCCAGGGCTTCTGCCTTCCAATCAATCAATCAATCAATCAATCAATCGTATTTATTGAGTGCTTACTGTGTGCAGAGCACTGTACTAAGCACTTGGGAAGTACAAGTTGGCAACATATAGAGACGGTCCCTACCCAACAGTGGGCTCACAGTCCAGGCCCGTGGTCTTTCCTGCAGGCCACACTGCTTCTCCAGCAGAGCTTAATACCACTATAGAAGTCTGTCTGTGCTGACTCGCTCATTAAACTGTCTTCTCCTTGGTAACAGGGAGACTGTAAGCTTGCTGAGGACAGGGAACATGTCTATCAGCTCCATTGTATTTCTCAAGTGTTCAGTACAGTGCTCTGCACCCAAAATGTGTTCAGTAAATACCATTGATTGATTGATTGATTGACCAGGACTTCTTCTCTTTGCCAACTCCCCCCGTGTCCAGAGCAGGGTCTATCCATGCATCTGCATCTACCCTGATTCCCTCATCAGGCTGTGTCTACTCCTTCCTCTGCCTCTCCCCTCAGCATCTGTCTTTTTTAATGGTATTTGTTAAGCACTTAATATGTACCAGAGAAGCAGCATGGCTCAGTGGAAAGAGCACAGGCTTGGAAGTCAGAGGTCATGGGTTCCAATCCCAGCTCCACCACTTATCAGCTGGGTGGCTTTGGGCAAGTCACTTAACTTCTCTGTGCCTCAGTTACCTCATCTGGAAAAAGGGGATTAAGACTGTGAGCCCCATGTGGGACAACCTGATTACCTGGTATCTCCCCCAGCGCTTAGAACAGTGCTTGGCACATAGTAAGCACTTAACAAATACCAAAATTATTGTTATTACCAGAGGCAATTCTAAGCCCTGGGGTAGATTCAAGCTAATCAGGTTAGACCCAGTCCAAGTACCATATTCATTCATTCATTTGTCCAATCATATTTACTGAGCGACTACTCTGTGCAGAGATAATGTCAGCCACATGGGGCTGACAGTCTAAATCCCCATTTTACAGGTGAGGGAACTGAGGCACGGAGAAGTGAATTGACTTGCCCAAGGTCACACAGCAGACAAGTGGCAGAGTCGGCATTAGAACCCAGGTCCTTCTGGCTCCCTGGCCTGTGCTCTATCCACTAGATCATGTTGGCTGGGCAGCAGCAGCAGCTCAGGGTGGATTGGGGATGGAAATAATAATAACAATTATGGCATTTATTAAGCGCTTACTATGTGCAAAGCACTGTGGAAAGGCAAGATGACTGATTCACTCACTGAGTCTGCTCCTGGACAGGAAGCGGTTCAAACCAAGAGCAGCAGGGACTGGCTCCCTCTGCCTTTCTAAGAAGTCCCGGAATTATTTCCTGTTATAAGCATCATCTCTGGTTTCAGATCTCCCACAGAGACCAGCTCGTGCCACCAGGCAATCCTGGGGAGTCCAGGAATCCACCCTTTCTCTCCCTTCGAACCAGTCTTCGGATGGAGGTGTTAACCCCCGGCCAGCCACCCATCCCCCTGAGTAGAACAACCCTCTAGGAGACGTCTTTCTCTCTCCTCTTAACCAGGAGGTCTTCCCTGATCAATTGTCTGCTGTGTGACCTTGGTTGGTCACTTAACTGCTCTGTGCCTCAGTTACTTCACCTGTAAAATGGGGATTAATAACGTGAGCCCTATGCAGGACAAGGACTGTGTCTAACCTAGAAGCTTTGTATCTTTCCCAATGCTTAGTACAGTGGTTGGCACATAGGAAGCACTTAGATACTATAAGAAAACCTCCCATCTCCCCACCCGATTTCCTCACTACCCCCCATTCGGCACTTCCACATCGCTTGAGCACTTGGGCAGGGTAGCCCTCAATTTCGCGTCTCTATACTTGGCTGCTTCCCCAACGGTAATTCACATAAGTGTTGGACTCCCCCCCACCGCCCCTCAGACTGTATGCTCCTTAAGGGCAGGGATCGTGTTTGCTAACTTTATTGTATTGTACTCCCCCGATCAAACAGTCAATCGTATTTATTGAGTGCTTACTGTGTGCAGAACACTATAGTAAACACTAGAGAGAGGACAGCAAAATTGATGGACACATTCTCTGACCCCAGCGAGGTTAAGATCTAGAGGGGAAGGTGCCTAGTATAGTGTCTGTCCCCAGGAAGTGCTTGGTAAATATTACTGATTGATTATTGTGAGCTGAAGGATAACCAAACAACTGTCTTTCCACCAGTTCCTTCTTTCACCTGGTCTCTTCCCAGGAAAATGGTAGCCTTTGGGAGAGGGCCTCCGGAGAGAGCAGGCTGCCTCAGAGCAGAGCCAGGAACTCAGACCTCTGCCATGAAGCAAAGAGCAGCTCACTTAGATTCATTAATCAATTAATCAATCGATCAGTGGTATTTACTGAGCATTTACTATGTGCAGAGCACTGTACTGAATGCTTGGGACAGTACAATACCACAGAATTAGTGGACACATTCCCTGCTCGCACTTAGATGCCCTTCAACTTCCTCCCATGGGGTTTAGGCAACAGGAGGACCCTGAGCTAGCCCTCTGCCACGCCGCTGCCACCCCTCCTCACCCCGCCCCTATCCTGTGGGGATGCTGAGCAAATCCAACTCCAGCCTTCCAGGGAGAAGCTCAAAACTCTGGCTTCCTCCTTCCTCCTGCCTTGCTGTGAGGTCTACCCAAGAAGCGTGCCCTGGGCCAGGAGAAAGGGCTACAGCATCTCTGAGTGTCACCCAGCTCAACTAAAGCGGTCACAAAAATGAAGGAAGGAGTAGAAAAGTGGGGGTGTTCAGTTTGAAGAAGAGAGGGCTAAGAGGCAGCAGGGTGGGGAGACTGAATCACCGTTTGCAAGTCTAGGAAGGGTTTCCCTGGCCAGAGCTCCAGCTGCAGCAGGAGGGATTTCAGTTGGACATAAGGAAGAACTTTCTGGCTCTCAGAGAGAACAAAACATGGAAACAGGTGACCGAAGATGGTTTGGGTATGTCCCTGATGGGAAGCAGGTGATTGGATAGGATAGCCATCCAGCGGGGGGGGATTCTGGAATCTCTTGAGGAGAAGCCAAGAACAAGGACCTCTGGCCTCTCTCCTTCCCATGCTTTGCAGTCCTCGTTCTTGCTCTCAGCCCTAAGGCTTTTCTGCCCTCTCTCCTCTGTCTCCCTTTTTGTGTGGCCCAGGGACTGTGGGTCTTCAGCTCTGGATGCCAGATTCCCCAGGGAAACCAAACACAGGGACTGGGAAGGGGGGCAGGAAGTCAGTTGATCTATCAATTAGTCAATCAATCAATCAATCAGTGGTACTTATGGAGTACTTACTGGGTGCAGGACCCTGAACTGAGCACTTGTGTGAGGACGCTAGAGCGAGTGGACATAGCATAACCCCTGCCTGCGAGGAGTTTACATTTTGGTGGCACAATCCTGGGTGACACTTTCAGCAACAGGCAGGGAGTGGGGGGACTCCAGGTCCCCACCCCGCCCCTCCTTAGGATCCCCCAGCCCCTTGCCAGCCCTGGGTCACAATGGGGACATGCCCTGCCCAGCCCGGTCTAAGCCGTCAGTCAATTAATGGGATTTATTGAGTGCTTACTGTGCGCAGAGCACTGTACTAAGCGCTCGGGAGAGTGCAATACAACTATATAACAGAGTTGATAGGCAGGTCAGCTGCCCACAAGGAGTTTACAGTCTCCCGCTCCGAGCTGCCCTTCCTTCCCAGAGAGGCTCCTGAGCTCCCTGGTGGTGGAGGGAAAAACAATAATAAAATAATGATAACAATAATGATGATGGCATTTATTAAGCGCTTACTATGTGCAAAGCACTGTTCTAAGCGCTGGGTGGGTTACAGGGTGATCAGGTTGTCCCCCGGGGGGCTCACAGTCTTAATCCCCATTTTCCAGATGAGGTAACTGAGGCTCAGAGAAGTGAAGTGACTTGTCCAAGGTCACACAGCAGACATGTGGCGGAGCCGGGATTAGAACCCACGACCTCCGACTCCCAAGCCCGCGCTCTTGCTGCTGAGCCACGCTGCTTCTCATGCTGTTCACGTGTAAGCAGCATGGCATAGTGGAAAGAGCCCGGGCTTGGGAGTCAGAGGTTGTGGGTTCTAATCCTGGCTCCGCCACTATCTGTGTGACTTTCGGCAGGTCACCTCACTTCTCTGAGCCTCAGTTCCCTCATCAGGAAAATGGGGATTAAGACTGTGAGCCCCACGTGGGACGACAACCTGATCACCATGTATCCCCCGCCGCCCGAGCGCTTAGAACAGTGCTTCGCACATAGTATGCGCTTCCCGCTGTTGGGTAGGGACCGTCTCTATATGTTGCCGACTTGTACTTCCCAAGCGCTTGGTACGGTGCTCTGCACCCAGTAAGCGCTCAATAAATACGATTGAATGAATGAATGAAAAAAATGTCATCATTATTATTATTTATCAGCCCCGCGCATCCCCCCACCACCACCCCCAACTTTGCGCACAAACACACAGACACACACACACACCTGGCCTTCCGGTCCTGGCTAGGGGAGGGGGCGAGGCCGGGGGAAACTGAGGCAGGGAGGGGCGAGGGGCTGGTTTTCGGGGCCACCCGAGGTGGAGGCGTTAATTGGGAAGCGCGGAGGTCCGGGGGAGCGGGAGGACGGGCCGGGGAGGGGGAGCGGGAGGAGGGCGCTGGGGAGGGGGGCGAGAGGAGGGCGCTGGGGAGGGGGCGGCTTGGAGCCGAAATTGGGCGGCGGGCGCCATCTCTCTGCAGTCTGGTGCGGAGAGGGCCGGGGCACTGCAGCTCGGGAGAGGCCAAGGGGATGGGTGGATGCATGGATGCATGGATGCATGGATGCATGGAGGGATGGAGGGATGGAGGGATGGAGGGATGGAGGGAGGGATGGAGGGAGGGAGGGATGGAGAGGGAAAACCCCGCACCGAAACGGCCGGACAGCCCTGCTGGGGGGCCGGAGGGCCCAGACGCGGGAGCGGGGCGGGGGACAGTCGGGGAACTGTCCCCCGGGGGGAGGACCAGCCCAAGCAGAAGCAGGTGCCAAGGATTTGGTGCCCCGGTGCCGGGGCCAGGGCAGGGCCGCATCCCCCGCTCTCCGCCGCCCGCCCCCTGCAGAGGTCGGTCGCCTGTCCCCGGCCTGTTCCGCTCCGGCCGGGCCCTCCACTCCCCTTTCCCTCGGGACCCGCTGGCTGGGTGACCTTGCGCGGGGCCCTGTCCCTCTCTGGGCCCAGGCGAGCGGGAGGCGGGACCGCCTCCGGGAAAATCGGGGGCACGGGGGCCGGAGGCGCCCAAGGGGACAGGGAAGGGGCGACGGAGCGGTGACCCCGGAGGACCCGCCCCTCCCCTGAAGGGTTTCGTCCCAACAGGCGGCCCGAGGGGAGCGTGGGCCCAGCGGGCAGTAGGAACGCTCCCACGGACACAAGGCGGGCTGAGGAATTGGCACCATTCGCCGCCGCCAGCTTCCCCGCCGTCATCCGAGAGCCAGAGAGAACATCTCTCCCCCCCACCCCCCACCCCCACCCCCAGGGAAGGAAGAGGGAGGGGGGGCTCTCCCAAACCACCTAGCACCCCTCCACCCCCCGTGCGGGAGAGGCCTTCTCCCCGGCGGGACTCGGTTGAAACACCGCAAAAATCAGGAGTCAACAGGTTTTCCACTGAAACGAGAGAGAGCGGGAGCCGGGCGAGGGGAGGCGGGCATCAGCCGTACAGAGGGGGTTTTGTTCCAGGGGCTCGGAGATGTACCCCACTCCCACTCCCACCCACCCCCCCATCTTGCTGATGACGACCCCCTCCAAAATGATCCGCCCGCGGTTCAGGTGGTGTGGAGCCGCCGGCGCCGACTGGCAGCAGGGATGCTGCGCGTCTCTCCCGCATCCTCTCTAACCGGGCGGGCATCGCTCCCGCCCGTCCCAGCTCTGGTCCCGGCCCAGGCCCAGGCCTGCCCGCCCCGCAAGCGTTCTTGACCTTGTCCTGGTATTCAGGGCCGATATTCCCAGCCGGTGCGGTCCCCGCGGGCAAGGGGGCAGGGATGGACACCGGCACAGACCTCTCTCCCTTCCCCATCCTCTCCGCCCGGCCCCACTGCCCCCTCGCCCAGCTTGCGCACTAGCCCTAAAGCCTGGTTCTGGGTAGGGGGTGGGGGCGGGAGTTTAAAGCCATTCCCTCCCACACACCTCCCCTCCCCCCTTCTCCCCCCCCCCGCTAGTCACTGGACCCCGGCCTCTGCAGACAGGTTCAGCACCGCTTCTCGCTGGGCCTCTAGGCTGGACTGCAAGGGTCAAGCTCTCCCTTTTCTCACCCCCACCCTCCACCTCTCCTCTAAGGCTGGGAGCTACTGGGGAGCTGGGGAAAGGGGAGGATAAAGTTTTTACTCCAGGCCCCCGGGGGAAGAGCAGGAATCCGAGGGGGATCCGGACCTCTCCCCATTTCCCTTCCCCGTTGGCCATGCCACAATTCCTGGTCCTTTTTTTTTTTTCTTATACGCTCTCTCGCTCCTCCTCCTCTTCCTCCTCCTCCTCCTCCCTAGTGCGTGACCAGGGCTGGCTCGGCCCAGCCTGGAGGTGACAGGGAGCACCTGCCGGGGAGGGCGAAGTCAGGAGGAGAAACTTGCGAGGCCTAGCGTGGGGGTCCCTTCTCATCCCCACCCGACCGGGGCTCGGTGGGAAGGGAGAGGGGGGCAGGTAGATAGAGGAGGGGGCGCGACCGGGGGCTGTGATTCCATCTCTGTTCCCTCCTCTCCTGCCACCGTCTCCGTAACCCCCAGCCGGGCCGGGGTCCTCAGCAACTCCCTGCGGCGACCCCCGACAGCACCCCCCACCCACTACCCCCCACCCTTTCCCTCCCTCCCGCAACACCTCCTGGCTGGCGCCCCCTCTGCGCCCCCTCTCCGCCCCCTCGCAGGATAGAAGGACCGGAGCTCTTTCCCTTCCCTGTCACCGGGGCTTGGGGAGCCAGGCGTCCCCTCCTTCCCAGCCCGGCTCGGCTCGGGAAGGAGAGAGAACAGCCAGAAGTTGCAACCTGAAATCTGGGGGACTGAAACCTTGCCTTGGGGTAGAAGGAGAGGTGTGTGTGTGTGTGTGGGGGGGGGATCTATTCATTCATTCATTCAATCGTATTTATTGAGCGCTTACTGTGTGCAGGGCACTGGGCTAAGCGCTTGGAAAGTACAATCCGGCAACAGATGGAGATAATCCCTACCCAGCAACGGGCTCGCAGTCTGGAAGATCTAGGGCGCAGGAGAGCGGGGGAGAGAAACCGCGTTGTAAAAGGGGTGGGAGGGGGCTCGGCGTCTCCTCGGCATTCGCAGAGAACGAGGGAGACGCTCGGTGAGGGGCAGCCGGCTAAGTTGAGAGTCAGAGAGAGCCCCCTGGTCCCCCTCCTCCCGTCCCCGCCGCCCCCCGCCCGCTCCCCGAGGAAGCCCAGCATATCCTACCTGCCGCCGGCCTCGCCCGCTCCGCCGGGAGGTTTAGCGTTGGCTCGCCGGAACCATCCCCCAATCCAGTGGGATCCCACCGTGCAGGCGTCCAGCCGCCCGCCCGGGCTCTGCTCGCCCGCTCCTCCCCTCTCCCCCGCTCCCCTCCGCCCCGGCGGACCCAGCGGAGAGATTCGGGGGGAGGGGGCGCCCAGCACCCCCGCAGAGGGCGGGGGGAGGCCAACCCCTACGTGTGTGTGTGTCTGTGTGTGTGTGTGTGTGTGTGTCTCCGGGTTGGGGTGGGGGATGTGTGCACCCCTTCTTCCAAGAAGAGATTCCCAAACACAGGGTGAGGAAGGACGGCACTAGCAATCCCGGGAAAGCCGGCCGGCCGGCGGGTAGATCCAGGGGGAGATCCCCGGCGGGAAGATGCTCGCTCTCTTCGGCCCGGGTCCGCGGAGTCCGGCTTTCACCGCTCTCTCAGACGGTCCTCCCCAGGACGATCCTCCCCTGGACGGGCCGTCCTCCCCTGGACAATCCTCCCGCTCCGGCGGCGGTGGCGGCTCCTCCAGCAGGATCCTGATCCGGGCTCCCTCCCTCCCTCTCTCTCTCTCTCTCTCTCTCTCTCTCTCTCGGAGGGGGCGGTGGGGGAAGGGGGGGCTGCGGAGGGGGAGGAGGGTTTCGCCTTCGCGCTCCCTCCTGTCGCTCCCAGATCTCGCTCCCCAGAAAAGGGATCCAGCGCTCCTAGCCAGAAGCTGCATTAAGGATTACATCAGGCTTCTTTTCCCCAAGTCTTCCAGATCACACATTAGACGGGGGGTGGGGGGTGGGGGGGGGGACACAGAGACACAGAGATGGAGAGAGAGACGGAGGCGGAGAGACACAGAGACAGAGCGAGTACGACACACAGAAATAGAGGGGGAGAGAACGCACATCCGCACGCACATTCACAATACACATACACACGCACAAACACTCGCGCGCGCATCCTCCCTCTCTCTCTCTCTCTCTCTCTCTTTCGCTCTTTCTCTCTCTCTTTCTGTCTCTTTCTCTCTCCGCCCCCCCCCCCCCGCCCCCCCCGCCATCCTCCAGGAGCCCCTGAGTCGGAGGGAGAGAGGAGGAAGAGGAGGCTGAGTCTGGTTTCAGCCCTGGAGAAGTTGGTTCTTGGGGAGGGTAAGGGGCAGGACTGGAGAGAGGTATAATGCTCCAGGATACCCATCTCCCCCCGCCGGGGGGTCGCATCCCTCCCGACCTGGCGGAAGGGGGGCTTTTCTCCCGGGAGCCGACCCCCCCCCCCCGGAGCTGGAGTGCCTCCCCAAGGACCTGGGCCTGGCTTGAGGGCCTGCCTGGCGATAGCCGGCCCGTTTTGGGGGAGGGGGGTGTCTGGATGGGTCTGGGGGGGCACAGAGGATGATGGACGGGTGGCAGCCCTCCAGAAGATCCTTGACCGTCTCTATTCTCCTTCCCCCTGCTCCTGCTCCTGCTCCCCCTCCCTTCCTCCTTCTCAGCTCTCCTCCCTTATCCCTCCTTCCCCCTTCTCCCGCCTCGCCCCAGGCCCAAGAGTTGGAGGCTGCGGCCCAGTGCCGGGCAGACAGACCGGGTGCCTGGGACCCCCGGATCTCTGCCGGGTCCTCGATGCCCACAGTTGTTGGCTGTGGGACTGCCGTGGTGCCCACAGCTCCCGACCCCCCTCCCCTCCTTGCTTCCCCCCTGGAACCTTCCCTCTTTGCCTCCTCCTTGTTCTCCCACCCACCTAGAAATACCCATTGCCCGTCTGCCACTCTGCAGCTTCCCCGGGCCCAGGCTGCTGGGGGTTGGGGGCGGAAAGGAAGGAAATGAGGGGATTTGGGGAGTGGAGAGCGATGTGGAGGTGAGGAGGGGAGCCCAGAGGGGGAGAGGGCGGAACGGATCTGGTGCCGGCTCAGAAGACATCTGGAAGGGGTCAGGGGGTGAAGAAGAAGGGGGCAGGTTTGGGGAAGAGAGCTTCCAGCACACTCCAATCCACCCGCCCCTCCCGACACCCAACCCACTTCTCTCCTGTTTCTTGAAGCCATTTGCAGTCAGAGCTGAGCCCTGTCCTCCCCTCTTTTCTATGAAGGCTATTCTGTCCCAGGCCCTGACCACCGGGACCGTTCAGCCCCTGCCCCAAAAGGGCTCAGCCCCCTCAGCTGAGCCTGCCTGCCAGAGGAAGTGGGGGCACCAGGTTGGGGGCCGGGGAGGAGGGACGGCCTGCTCCCAGAGACTCAGCCCACTTAATCTGGAATCCAGCAGACTTTGCCAACTGTTCATTATCGGTATCTCCGGAGGCAGCACCCTGCCTCCCCGCCTCCTTCAAGCTTCCTCTGTACCCCGATCATTCTGCCACCCGACCTCACTCCACCCATCTGCCTCCCCCTTGCTCCCCTCTGGCCCATCTCTGGGTGGCTCAGTTTCCCTCCTCTCCCAATCCCTTCCCTTTCCCTGGCCCCCATTGGTGACACTACCTGGGATGGAGATGATGAGGAAAGGGAGAATGGGGGTGGCGGTCCCCACTACATTCATTACCCACCCCCCACCCCCTGTTTCCTAGCAACCCCTCACCCCTCCCCTCGCCTGGCCTTCTCAGTCCAGAGAGATTTTTTCTTCTTAATTAAAAGATGCCCATGAGCCCAAGGAAGTTATGGAGGAGGGATGTCTCGCTGACCTTTATCTTTCCATTCTCCTTCCCTGGGCTGCACCAGCTGGGGAGTGGTCGTGGGAGGGGGCCAAGAGATAAAAGAGGGAAATGCAAGTAACAGACAGACTGGACAGGGGAGCTAAGATGGGACTGCCAAACAGAGACATGGGCAGTGGCCAGGTGGGGTGGAGGGGTGGTCATGGATAAGACCATGCCCAGGCTGGAACTGAGCCAATAGTAACCAGTTTCTAGATGCTGAAGTTGAGGCTTCTCCACATATCTTCAGACTCTAGTGTGCTCTTCCAAGAATTTATTACAGTGCTCCTCTGCATGTAGTAGGTGCTCAATACATTCTATTGGTTGATGGCTCGATTGTGACCCATACAGTGGCAGGTGATCCCAGAAAGATGAGAATTTCTCCTGTGTACAGTGGTTCTTTGGCTGGAGATTCACTCCAACCACCCGCCTTTTGCAAAGTTCTTTAGTCTACCCTAAATCCCTCTTGCTGCAGCTTAGCCAATTTCCTCTTGTTCTGTCCTCCCTAGTACCTCAAGGTCCTTCAGAGATTTGGAGACCCACATCTCCCTCCCCAGCTGAACCATTGTCCCTGGCTTTCCCTGGACCTCCCCTCACCCCCACCCCCCACACAAAATGAATCAATCAATGGTATTTATTGAATGCTTACTGTGTGCAGAGCAGAGTGCCCAGCGCTTAGGAGAGTACAATATAACAGAGCAGAATAATCACAGTCCCTCTCCTCAAAGAGCTGACAATCCAATCCACCGACCTTCCAAGACCTTCCGGAGAGATGTCTTTTCCATCTTCACTCCCTGCTGGACATGTCATCCCATTAGGTGACCTTAACGTCCCAGAAGCAGCGTGGCTCAGTGCAAAGAGCACGGGCTCTGGAGTCAGAGGTCCTGGGTTCAAATTCCGGCTCCAACAATTGTCAGCTGTGTGACTTTGGGCATGTCACTTAACTTCTCTGGACCTCAGTTACTTCATCTGTAAAATGGGGATTAAGACTGTGAGCCCTCCGTGGGACAACCTGATCACCTTGTAACCTCCCCAGTGCTTAGAACAGTGCTTTGCACATAGTAAGCGCTTAATAGATGCCATTATTATTATTGCATATTTGTGTTTGCTATTGCTTTTGCTCACCACATGATGCTCATCTCCACCATTGGATTGCAAGCTCCTCAAGGGTAGGGATCATGTGTTCCATCTCTACTGTGTGCTCTCCATGTTCTAGTATGGGGCTGTGCACACAGTTGGGCCAGCCAACTGTTGCTCCTTCTGCTGCTCCACCCCCCTCCCCAAAAGGAGACCTGGATTCCTCCCAGGAAAATGGGTGTGAGGCTAGAGAGACCTCAGCCGAGGGTCGGTCTGAGAAACAGGACCCCTGGGCTCCTGACCTCACCCTCCACTTGTTGGGTGATCTTGGCAAGATGCTTCCCTCCTCTGGGCCTCAGTTTACCCATCTGTAAAATGGAGCTAGTTGCCCCACCATTTTGTACCTCACAGCAGGTACAATGCCTTATTAAGTTTTTATTTTTTTTTTGGGGGGGGAGGTCAGGGAGCAGTTAGCCTCTGCCCATACTATCCTAGCACAGGTGCTAGCTGAGAACAACTTTGGGCAAGTCATTTAACTTCTCTGTGCCTCAGTGACTTCATCTGTAAAATGGGGATTAAGACTGTGAGCCCCAGGTGGGACAACCTGATTACCTTGTATCCACCCCAGCTCTTAGAACAGTGCTTGGCACATAGCAAGCTCTTAACAAATACCATTATTATTGTTATTATTAATCAGTTAATCAGTCATATTTATTGAGTAATTCCTGTGTGCAGAGCATTGTATCAAATGGTTGGGAGAGTACAATACAAAAGACACATTCCCTGCCCACAATGGGCTTACGGTCTAGAGTCTAGTATTTGTTTGCTGGTCAGAGGGGGCAATGGAGGGGGTCTCAGGATTGGATCTTCTAGAAAGGGACTCGAGGTATCCAGTATAGAAGTCTCTCTGTCCTTCCCTTCCCCTTAATCCCACTGTCCTGACAGATACCAGGGGTGTCCCTCCTTCACTCCCTGCCCCCGCCCTCCCTCCCTTAGTTTCCCCCTTTAGTGGATGGAGCACGGGCCTGGGAGTAAGAAGGTCATGGATTCTAATCCCGACTCCACCACTTGTCTGCTGTGTGACTTGGGTAAGTCACTTCACTTATCTGGGCCTGTACAATAATAAGAATAAGAATAAGAATAATGGCATTTGTTAAGCGCTTACTATGTGCAAAGCCCTGTTCTAAGCGCTGGGGGGATACAAGGTGATCAGGTTGTCCCACGTGGGGCTCACAGTGTTAATCCCCATTTTACAGATGAGGTAACTGAGGCTCAGAGAAGTTAAGTGACTTGCCCAAGGTCACACAGCAGACGTGTGGCGGAGCCAGGATTCGAACCCATGACCTCTGACTCCAAAGCCCGTGTTCTTTCCACTGAGCCACGCCGCTTCTCATGGGGATTTGAGACTGGTAGCCCCACCTGGGAAAGGCACTGCGTCCAACCCAATTTGCTTGTAGGGACCGTCTCTCTATGTGGCCGACTTGGACTTCCCAAGCGCTTAGTACAGTGCCCTGCACACAGCAAGCGCTCAATAAATACGCTTGAATGAATGAACGTATCCACCCCAGTGTTTAGAACAGCGCCTGGCCCATAGTAAGCGCTTACCAAAAACCATAGGGACCGTCTCTATATGTTGCCAACTTGTACTTCCCAAGCGCTTAGTACAGTGCTCCGCACACAGTAAGCGCTCAATAAATACGATTGATGATGATGATAATTGTTATTATTCCCAGTTTCCTCCGGGAAAAATGGGCGTGGGATCGGGGAGGAGATAGCGGGGGAAGGAAGGGGAAAAGGAGGAAGAGGAAGGCTGGAGCCGGGCCCCCGTGGGCAGGCTGCGCTAGCTGGCAGCGGCCACCAGGGGGCCGTACACATCGCGCTCGGCGGCCGGCGCGGCAGTCCCCCGTACTGGCAGATATTTCCAGGCTCCTTTATCACCTGCTCCAACCTCTCCCGTCTCCCTAAATCCAGCCCACACCACTCTTGGTGAGTAGGATCTGCTTCCAAGTCCCCCTGGAGCCGACGCATCCAAGCTCCTGAGGGAGATCCGGGGGTCAATTGGTCCCATCCACTGCCTCTGGGCCTAACTGTTCCCAACACAACCCAGGGGACAGCTGTCTGCTCTGGTCTCAAAAATGATCAGGGAAAGAGCCCCCCACCCCTTGGAAATGTATTCCGGAGTCTCCCTCTCCTGACCATCAAGACGTTCTTCCAAAAGTCCCCCTAAATCCCTCCTGCCCCTCAATAATAATAGTAATAATAATAATTATATTACATTACATTACGTTATATTATATTATATTTATATTTATATTATATTATATCATATTATTTTATATCATCATATTATATCATATTATTTTATATCATCATATTATATCATATTATTTTATATCATTATATTATATTATATTGTATTATATTATATTGTATTATATTACTTTATATTACATTATATTACATTATATTATATTCTATTATATTACATTATATCATATAATATCATATTATGCCATAATATATTTTATATTATTATATTATATTATATATTCTATTCTATTCTATTCTATTCTATTATATTTTATATTATGCTATGCTGTATTATATTATTTTATTTTATATTATTATATTATATTATATTATATTTTATTGTAACATATACTTTTATATTATATTATATATTTTTATATTTATATGTCATGTCATATCTTATTATTATATGTTTCTATACGTTGCCACATTGTACTTCTCAAGCGCTTAGTACAGTGCTCTGCACACAGGAAGCGCTCAATAAAAACGATTGAATGAATAACGATGGCATTTGTTAAGTGCTTACTATGAGCCAAGCACTGTTCTAAGCACTGGGGGGAATACAAGGTAATCAGCTTGTCCCACATGGGGCTCAGAGTCTTAATCCCCATTTTACAGATGAGGGAACTGAGGCTCAGAGAAGTTAAGTGACTTGCCCAAGGTCACACAGCAGACATGTGGCGGAGCCGGGATTAGAATTTATGACCTCTGACTCTTTCCACTGAGCCATGCTGCTTCTCAATCCTCCTTGAATGCTTACATATAGCTGCCCTACCCAGTTTGGTGGCTGAGGGAGGGGGGCATCCGGAGCTGTCAACTTCTTTTATGGCTGGCAAGCCAGAGGCCCAGAGAGGGTTAGCCTGGCCTGGGGTCTCACAGCTCATACGGTGTCAGATCCTGGGGGTGCCTACAGGGCCTGCCTCTCCCCTCCGGAACCTCCACTCCCAGGAGGGTGGAACAGTGTCAGCCCCTGGGATCCGGAGCACTTCTTTCTTCCCAATTGCTCCAACCGTCTGTCCTCATTCCCAGGGTGGGAGGGTGGGGGGACAAGCAGAAAGCCTCCCATGTCCTCCTGGGACCGCTGAGCCCGGAGAGATTGGATGACCTGCACAGACAGCCGGCTGGTCAGAGACAGAGCTAGAACCAGGCCCGGAACTCCAGATCCAGGATCTGCTGCCTCTTTCCCACCCGCTCTCCTGGCTCCCAGTGACAGGGACAGGGACAAGGTTCTCTCACTCTGGGAAAATTCACCCACTTCCTCATTACCCCTGGAAGTGCCTGAATGGCCTACTGCCTCTTCCCACAGCCCCCAAGATCCAAGTTCTTCCCTGGATCTTCAAGCAGCGTGGCCTAGGAGGAAGAATCTGGGCCTTGGAGTCAGAGGACCTGGGTTCTAATCCCAACTCTGCCACTTTTTATACTGTGTGATATTCGGGCAAGTCCCTCAACTTCTCTGGGCCTCAGCTACCTTATCTGTAAAATGAGGATTAATACTGTGAGCCCCAAGGGGGTCATGAACTGTGTTCAGCTTGATTAGCTTGTATGTACCCCAGTGCTTGCACAGAGGACCTTGGTTCTAATCCTGGCTCCACCACTCATCTGCTGTGTGACCTAGGGCAAGTCACTTAACTCATCTGTGCTCCAATTTCCTCACCTGTAAAATGGGATTAAATGACTGTTCTCCCTTCTACTTCAACCATGAGCCCCCTATGGGATAGGGACTGTGTCCAACCTGATTAACTTGTATTTACCCCAACACTTAGTATACTACTTGATATACAGTCAGTGCTTGACAAATACCATTATCATTATTATTAGGGAATCAGAAGGTCATGAGTTCTAATCTTGGCTCCTCCACTTGTCTGCTCTGTGATCTTGGGCAAATCATTTCATTTCTCTGTGCCTCAGTTACCTCATTTGTAAAATAGGGATTGAGATTTTGAGCCCCTCATGGGCAGGTACTGTGCCCAACCTGATTGGCTTGTATCCACCCTAGTGCTCAGTGCCTGGCATATAATAAGTGCTTAACAAATTCCATAATTATTATTATCATTATTATTATTCCTCATGGGCAGATACGGGAGGGCCCACTCAGCAGTGGTGGAGTTTGGGATTCCCTGGGTTCACAAGGAGAGGCAACCTGTCTGCCCTTGTCCCTCTCCCTCCCTGCCAGGAGCTGGCCACAGGGCTGGGAGGTGGTGGTGAGGAGTGCAGGGAAGTCTTTCTCTCTCTCTCTCTCTCTCTCTCTCTCTCTCTCTCTCTCTCTCTCTCTCTCTCTCTCTCTCTCTCCCTAGTGCCCTGGCCCCTCCTCGGGCAGGCCATGAACTGCTCCCAGAAAAGGGGAAGAAGCAAGTGAGTAATTAGCTGATTCACATGCATGTTAATTAATTGTGTATGCAACATGGGGTAATTAGTTTCTCAGCCAGTACATAGAGCAAAGGATCAGGGATGAACTCTAAACAGACCTATCAAAAAGAGCCCAGCTGGGGTGGCTGGAAAAGACCTGCATTCTCCAGGGTCATCTCCCTTCCTCCTCCCCTTCTCCCCTCTCCCAACCCTTCTATTCCCCATTCATTCTCTGTCTTTCTGTTTCTGTCTCTCTCCCTCTCCCTCTGTCCCTCTTCCTCTCCCTATTGATCCTGTTACACTCTCCCAAGTGATCGGTTCAATGCTTTGCACACCACAGACTGTAAAATCCTTGAGGACAGGCACTGTGTCAGTTTTGTTCTCCCCCAGTTGCTCTCTGTACACAATGGGCTGTATGCTCTTTAAGAACAGGGATCATTTTTACTTCCTCTACTATATTCTCCCAAACACTTAATACAGTTTGCACATGGTTGACAACAAGCCCCTTGAGCGTAGGGATCATATCTACTAACTACTGGATTCTCCCAAGTGCACAGAGCTATGCACACAATAGACACTCAGTACATACTATTGATCGATTGATGGATACTCTCCCAAGTATGTAATGCAGTGCTCTGCACACAATAGGTGCTCAGTAAATTCAACTGATGGATGGATCCAGGGTGAAAGTTAGATATGTACAGCTGTAGCTATTAGGTTGGATTCCCAAAGGACAACCATCACTGTTCCTCAAACAACCTGTTGCTCCTATGGGAATTAGAATCCTCCGCCTGAATGGACCCAGCTTCATTCAGCCCTTGTCCACTTTCTGCCTACATCTGTAATTTTGTAAATATTAACGTCTGTCTCCCCAGCTCTAGACTGTAGGCTCGTTGGGGCAGGGAATGTGTCTGTTTACTATTGTACTCTTCCAAGTGTTTAGTACAGTGCTCTGCACACAGTAAGTGCTCAAAAATGTGATTGAATGAATGAATGATTAATTGATTTCTCATTTTTCATGAAGGAAGGAAGTGGAGAAAGGAAGAGTGAGAAGAAGGACAAAGAGAAAGAGGGGGCAGGAGGAGGAAGAGAGAGAGGAGGAGGAGAAAAAGGAGGGGGGAGGTGAAATAGGGGATGGCGAGGGGAAGAGGAGGATGAGAAAGGTAGGAAGGGGTGCGAAGAGGAACCGTGCCTTGTAGGCCAGCCCCTCAGCAGGAAGGAGAACAGAAGGGTGGAGGACCAGAACTATAGGGCAGTTCTGGAGCAGGGGCCATTAAAACATCTGTCCCCTCCCTGCCCTGTACAGACTCTTTGCCCTGAGCTCTACTGGGACTTAGGAAAACCCATGGATGGCACTGTTTTCTGACTCGGAATACTGAGAAATTGGTGCGCTCAAAATAGCAAGGAATTACAACCCTAGCGGCTTGGAGTCCCAACTCTGAGAAGCTGGGGGAGGGAGGGGCCTGCAAGGGCCACGGACGGGGGCGGCGGGGGGAAGTCCATGGACCTAGAAACCCGAGGTCAGCCTCTCCAGACCCTGAGCAGGTGTCTACATCTGCAATTTACCTGCAGACTTGAGGCCAAATTGTGTTGGGGAGATGTGTGACCTGGTTAATTTGCGTGTGTAGGCACAATCACTGCCAGAGAGCCTCAACTTGAACTCCTGGAGCTCTGAGCCCAGGACCACAGCGGTAGCAGTAGTTGCTGGGGAATGGGAATGCGAAGGTAGGGGGTGGGGAGGGGAATGGAAAATGACCTCCCCCCAAACCAAGAGCACACCACCAGGGTGAGATTTCCTCTGCCCCACCCTGGACAACTTCCGGCACTGCCAGCCCTGGATGGAAGTTCCAGGGGCTAAATTTCTGGGGGTTGGAGGCACCCGGTGTGACACCACTAGGGGATGAAGTTCGGAACAAGCCCGAGACTCAGCGGTCAGTCCCCTGAAAAAAGAGGCCAAATATCTACCTTCTCTCTGGCCACCAGGACATGACTAAGGGCCCTTAGTCCTGGCTTCCACTTGGGCGGCAGCTGTGACCACTGATGTGGGGAACCAGCCTATGACTCTGCCCCAGCCCCACTGCGCTCTGCACTGCCTGAGTCACTGATTGACTTGTTTTTTTGTTTTTTGGGAGTCTTTTTACAGTATCTGTTAAGCGTCTACTATGTGCTGTACTAAGTACTGTACTAAGTGCCAGGGTAGCTACAAGCTAATCAGGTTGGACACAGGCTGGGTACCACATGGGGCTGACAGTCGTAATCCCTATTTTACAGATGACGTAACTGAGACACAGAGAAGTGACTAGCCCAAGGTCACACAGCAGACAAATAACAGAGGAGGGATTAAACCCAGGTCTCCTGACTCCCAGGCAGGTGCTCTATCTACTAGGCCATGCTGACTGCTTTTCCTGCCAGTCAGACCAGTATTGCATCCACTGATGCTCAATGGTTAGAGCCAGAGAGGCTTACTGTGTTCAGGGGAAGCCCAGGAACCATAGGCTAGGATTTAGGTGGTTCTTCCTGACTGCACTGTCAGAGTTCATTAATAATAATAACACTGATTAAGTATTCACTGGGGAAGGTACTAGACAATCAGATCAGACACAGTCCCTTACCCACGTGGTGCTTACAGCCTAAGTAAGGGGAGGGCACCTTGTGTTTTATCCCCATTTTACAGAAGGAGAAACTTAGGTGCAGGGAGTTGTCCCAGCCCACACAGCGGGGCAGTGGCAGAACTGGGACTAGAACCCAGGTTTCCTGCATCCCAGTCCTATGTTCTTGGCCATACTGCCTCTATGGCGCTTCAGTCGTTATCCCCGAGGTCAGAGCCCTGTGGGTCTTGAGCTGGGCCAGGTGGTCTCACCCCAAACCCATCCTCACAGCAGGGCAGGGAGGCCCTGAGGGATAAAACTCAGGAGTGGCAGATTAAACCTCCTGAAAAAGGACCCGGCAAATCCAGTTGTTCTACCTTTTAAGTTTTATTGATTCCCATAAAAAGCCCAGCCAACCTGTTAGGGGCGTTAAGTGCATGACTGCCCTCAAGTAATTCCTCAGCCACACAGAACCAGATCTGATCCACTTATTTATTAAACTTGCTAAGTGGCGCCACACCCAAATGATCCCCTCTCCCCACCTCCCCCCCACCAGGCTGGGAGTGTCCCCAGGATCCTCTCCCCTTGGCTAGTCTCTCCCCACAATCCCCTGACACCCCCTCCCCCCCTGCCCTCCAAACCCCACTTCCTGGCCCAGGAAGTTTACAGGATTAACTTGCTTCTTCTCGAGTAGGATCTGACTGAGGTAGTAAAGAGGGCCGTCTGTGGGGTCTGGGAATCCCCAGAGTTTAGGATCCACTCTCTGTTCCAGCCCCCACCCTGTCTGTTCTTCTTCTTGGTTGTTGTTTCTGGATTTGTTGCCTTCTCTCTTCTCTCCAGCCCCAACAGCTCCCTGGGTAAAGTCATGTCTGGTAGGAGGCAGCAGAGAAGAATGAGCAGTGCCCGGCTCCTCTGGGCTCCCACGCCATCCCCTCGGGCCATTCTGGGCCCTCACTTCCCTGGGGTTGGGGGCGGGGAGCGTTGCTGGGGAGGGGAGAGCTGGGGCTTCCCTCAGTTTCTGTCAGAGCCCAGAGCAGCTCTCTACTCACAAGCCCCTCCCACCCTCTCCTCTGCCTTCCTCCTCTCCAACAACTCAATTCTGGGTCCCCCCATGCGGCCCTCCCCACCGCCAGCTCCAGCCCACGCTCTCAGAAGCCGCGTTTGGCCTGCCAGGATATGGAATCTCGGGCAGCCTGCCCTCCCTCTCTCCACTACTCCTTACCGCTCTTCCCATCTCCTGCTCTCCTGCCTCGGCTAACCACTTAACTCCCACTCTATCCCGCGGCCCGCACCCCACCACCCCACAAACCCCCTTTCTCCGCCCCCCAGGCTCTGCCTATGTCCCCTGTCCAGTCTGCAAGCTTCACTGACTCCACGCACAGAGGGGAAGGGGATGTTGGGAGATGCCTTGGGGGTTGAGAGGACACGGGAACCTGCATCCTCATCCCACTCTTCTCCCATCTATCAACTCCAGGTCAGCGTCGTGCATCTCTCATTACAATCCCCAGCCCCACTATGGGGACCTCTCCCCACCTCCAGTATTGATAAATGACCAGACAAACAGGAAGGTCAATTTCTCTCTCCCCTCTGTGGAGTAGAGGGCCTGGACACAGGGTGCGCAGGGAGCCGAAAATGGCTCCACTCTGGGCCCACCCAGCTCTTCCCAGGGATGTCGATAGGTCATCAGAGGCAGGCTTCTGCCTCTGGGACAGCTGTCTAGAGGGTTTTCCTGAGGATCAGGGGAGAGTCGACCAGATTCATTCTGCATATTTCCTGGAAATCCAGCCCCAAGCCAGACCCTAGAATGGCCTCGGATATGCATGTCTGTCTGCTGCTTGCTTTTGGTCCCTTTGGACCTAAGTGACAGCAAGAAAGATTTTGGCTAGATATGAGGAAGGACTTCCAGCTGGAGGTGGTTTAGCCAAGGAAGGTGTGGAGTTCCTACCCCTGGAAATTTTTAAGGGAAAGAAGAGATGTCCATTTGCCCCATCTGTCCTGGATAGTTTAGATGGCTGAGGCAGGGGGGTGGGCCGGATAACCTCTCAAGCCTTCTTCCCCTATGCCCCCACACCTAGCCAGAGGATTCTCTGAAATTATTTGGTTTCGCTGCCTGTCCAGCAACCATAGGATGGGGCCACTCTCCTCTTCCCATTTTCCACTGAATACTGGCTGTGAGCTTCTCCCTACCCTCTAGACTGTAAGGTTGTTATGGGGCAGGTAATGTGTCTGTTTAGTCATTTGTCCTTTCCCTAGCACTTAGTACAGTGTTCTACCCAAAATAAGTGCTCAACAAATACGATTGATTGATTGATTCTCCTGGGGAGGTTGGCTGAGGGACGGGGGTGGTGAGAGACTGGGCAGGCCCAGCCTGAAGGCGCCAGGGGACTCTCCCCATCGTGGATCTCTCCAGGTGATGAGGGGTTAATGGCAGCCTGGCACTGGGAGTTCTTTGGGTGATGCTATTAATAGGCCTTGGGAGCCGCTTAGAGAAGATGGAAAGCAGAGAAGAGAAAAACAGCGGAGAACCTCCGCTCCTCCTTCAGGAGAGGCTGGGGGCCGGGTGGCTCAGGGACCCTTTGGCCTTGGCCTGGAGACATGGGAAGAAAGTGGGGGTGCTTCTGTCCTGGATCAGTTAGCTGTTCCCTTTCCCTGAGTTCAGAGCCTGCCTTTGGCCATGGCTGGCGCCCCTGCCCTTGACCAAGCCAGAAGGGGCCAGAGCTTTCCCCTGGCTGTGACTGCCCACCACCCTGGCCAACCATGGAGGAGGGGGTGGGACCCCATCTCCAAGCCCCAGGGTCCCTGGCCAGCCACGAGGAGGGTATCTCGGGGGGTGGTCTCACAAAGTCCTAAAGCCCTGCCATCCAGGCACCTGCTTCTATCTTGCTGAACCTATCATCTTTTTCCATACTTGGGGTTGCATCGCTCCTGTCTGTGCCCCAAGAGAGGTAAATCGAGTCATTCTGTGGGGTCAGGGCAGCTAGTTCTCTTCTGTTCCCTGATTGGACAGCGAGAAGAGCTGTGGGAGGGAGATGGTGCTCTCAGAGCTTGGAGGGGGAAGGGACACACCGGGAGCAGCTGCAGAATGAGGGTGGAAGGTCAGGAGTGAAAAGGAAGCCAGTTAACAAATGTATATGTGTGGGAGGTCTCTACAGCTCCATATTCCTCTCCCACAGCTCTATCTCAGCCCCCGGGTGACCCCGCTCTCCTGATCCTGGACCGACTCGGCCTCGCTCAACCCCTTGAAACATGGCCTAGCAGGATGACCCTTCCTCTCTTGGACAAGATAAGGTAGGGAAAAATAATAATAATAGTAACAATAATAATAATAATGGCATTTATTAAGCACTTACTATGTGCAAAGCACTGTTCTAAGTGCTGGGGAGGGTACAAGGTGATCAGGTTGTCCCACAGGGGGCTCACAGTCTTAATCCCCATTTTACAGATGAAGTAACTGAGGCACAGAGAAGTTAAGTGACTTGCCCAAAGTCACACAGCTGACAATTGGCAGTGCCGGGATTTGAACCCATGACCTCTGACTCCAAAGCCGGTGTTCTTTCCACTGAGCCACACAGCTTCTCTGACCCCCCAACTCTTCCCAGGGCCCACCTCAGAAAGCGTGTGGGGTAAATTGTCACCTTAGGGAGCTACAATGGCAGGGGACAATTCCGTCCTGGACCTTGCAAAAATGGTGACTGCGCTGGGCCTTCCAAATACGGCAGCCACATGGGAGTTTCTAAAGACGGCAGCCACCTGGTCCTTCTCAAATGTCTGGATTGATGTCAAGTAACTGGACCCTGAGGAGAGATCCAGACTCATTCTGGATTAAGGTGTTAGTGACCCACAGTAGGTCTTTTGGGGGACTGGAAGGAGAATTGAGAGTTGGAAGGAGGATCAAGGGTCAGAGAGGCTCCATCATGTCCATGGTGCCACTCTCTTCCTAGGCTCTGAGCAGCCCCAGTTGAAATAGCTCTGGAGAAGCTAAAGCAGTGATGAGAGCAGTAAGCCTTTTACAGCCCTGTCAAGTCCTCTGGTCTGCTGAACTCTAGGCCGCTGAGAAGCAGCATAGCCTAGTAGATAGAACATGGGTCTGGGAATCAGAAGGACCTGGGTTCTAACCCCTCCTCTGCCACTTGCCTGCTGTGTGACACTGGGCAAGTCACTTCAGTTCTCTGTGCCTCAATTACTTCATCTGTGAAATGGAGATTAAGAATGTGAGTCCCATGTGGGGCAGGGATTAGGTCCAACCTGATTAGCTTGTTTCTACCCCATCACTTAGTATGGTGACTGGCATTTAATAAGCTCTTAACAATTACCATAAAGAACAAAACAAACAAAAGCACTTTACTACTGTAGAGAAGCAGCATGGCTCAGTGGAAAGAGCAGGGGCTTTGGAGTCAGAGGTCATGGGTTCAAATCCCTGCTCCACCGCTTGTCAGCTGTGTGGCTCTGGTTAAGTCACTTAACTTCTCTGAGCCTCAGTGATCTCATCTGTAAAATGCGGATTAAGACTGTGAGCCCCTCATGGGACAACCTGATCAACTTGTATCCTCCCCAGAGCTTAGAACAGTGCTTTGCACATAGTAAGCGCTTAATAAATGCCATTATTATTATTATTATTATTATCATTATTATTATTATTATTACTAGGTCAGAGAGGGGAGGGGGCTGAGGACATGAGGTGGGTGTGTGGTGGGGAGTGGGAGGGTTCCCACGCAAGATAATAATAATAATAATAATAATAATAATAACAATGCTAATAATAACGGCATTTATTAAGCACTTACTATGTGCAAAGCACTGTTCTAAGCACTGGGGAGGTTACAAGGTGATCAGGTTGTCCCACAGGGGGCTCACAGTCTTAGTCCTCATTTTACAGATGAGGTAACTGAGGCACAGAGAAGTTAAGTGACTTGCCCAAAGTCACACAGCTGACAAGTGGCAGAGTCGGAATTTGAACCCATGACCTCTGACTCCAAAGCCCGTGCTCTTTCCACTGAGCCATGCTGCTCCTCTGGTTATCTGGTGTTATCTGGTTAGGTCTCGGGCCAACAACTGTCCAGTGGGGCCAACTCCTGGGCATCTGCCTTGGGAGTGTATGCTCCTCTCTGTCTTTCCAGTTGTCTCTGTGTGTCCTGCTCTTTGCCCCTGTGTATCTCTCTGTCCCTCTAGGCTCCTGTCTCTTCGCTCCCATCTTTCTCTCTGTCTCTGACTGTCTCTATCTCCCTCTCCCTGTCTCTCTCCCGCTCCCACACACCTTTCCTGCTGCTGCCTCAGTGTGTGAGTCAGTCTGACAGCTCAGAGCCGGGGAGCCCCCTCAGCTGCCGAAATGCCAGCCAATAGGCTGGGCGGGATGAGACCTCGGGCCCACGAGGAGGCAGGCCAGCACGCTCCCGTCTCCCTGGGTCCCTTGCTTGCTCTCCCCCGCTCTGCCCCACTCTGTGAGTCAGCCCTCAAACTGAGGCCAGGGAGAATGGGGTGGTGGGCCTCTCCCCAAGGACTTTCCCCCCCCGAAGACTCCCTCCTCAAGACCCCTTCCCAAAGGACCTCTTCCCCAAGGGCTCCTTCCCCAGACCCCCTTCCAAAGGACCCCTACCCAGAGGCCCCCTCAGCCCCTTGGGCTCTCAGTGTCCCCCATTCAGTGTTTTCTGTTTCTCTAAGTGTTGGGGGTTTCAAGGAACAGGGAAACCCTGGGAGGCAGGGATAAAGGGGACAGAAGAGCATGACTACATTGCCTGAGGATGGTGAGGGTGTGACTACTATGTCTGGGAACACCGGGGTGGGAACAGGGGCATGGTTGTACTGCCTGGGGTCAGCAGGGTCAAGGCTAGACTGCCCAGAGACAGCAGTGGCATGGCTAGACTGCCCAGGGATGGTAGGGGTATGACCACTCAGGCTGGGAACACAACGGATGGTAGGGGCGTAACTACACTGCCCTGGGACAGCAGGGCCACACCTACACTGTCTGGGATGACAGGACCTGGCTGTTGGACCCCTGGACCCAGATTTCTCTCCCTCCTATGTCCTGCCTCCGGGGTCACCAGGCATTCCTACCCCTGAGGTCTTGCCACAACCCATTCAAGGCCCGATCTCAGCACAGGGGAGAGTAGAGCAGACACGAAACACATGCTTCCTGCCCAGAAGAAGCTGACAGCCAAATGGGGGAACAGACATCTGGAGACCTTTACGAATAGCGGGACAAGTAGGAAAGCCAAGCATCAGAGAAGTGGTAGAGGCTGAAATAGCAGAATAAATCACTGAATGTACAATTGACTTTATATATATTTACAGTATTCAGAGATTCGCTCAGTCCCTTTACAAATAACAGTGAAATGATTTTTCTCTTAAGCACAGTCTTTATCCTGCCCTGCAGTGCATCTGGTGAAAGATTCTGTGTTCTAATAAATGACAGATAATCCACCATTTTTACTGTAACAAGGGTCTGAAAATCTAGACCGAAAGGCTCCACATTTTCAGCTCTCCTCCTGGCTTCTTTGGAAACTCAGTTTTCATTTTACAGAAATTCCCCAGCACATGGCTTCATAAGACCATCCAAAATACCACTACTTGGTCAGACTACTGGTCCACCCATCTGTCCTAATAAGAATGATAATAATAACAATAATAATAGTAATGGTAATTGTTAAGCAGTTACTATCCATCATGCACTGTTTTAAATGCTGGGGAAGGTATAAGATAATCAGTTCAGACACAGTCCCTGTCCTACCTGGGGTTCACAATCGAAGTAGGAGGGAAAACAGGTATTGAATCCCCATTTTACAGATGTGATAACTGAGGCATAGAGAAGTGAATAGACTTGCCCAGGGTCACAGAAAACACATTGCTGAGCCAGGATAAGAACCCAGGTCTTCTGAATCCCAGGCCCATGCTCTTTCCACTAGGCCATGCAGGTTCTATTTATTGAACACCTGTCAAATGCAGAGCATACACCCTGCAGGAAACACAAATGACAGCAGTGTATAAATCTATAAATAGACCCTTGTGCTGTCTGTTATTTCCATCTCCAGCCAGTGGTGCTAGCTCACTCCAGCTACTGGTTTGAAACCTGGTCTGGACTGCAAAGAGTTAGAGCCCTCTGGGAGTCAGTGGAACTGGGTTCTAATCCCGGCTCTGCAGCTGGTCTGCTAGTGGGACTTGGGGCAAATCACTTCAGTTCTCTGTGCCTCAGTTACTTCGACTCTATTTATTTATTTATTTTACTTATACATATCTATTCTATTTTTTGTTAATATGTTTTGTTTTGTTCTTTGTCTCCCCCTTCTAGACTGTGAGCCCACTGTTGGGTAGGGACCGTCTCTATATGTTGCCAACTTGTACTTCCCAAGTGCTTAGTACAGTGCTCTACACACAGTAAGCACTCAATAAATATGATTGATTGATTGATTGATTGATCTGTAAAATGGGGATTACTACTGTGAGCACCGTGGGGGTCATGGACTGTGACCAACCCAACTAGCTTGTCTCTACCGCAGCACTTAGTTCAGTGCCTGGCGCATATTAAGCACTTAGTACCACATAAATGAAGGAGTTAACTCCAAAACATAGGATAAATGCAGAAGTTTCGTGGATGCTCAGGGTCTCTTGTGAGGGTAGGTAGGAGAGTCGGCCAGCGGGAGTTGTGGTTGATGAGGAGCAAAGCAGCAGTGCCATGCTCTGACCCCTTTGACTGGCTTTTTCCGGAGGCAGCGGCCACCCTGATAGGCTCTGTCCCTGCCTTCCCATCCCACCCCTTCCTTCTCTCCCCAGCTTGTGGCCCAGGAATCTGAGATGCCCCAGAAAGTTCCTCTAGACCCTGGAGATGATCAGCTGGAGAGTGGGGTCAAGTCAGCCAGCACGGCAACCCCTGTGCTTGGGCATCGAGGGGGGCGTAGGTGCCCTCAGAGCTGGGATCCATGGAGATGCCCAGTCCACAGGATTGGCAACCACCAGGCCCAGCAGTGCCCTCCTGATGCAGGTGTAGGAGGTTACATCAATGCTGTCTTGGAAATCTTCTCTCTCTCCTTCTCCAGGAGAACCAGGAGGGTTTACCTCCCCATGACCCTGCCTGCTCTGCCCACGCTGATGCTGATCTCTGTAGGCTGGGCCTGCCTATATCCACTGAGCCTTTGGGAAAACGACGATGAATGAACAGGTGGGACAGAGCCTCTGGTAGAGGGGCACCTCTCTTTCCTGATTTGTTTTAGTGGGGTGCCACAGTCTCCCTACCCTAGGCTGTTCCTAAGTCTCTTTCCTATCATAGTCAGGAAGTCGTATTTAGAGTCTAACTCATATACCACCAACTGCAGTAAAAGTCCATTTTTCCCAGACGGCATGACAAATGCGACGTCTTTCTGCTCTTATGACCTTTTCAGATAAGATCCCTAATTCACCCCCACCATTTCACATTTCTCCCTCTCTTTGCCCTCCCCTCCCCCTGCTGGCTCCTGGCACAGAGATGCTGCCCCAGAGGAGGGTCTGACTGGAGCCCTGGGGGGAGGAGAGCGGGGGGTATCAGAGTCCATTCCGCCTGGTATAACTCTCTCTGTCCATTAGCTGCGTGACCGACCCCCATCAGCCTGACAGGGAAAGAACCACATCAGGCATAGGCAAGTGGAATGTGGTTACCTAGGAAATGGTTTTGGGGGAGGAGGAAGAAGAAGAGGGGGAGGAGGAAGAGTGGGGAAGCCGGGGGAGAGAAGAGGGAGAGGGAAAAGAAAACAGACCACCTCTCGGAGAAGATAACATTCCACAGTCAGGAGGCAGCTCGAAGATGCTGTCCTCACCCTCGGGCGGAGGACGGAAGAGCTGATGACTCTTCTGAGGTGACTGAGCTTTCAGGGCTGGGAGGACAGGGAATCCAAGGGCCCTGGGGCAGTGGGTCCCTGGGTTGCCTATATAGAAAGATGGGGCGGATTTTCAGACTGTAACCCCCTTGAGGACTGCTTTGATGCCTTCCAAGTCTCCATCAAAAATGGAAAGGGTGTCAGTCTCCTTGTGCTGGAAAATGGGGCTGAGGCATTAACTGGCTAGAGAAGTGATGAAGAGGGACAGGCATGCTGGGGCGAGACTAGAGGAAAAGAAGAGTGGTGATACCCAGATGGAGGAGTTTGGGATGCCACAGCTGGGCCTCCCTTTGTCTCCCTGAGGTCCTTATTCCTAGTTTAAGGGCACTTGTCCAAGTCCTCTCCACTGTTGTCCAACAGGGTTCTGTAAGGGCCAGGCTGAGTGGCAAGTGCCTCTGAGATGCTCCCAAATGTGCAGACACCAGTCCTCATTGCCCTCTGGGAGGGTCTAGAGGGTACTGGGACCAGAGGGAAATCCAAGAAGAATCAGGCAAATTGTTTGTTAAGTATCTGAGCCCCCTCTCCACCTCAATAGCAGGGGAGTTTGGAGAGGGAATGGCTCCCCAGGGGTGCCCCCCCACCAAAGCCCCCCCAAAGGCAAGAACACTGAGCAGGGGAGCTCTCAATAAATACCACTGATTATTGGACAGAGAGGACAGTTGGTGAGCTGGCAGTGGAAATGAGGACCTGACTGCTTCAGCCTAAGGTGTGAGACTGTAGATGTGGGACATCCCCCGGGGGAGGAGGAGGAGGAGGACGGGGTGGGGCGGGGGGAAGATTCAGACAGAGACCTTAGTCCAGGGTCCCCAGCTTTGTTGTTCTCTGCTGAGATGCTGCTGTGCCAGCCACTTCCCCCAGAGCTCCGGCCCCCGACCCCCACATGCAGCCTTGACCCCTTCCCCTCTGCAGGAGTGGCAGTGTCTGGGCAGCCAGGCCTCCAGGGAAGGAAATGCCTGGCCACTCCGGGCCAGAGAGTTTCCAGCTAGGCCTCCAGGGAAGGGAATGCCTTCCTGCTCCGGACCAGAGAAGTTCCAGTAGCTTTATTTTCTCCCACCTCTCCCCTCCATCTCCAGCTCTCTTTCTGAGTGGCCACCGCGGGAGAGATGAGGGTCTAAATATAGCCGGGTGCTCTGCCTCGATCTGACCTCTGGTGATGGGGCTGGAGGGACGCAGATCCCTGGTTGTCTTAGTGATTGGGTCCGGTGTCCAGAGCCTGCACTGGGGCAGCCTTGTCCGCCTGCCTGGGGAGTTGGGAGCACTATCTATACTCCTGGGGGATTGTCTGCCTTTCCACTGCTGAAATGACCCCCACAGGGAGTTTGAGGAGGAATCACACATGCGCGCGCACACACACACACACACGCACATGCACGTGCATCCCACGCACTCACACATTCATTAAAGTCTACACATTTCTACCTATGTGTCTCTGCCACATGTGCCCTCCCTGACACTCATTCATGCATGCCTTCACAAACACACTCCCACATCCACACATGAACTTCTCCGCACACATACGCACAAATGCGCCCGCATATATGCCCCCATATTATTGCAAATGCACCCCACATGCTCACAGATACCCACAGGCACACTTCCTCCTCCCAACCCTCCCCCATCAACTTCTTGTCCAAAGGAGCCGTGTCTCTCTATGATTGATCTTGCCTGGCAAAAAGGAGTTGTTGGTTCAATAACTCCTGATTGAGAACACTCACCGTTTGACCCCCTTCTTTGAGCTTGCACCATTTCTTCCAAATCACTTCACTCCATTTTCCTCAAATGCTTTATCTTCCTCTTCCTCCTCTTCCTGAAAGCTCTCCATGACTCCCTCAATGTCTCTCCCATCCCTCATCTCTACCTGTGATGACCCCAACTCGGATAGTCTAGGATCCAGGTTCGAGGGGGATGCAGTCATGGGCAAGATTAGGGGAAGGGGCCTCCCAGTTGGAGAGTGGAGGAGCCCCAGCCCAGTCTGCCAGCCTGTTACTCTTTGTGTGTGTTAGGCCCAGGTATCTGGTCCCAGAAGGGGTAGGGCAGCAGTGTCAGAGGGCATCAGCCTTCATTGGGGCTCACAACATCCATTACTAATCCTCAAACAAGGGGTTCCCAGAAATGCTTTTCCTGCCTCCTCTCCTCCTGCCCTGAGCAGCTCTTTGCTCTGTGGGAGTGAGGAGAATGGAATTTACCTCTGCCTGCTTCTTCTCTGAGGCCCATGTCTCTGAGGAGCTCTGGGGAAGGAGAAGGAGGAGGTAAAGGAGGAAGAGAAGGAGAAAGAGAAGGAGAAAGAGAAGGAGAAGGAGGAGGAGAAGGAGAAGGAGAAGAAGGAGAAGTTCTAACCCTTCTCCCAGCCCAAGTTGTGGCTACAATAATGGAATAACTATGGGGAGGGAAGGGAAGGGGACAAAAGGAGAAGGGAGGGGAAAGTGAAGGAAGGAGAGGAAAGGAGAAGGAAGGGGGGAGGGGAAGAGAGGCAGGCAGAGTAAGGAAATGGACGCCTTTCTGGAGTTCCTCAGGGATTATGAGAGGGGTCACTCTGACCAAGGAACCATCCAGCCCCATGTGATCAAGCCACCTGAGGACCCAAGCCCCCACCAGCCCCGTCTGCTCACAAGCCTGAGAGTGGGAGCACGGCACCTGGGATCTGATGCCTGCTGGCCACACCTCCAGGAGATTGATGGAAGCAATTTTTCAAGGTTTGGAGGAGGTGGCGGTGGAAATTTGATCAGTGGCGGCCCTCGGCGCTTCAAACCAAATCAAAGCTTCCATTCTCATTGCTGCTTTGCTTGGGGATGAGACCCTGAGACCATCCCAGGGGAGACTCTGGCAAGCCCTGACCAGGAGCCCTGCTCCACAAGCCCCCGCCTTCGCCCCCACCCCAGCCTAATTGCTTTCTGCCTCGCCAACACTCCTTGAGGCCTGGAACAGCTTCCCTGGTCCTCCCCGTTCCCTCCTGCTGTCAGTGCTAGGCTTCCTTCTCCAGGAAGCCTCCCTCAAACCACCCTACACTCTGGCTTCACTCTCACCTCAGCTTGCTGGTCTTTTGTTGGTTTCCCATTCAAGCAACTAGTGGTTTGCAATAAGCACCTCCATGCATTCAATCTTATTTATAGAGTGCTTACTGTGGGCAGAGCACCATACTAAGTGCTTTCGAGAATGAGAGCAGTAGGACACACATTTCCTGCTCTCAAGAGGCTCACAATCTAATGGGAAAAGAGACCCACAGAGGACAGTGATTTACAAAGAGTCTGGCTAGGAAGATATAGAAGGAATTCAACTCAATCAGAGTGAAATAGCAGAACAACTCACTGAATGTACAAATGAAAATGGAAACAAAAATATTTATAGCTGCTGAAGAATGGGATGACACAGAAAAAGGCTGAGGGTGGCAATTGGGTTGACGTGGCTGGGTGTGGGATTATTTGAGGAAGACCTCCAGAAAGAGGCATTGACAATGGTGAGAGCCTTGGTACAGTGACTTTGGATCATTAGGGGAGACAGATGGAAGGGGTATTCAAGGTCAGGGAGCAGCATGAGCAAGGGGGCAGAGGAGGAAGAGTGTGAGCTGGGGGTAGTGGGTGAGGAGAGCCTATATTTGGGTGGGGAGAACTAAGGGAGAGCCTTGAAGTCATTTGTGAGGAGTTTTTGCTTCGTGTGATGGGAGAGAGGAAAGGTTTCTGAGCTGGACAGTATATCTTTTGCTCCCTAGAGCAGTGAATGATGCTACCAGATGTCAGTCAGGTGAACCATTAATAATTATATAATAACAATGATAGTATTTACTAAGCATTTACTGTGAGCCAAATGCCACCTTAGGCATTAGGGATAAATACAAATTAATCAGATCAGACACAGTCCCTGTCCCACTCAGGGCATGTATTCTAAGAGAGAGGGTGAGTAGGTATTACGTTCCCATTTAGTAAAGACTGAAATAGAGGCTGTTCCTCCTCCTCTTCTTCTTGCTCCTCTGTCTCCTCCTCCTTCTTCTCATCTTCCTCCTCTTCAGCTCAGAAGTGGGTGATTTCCACAGAGGATTGATTTTCCCAAATGCAATTGTTTGTTCCTTCAATCTGGTCTCTCTCTCTCTCTCTCTCTCTCTCTCTCTCTCTCTCTCTCTCTCTCTCTCTCTCTCTCTCTCTCTCGTCCCTCAGCAACCAGCTTTCTCCATCCTAAGTTCCATGGCTCCCAGAGCTGGAAGGGAGGAAGCCAAAGAGGTCATTTAGTCCAGACCCCTGCCTCCCTCCCCATAGGGGTGACTGTGCCCATTTCCCAGTTCTACCAGGAGAAGCAAACATGGAACAAGATTCCCAACTGGGTGATTCATTTCCCTCTGCCAAGGGCCTGGGGGTGGTGGGCTAGGAGAGCAATGCCGCTTCGCTAGCCTGGGTCTGCAGGTTAATCTCAGCTCCCGCTGTCTCTGGCTAGGCTTGGATGGAGGTTTCTCGCTTCCTCAGCACAGAAACAGCTTTTGTCCTCTCCTTCCTCCGTCTCTGCCTTCACCCATCTCACTGGACCTGGGATAATTTATCAATCCAGTGACAGTGATGGCATTAAGCATCTTCCCTCTGCCTCATCGTTCCTCCAACCTCTATTGGCCCTTCTTCAGGCACCTTTCCAGGCCTAGGCCCCTTCAAAGAAGACAATCGGGCCATTTTCTCACCTGTTCTCCTGCCCAACCACCCCCAAAATTACCATGTGAGAGGGAATCCATCCATCCATCAATCAATAGCATTTACTGAGGGCTAACTATGTGCAGAGCACTGTTCTAAGTGCTTGGGGGAGTACAGTACGACAATTAGAGGACAAGTTCCTGTTGCCAATTTGTACTTCCCAAGCGCTTAGTACAGTGCTCTGCACATAGTAAGCACTCAATAAATACGATTGATGATGATGATGATGCCCACAATGAACTAGAGGGAATTACAGTCTAGAACTACAGTCTACAGGGAAGGGATGGAAGACCTAAAAAATAAGCATCAGTATCACCAGCAGGGGACTGATCATCTGCCTTGGGCAGATCTTTCTACTAGCAGTAGCAGTGATGGTAGTAGAAGTAGTGGCAGTAGTGGTGGTAGTAGTAATAATAGTTGTAGTAACAGTAGTAGTATCAGTAAAAGCAGTAGAAGTAGTAGCAGTAGTTGTAGTAGTTGAGTAGTAGCAAGTGGTGGTAGTTGTAGTAGTAGTAATTATAGTAATAGTAGCAGAAACAGAAGCAAAAGTAGTAATGGTAGTAATAGTGGTGATGGTAGTAGTACAGTAGTAGTAGCAGCAACAGCAGTACCAGCAGTACTACTAGAAGTAGTTATAGTAACATTAGTCATAGTAGTAGCAGTAGCAGTATTAATCAGTCAATCAATGGCATTTGTTCATTCAATAATCGTATTTATTGAGCGCTTACTGTGTGCAGAGAACTGTACTAAGCGCTTGGGAAGTTGAGCGATTACTGTGTGCAGAACACTGTACTAAATGCTTTGGAAAGTACACCACTACAACAGAGTTGGTAGGAACGATACCTGCCCACAAGGAGCTTACAGTTCCCAAAGGGAGACAGGCAGTAAAACAAATTACAGATAGAGGAAACTGTAGAGAATAAGGAGATTGACAGAAGAATAAGGAGATTGACAGAAGTGCTGTGGGGCTGGGGTGGGTATCAAAGTGCTTAAGTGTTACACGGCCAAGTGCCTGGTCATAGTAGTAAAGAGTAGTAGGAGTAATGAACGCAGTGCGCTGAACTAAATACTGGGAATATCAAAGCAAGCAAATAACACATTCCCTTCTCCTCAAAGAGTTTACACTCTACTGGGGAAAGACAGGGATAAAAGTATTTATAGTGGAGTAATCGCAACACTTTTCCGCTATATTGTAAGCTGCTTGAAGGTGGGGATCATATCTACAAACCCTTTGGTAGTGTACTCTTCCCTTCACTCAGTACAGTGCTCTGCACACAGTAAATGTTCAGTAAATCTCACTAATTGAATGTAGAATTGAATAAATGGCTCTATGTCAGTGCTGAGGATGAATATAACTACTAAAGAGTGATGAGAGTTTGTGTTGGAACATTCAGTAAAAAGGAAAGCTTCATGGAGCTTTCCTTCTAATGGGGGAGAGAGAAGGAAATGTAATAGATTGTAACGGAGAAGGAGAAAATAGAACATAGGAGGTCCCAGAGAACCAATCAATCACTCAATTAGCTGACACCGGAATGAGGGCTGAGTGGTCGTGTGACCAAGATTATTCAAGGAAGGCCTCCTGGAAGAAGCGACTTTTGCAGAGGGCTTTGAAGAAAGTTGGAAGTGAGGGCATGGGTTGGTACAGTGGAGGGCACAGTACAGTGCTCTGCACCCAGTAAGTGCTCAATAAATATTGTTGATTGATTGATTGGAGGGAGGAGGAGTGTATTTCAAGGAGCAGTAAAGATGTGAGTGATGATCCAGGGCAGAAGGTAAAGAGTGAGGCACTGTCAAGCATCACCCTGGCCTTTTCCCTCCCCTTCCTCCCCTGGACATGGGGTCCCTGAGGGTACCAACATCTGTGAAGACATCTCCTCAGGCTCCTGTCCCTTCCACCAGTCTCCTCCAGCTCCCCACCGGCCCTTTACCCATTCACAGAGTTAAGCCAGTGGAGTCCCCCATGCAACTACTTGTGCCAGATTCCACAGGCCTGGTCCAGCTCCTGCAGGAGCCAAGGAGGTGAAAGGTCAGTAACCGGGGTGAGGGGGTTGGGAGACCCCCTGGGATTTGTGTCTTCATTGACAGAATTCTGGTCATCGTTCTTGGCACTGTCTAATTTGGGGCATCAGCCCCTCACCCCCTCTTCCCACCTACTGTCATCCTGCTGCCACCCCGGGCCGTGTCCCTGAAAGTGACACCTACTAATGGGATCAGCCCTGTGCACTCAGGAGTTTCACAAGATCTGTTCCCGTTTTCTGACCCACATCCCGAACTCCTTCTCTCCGCACTGCCAAGATGGAGGGGAGCTGGGGAGAGGGTCACCGCCCCTACGTGGCCCCAACATCCACACACTCACTCACACGCTCACCAACATGGACTCACAACCACCCAGATGAATGCCAAACACACACATACACACAACTGCCCAAACGCAGAAATATGTACTTGTACTCAGACCCACAAACACACAGTGTGGCCTACTGGTAAGAGCACAGGACTCAGAGGCAGGAGACCTGGGTTCTAATCCCTGTTCTACCACTTGCCTGTTATGTGACTTTGGGAAAGTCACTTAACTTCTTGGGGTCTCAGTTTCTTCCTTTGTAAAATGGTGATTCGATACCTTTTTTTATGGTATTTGTTAAGTGTGTCAGGCACGGTACTAAGCACTGGGGTAAATAGAAGATAGGTTGGACACAGTCCCTGTTCTATATAGGTCTCCACAGTCTTAATCCCCCTTTTCCAGATGAGGCTCCAGGAAGGTGTGACTTGCCCAAGGTCACAGAGTAGACACAAGGCAGATCCGGGATTAGAGCCCAGGTCCTCTGACTCCCAGGGCCACACTCTTCCCACTGATAATAATAATAATAGTGCTTACTATTTGCAAAGCACTGTTCTAAGCACTGGGGAGTTTACAAGGTGATCAGGTTGTCCCACGGGGGGCTCACAGTCTTAACCCCCATTTTACAGATGAGGCAACTGAGGCACAGAGAAGTGACTTGCCTAAAGTCACACAGCTGACAAGTGGCAGAGCGGAATTTGAACCCATGACCTCTGACTCCAAAGCCCGTGCTCTTTCTACTGAGCCACGCTGCTTCTCACTAGGCCTTGCTGCTTCTCTGTTACTACCTGTAATATCTGTTCTCTCTCCCCCTTAGACTGCAAAACCCATGTGAGGACAGGAACTATGTGTGATCTGACTGTGTTGTTGCTTCTACCCCAGCACAAGGCACAGTGCTTGGTATATAGCAACCCCTTTATAATTATGATTATTACTCTTCTTATGCACACTCCCCTATGAGACTATTACAGGTCCTTAATGATGGCTTGGTAAACAGACTTGATCCATCTTTGCCTTCCATGTGGGGCTGAAGGCAGTGTTTTCAGATGAGGTTTGTTTCTCAATCCATCAGTGGTATTTATTGAACACAATGTGAGCAGAGCATTGTACTAAACACCTGGGAGAGTGAAATAGAGTTGGTTGACATGATCCCTGCCCTGAATAATAATAATAATAATAATGGCATTTATTAAGTGCTTACTAGGTGCAAAGCACTGTTCTAAGTGCTGGAGGAGCTTACAAACTCTGGGACTTCCATGGTGGCATCAAGTGGGGCAAGGAGAGGGGCAGGGAGGCTTCCCAGCCACTGCAGGGGCACAGAGCCACCCGTAAGGGAGAAAGGAGCTCCAACTTTTATGGATCTGCCTGGGCCACCTCCTCCATGGAGTATTCCCTGACTGAAGCCACCCTCTCACCATCCCACCAGCATGGCCTCCTGCCACTTTCCCCTGGTCTTTACTGTGTCTTTACAGTCCTCAAGATGGGTTCTGACTCTGCTCCCAACCCAGAAGTTCCCTGACAGAAAGAACAGGCTTGTTCTCAAACATGGATCCTGGAAACCAGTATAAACCAGAGGAGTCCAGCCTCACTTGAGTCCCTGGCTTCAACTTCCTCCCTCTATAAACCTTTAACCAGACCCGATGATTAGCAGCAGGAGCATCTGGATGGACTGAGTAGCTTCTCCTTGTTTTCTGTTCTGGACTCCCTCTGAGGGTGACATGAACAAGGGGGATGGGGGAAAGGAGGAAGGAAATTTGAAGGAGAAGGAATGCACTACTAGCTGGAAACTTGATTATAAAACTCTTAGGAAATGGGGATATAAAGGGAACAGAGTTACCCAAAGTTCATCCAAGGATCTGTCTTGGTCTGCCTCAGACCTGCTGTGTGACTGAACAAATCTCCCAGCCTCTCTGAGTCCCAAGTCCACAGTCTGAGACAGAATCACTCCTGCTCCTGACTCACTCACTAGTTGTATTGTCAGGTGTGGAGAGGCCCCCTACCCCCATCCCGGAAGTGTGTTGACAACCGTGGTTGTTAGATTTCCGCACGACTGGGATTTGATGAGGGCAGGGGGGCCAGGAGCAGGGGCGGGGGCACGGAGGCGTAGCCACTTCCTCACAACAGCGGACCCGCTGGTGGCCGATGGCTGACGCGATTCAGCTTAACCCGCGTGCCAGGTTCAATCAGACTCCTTTAAATTCAAAATACGCATTTATTTTAACCGGTTGGGGTGTTCTAAGCAAGATGAAAGCCAGAGAAGACGGACTATACCAAATTAGATCATTAAGGATTCAGAGAGGAGAAATTGCATAAATTAGAGTGAGAGGAGTACATTGGCAAACTCTTCCAGATGTCTCCCCAGGCTTCTTCAACTTGGAAGCTAAAAAAATGGAAAAGGGAGAGTTAGAGGGGTGAGGACACGACAGACCCCGAGGAGAATCCCAATCCTGTTCATTTATGAAATTGATGGGGGGCTGGGGGCGAGGCAAGGGGAATCAAGAAAGCCCATGGGGGCCCGATGAGACCCGGGCGATGAGAAGAACTACAACAGGGTTGGAGGGTGGGAAGTGCTGGAGGCAGGAGGGAAATCACACAGCCCTCCCCACCTCACCCCAACCGGGTCCCAGCTGACAAGGATCTGGAATGGAAGGGAGGGGAGTCATAGTCTGTTATTATTAATGATAATAATAATAATAATAATATTTATTAACCTGGTTCTATGGGCTGAGCACTGGAGTCAGTGCAAAATAATCAGATTAGATTCAGGCTCTATCCCACACAGGCTCCCAATTTAAAAGGGAGGAAGAGAAGGTGTATTCTCCCCATTTTACAGAAGAGGAAACTGAGGCCCAATCAATCATTCAATCACTCACTTTTATTAAGCATTTGCTGTATGCAGAGCACTGTACTAAGTGCTTGAAGTAATGTAGCTCAATGGAAAGTGCACAGGCTTGAGAGTCAGAGGTCATGGATTTGAATCCCGGCTCCACCACTTGTCAGCTGTGTGACTTTGGGCAAGTTATTTCATTTCCCTGTGCCTCAGTTACCTCGTCTGTAAAATGTGAATTAAGACTGTGAGCCCACAAGGGACAAACCAATTACCTTGTATCCCCCCCATGCTTAGAACAGTGCTTGACACATAATAAGCACTTAAATATCATCATTATTATTACAATACAGCAATATAACAGACATATTCCTTGTCCACAACGAGCTTATAGTCTAGAGGGGGAGACAGACATTAATATATATAAATAAATTACAGATATGTACACAAGCACTGTGGGGTTGGGAGGGGGATGAATGAATAAAGGGAGGAAGTCAGGGCGACAGAAAGGAGTGAAAGAAAAGGAAAAGGGGGCTTGGTCAGGGAAGGCCTCTTAAAAGATGGGTGCCCTCAACAAGAGAAGGTCTAGAGAGGTTAAGTGGCTTTTCCAAGGTCCAACAGCCAGCAAGTGGCCGTGCCAGGGCCAGAACTCAAGTCTCGTGGCTCATGAGCCCAGGCTTCTCCCAGTAGCGTTCACTGCTCTGCCCTTCTTGATGAAGGGTGCCAGCTCCCATTGCAGTAAGAGGGGCAGAGGATAGGTTTTACGATGAGATTCTCCAGATTCCCCAGGATGGTGAGATGCTGGGACATGCTGGAGCAAGAATTTTCTCTCCGGGAGATTTTTCAGGAAGATGTTTCCATCAGGAAGCCCACTGGGAGCAGAGCCCTGGCCTGGGGGTAAAGTAAGGACCAAAGAGGGGAGAAGGAGAAGATGTGGTCCCCTTTCTCAAGGAGCTGACTTTATACTACAGTCCAGCCTGTGCATTTCACTCCTCTAACTCCAGCTTGGTGACTCTGCCCTGATCTCGTCTATCTCGCCACTTACCCCTTTTCCTCATCTTCCCGCTGGCCTGGAACCCCCTCTTGCTTTATAAACACCAGACCACCACTCTCCCCTCCTTCAAAGCCTTATTAGCGTCACATCTCCAAGAGGTCTCCCATGATTAAGTCTTCTTTGCTCCAGCTCCATTCTGCGTCCTCTGTGCTCTTGGATCTGTGACCTCTAGACATTTGGTATTTGCCCCACTCTCAGCCCCACAAAACTTATGTACATATCTAGACTTCAAGACTGTGAGCCCACTGTTGGGTAGGGACTGTCTCTATATGTTGCCAACTTGTATTTCCCAAGCACTTAGTACAGTGCTCTGCACACAGTAAGTGCTCAATAAATATGATTGATTGATTGATCTATAAATTATATATTGTAAATCATTTATTTATATTAATGTCTGTCTCCCCCTCTTGACTGCAAGGTTGTTGCAGACAGGGTACGTTTATGACATTGTACTCTCCCTAAATGCTTAGTACAGTGCTCTGCACACAGTAAGCACTCTGTAATTACCATTGATTGAATGATTCTACAAGGCTGGGTTTAACTGTCCCCCTCCTAGACTGTGAGCCCGTCGTTGGGTAGGGACCGTCTCTATATGTTGCCAACTTGAACTTCCCAAGTGCTTAGTACAGTGCTCTGCACACAGTAAGCGCTCAATAAATACGATCGAATGAATGAACTGTTCTGTCTCTCCCATTTGATTGTCAAACAGTGCCTTCTCCCTTTAGTCATTCCCAGGGGGCCTAGTCCCGGGCCCAGGGAGTACACAATCTACAGCAAATTCTCACTGAATTTTTAAAATTGACTTGCTGTCTGAGGCCTGCAGAGGCAGGTGAGAGGGGTGGGAGTATGGGGACGGGATTGAGGGGAGCATTATGAAATGGCATTCCTATCCCTGAAATGTCACTGGATGCAGGACAGAGACAGGAAATGTATTTGGAATTGCAGCCATAAGGAGGAGGAAAGTTTTACTGCTGACAAGCTTGTGAGATACTGAAACTGGGAATTGTGAGGGGCTGGGGGAATCTTCTCCCCTAGAGATTTCTTGGAGTAGAACGGGCTACACCCTGTTTAGGCTAGTGTCAAGGCAATGTCACCAGGAGGCAGGGGGCTTGACTAAATGATCCATGGCATCCTGAACAGTAGGACTCTTTTCTTGCCCTACTTTGAAGTTTCCCAGGAACATCTTCCACCTCTATCGCACATTTCTTGACAGCACTAAAAGCACATTCCAAACTTAATGTAATTTATAAGATTTATCATAAACCTCACACTTTATGTTTGCAAATAATTTGTCGCTTCTTTATCAACCCTCCTAACTCTGCAGACAGGGTGGAGAAGTGTGATTGGCAGAGGGAAAATTGAAGCACGGGGTGGTAATGCTGCTGGTTGGAGGTCATGGAAGAGGGGGATTTAATCAGGTACGGATTAGCTTCAGTAGACGATAATCAGATCAGACACAGCATGTGGCCTATATGGAACATAGGGTCTAAGAGGGATAAAGGTCAGAATATTATCACCATTATACAGAGTAGGAAACAGAGGCCCAGAAAGGTTAAGTCTCTTTCCCAAGATGACACAGCAGGCCGATAGCAGATCTGGGGTTAAAACCTAGGACTCCTGGTTCTTGGCCCCATAGTCTTTCCACTGCATCACACAGCCTTCCTTTGTCTCTACTCAGCCTCCGATTGTTAACTACTTAACTACTATCTCCAGTAGTTAAGGAGATAGAGGGAAGTTAGCAAGACAGTATGCGGCTTAGTGACTGATCTGCTGGGCATCTTTGGGGCAAGATGCTTAACCTTTTTGGGTTTAGGTGACTGAACTGCCCCATACATGCAGATATGGTGGGGAAGATGACCCCTGAAGTCAAAGCAATTTCAGCTCATGGCCTTATGTTGCAGCTTGAGGGACTTGGTTAAGACTGCCCCAGTGGTCAAGGGTGTGAAACAGTGCTGTCTGGATTCTTCCTAGAGCCACTGGGCAATTTCCTCTATAAAGGATTTGATTTCTGTCTTTAATGGTTCAGGTGGAGCTCTGCTTGTAGGCTTGGGCGTGGGAGCAACTGGTTGAGATGTCGAGGATCTATTACCTCCAGACGATTCCATGGCTCTTGGAGCAAAGGTCTTGGGTTTGCATTAAGTTTTTAGCACTATCCTTCCAGACCCCAGCTCGGCCACCACATTTGTCTACAGAAGGACACAAGAGCCTTGATCCTGAGACTTTTAACTCTACTGTTCTCGCCCAACCGCTTAGTGAAGTACTCTGCACACAGCAGATGCTCAATCAATGTGACTTGTCTGACTGAGTGGGTCAATTTCCTCATCTGTAAAATGGGAATTCCTCACCCATTCTCGTTCCTACTGCCTCTTGTGAGTCAGTGATTGGGTCTGACCGTACTACCCTATATCAACCTCAGCACTTAGTGCAGTGCTTCAAAGGTAGTAAGTGCTTAACAAATGCCACAATTATTGTTATTATTTTTCAGATTTGGGGTTTGAAAACCCTGGGGTTCGGCAAAGGGCCCCGGCCCCCTCAGGGAAGATCATGGCTTCAGAGGCCCGGCCCCTATGTTTCCCTGGCGAGACTGATTTTCTTTATATCTGTCCTCGTTCCCTTGGCCCAAATCCTCCCGTGGCTCTAGACCACAGGGTCTCTGCCTCTCTCTCCAGGTGCCAAGCAGAAGTGTCAATGCATTAGCAACTGGCACACTGTCAGCCAGGGTGAGGCTTTAGCAAAATCAGTGTGCTGGGGATGGGGATATTTCTGTTAGTCACAGAGGCAGCCATGAGCCTGGTCCTGCAGATCTGGTGTGCCCTTGCTTTCAGGTTAGAAATCTGGAACCCCAGAGCTCAAAGGTCATCTTGTCCAGCACCCTGCCTCCAAGCCGGCCTACATCTATAACACCCTGGAGATATGGGGCTAGAGACAGGCCCAAAAACTCTAGGGGCGGGAGACTCTCTGACCTTCCTCAATCCTCTGTTCCCGGGCCCCCTGATGATTCTGTCCAGGCAGAGACTCCGATGTCTAATGTAAATCTTCCCCGCTGGGGTGTTGGCCCATTTCTTCTGGTCTGCTGCCAGAGGAGTTGGAGAACACCTCAGCTAGGCTGACCCTCAGCTAGGGGCGGTTCCTGGGATTTGCCAAGTGGAGCGTGTGCCACTGGGAGACAAACCAGCTGGTGCAATGGTCCTCATAGTATCATCAGTGTGACCATCCTCATCGTAATCACCATCATCATCTCCAAAGATGAACATTTGCTGTGATCGCCAGGAGGCCCTGGCCCATTGCTCTTTCTGGACCCTTTTTTTTAAAAAAATGGTATTTGTTAAGTGCTTACTCTTTGCCAGGTGCTATACTAAACGCTGAGGTAGATACAAGCTAATTAGGTTGTACACAGTCTATGTCCCACAATCTTAATCCCCATTTTACAAATGAGGTAACTGAGGTCCAGAGAAGTGAAAGTGATTTGCCCAAGGTCACACAGCAGCCAAGTGTCAGAGCTGGGATTAGAACCCAGATACTCCGACTCCCAGACCGGTGTTCTTTCCACTAGGCCATGCTGCTTCTCAAATGAAGAACCCAAGTTTTATTAGCACACCAGGAATTACTTGAAATTCTAGGGATATTGGAGTTATTAATAATAATTAAAGTGCTTAATATGTGCCAAGCACTGTTCTAAGGCTTAGAGTAAATAGAGGATAATCCTCTTTTTGTAATTTATCTTAATGTTTGCCTTTCCCTCTAGGCTGTAAGCTCCTTATGGGGAGATGTGCCTACCAATTCTGTTGTCTTGTGCTCTCCCAAGGGCTTAGTACAGTGCTTGCCCACAGTAAGTGCTCAGTACATACAACTGATTGATAATCAGTTTGAACACAATGCCTCTCCCATTGTTCTCATAGTCTAAGGAGGAGAGAGAACAGCTAGTTAAGCTCCATTTTACAGATGAGAAACCAGAGGCCCAGAGAAATAAAGTAACTTGCCCATAGTCACACTGCAGGGAAGTGATGGAGCTGGGATATGAATCAGGGTTTCCTGATTCCTAGACCTGTGTTATTATCATTATACGTTCACAAAGTTTATCCCTGTCCAGGCCCCCAGGCAGAATACCTCTAAATCATTCTAGCCAGATGAGATTTTTCTCCTGTCTAAAACCCCCTACAGTGACATCTGTAAAGGAGTCACACTGACACCCAGCTTGGGCCTCACTGTCATCATGGTCTTGTCCCTGTTGTTCTCTCTCTCCTTCTTGGCCAAATGCTCTGGGTGTGGTCACCTTGTGTGAGAAAGAAACAGGCTGGGGAGTTGTTTCTGAGAGACCTTTCACCCCGCGGGAGAGTGATGGATGGATGCCACATTGGGACTTGACTCCTAGTGAGTTACGACTTTCATTAAGATGGTTCAGTCTGGGGACTATAAAGGAGGGAGGGAGGGAGCAAAATGAAGCAACGAAAAGTTTCCGGGAGGTGAGAAGCTGTTAGATCGGGGTGTGGGGGAGCAGGGCCCTTGTCTGCCTCAAGCATAGTTGGCACTTGGTCTGCCCAGGCTACTGCAGCGGGAGAGCAGCTCTGAAAGGCTGCTGCCTACAAAATAAGGAGCCTCCCGAGGTCATCTCACCCACCCTCCTGCCTCCAGGTCAGACTCTTGGCTTCCAAAATACTAGGAAAGGGAAGATACCATAGCCGCTCTTGGGATTGGGGCCTAGCATCTCCCAACTCAGGTGAGTCTGGAAACACAGGGGATGACTTACCTCCTCAACTCCTGGCCAGATGAAATTCTCCCAAGTGGACTGGAGGAAGAGAAGAAGAAAGGGTCCTGGACCCCGGGAGGAGGAATCAGCCATTTTTATGAGATGTGGCTTCCATGAGACTTTTCCATCTGGGGCAGGAGGGACCAGTGCCAGGGCTGGCTGGGGGTCAGTCCCCTCGCCAGGTGGATTAATGGTCATCCCTCGTTTTGTGCCGAAGGCAGGATTTTAGGAGCTGTTTGCCTAATAAATGCATGTAAAGTAGTTATATGCTCACTGACTCTCTAATTACACACTTCCCTACCAAAATGATTAAACGCCGTGTTTCCACACAAAGAAAGAAAGAATGAAGGTGCAGGCATCAGCAATTTGCTTTCATGGCGACATAGCCCTACGGGGTTTTTTTATTTTTCCTCTTTTTGCCTTGTCTTTTTCTTTCCCTTGGAGGCTGGCAAAGGGTGGGATGATGGGAGAGTTGTCTGGATGGTCCATCTGGGCTCGCTGGGGCCTCTGGAAGGGGCAGGAAGGAGGTGATGCAGCCGGCACAGCTGAGGGGGCATGGGGCCATGGGGACCCAAGAGCCAGAGCCAGGGTTGGCAAGTAAGCATCCCATGTATTGCCCTCCCTTCATTCCTAAAGGCTCCTGAATACTTGGGACTCATGGCTCGGCTCATGGAGCAATGCTTTAGGTCCAGGGGCGGGGGACGGAGCCCCACAGCTCCTACCAGGATGCATTGGTTGCATTTGCCTGGAAGAAAATTCCATCTCAGCCTCAAATCTCATCCTTCCTCTCTCATTCATTCAGCAGTACCGGGGTTCACAGTGGTCCACACTGCTTGTCAAGCAGTGGCATTTTTTGAGCGGTTGCTGTGTGCAGACCACTGTACTGACCCTTGAGAAAGTACAATGTAACAGCATCAGTAGACATGTTTGCTGTCCATCAGAAGCTTACAGTCTGCAGTCTACTTCACTTCTCTGGTCCTCAATTGCTCATATAGAGTCCTACTTCAACCTCTGAGGGTTTCCTGCGAGTTCTCCTCTGCACACTGCTCTGCTTCTGCCTGCTCCCTTGTCCAGTTGGCAGTGTTGCATCTAATTCACCTGGAATCCATCTCCCCAGCTAGATTGCAAGTTTCTGGAAGGCAGGGCCTGAGCCTTCTATGCTCCCAACCATTTAGTGCCAGGCTTTGCACACCGGAGGTGCTGAATCAATTAATCATCAATCAATCAATCAATCAATCAACCAATTGTATTTATTGAGTGCTTACTGTGTGCAGAGCACTGTACTAAGTGCTTGGGAAGTACAAGTTGGCAACATATAGAGACGTTCCCTACCCAACAGTGGGCTCACAGTCTAGAAGGGGGAGAATCATTACTAATGAGGGGTTCATTGACTGTGAACGTGGACTCAGATTCCTCAGTGCCCATTTGTGGTCATTCTCTGTGGAGGCAGTACATCTGTTGAGAGGTAATAATAATAATAATAATAATAATAATAATAATATTCATTAAGCACTTACTATGTGCAAAGCACTGTTCTAAGCACTGGGGAGGATACAGGGTGATCAGGTTGTCCCACATGGGGCTCACAGTCTTATTCCCTATTTTACAGATGAGGTAACTGAGGCCCAGAGAAGTTAAGTGACTTGCCCAAAGTCACACAGCTGACAATTGGCAGAGCCGGGACTTGAACCCATGACCTCTGACTCCCAAGCCTGGGCTCTTTCCACTGAGCCACATGCTTTTTGATAGTCAGTGGTAGAAGGTCCAAGCAAGGTCCTTGCCTCACTAGGGGTTTTAACCTTGGAGAACTTTGCTCACCCTGATTTTCCCCATAGCAAAATCCAGATTTTTCTGGGGGCAGCATGCAAGGTGCACCCCTTGATGCAATGTTTCTGGCTGATTCACAGAGAGGCACTTGGTTCCGAGTTATTGCAGGCAGCCATTGCCTCGGGAGCAGTTACCACCAGCACCTCTGCTTTCCTGGAGTGGAGGAGACTCATGGGGTCAGGAGCCAGCAGACGAGGACCCCATTTCTCATGGCTTGGTTCAGATGTAAAGTTCATCCCAAGGAATTTTCCTTGTGAAAGCAGGTCGAGGGCCAGCCCCCAACAAGCCGGCCTGAGAGTTCTGGTTTCTGCCCTCTGGACTCATGGGTCACCTCTGCGTGTTGTCATCCCCGACAGCCATCAGCCTTCTCTGGACAAAAGTTCAGTCTCTGTGCCCGCTCAGCCCAGAGCTCTGAGGAGCCAGGGGTGGGGCAGCTTTGCCAGTGACCTGATCCCACCAACTAATGGGGAACCTGAGCCTGGTGGGGAAGGGGAAGAGGAGGAGGAGGAGGATGAAGAAGAGGAAGCAGGTGAAGGAGGAGGGATCATCATCATCATCAATCGTATTTATTGAGTGCTTACTGTGTGCAGAGCACTGTACTAAGCGCTTGGGAAGTACAAATTGGCAACATATAGAGACAGTCCCTACCCAACAGTGGGCTCACAGTCTAAAAGGGGGAGACAGAGAACAAAACCAAACATACTAACAAAATAAAATAAATAGAATAGATATGTACAAGTAAAATAAATAAATAAATAAATAAAGTAATAAATATGTACAAACATATATACATATATACAGGTGCTGTGGGGAAGGGAAGGAGGTAAGATGGGGGGGATGGAGAGGGGGACGAGGGGGAGAGGAAGGAAGGGGCTCAGTCTGGGAAGGCCTCCTGGAGGAGGTGAGCTCTCAGTAGGGCCTTGAAGGGAGGAAGAGAGCTAGCTTGGCGGATGGGCAGAGGGAGGGCATTCCAGGCCCGGGGGATGACGTGGGCCGGGGGTCGATGGAGGGACAGGCGAGAACAGGCGAGGTACGGTGAGGAGATTAGTGGCAGAGGAGCGGAGGGTGCAGGCTGGGCTGTAGAAGGAGAGAAGGGAGGTGAGGTAGGAGGGGGCGAGGGGATGGACAGCATTGAAGCCCAGGGTGAGGAGTTTCTGCCTGATATGTTGCTGATATACTGATATGAGGGATGTTGCCCAGGAGCTGGCTGGGACCATATGGAGGAGGCTGCAGTTAAATGTTGTGTCCCTGGGCATGCGTGGTTGGAGAGCATGGGGAAATGAACGATTCAAAGGGCTGGCATTTCTGGTTCTGCTGTCCTTCTATAGTCTGGCGTCTGCATAGCTCTGATCTCCACCCCTGATTTCTGGTTGGTTCTGGGGAGGAGGCCAGGCCAGGAGAAGCTACAGGAGAGGAGTCGCGTGCCCCCTGACCCCAACGGATAGGAAGGGACCATGATATTGAAGTGGAGAAGTCACGACCAGCCCAATCATCATCCAGAGAGGGGTAGGCAGGGTTTCCATAGCAACATCAGCTCAAGCAGCCTGGGAAGACGAGACAAATCGAGAAAAAAAAAAATACCCATAAGCAGAAATGATAGGCAGTGGGGTCTGGTGGTCCAAGAGCAGGGCTAGTACAGAGAGCTCTCATCCCAGTTCTATCCCTCCTTGCTAGGTGACCTCTGGTAAATCGCTTATCCTCTCTGGTCTCTGCTTTCCCCAAATCAGGAAGGCCAGATGAACTTAAGTAGACAGAGAACGATGATGACGGGTCATCAAGCCTCATAACTTCCCAAGTCTGCCAAGCTGTACAAGAATCCCTGGTTCTAGAGGGGAAGGCCTCTAGAGAAGCAGAGAAGCAGCATGGCTCAGTGGAAAGAGCACGGGTTTTGGAGTCAGAGTTCATGGGTTCAAATCCCGGCTCTGCCAGTTGCCAGCTGTGTGACTTTGGGCAAGTCATTTAACTTCTCTGTGCCTCAGTTCCCTCATCTGTAAAATGGAGATTAAGGCTGTGAGCCCCACGTGGGACAACCTGATCACCTTGTAACCTCCCCAGTGCTTAGAACAGTGTTTTGCACATAGTAAGCGCTTAATACATGCCATCAATATTATTATTATTATTGTTAAGACCAACTGGGCCCACTAAACGAGCACATCCGGCTTCTCCAGCCAGGTCATCGGAGGCACCTGGGAGCCCCACTGACAGCCAATGGCTGGAGGAGATGGCCAACGACGAGGATCTGGATCCCAGAGATCCTCCGGGGAGACAACCGCCACCAAGTGCTCCTAGCCATGCCATGCTCATAATAACAATAATAATAATAATAATAATAATGATAATAACAGTATTTGTTAAGTGCTTACTATGTGCCAAGCACTGTTATAAACACTGGGGTAGATACAAGGTAATCGCTTTGTACGCACACGTGGGGCTCACAATCTTCATCCCCATTTTACTGATGAGGTAACTGAGCCACAGAGAAGTAAAGTGACTTGCCCAAGGTCACACAGCAGACGGGTGGTGGAGCTAGAATTAGAAACCACATCCTCTGACTCCTAGGCCTGTGCTCTTTCATTCATTCATTCATTCAATTGTATTTATTGAGCGCTTACTGGGTGCAGAGCACTGTACTAAGCACTGGGAAGTACAAGTTGGCAACAAGTTGGCAACTTTCCACTTTCCCACACTGCTTCCCCAATCATGTGATGCTGCTACCAACCTCATAACTAGGCTGAGTGGGGTCGAGGTCACTCTTTTATCTAGGCAAGTTAGACAATTGTCAGGTGCTGTTTTTCCTCTACAATTACGCTTCTTGCCTCATGGCTCATCTTTCCCTGTCTGGCTTTGCCTTTCTCTCTCCCTGCCTCAGTCTCACCTCTGTTGCCTTTGGGTCCCACTCGCTGACCTGCTTGGAGCTTCCAGAGACCTGGTCCCCCTTTGGTGGGAGGCAGGGGAACCTCAGATCTTTGAGAAAGAGGCCAATTGTTCCTGTCTGAAGGGCAGGACCCACTCCCCATTCCCCCAGTCTCTTTCCCCCACTTTGTTCTGAACTTTCCAACCCCATTTTGGAGGGACACACTTTCTCCTCCATTGTGCCCAGCACCTCACCCAGCACCTCTGCTGTCGCCTCGCCTGGCCTCTCACCCGCTGGGCCGTGACTCACACGATGTATGGAGCTGAGGAAACACTTTCGCCCCTTCCTCCCCTTCCCGCCCACCTCCACAAGCCTTGCCCATCTCTGGATTTTGTCCTCTGGCTGGGCCCTGAGTCCTGCCATCCTCCATCTGGCTCTCCTCCTTTCCCCAACCTTCCTTCCCCTTGTGGGGGCATGGAATAGGGGGAACAGGGACCCCAGTAGTGTCCCCAGGCCTGGCCATCTAAATTCCCTGCAGGCTGCAGATGGAATTTGCAGACAGGGACTTCAGGAAAATTCCAAAGCTGCCCACCCCTGTCTCCTTCTTGGCCTAGCGCCTCCCTCTTTTCCTGCCCTGTTCCCTACCTTGGCTCTAGACTGGCCCTGAATAAAATGGTGCTCCAGGTTAGGGGCCCCGGCCCCCCCCAGCCTCCCTGACTCTGGAGATTTGGGGAAAGAGAGGAGCTGGGCTTGTATCAAGGAAGTTACAAACCCTGACAAACCCTCCCTCAGCCAGGGGAGGGTCCATGTGTCCAGAGGGCATGGTTAATTCTGTAGCCTGTGGTTGGCCCTGGATTTCCTGTGGCACACCAGCTGTGCCAAAGCCAGCAGGGCAGGAACAGAAGGGCGGAGGTTGGCATCAGGCTCGGAGACAGTGGTGGTTTGGGAGCAGATGAGAGACAGGTCCCCTCCCTGTCCCTAAATATGGGCTCATCTGTGACATACGTGGGTACCCCTACAAAGGCACCCCCAGAGACCCGGTCCCCTCATCTGCCCTCTGCTCCCACCCCTCCCCCACACCCCAACCCCTGCCAGGATTTCAGTCCTAGGAAACTTGCATCTGTGACCCTAATTTGGATCTGTGTCCTTTGGACATTTGATATTCACCCTACCTCCAACCCCCGGGTACCTAATGTACATATCTTTAAATGATCTAAGCTACTTATTTATTCATATTAATATCAGTCTCCCCTACAGACTACAAGCTCGTGATGGGCAAGAACTGTGCCTGCTAATTCTGATGTAGTGTACTCTCCAAGCTCTTTGTACAGTGCTCTGCACATATTATGTGTTCAGTAAAAACCACTGATTGTTGGATAGGAAAGCCTAGGTCCTGTTTTAGCCAAATCTGCCTTATAATATCAGCACAGAGTGAGCATCTTCACAGAGCACAGCACTATATCACACATTGGAGAAACATCCAGAAGAAATAGAAGAGTGATCCCTGCCCTGGAGGCAGTTACTCTCTAAATGGGGGAAGCTGAATCACATCTTGCTTGATACAGCATTTTTAAGAGTGAGAGAACAGAAAGAAATTTTGGAGGGCAATGAATGGACAAACAATGGTGTTGGTAGTCTGTACTTTAGTCAAACATAATCCTGAACCATCAATCAATGATATTTATTGAGTGCTCAATAATGGTAATGATAATAATGATAATCATAATGACAACAATAATAATTGCATTTGTGAAATGCTTGCTATGTGCCAAACACTTTATTTAGTACTGGGGTAGATACAATACAATCAGAACAGGCACAGACTCTGTCCCACATAGGATAATAGTCTGTGGATAAAGGAAAACAGGCATTTTATTCCCCTTTTACACATGAGGAAATTGAGGCTCAGAGAAGTGAGGTGACCTGCCCCCAGTCACACAGTAGGCAAGATGAGGAGCTGGGATTAGAACCCGGCCATGCTGCTCCTTTCCCTTGACTGGTGGAGGAGGGAAATCTTGGAGGGGAGGAGATGGAGGGAAATGGGGGACTACCCCTCTCTTTAGAGACTTGAAGAATATTTACTCATTCAATCACCCCTCAGCCTTTTCTTTCCCTACCTGAATGATCCCAAACCCTTTGCTCAGAGACCTGAATGTTGTTGTCAGGCCTGGAGTTTTCTTCTGACTTTGTGTGCTTATTATGTGCCAAACCATTGTGCTGTAGCAAGATAATCAAACCTGGTAAGACACAATCTCTGGACTCCACGGGGCTCACAATCAAGAGAAAGGGAGAGCAGGGGAAATTGAAGCCCAGAGAGGTTATGCTTCAGGCCGCAGGTCACTCAGGACATCAGTGGCAGGGTTAGGGCTGGAACCCAGGTATCTAGAGTCCCAGCCTCCTATTAATTCCCTAGGCCACGCTGCCACCCCTGCTGGCCAGCTCCTTCACTCAGTTCTCCAGCTCCTCGTGCTAACCTTGGAGGAGGTGGAAGCCAGACCCTGTAGTAGCCTCCTCCCATTGCCTTGTCTCCCACATGCTCTGGCAGACTCTGAGTGGTTTTGCGGGGTCGGAGGGAGCCGGGATCCCAGCCCAGCCCATGTTGGCTGCCCAGAGAAGGGCAATGCTCCCTGGAGCGTTTGGAAGAACTTGGCTGCTTTCTGTTCTGCTCTAGCCAAGGAGAAGCCCCAGTACCTTCCCTTAATGAGTGCTCAGGCCCTGACTCATCCCTGCCAGCCCACCAGGAAGCATCTGCGTGGAAACACAGTTCCTCATCTCCTGCCTCCTGAGAGTAGCCCGGATCGCTCTCCCTCCCTTCCTCCTGTGCCATCAGGACCCAAACACCGCCCTGCTGTGGACCACGGTTGGGCCAAAGGCTGGACCAGGGCCTGGGCGGTGGACCACTCCAGCCTTCTGGCTGCTCAAGGCCAGGCCCGCCCAGCCAAGCAGGGCTCCAAGGATCTTCCATGTCTCCTTCCCCCTTCCTTTCCCTGCCTCCCTCTGGGTCAGAGGCAAGCCTTCTAGGAGGCAGGACTTCACATGAAATAACCCTCATGTGGGTTATCAGCAGATAGGTGGTAGAGCTGGGTGGTAGAGCACAGGCTCTCTGATTCCCAGGCCTTTCTCTTTCCACTAGGCCATGCTGCTTCTGTGTGGAGAGGCTCGGGGCAGCCAAACCGCTCATTCATTCTAGGGCATCCGCATGCCAGGGTTTGAATAGGAAAATGCCCCAGGCCCTTGGAAGCGAGGGAAGTCGGCTGGGCCGCGTAGTCAGGAAGCACAGTGTAGTGGCTACAGCATAGGCTTGGGAGTCAGGAGGACATGGCTTCTAATCCCGGCTCTGCCACTTGTCTGCTGTGTGACCCTGGGCAAGTGACTTCACCTCTCTGTGCCTCAGTTACCTCAGCTGAAAATATGGAGATTGAGACTGTGAGCCCCATGTGGGACAGGATCTGTGTCCAGTTCAGTTTGCTTGTACCCTCCCTAGTGCTTAGTACAGTTCCTGGCACATAGAAAGCACTTAATAAATACAACAATTTTATTATTATTATTATTATTATTATTATTATTATTATTATTATTATTATGGCAGTGGATGCAGGAGAGCTGGGGAAGCCCCAATTCCAAGATATTTGTGTGTTTGGGGGTCCCTGTCTAGCACCCTCCAGAATGCCAACTCAGGATCAGATAACAATAATAATAATAATGATGGCATTTATTAAGCACTTACTATGTGCAAAGCACTGTTCTAAGCACTGGGGAGGTAACAAGGTGATCAGTTTGTCCCACTGGGGGCTCACAGTCTTAAGCCCCATTTTACAGATGAGGTAACTGGGGCACAGAGAAGCACAGTGACTTGCCCAAAGTCACACAGCTGACAATTGGCAGAGCAGGGATTTGAACCCATGACCTCTGACTCCAAAGCCTGGGGTCTTTCCACTGAACCGCCTCAGCCTCCCAATCCTTCACCCCCAGAAGGTGTCCCTAGACTTGTGGGGGGCATCCACTAGCCTAGAGTGACCTCCCGGGGCCATCCCAGACTGTCTGCTGGTGGGGCGGGGAGGGGACGCCGAGCCGGTCCTCGGTGTCTCTCCTGGGCTTGTTCGGGCAGGGTTCGTCTTTCTGAAAAATCAACATGGCGAGTCTAGACACTGAGCTCAATAGGAAAGCAGGTAAGAAAATAAAAACACTTTGATAATATTTTGCTCGGCTCTGGCACACTTTGTGCCTGGAACTGAAAGCTCATTAAAAAGTCATTAATTAGACTTCCAAACAGCTCTGATGCAGCACATCTCCCCGTCACCCCAGCAAGCTGCCATGGGAGGCAGGTGGGGGATGTAGCCAAGGGGAGGCCAGTCTAAGGAGCAGCAAGGCTGAGAAGCTGCAGGGGAAGCATTCAGTTTTCCACTGGACCAGCCTTGTGTCCCCCGCTTCAGGAGCAGAATCTCCTCCTGGAGCCATTTCACGGATTCATCGGCTAGGGGTGGGCCGGCAGTGGGAGGGCAGAACTGGGGGGGCCGGCAGCCCTCTGACTACACCGAAAGAAGGGGATCGTCACTACAGCAGGAGGAATTAGGGGTAGATTGAAGGAATGACTTCCTGAAGGGACAGTCTTCTAGACTGTGAGCTCATTATGGGCAGGGAATGTGTCTACCAACTCTGTTGTTTTGTAGTCTCCCAAGCACTAAGTGCAGTGCTCTGCACACAGTAAGTACTCAACAAATACGATTGATTGATTGAATGATTGACAGTCTGTGAAGCTTTGAAAAAAGTCAGCAGAAGTCATGGAAAAAGTGTTGGCAGAAGTCCTTTAGACTCTGAACTCGCTGTGGGGAGGGAACGTGTCTACCAACTCTGTTACATTGCAGTCTCCTAAATGTTTAATACAATTCTCTGCACACAGCCCTCCATAAATACGATTGATTGATTGATTGATTGATTGGTGGAACTGGACTCTCCTTGCCAGCCTCTCCCAGGGAGGAGTCCCTCAGTAAATACAAGTGAGATGAGGTTCCTCCTGGGGCCTGCTTGACTGCGTGGCTTTTATACCTTTTCCTCCTCTTCCCCCTTCTTCCCCTTTCCTCTCTCCTGCAACCTCTCCTCCTTTTCCTTGATTGGGGAGAATTTTTAGTTCCTTCAGTAAAATCTCATCCCCCCCACACCCCCTTTTCCATGTCTGCTGAGGAGCCAGGTGATTTGCATTTTGTGTACTCAGGACCATTATCAGGGATCAGTCAATTGAATTTATTAAGTTCTTACTGTGTACAGAGCACTGTACTAAGCACTTGGGTGAGTACAATATAATAATAATAATAATAATAATAATAATAATGGCATTTATTAAGCATTTAGTATGTGCAAAGCACTGTTCTAAGCTGGGGAGGTTACAAAGTGATCAGGTTGTCCCACAGGGGGTTCACAGTCTTAATCCCGATTTTACAGATGAGGTAACTGAGGCACAGAGAAGTTAAGTGACTTGCTCAAAGTCACATAGCCGACAATTGGCAGAGCTGGGATTTGAACCCCTGACCTCTGACTCCAAAGCCCGTGCTCTTTCTACGGAGCCACGCTACTTCCCCAGAGTTAGTAGACATGTTCCCTAGCCACAGAAAGCTTTCAGTCTAGAGAGGGAGACATACATTAATATAAGTAAATAACTACAGATACATACATAAGTACTGTGGGGCTGAGCGTGGGGTGAATAAAGCCTGCAAATCCAAGTGCAAGTGGAAGAAGAGGAAATGAGGGCTTAGTCTGGGAAGACCCCTTGGATGAGATGTGTTTCTAAAAAGGCTCTGATGGTAGGGAAAGTGATGGTCCATCACATATGAAGCAGAAGGGAGTTCCAGGCCAGAGGCAGGAAGTGGGCAGGCAGTATCATAACTTGGCCGAGGTCAGGATGAGGAGCTTTGAGGAAAGGAGGGGCCAGGGATTCTGGGAGAGGTGGAAGTCTACTCACTATACAATTTCTAGATCGTTTTCTGGGAGCTGGGAGGCTGGGCTCAATATTCAGTAAATAAACCTTTCCCTCAGTGCCACCCCGGCCCAGCCTTGGCAGGGAGATGTCTTCCAGGCCCCGAGGGGTTGGAGGGCGGGGAACGACAGATTGCCTGAGTGACCCAGAGGAGGGTTTGAGCATCTCTGGGCTGCAGCGGCAGAGGGACAGCTGTGAACACGTTCCTGTCTCGCTAATCAGACGGTCAGACTCTCGAGGGCAGGGAACCTGTGTTCCACTTCTGTTCTCTCGGAACTCATGTGGCTCACAGAGGGCTCATTATACATGGACACTGTTTGATTAAATTGATGATGAATTACTTTATCTTCCAGCTGAGGGGAAGAATGCTAGAATCTACAGGCTGGAAGGACCTTGGGGGAATCTGATTTTCTTCTACCTACCCCAGCGCTTAGTACAATGCTTTGCAAATAGTAAGCAGCTATCCTTCCTGTGAGAGCAGCCCAGCCCATTGTATTCTGGAAGGATGGCCTCGCTGGGCTGGGTCTGGCCAACATGTGTTTGGCCCCGAAGACTGGCTCCCACTAGCCACCCCCAGGAGGACAAGAATGCCTGGGGCATCCCCAGGTCTGGCACTCCTGGACAGGCACCCCCAATTAGCATCACTGCCATGCCCAGCCATAAACTAGGCTGAGGATGGGGAGACAGGTTCCTGTCCCAGCCGGGCCCCTGGCTTGCTCTGTGTGACCTCTGGAAGTCACTTTACCTCTCCAAGCAGCCGTGGAGCCTTCTCCGCCCGACCCCTGATTCCACGTCCCTAACAATCAGGGACGATGCTGCCGGCAACTTCCGAGGGGCCGAGGAAAAACAAATGGCGGAGGCAGAGGATGCTAAAGGGGATGGGAAATAGAAGGCGGATGCTGAGGGGGATGGGAAATAGAAGAGAAACTACAGGGGAGAAAATTGAAAGACAGTATTTTTCTCTAAACAAATTCTAGCTAAAATAAGACTCAAACTTCGTATGCGAATAGCACCTCAGAGGAAAGAGAAGTGGTTTGCAGACATTAGTGAAATTAATCCTCGCCGGTAAGTACCGCTCAGGTCTCTTTCCTTCCCCTCAGGCTCAAGCTCTGTTTGGTTTGGCATCAACCGGCACCGTAGACATGGGTTGAGTCTGAGTCCATTTCAGAATGAGGATGTTACCCCCTTCTGATTATCTAGGGGGATGGGGATGGGAGACCGCAGATAATCAAAGCCTGCAGATAATCCACATCCTGTCAATAGTTTCAATGGTCTCCCTCCCAACCCCAAATCTCCGGCCCCAGCCTCTCAAACATAGAAGACTGGATGGGTTTGTTCCATTTCCTTTCACTTCCTTGGGGGAGGTGGTGGTAGCCTACCAGATTCACCAGGCAGGCTGGAAGGTTAGTTACCAGGACCTCATGCCTCAGAGGCTTCTGAACAATCAGCATCTGTCTTATTAATAATAATAATAATAATTATAATGGTATTTGTTAAGCGCTTACTATGTGCAAGGCACTGTTCTAAGTGCTGGGGAGGTTACAAGGTGATCAGGTTATACCATGGGGGGCTCACAGTTTTAATCCCCATTTTACAGATGAGGTAACTGAGGCAAAGAGAAGTTAAGCGACTTGCCCAAAGTCACACAGCTGACAGTTGGTAGAGCCAGGATTTGAACCCATGACCTCTGACTCCAAAGCCCGTGCTCTTTCCACTGAGCCACGCTGTCTTGCTGCTGGTCTCCGCCATGGGTGTGGAAGGCTGAAGGAAGCTTCTGGGAGAAGTTCTTAGACTGTTGATTTTTTTATGGTATTTGTTAAGCACTTACTATGTGCTACGCACTGTACTAAGCACTGTACTAAGGGTGGAGTTACAAGGTAAGTCACTGTGAGGCTGCATGGTTTCATGGAGAGTGCAATTTTGGGAGACTGAAATTGCAGTCTCAGCTCTGATAATAATAATAGTAATAATAATAATAATAATAATGATAATAATAATAATAATAATAATAATAATAACAGTATTTGTTAAATGGTTACAATGTGCCAGGCACCGTTCTAAGTGCTGAGGTAGATACAAGATAATTGGGTTGGACAAAGCCCCTGTCCCACACAGGACTCACAGTCTTAATCCCCATTTTACAGGTGAGGGAACTGACTCAATATGTCCAAGACTGAACTCCTTATCTTCCCTCCCAAACCCTGTCCTCTCCTTGACTTTCCTGTCACTGTAGATGGCACTACCATCCTTCCCATCTCACAGGCCCGCAACCTTGGCGTCATCCTCGACTCCGCTCTCTCGTTCACCCAACACATCCAGTCCGTCACCAAAACCTGCCGGTCTCACCTCCACAACATCGCCAAGATCCGCCCTTTCCTCTCCATCCAAAGCGCTACCTTGCTGGTTCAATCTCTCATCCTATCCCAACTAGATTACTGCATCATCCTCTTCTCTGATCTCCCATCGTCCTGTCTCTCCCTGCTTCAGTCTATACTTCACTCTGCTGCCCGGATTATCTTTGTACAGAAACACTCTGGGCATGTTATTCCCCTCCTCAAAAATCTCCAGTGGCTGCCTGTCAACCTACGCATCAAGCACAAACTCCTCACTCTCGGCTTCGAGGCTGTCCATCACCTCGCCCCCTCCTACTTCACCTCCCTTCTTTCCTTCTACAGCCCAGCCCGCACCCTCCGCTCCTCTACCGCTAACCACCTCACTGTGCCTCATTCTCGCCTGTCCCGCCGTCGACCCCTGGCCCACGTCCTCCTCCGGGCCTGGAATGCCCTCCCTCCACACATCTGCCAACCTAGCTCTCTTCCCCCCTTCAAAGCCCTACTGAGAGCTCACCTCCTCCAGGAGGCCTTCCCAGACTAAGCCCCCCTTTTCCTCTCCTCCTTCCCATTCCCCCTGCCCTACCTCCTTCCCCTTCCCTCAGCACTTGTATATATTTGTACAGATTTAATGCTCTATTTATTTTACTTGTATATATTTACTATTCTATTTATTTTGTTAATGATGTGCATATAGCTATAATTCTATTTGTTCTGATGATTTTGACACCTGTCTACATGTTTTGTTTTGTTGTCTGTCTCCCCCTTCTAGACTGTGAGCCTGTTGTTGGGTAGGGACCGCTTCTATATGTTGCCGACTTGTACTTCTCTGGTGCTTAGTACAGTCCTCTGCACACAGTAAGCGGTCAATAAATATGATTGAATGAATGAATGAATGAGGCACAGAGAAGTTAAGTGACATGCCCAAAGTCACACAGAAAACAGCGGAGCCAGGATTAGAACCCATGGCCTTCTGACACCCAGGCCTGTGCTCTTTCCACTAGGCCAAACTGCTTCTCATGATGCTGCTGCTACTACTATATGGCTTTGGAAAAGTCACTTAAGTGCTCCGAGCCACGGTTTCCTCATCCGTAAAATGGGATGATAATGATACCTGCCTATCCCTCCCTCCCAGAGGTGTTATGAGGATAAAATGAGAAAACTGATGGGAAATGAAGGGATACAAATTCAGAGAACTAGTCAGGACACTGGGGGACGGGTGGCAGAATGGGAAAAGTGTTAACCTTAAACCCAGACATAGAGGAAGGAATGGCCTCTTCTTGAGTTTGAAGATTAGCAAGTGAGGTTTATAGGAGTGTAAGCAGAAAGGAGCTAGGCAGTCAATTGAGATTGGAGCGCCTCTGGGGAAAGGAGCCTGAGAAGACGGGGGAGGAGGAGGAAAAAGATAGAGTGGCAAGAGTCTCATGTTTGCATTTGTGTTGCATGTGTGGGTGGTGGGATTTTATTTTGAGAAGGGATTGTTTTATTGGAAATTTTGGGCTGGGAGCAGGCTGGCCCTTAGTAAAGCACTTTCTCCCCCTTCCCCAAGAACCATTCAGTGCCCACCCACAGATCCCAACCCTAAGTGATCAACAACAGACTCTCCCTTCCTGGTCCCCCAGAGGGAGGTCCCAAACTGGGGGGGTGCGGGGAGCCTCCGCGACTGTGGAAATTCCAGCCAAATGCCCACTTCTGGCAAGGAGAGTTACGAAAAAGGGTCCGATCTTGGGGTTCCAAATCCCGCTCTTTTCGTTGGTATTTAGTTTCCAGTGGCCCCTTGGGTTTAGTCCTCTGCTGGCGTGGTCCCTTTGCTGAAGGTTTTAAGATTTCCTACGGCTGCCTCCATCCAAAGGGAACTGGGCCCCTCTCATCGCGAGTGACCCCTGCAGGTGCCAATATCATGGGATCCTAGTATCCCAGAACTGGAATGGATCTTGTGAGGTCAGTGGGTCCGGACCCCTGCTTCCATGCAGGGGAATGCCTAACCCATACAGAATAGGTGGGAGGCTGTTGGGCCCTTAAAGAATTCCAGGGACGATGCGCTCCACAATCACCTCTGGTAGCCTGCTGCCCAGTGCTTTTTCACCCTGACAGTCAGGGAGATCTTCCTCATGCCCAAATGGAATCCCTCCCGCTTCAACGATTGCTTCGGCCTCTTTGGCTTGCACGCGAAAGACATGGGGCCACTTCTGGGGAGTTACCACCCTTCAGCTGTGAACATGGCAGCACCGGCCATCGCTGACCGTCGGCCGGGGAACAGGTCTCAGAAGGGCAGCGTGACTGAAAAGAATGAGGAGTAGCTGACCGACGCTCCATTCCACTCCTTATGGCCAGGGAATGGGTCTCACTTCTCAGTTTTGTACTTTCTAAGCATTTGGTACCCAGTGGGCGCTTACTATATTTTACTGCTACTCTTCCTCCTCCTCCTCATTTTACTACACTACTACTGCTATACTAGGAGCAAGTAAAGGCGGCTCCTCGTTCTGCCGATGCGTTAGCTCAAACCTACTCACTCTGCCTCATGCCCATCTCTCTCACAGCCAACCTCTTGCGTACGCTTTCTCTTTTGCCTGGAATTCCCTCTTTCTTCACATTCTGCAGTCCACCGCTCTCCCCATCTTCAAACCCCTTTTGGCCTTTCCTGATTAATCCCTCATCTCTCCCCCACACCACTCATTTTCCCCCCATCCCCTGCCACTTCAGCACTTCTGGGTGACCTAAACCCTTTGGGTCCTCATACCATCCACCCCCACCAGAAGCCCGTCTGTCCACGTCTTTATATCCATTTGCTTCTCCTATTAGTAATTCATTTTAGTGTCTTTTTCCTCTTTTAATTTGCGAGGTCCTTGAGGGCGGTGATCCTATGTTCTAACACTATTCTACTCTCCCAAGCACTTAGCACAGTGCTGTGCACAGAGCAGGCACTTAATAAATACCATTGTTTGACGGATTGGTTTGCCGCTCTCAGGGTCTGGGAAGTTTTTGAGACTGCCTCCTGGGGTCTTCCTCTTTCTGAAACCTCTGCTTCCAACTGCTGCTGTCGCTGCTGCTGATGGCCTGACCTACCTGACTGCTACAGGAGTCTAAGTGTAGACAGACCGTCCAAACAGGTCTGTATGTTGCAGGGGTCTATAAGGCGCAAGACAGACTCCGATGAACTCCAATGTACATATCTGTAATTTATTTATTTATAATAATGTCTGCCGCCCCCTCTAGACTGTAAGATCCTCATGTGCAGAGTCTGCATCTTCCAACTCTACTGCACTGCACTCTTCCAAGTACGGTGCTCTGCACACAGTAAGCTCTTAATAAATACCACTGGTTTATTGATTGATCCTTCCGATGAGGGTAGTCTCCTTGCTTTCTGGGCCTTGGACTTGGAGGTGACTGTCCCTGGAGAAGCCACCAAAAGCAGAGCTTGGCCCCTTCCTCCTACAGTGCAAGGTGGGGAGGGTTGGGGAGGGTAAGGGAGGGGGGAAGAGCCAGCTAAGTTCCTGAAGCCCTGAAGACAGCTGCTCCTGGAGCAGTCCTGAGGAGGCTGAGGGGTCAAAGTCATTCCCTATGATGGCTCCTGGGCTCTCAGAGTCAGCGGTCCGGCCACCCCTCAGGGGAGCCCTGCAGGTAGAAGAACAGTCAGGATGCGGATGGATCTGGCCGAGATCTCCGGAACCGTGGGCTGCGGGGAAACTAAGATGCAATTTTCCTGAGCGGCTTGATGGTCCCGGTCAATGATTTAGCAGGAGAGCCAGCCCACAATTTTTTTCCAGCCGGGCCCCACCATGGCAGCGGCCCAAACTGCGGCTGCCTGGCTGCCCACGACTCTCTGATCCCCAAGCCATCCTCTCCGCCTTTTCAAGTGCCACCGGAACGACCCTCCTACTTTAACCCTTCGGGAGGCTCAGCAAGAGAGCGGGGAGGTACAAAACACACTGCCTGGGTCCCGTAGGCTCATTGTCACTCCCAGCAGCTGTTATGTAAGGTGTGTGGTAGCTGAGCTTTTTCCTTCATGTGATTGATTTAACACCCCAACGGCATGACTAAGGTGGAGGTAAAAATGAGGGGTGGAATCCACTTCCAGGCCACGGCTATTTCCCATTCCAGACAAAGTTGCCTGTTTTGTCAAGTCCTGAGCAATCACGTCTGGAGAAAACACCCCTCATTGGACCCTTGGGGAAGGTCCATTTAATACATGTGCTTATACATATGTATACACACACCCACACACTGCATACATTCAATCTTCCTATTACGCAGGGGTTACTCTCTTACACATACATGCAACCATTTCTTTGACAGTGCCACCTGTTCTATCCAGATCTATGTGTGTTATAGGGGTTGGGATATGTTTTCAAGTCTGGGACCCAAATTAAATGCATAACATGCAGACATATAAAAAGAAGTTGGACTCGGAGAGAGGATAGAGATTTCACATATCTCTGCAGTCAATTGCTTCCCCTTCTTGCAATTTTCTTTAGGGTCTGTTCTCTCCCACTAGATTATAAAAGCCATGAGGGCAGGGATTATGTCTACTAACTCCATGCCCAACTCTCCCAAGCGCTCAGTACAGTGCTCTGTACACAGTAAAAGTTCAATAAATACGACTGATTTACTGTTAACTAAGAGAGGGCCAGTAGACGCAAGAAGTCTTTAAGGGAAAATGTCCTTCCTCCCTCTGCCCGTGGACCCGCCTGTTGCCTTGGTTTCCCCTTGCCTCGTCCCAGCCGGCACACACCAATGACCGAGGAAATAGGGGGGGGAAAGAGAGAGAGAGAGAGAGAGAGAGAGAGAGAGAGAGAGAGAGAGAGAGAGAGAGAGAGAGAGAGAGAGACAGAGAGAGAGACAGAGACAGAGACAGAGACAGAGACAGAGAGAGAGAGAGAGACAGAGAGAGAGAGAGACAGAGAGAGAGAGACAGAGAGAGGGAGAGAGAGAGAGAGAGAGAGAAAAGGAGAGAGGGAAAGAGAGAGGGGGGAAGAGAGAGGGAAAGAGAAGGGAAGGGAGAGGGAGCAGAGAGGGAGAGAGGGAATGGGGGGGAGAGAGGGGGGAGAGAGGGAGGGGGGAGTGAGAGGGAAAGAGGGAGCAGGGAGGGGGGAAATCAATCAATCGTATTTATTGAGCGCTTACTGTGTGCAGAGCACTGTACTAAGCGCTTGGGAAGTACAAGTTGGCAACATATACAGTCCCTACCCAACAGTGGGCTCACAGTCTTGAAGGGGGAAAGGGAAGAGGGGAGGCAGAGGGAGGGGGAGAGAGGGGGGAGAGGGAAAAAGGGAAAAGAGGAGGGAGAAGGGGAGGGGGGAGAGAGAAGAGAAGGGGGAGAAAGAAGAGGAGAGAAGAGAGAGGAGAAGAGATGGAGAGGAGAGGGGGAGAAGAGGAGAAGGGGAGAAGGGGAGGGGGAGAAGAGGAGGAGGGGAGGGGAGGGGGAGAAGGGGAGGGGGAGAAGAGGAGGAGGGGAGGGGAGGGGGAGAAGAGGAGGAGGGGAGGGGAGGGGGAGAAGAGGAGGAGGGGAGGGGAGGGGGAGAAGAGGAGGAGGGGAGGGGAGGGGGAGAAGAGGAGGAGGGGAGGGGAGGGGGAGAAGAGGAGGAGGGGAGGGGAGGGGGAGAAGGGGAGGGGGAGAAGAGGAGAAGGGGAGGGGGAGAAGAGGAGGAGGGGAGGGGAGGGGGAGAAGAAGAGGAGAAGAGGAGGAGGGGAGGGGAGGGGGAGAAGAGGAGAAGGGGAGGGGGAGAAGAGGAGAAGGGGAGGGGGAGAAGAGAAGGGGAGGGGGGAGAAGAGGAGAAGGGGAGGGGAGGGGAGGGGGAGAAGAGGAGAAGGGGAGGGGAGGGGAGGGGGAGAAGAGGAGGAGGGAAGGGGAGGGGAGGGGGAGAAGAGGAGGAGGGAAGGGGAGGGGAGGGGGAGAAGAGGAGGAGGGGAGGGGAGGGGGAGAAGAGGAGGAGGGAAGGGGAGGGGAGGGGGAGAAGAAGAGGAGAAGAGGAGGAGGGGAGGGGAGACGAGGGGAGGGGGAGACGAGGAGGGGAGGAGGGGAGGAGGGGAGGAGGGGAGGAGAGGGGAGGGGGAGAAGAGGGGAGGGGAGGGGGAGAAGAGAAGAAGTGGAGGGGAGGAGGAAAAGAGGGGAGGGGAATGGGAGAGAGAGATGCGCATGCCCAGGGCAGTCCCTCGGCGGCGAGTCCCCGCGCATCCCGTCCTTGTAGCGCGAAGCTTCCTGGGAGTTGTAGTTCCGTCCCCGGCCGCCTCTGGGCCCGGGCCCAGCGATTGGCTAGCGAGCCGGCCCACGTGACGACGGGGCGCTCGGCCCCCCCTCCCTCCCGCGCGCGCGCGCGCGCCCTCTGCCGGGTAGCGGCCCCGCGCGCGCGTGCCCGCCCGCCCGCCCGCCAGCAGACCCAGCCGCAGGTGAGGCGCGCGCGCGCGCCGGGAACCCGCCCGCCCGCCCAGCCACCCACCGAGCACAGCGCCCCGCACAGCGCCTCGCACAGCGCTCAGCGCAGCACCGCCCTCCCCGGCATGCGGGGCGGCCCCCCTTCCTTGCATGGCCGAACTGCAGCGGATTGCCCGCCTCCCCCTTGCTCGTTTCTGTCTGTGCCTTCTGGGTGTATCTAATGTTTGTACCTATTCATTACTCTATTTGTACATATTTCTTCTAATTATTTTATTGGGTTAATACGTTTTGTTTTGTCGTCCTTCTTCCCCCATTAGACTGTGAGCCCGCTGTTGGGCAGGGACCGTCTGTAGGTGTTGCCGACTTGGGCCTCCCAAGCGCTCAGTACAGTGCTCTGCACCCATCGGGCGCTCAATAAATAGGATTGAGTGAATGAGTGGGTGTGCCCGAGGGCTGCTCCCGTGTCGTCAGTGCCTTACGGGGAGGGAGTGGCCACAGCACAGGCCTGAGTGTCAGAAGAACCAATCAATCAATCATCAATCAATCGTATTTATTGAGCGATTACTATGTGCAGAGCACTGGACTAAGCGCTTGGGAAGTACAAGTTGGCAACACATAGAGACAGTCCCTACCCAACAGCGGGCTTACAGTCTAAAAGGGGGAGACAGAGAACAGAACCAAACATACCAACGAAATTAAATAAATAGAGGATAGAAATGTACAAGTAAAATAAAAAAATAAATAAATAAATAGAGTAATAAATATGTACAACCATATATACATATATACAGGTGCTGTGGGGAAGGGAAGGAGAATTAAGAGTGTTTGTTAAGCGCCTACTTAGGGAAGTAAAGTGGCCCAGTGGAAAGAGCGCGGGCTTTGGAGTCAGAGGGCGTGGGTTCAAATCCCGACTCCGCCAATTATCAGCTGGGTGACTTTGGGCAAGTCGCTTCACTTCTCTGGGCCTCGGTGACCTCATCTATAAAGTGGGGATGAAGACTGGGAGCCCCCCCATGGGCCAACCTGCTCACCTTGTAACCTCTCCAGCGCTTAGAACGGTGCTTTGCACATAGTAACCACTTAATAAATGCCATCATCATCATTATTATTATTATTCTCTGGGCCTCAGTTCCCTCATCTGTAAAATGGGGATGAATCAATCAATCAATCGTATTTATTGAGAACTTACGGTGTGCAGAGCACTGGACTAAGCGCTTGGGAAGTACAAGTTGGCAACATAGAGAGACAGTCCCTACCCAACAGTGGGCTCACAGTCTAAAAGGGGGAGACAGAACAGTTTTATTTATCTTCCTTGTACATATCTATTCTGTTTATTTTATTTTGTTAGTGTGTTTGGTTTTGTTCTCTGTCTCCCCCTTTTAGACTGTGAGCCCACTGTTGGGTAGGGACTATCTCTATACATTGCCAATTTGTACTTCCCAAGCGCTTAGTACGGTGCTCTGCACATAGCGCTCAATAAATACGATTGATGATGATGAAAACCAAGCATACTAACAAAATAAAATAAATAGAATAGATATGTACAAGTAAAATAAAGCCCCCCATGGGCCAACCTGCTCACCTTGTAACCTCTCCAGCGCTTAGAACGGTGCTTTGCACATAGTAACCACTTAATAAATGCCATCATCATCATTATTATTATTATTCTCTGGGCCTCAGTTCCCTCATCTGTAAAATGGGGATGAAGACTGTGAGCCCCCCATGGGCCAACCTGATCACCTTGTTACCTCCCCAGCGCTTAGAACAGTGCTTTGCACATAGTAAGCGCTTAGTAAATGCCATCCTCATTATTATTATTATCTGGGCCTCAGTTCCCTCATCTGTAAAATGGGGATGGAGACTGGGAGCCCCCCATGGGCCAACCTGATCACCTTGTTACCTCCCCAGCGCTTAGAACAGTGCTTTGCACATAGTAAGCGCTTAATAAATGCCATCATAATCATTATTATTATTATTCTCTGGGCCTCAGTTCCCTCATCTGTAAAATGGGGATGAAGACTGGGAGCCCTCCGTGGAACAACCTGATCACCTTGTAACCTCCCCAGTGCTTAGAACAGTGCTTTGCACATAGAAAGCACTTAATAAGTGCCATCATCATCATTATTATTATTATTCTCGGGGCCTCAGTTCCCTCATCTGTAAAATGGGGATGAAGACTTGGAGCCCCCCATGGGCCAACCTGATCACCTTGTTACCTCCCCAGCGCTTAGAACAGTGCCTTGCACATAGTAAACACTTAATAAATGCCATTATTATTATGTGCCAAGCGCTGTTCTAAGAGCTGGGGTAGATACAAAGTAATCAGGTTGTCCCATGTGGGGCTCCCAGTCTTAATCCCCATTTTACAGATGAGGGAACTCAGAGAAGTGCAGTGACTTGCCCGAAGTCACACAGCTGACAAGTGGCAGAGGCGGGATGAGAACCCACGACCTCCGACTCCCAAGCCCAGGCTCTTTCCGCTAAGCCAGGCCGCTTCTCCGGCTGTGCTGCTTCTCCATGGGTTCTAATTCCGCCTCTGCCCCTTGTTCGCTGTGTGACCTTAGGCCAGCAACTTCACTTCTCTGGTCTTCAGTTACCCCGTCTGTAAAATGGGGATTGAGACTGTGAGCCCCGTGTGGGACAGGGACTGTGTCCTACCCGATTTGCTTGTATTCACCCTAACACTTAGAACAGTGCCTGGCACAAAGAAAGCGCTTAAATCATCATCATCAATCGTATTTATTGAGCGCTTACTATGTGCAGAGCACTGTACTAAGCGCTTGGGAAGTACAAATTGGCAACATATATATTAATATATATATTATATATATATTATTATATAATATATATATAATATATATATAATAAATATATAAAATACCATCCGGCGCTTAGAACGGTGCTTGGCACGTAGGAAGCGCTTAACAAATAACATCATTATTATGATTAGTTTCTTAGGCCGCTGGGATTGCTTTGGGGGGGGGGGGGGGTGTCTCTGCTGGAGTTCCAGCCGTGTCCACCCCCAAGCCCCAGGCCTTCTGTACCCTGAGCATTGGTGTGTTAGGAGGCCCCTTGCCATGGTGGGAGAGCTTTGATGCTTGCCCGCAGCCTGACTTTAGGAACTGGGGGTGACTGTTCAGAGAGGGCAGCCAAAGCGAGAAACTGCCAAGGGGGCTGGGGGAGGGAGTGGGAGTCCCGGGATCCCCCCAGGAAGGAACCAGGCAGCTGCCCTGCAGAGCTGGGAGAGCAATTCCAGGTGGAGAGGAGCTGGGAAGAAGCTGGCATCTCAGGCCGACTCAAGATGGGCACCCCCACGGGCTGCGCCGTTCTTACCGCGGGCCCAGGCGCAGCCCACAGCGCGACACTACTCGTAGCCTGGCATGTTATTACCCTATTTATTTATTTATTTATTTTGCTTGTACATATCTATTCTATTTATTTTATTTTGTTAGTATGTTTGGTTTTGTTCTCTGTCTCCCCCTTTTAGACTGTGAGCCCACTGCTGGGTAGGGACTGTCTCTATTTGTTGCCAGTTTGTACTTCCCAAGCGCTTAGTCCCCCTCGTCCCCCTCTCCATCCCCCCATCTTACCTCCTTCCCTTCCCCCACAGCACCTGTATATATGTATATATGGTTGTACATATTTATTACTCTATTTATTTATTTATTTATTTTACTTGTACATTTCTATCCTATTTATTTTATTTTGTTGGTATGTTTGGTTCTGTTCTCCGTCTCCCCCTTTTAGACTGTGAGCCCACTGTTGGGTAGGGACTGTCTCTATGTGTTGCCAATTTGTACTTCCCAAGCGCTTAGTACAGTGCTCTGCACATAGTAAGCGCTCAATAAATACGATTGATGATGATGAGAGCCAGCGGCAGAACCCGTAGCTGGTGGTCGGGCCTATCGGTCGGCCCCGTTCATGGCGGGGTGCACCCCGCGTCCTACGGAATGGAGATCGTATCTTTAGGTTCAGGGGTGGAGGTTCGAGTGCTTCAGAGGTGCCGCCCAGCCCGAGGGCCTTCCATTCATTCATTCAGTTGTATTGAGCGCCTGCTGTCTGCAGAACACTGTACTAAGCGCTTGAGAGAGTACAGTACAACATGCAGACCCGAAGGCTACTCCTCCGGACAGGACGCCACTGCCCTGGTGTCTGCGGTGCAGGCATTCCTGACCCAAGCCCCTGGAGCCGCCTGATTTACCCCTCCAATTCCCTGGCAGGAAGAGGCCAGGTTCCTCTCAGGTGGGAAAACAGGAGCCCAGGCAGGTTGAGTGACATGTCTCAGGTCACACAGCACATCAGCGAGGGTTTATTTATAATGTCTGTGTCTCCCTCTAGACTGTGAGCTAATTGTGGGCAGGAATGTGTCTATGTCGTTCAGTTGTACTCTCCCAAGCGCCTCTCACAGTGCTTTGCACAGTAAGCACTCAACAAATACGATTGTATGAATGGAAGGTGTGCAGAATCAATCATATTTATTGAGCTCTTACTGTGTGCAGAGCAATGTACTAAGCGCTTGGGAAGTACAAGTTGGCAACATATAGAGACAGTCCCTACCCAACAGTGGGCTCACGGTCTAAAAGGGGGAGACAGAGAACAAAACCAAACATACTAACAAAATAAAATAAATTGAATAGATATGTACAGGTAAAATAAAATAAATAAATAAATAAATAGAGTAATAAATATTTACAAACATATGCAGAAAGCCCGAGTCCAGCCACACCTTCAGGGACTGCGAGGGTAACTGCTGAGGGACCACTCCTCCCACTGGTGTTCTCTTTCTCTCCTCCCTTCCTGCTCAGAATTCAGGCTGGGTTGAAGTATAAATCCAGATAATTGAAATCCCCTGATCCTCTAGACTGGAAGCTCATGGGCAGAGACTGTGTCTGCCAACTCTGTTGTACTCTCCCAAGCACTTAATACAGTGCTTTGCACTTAGTAAGCGCCCAATAAATACTGATGATAATGATGCAATGGCCACATTTTGATCCATAGCATCCACGCCGTCTGGGTTCCTTCATGGAGGCTGAGGTGGGAGGGTGGTGCACTTTTTAGTGAACACTACCTGTTTCTGCCACCTAACCAGGGCCACACAGACCAGAAGGCACAAGTAGTGGTGTTTTCCACAAGTGGGTAGTTGGCGGGGATTTTATTCTGGGCCCAGATGCCCAGTGGGGAGGGACTGTGGTGTAGTGAGAAGAGTGCAGATCAGGGAGATGGAGGCCAACGTTCTAGACCTTCTTTATGCCTCAGCTTCCTCATCTGTAAAATGGGGATAATAGTCCTGCCTTTTCCTACCCCACAGCGATATTGCACGGACAAGAGTGAGCCGTCAGATGAGAACACTTAGGGAATAAAAGATCCTAAAAAAAGGATTTTTATAAGAAATGCAGGTGGGAGGTGGGGGCAAGAAGGGACATGATCTGAGGAGCAAAGAAATTCAGTCCTCAGGAGTCTTCCTAAGCAGACCTTGGAAACCGGAGTCAGGAATCAGCTAGGATTCAAACTCGAAGCCTGAGCCATCCTTGCTAGATGATATGTTTGTGGGTGGGAAACGTGTCTACCAAGCTGTTGCATTGTACTCTCCCAGTGCTCTGCATACAGTGAGTGCTCAATGATGGACTGATTGACACTTCCTCACCTCTGCTGCTGATTCTGCCGGCCACCCAGGTCTTAACGGCGGGAGGTAAATGTGGACTGGAGCAGGTGGTAAATGCTTCTATTTAATAGTCTTCCCCCTCCCAAAGTTTGCCCCTTTGAGGCCGCTGAATCAACAGGAGCCCAGTGTGAGGAGAGGAAAGGAGCAGGGAAGAGCTTGGTAACCGTTTTTAAAATAAGCATCGCTTCCCGTCCCCCCATCCTCAACCACCAACTCTGTATGGTTTATCCGCTCAATCCCAGCTCCCAGCAAGCTTGACCCCGAGTATAGCATCTAAATTGCCCGACCTTTATTTAGGTAATGGAAGATAAATGTGCCCTAGCCGCAAATCACCTCTGATTGTACCCTGCATCTCGAAAAGCTGGGCAGAAAGCTGGAAAAGGGGCCGGGTCAAGAGGGAGCCTTCCTGGGGCTCCCTGCAGACTCGGGGTCCAGCGGCACCCAGACCTGGTGGTTGCAGCTTCCCCTCCTCCCCCGCAAATCAGCCCCACGCCCAGGTCCTGGGGTGTTTGGGTCTCGGGTTCCCCGGGACGTTCTCCGCTCTTGTCTGCAGTGGCACCGTCAGCATCTCTTCCTGGGCTGAGTGGCTCCTAGCTTTGCGCCCCGGGCTCAGGCTGAGCACCCTGGAAAATTCCCATGCTTTGCTCTCTGGACATCCGGCGTCAGGGACCCAGGAGCTCTGGCTCTGACATCCTGGGAGAAACACGCTCAGAGACAGGGGTGTTGCCAACTTGTGCTTCCCAAGCGCTTAGTACAGTGCTCTGCACACAGTAAGCACTCAATAAATACGATTGATGATGATGATGGTGATGGGTGACCTCCTGGGTTTGACAACTTGGGAGGAGGAGGCCCAGAGAGGCGAAACCACTCTTACAAGGTCACACAGCAGTTCCTCTGAGGGGATTCCTACGCTTTTCGGCCTGGACTCCTGTTCCCCGGTCTGAACCTTGAGTGCTAATGGATGCCTGTCTTTCTCCTCTCTCTTCTTCCCTCTGTACTTCTTCAGTCTTGTGCCTGTTTTTGGTTTCTCACTTTCTCTGCCTCAGATGCTCTTCCTCCTCCTCCCTCCCTCTCTCCACTCTCCCTGCATATAGTAGGAGGGGTATCGCTGGGCATGGGGAATGGGAAGAAACCTGCAACTAAAGTTAATCAAGAGGTGGAAAAGAGGACCCAGGAGTCTAGGTTGGAATGATTTAGACTGTAAGCTTGTTATGGGCAAGGAACGTATCTGCTAATTCTCCTGTATTGTACTCTCCCAAATGCTTAGTACAGTGCTCTGCAGTGTGGCCTAGTGGATAGAGCACAGGCTTGGGAGTCAGAGGACATGGGTTCTAATCCTGGCCCTGCTTGTCTATTGGGTGACCTTGGGCAAGCAGTTTAACTCCTCTGTAAAATTACCTCATCTGTAAAATGGGGATTAAAACTGTGAGCCCCGCATGGGACAACCTGATTACCTTGTATTTACCTCAGCGCTTAGAACAGTGCTTGGCACATAGTAGGCCCTTAACAAATACAATAATAATAATAGCACTCAATCAATACCATTGATTGAGTTCATTGAAGGGGCTGAGAATCGGGGGAGGAGAGGAGAGTGGGGTTCTGACTTCCAAGGTACAGGGAGATCAGATAGGGAAAGAGAGGAGCAGAGTTGGTAGGGAATTTATCCCAGATTATACCGCAGGTGTATGGTAGAGCTGGGATTAGAACCCAGGTCTCTTGACTCCCAACCCCAGGCTCCTGCCAGTAGGCCTCCCTCCCCTCCACCTTGTTCACTTAATGTGTTTTGATGCTCACGGAAGCCTTACTGGCTTACATCTGTTCCTACATCCTCAACCCCTTAAACCCAGGCTAGCTGGAAATCCTGCCCTTTCCATGCTTATATCCTGAGCACTCTTTGGATTCAGAGTTATGGTAAATGTTCTCGGAATTTTCTTTGGCATCTGCAAGTGTGTTTTTCCCCGGATCCCGGATGCGAAACCAATTTAGATTTATCTTTGGCAGAGAAGTAACTTTGTCGTCCCTCCCCCAGGTCTCACCTCGCTAGTGTCAATTAAAATGAAATACCTTCTCTTCCCAACCTTCTCCTCCCACCAGCTCTACCCCAGCCTACTAGCTGGTGTCAGTCATGGAATAGCAGTTACGGGAGTTTGGTTTCCAAAAAAAAGAAAACCCTCCCACCATGAATCATTGCAGTACTGCATTGTGCTCTGTGTGTGTGTGTGTGTGTGTGTGTGTGTTTATGTGTTTGTTTGTGTGTACATTCCAGAGCAATACCATATGTGTACTTTAGTGTGTGCATATACCAACATGACAAAATAATTGCAAATAGGAGCTAGGAGGAAGAGGTGATAGGGGAAAGATTCAAGTCTCCCTCAGTCATCCCTGTACATATTTACTATTCTATTTTATTTTGTTAATATGTTTTGTTTTGTTGTCTGTCTTCCCCTTCTAGACTGTGAACCCGCTGTTGGGTAGGGACCGTCTCTATATGTTGCCAACTTGTACTTCCCAAGTGCTTAGTACAGTGCTCTGCTCACAGTAAGCACTCAATAAATACGATTGAATGAATGAGTGGAATATGGGCTTGTGGATAATTGAAATCCTGCAATAATCCCAGTTTGGCAGGAAATGATCTCTTTTCTGAACCGAGCGGTTACCTGAAATGAAACCAATTTACGTAATCTTAAAAAAGTCTGGATTACAAAACCAGGGAACTGGGGATAGCCAGACTCTATTAGACTGGCTTCTCCAAGATTTCTGTTTTCCAAATTAGCTGGGGTAAAACCAATTCATGTATAGTAATGATGCCATTTATTAAGTGCTTATTACTGTGTGCTAAGCGCTGAGGTGGATACGTGGTTTTCACAGTGCCCAAACGACAGTCCCTTGGCGTACATGGGGGTCACGACCTATTTTATCCCCATTTTAGAGATGAGGAAACTGAGGCTCTGTTTAAGTGAGTTGCAGCGTCCCTGGGGCAGATGTGGACTAGCACGCAGGTCGTGTGACTCCCAAGGCCAGTCGATTTCCACTGGCCAGGCTGGTTCCAGGGTTCCCCTTTTCCTCATTAGGGTAAAAGAGGGGACCACTACGTTGTAAAGCTAGAGATGTAAACTCCTGGAGGGCAGGAATCGGGTCTGCCAACTCTGTTGTACTGACACTTTTGTGAGATCGCTTTCCCTTCAGTGCAGAAATGGAAATTCTTTGGGCAAACTTGGCATATGTCACATCTGTAGGCTGCCCGTTTGGGTGGTCTCAGTAATAGCACTAGTAATACCAAGCCTACTTTGGATTGCAGTAACAGGCTCAGTCGTGTTGCTTAGAGTAGGCATTTACAGTCCTCCATTGCAAGCTGGTAAATGGATTTACGCCCCAAGGAATTACAAATAGGAACCCAAGGAAGCAATGGAAAAATAGCTGCCCAAAGTTGTAGTCTGTGATGAGAATAACAAACCCTAGCCCGTGAGCCCGTCATTCTGCTGTTTGATAAACTTCATAAAACAGTGAAGCAGAATTATTCCAGGAGGGTTGGCAGAGAAAATAACTTTGGGTATCAGGTAGGGGAGAAAGAGCAAGCCGGGAGACTGAATCAATCAATCTATGACGTTTATTGAGTGCTTACTCTGTGCAGAGCACTGTACCAAGTGCCTGGGTAAGTACAAGATAATCGAGTTGGTAGGCACAGCCTATGCCCACAAGGAGAACCTTGCCTCAGTTACCTCATCTGTAAAATGGGGATTAAGACTGTGAACCCTGTGTGGGACAGGGAGTGTGTACAACCTTAATTATTTTGCATCTACTCCAGTGCTTAGTACAGTCCCTGGCACATAGTAAGCGTTTAACAAGTAGCATTAAACAATGGAGCCTACAGTCTACGGACTGAAATCAGGAAAATAAGAACAGTGGTTATCCCATTGATGGGGGCTGGGAGGGAGAGGAACAATGTTTACATTTCATATACAAGCTTTGGGGATGTTTACACTTCATATACAAAAGTGTCGCGTTAGCACTCAGTTAATGACCTAATGGATAGAGCACAGGCCTCGGAGTCAGAAGGACCTGGGTTTTAATCCTGACCGCACCACTTGTCTGTTGTGTGACCTTGGGCTTGTCACTTAACTTTTCTGGGCCTCAGTTACCTCATCTGTAAAATGGGGATTAGGACTGTGAGCCCCATGTGGGACATGGACTGTGTCCAACCTGATTAGCTTGTATCTACCACAGCGCTTAGTACAGTGCCTGGCACATCATAAGGGCTTGACAAATGCCACATAAAAAAAAGAAAACAGCAAACCGACGGAAGACCAAAGCCAAGTACAAGCCTCCCCTTGGCCAGCCCTGTAGACCACTGAACATTTTGAGCGACAGCACAGATAGAGCTTAATGTGGCCACTGAATTATGTGCCAGAGCTAACAGCTCCTGGCCCGGCAAACAAGAAAAAGCCCGAATCGAGGAGGCCGTCCTGTTCTTCGGGAGATGAACGATGAGCTTTTCCATACCAATAGACAGGTGAACCTTGATCCCGTTTTCAGGATCAAGAAGGAGAGTGCCAGTCTGATTCCTGGTGGTCGTGCCCCTGTTAGGCTCTGGCATATAACGGGCCGAGACGAGGACAGGGCTGCTGCCCATTGCAGTGTGCATCCAAGTGTTTTGCTTGTAGAACCTGTTTTTGGCAGAGGTGAACGGAGGAGCTGAGTCCGGAGAGTTGAAATGACTTGGCCAAGGACATGCAGCTAACCGGAGTCAAACGGGCTAGAGCTGAGGTCTCAATGTCCGGGCCCTGCTCTTCTTCTGGCCGCCTGGGTTTGGGGGGAAAAGGGAGGCTGGCGGCTCTTTTTTGGTGTATGGAGAGGTACAAGGTGCTAGAGTGAGAGCGAACGCAAATATCCATTGACCCAAGTGACCCGGAAGGCTCAGGCATATCCAACTGCGGTCCCCAGAGCCATAGACGCGGTGCTGCTCACCACATTCCCAGAGGTGAGCGGAAACGGGAAGATCGCAGCGTGAGTGCCTGCTTTGTCGCTGGAGCCTGGGAAGGCTTTCTGAGGGAAACGAATCTTGAGCAGATTTGTAAGTGGGAAGGGACCTGCTTTGTTTGTTTTGGTGGTGGTGCGGGGGAGGTCCGAGGGGAGAGCAGCACGGTGGTTGGAGACGGGAGATGGGAGAAGCAGCGTGGCCTAGTCGTTAGAGCACAGGTCTGGCAGTCGCAAGGACTTGAGTTCTAATCCCGGCTCCACCGCTTCTCTTCTGTGTGACCTTGGGCAGGTCACTTTTCCACACCTCAGTTCCCTCATCTGTAAAATGAGGATCAAGACTGTGAGCCCCAACTGGGACAGTGACTGTGTCAAACCCCATTAGCTTGTATCTGCCTCAGAGCTTAGTACAGTGCCTGGCACATAGCACTGAACAAATACCATTTTTTTTAAAAAGAACAAAACAGAAAGGGGAAGTGACGGGTGACCGACAGAACTCGTTAGGCCATGCCACCCCGATCTGATGGCTGAGGAGCATGGGTTGGGGCAGACCTGGGTTAAGGTGTCAGTGTCAGACTCCCCGAACACCGGCCTCCGTCCTCATGCTACCTCTCTCCAAACTCTCCCTCATTTGCATCCAGTTTAACACCCCTCCTCCTGTCCTGCCCCTGCACGAGCTCTGAAAGGAGATTTTTCTGACATTAACCTTGATGCTAATGGAAGTTTCTGCTACAGTAATGTTCCCGGGGTGTGATTTCCTTTGATTGGTAAATTGCATTCCGTTCCATTACTGTGTGTTTCAACATAAAGCTCCGATTGGGCAGGAGCCACAAATATTTTTGCAAAACGAGAAGCAATGATGGAGCTTCAGGTCAGAGGCCAGAGTGGGGGTGGGGGATTCTGCGTCCCGGAACCCCCAGGGAGGAAAGACGGGTGCAAGGGGTGATCTGGTCACACCCCCTGAAGACCCCAAATCAGTGACTGCCACTCTCTGACCGCAGGTAATCTTGTCGGGAGCTGCCCGGGCTGGTAAGCTATTCACAGGGGCATCTGTCTGGTGCTGCAGTCTCTTCTCTGATGCCCAAGAGAACCCCTCTGAGCCCTGAGAAGCCTGGTATTCTGCTCCTCTAGCCACAGCTCCCTACTGACTTGGGTTTTTGTTTTGTGTATCCGTCCTTGTCGTTGATGGGGTTTTCATGTCTCATTGTTCTGTGGCTCCCAATGTGCCTGTCTCCACTCCTCTCCCGCACCTTGATTCATAGACTGTGAGCCCTTGGAGGGAAAGAGTCCGTGTCTGATTCATTCATTCAATCATATTTATTGAGCCCTTACCGTGTGCGGAGCATTGTACTAAGTGCTTGGGAAGAACAAATCAGCACCATATAGAGATGGTCCCTAGTCAACAACGGGTTCTCACCTTCGTACTCTTTCTCAGTGCTTAGCACCGTGCTCTGCCCACAGTAAGTGTTTAATAAATCCCATTACTAGAGTGGGCCTTGCTTGCCTTTCCCATTTGGAAAACGGGAATTTATCGACCCTCCTCCATCTCCTCCAACCCTCATGTACCTGCCGGGGAGTATCGAGTTCCAGCTGCCATGGCAATGGGCTGATGCCTTCTGCCCTCATCAGTTCCTCCGCACAGGGGCTTGGTTCCAAAGTTTTTGCAACTAGACTGATACTCTCCCTCTCCCTACGCTGGAAGGCTCCATCATGCTCCTTGAGGACTGATTTCTCATCCTGTTTTGGCTCTCTTGGTCTTCGGGGAGACCTGGGACAAGTCACTCAACCTCTCTGGGCTTGTTTCCTCACCTGAAAGAGGAATGGAATTTAAATTACATTTTGTAAATTATTTATTGACCGTTATAGTCGGTCTCCCCCTCTAGAGCGAAAGCTCGTTGTGGGCAGGGAACGTGTCTGCTAACTCTATTGTATTGTACTCTGCACGTAGTAACTACCCAGTAAATGCCATGGATGATGAATGAAATAATCCCCGACTCGGTGGACCTTCTGAAGCTGGGGAGTCAAGTGATCAGAGCTTGGAGCTGGCTGGCTGGGGACCTGCCGTCTTACCTGGCTCTACCCACGCGTGGCCTGTTGTGGGAACTGGAGCAAACCATTTGGCCTCTTTGGGCCTCCTATGCTTCATCTGGACAACTGAAGGAGAATAATCTCCAATTTTCCCTATTATTAGCACCACCCAAGGGGTCAGAGGGCCTTGGGGGTTGCCCTCCCTGGGGACCACCCACCCTGGAGGCAGCCTGCTGGGTGGGAACAATGTGCCAGGGTTTGGAGCTGGTGGGGGTCATTCCTGGGAGTCAGGGCAGGAAGTGGGCTCAGTGAATCATACCCACTAGGTTCGACTTGTGTCATCACCCCGTGCCACGGGACCCAACAGGAGCCTGGTGGGCGCAAAGATAACACCGGTCTCTTCTGCCTGGTATAGAGTTTTCTACTTGAAAACAGATTATGGAACCTATTGACCCATATCCCGCGTTGGAGTGGAGAGAAACACAGAAACCCCAGAGCCGGGTGAGGTGGCGGGAGGGCCAAAATGGCAAAGTTCTAAGATACCGGTGGTGTGAGTCTCCCATCTGGGTGTATTTGTCATGTCACTAGGAGCATAAATCCGGATTCCATTCTTGCCATGCTGCGTTAACAGAAGGAATGAAATTGGTTAACAGGAGTGATGTTTTGGGGGCTGCTTTGGGGGCTCCGTGAATGGGGCTGGTGGGGTCGGGGTGGTGGCTAGTCTAGCTGCCGCAGTGGCCCCCAGAGGAGGGGCACAGAGAGTAGTGACCCCAAGCGTGGTAGTGGGAATCTGCCTGGATCTTTGCTTTGTCACTCGGTCTGGTGTGGCCACTCTCCCCACTCCTGTTGTCTCATGATGTCTCTCCTCTTCCTCCCCTCCCCATCACCCCACCTCCCTGCCTTTGCCGTACCCCCTTCCTCTCCCCACAGCACTTGTGTATATTTGTACAAATTTATTACTCTATTTTATTCATGATGTGTATATAGCTATAATTCTATTTATTCTGATGGTATTGACACCTGTCTGCTTGTTTTGTTTTGTTGTCTGTCTCCCCCTTCTAGACTGTGAGCCCATTTTTGGGTAGGGACTGTCTGTATATGTTGCCGATTTGTACTTCCCAAGCGCTTAGTAAAGTGTTCTGCACATAGTAAGCGCTCAATAAATACGATTGAATGAATGAATGATGTCTTGGAAGAGGTGAGGCAGTGGGTTGGCATGCCGGCAGGAAGTTCCATATGTGGCATTTCAACCATCAGTGGTATATTCTGAGCGCTTACTATGTGCGGAGCACTGTAGTAAGCACTTGGGAGAGTACAATACAACAGAGTTAGCAGATACGTTCTCTGCCCACAGCGAGCTTCCAGCCAAGGCCAGTGCAATCTCCATGGGCCCCAACTGTAAATGTTTGCTTATTTGTGTGAGTGAGACACCATCTTTTCTTGCTTAGGGCTGCCATTCATTTATTCATTCAGTCGTATTGATTGAGTGCTTATTACTACTACTACTACTAATAATGATGATATTTGTTAAGCGCTTACTATATTCTGAGCACTGTTCTAAGCGCTGGGGTAGATACAAGGTAATCAGGTTGTTCCACATGGGGCTCACAGTCTTAATCCCCATTTTACAGATGAGGTAACTGAGGCACAGATAAGTTAAGTGGCTTGCCCAAGGTCACACAGCAGACAAGTCGTGGAGCCAGGATTAGAACCCAGGTCCTCTGATTCCCAAGCCCGAGCCCTTTCCAATGAGCCATGCCCCTGTACTAAGCACTTGGGAGAGTACAGTATAACAATAAACAGACACATTTCCTGCCCACAATGAGCTTACAGTCTAGAAAGACGTTTTTTGGGGCTTCCAATTAAGTGAGAAATCCCCAGTGGGGTCTCCTAAGACTGATGTCACCCCTGGGGTTGTTTAGAGTGCGGAACTACTGTCCTGTCAAATATTACTCTATTTCTTTATTTTACTTGTACATATTTATTCTACTTATTCTATTTTGTTAATATATTTTGTTTTGTTCTCTGTCTCCCCCTTCTAGACTGTGAGCCCACTGTTGGGTAAGGACCGTCTCTATATGTTGCCGACTTGGACTTCCCAAGCGCTTAGTACAGTGCTCTGCCCACAGTAAGCGCTCAATAAATATGATTGAAAGAATGAATGAACGCTGCTTCTTAAACCTTCTCGTATGGAATTGGTCTGGGCACGACTTTGGAAGGGATCTGGCCCTCTCCAAGCCAGCCTCATCTCATCCTGCCAGTCAGTTACCAAGGCCTGAGCTGACCCCGTTGTCCACAAGACGTTGGCTGGCAAGCTAAACCACATGTGCATGCATTCTGTCTCTCTCTCTCCCTTCTTCTCTCGCTCTTTCCCTCCACCCAACTCTTCTCCTGGCTCTTAGGAAAGGGTCAGAGGGAAAGGACATGGACCGTGCCCTTGATGCGCTGAATGTCCAGTGCGGGAGACAGCGACTGCCTTGGGTACCTAGTGGGAGGCAAGGGGAAGCCATGAAAAGAGAACCCTTTCACTGACATCGTCTCCTCTAATCCCAAATCTTCTTGGCTTCCCAGCCCTTCTCTCTCCCGGCGTAGGGATTGGCTCCTTGCCTCCATTTTACTTTCTTGGAGCCCTCTAGTTGTAAATTTGCTCTCCAAACTCCTGGTGATAGAACATCATTCACCCTCCAGCTCCTGGCTAGCTGTAACTCTTCGTTTTCCGTCGGATCCACTGCGGGGAATCCCCGCTTGCCTTCTGGCAAGGCTGAGGTTATCGGAGGAGGAGGTGGTGGTGGTAGTTGGGGAGGGAGGAAGGGGAGAGAGGAGGAAGGGGATGGTGATGTGGGTTGGGGGGACGGAGAAAGAGAGTTGATGTAGGGGCGGAAGGGGCAGCGGTGCAGAAATAGAAGTGAGCGAGGGTGTTGCTTAGCCATTGACTCCATCTTTTGTTAGGTATCACTTCTGCTGAATGCCGATATCAGTTTGAACTGTGCCTGGCTTGTGATTTGAGGCAGAGATGAAGTTGCTATAACAACACGATGATTCATATAATTACAGACACATTCTGCTGGGCTTTTTCTTTCCCCTTAATGTCTACCCTAAGGACGTCTCTGGGCTTGGGGAGGATTTCTCTTTGCTGGCCGTGGGGATTCGATTGTCGCCCCCTCCAGCCCCCGGTTTCTGTCTGTGAGTGACTTCCTCTCCCTCGGAGGCAATTTGAAGTTATTGGTAGATCTCAGCCAGATTCAGTGGATCAATCAGTGGTATTTATTGAGTGCCTACTGTGTGCTTGAGAGACAGGGAGGCCAAAGGGAAAACAGTGCCGTCGCTGCAAACGTTAAACATAACAACACAACAAGGGGAAGTCTTTTTGTGAACAGAGTTTGGGTCCCATCTTGGCCTTTTCACCACCAGTGGTTGTCAACCAGTGGTATTTATTGAGCACGTACTACGTCCTCTTCGACTTCGAAGGGCAACTATATATGACGAGTGCTGCATTAGAAGATCTCAGTCTCTGCCCTCAAGGGAGTTTGCAGTCTAGCTGCAGTCATTGCAATGCCTCCAGTGATCCCTGAGCACCTGTCTTCTGACAACCCTGAAAGTTAGAGTTATAGTTTGTGTTGGTATTGTATGTTTGTTTTGTAAGCGTCCTTTGCGTTGATGGGATGTCTGTATCTGGCCTGTCTCCCCCATCAGACTGACAGCTCTCTGAGGGAAGGGGCTATATCTGTGTTTCTGCTGACCCTCTTCCTAGAGCCAGCCCAGTGTGTGAGAGTGTGTGTGTGTTTGTGTGTGTGTGTGCCTTGTCAGTCCCTCAAGGGGGCTGTATCTTCTCTCTCTGTCCATCTCCCATTGGAATTGACTCTTCCTGCCCCAGGGGCAGAGTGGAAGTTAAAATTCCCCATGAACTGAATCAAACAGCCTGCCAGCTCCCATGCAATCCTGTGGCTTGCGGCGAAGAGGTTTCTTGTTCTTTGGAGGGGTTGTAGAACAGGCAAACCATTAACTTCCAGACCACTGGTACAGTCCGGGGTTCAGTCAGCACTAAGGATGCTTCGGGCCTGGTAACGGTCCTGATCTATACATGCCCTGGAATTCAGTAAAGTCCATTGATTGATTAAATGACCTTCAAAGATGGTTTTCTGCAGATTGGATTGTCGTGGGTCAGGACTTGGCATGACTGTGGTGAGGAGAGAAGATGGAGTCATCTGGGTAACCGCAGAAGTTCTCAGGATTGATTAACCTCTAGCTTTTTCCTTGTTGTCTGAGAGCTTCTCAGGCACCGAGGACGTGGCAATGGAAAGTCGGATCATGTTTCAGATTTCAGCCGGTGATGTCTAGTTTGGACCCAAGCAAGGAAATTGTGACCTTGAAGCTTAGGGGATGGGAGAGGTAGTGACTGGGAGACCAGGAGGCCTCTTTCTCCGGAGATGTTAGGAATAGGGGAGATCCTGATCCATCTGAGATGGTTTGTCTGGTCCTTTTTGCCCTCCCTCTGCTCCCTCCCTTCTCTTTGTGGCAGTACAGGGCTCCCCCCTCCAGGAAGCCTTCCCAGATCCAGCCCACCTACCCTTCAGCTGCCAGCCCTGCCTGTGACTCACACCTCCCCCTCAGCTCGTCTTACATATTAAAACTATATGTTCTTATATACGGTGATTTCTTTCGCGCCAATCTCGTTTCCCCCATTTGCCTGGGAGAACTTGGTGGGACTGTGGGCGTTTGATGATGACAGAGGCCCTCATGACAGGGCTCTGTTCTGTGAGGGACACTCTGGGCAGGGGAGAAAGATGAGGATAATAGGTCCCTCTTGCCTAACGATGTTGGATTTAGGTTATTGCCCCCGTTTCAAATCGGACAAGTCGAGGCCCATCCCGGTCAGCGGTTGGCAGGGGTGGGATTAGAACTCAGAATTTGAAGGGCCCCATCCCCATGGGTGAGGTCAACCCTAGACATTAGTGTGCTGGCGGCTCAGCCCATTGACCTGCCTGCTGCCCGGTACCCAGCGAGGCAGGTGGGCAGCACTCTTGATGCCAGGGATCTTGGGATCTCCCCCTGAAAAACATGCACCCCCTGCCAACCACCCAGTTTTATTGATGCTGATGGTGTGTCCATTTCTGCCACCCCTAGCCGTGAGGAGGGGAGGGAGCACACTGCCGGCATCGGTCAGCGCCCCCTCCCTCTCTCATCTCCCCCTCCCTCCATATCCCTTGGTCAGGGGCCGCAGTGTAGCCCGCTCCAGCCTCTCTGGGTGTGCCACCAGTTGTTCCAGGGCCAGGGTTCTGCCCTTCCAGAGCAGAGCAGTGGCGGCAGGGAGGGATAAAGCAGGACCATTGGTCCCTGGCCTCCTGTGGGTGGGACCTGCAGGGAACAGTCTGGAACGCTCTGCTTCTTAGATGTGGAGCAGCACCGTTCAGCCAGAGGACAGCTCCTTGAATTTCCCTGATTTGGTTCCTAGCAGACCGGTGGCTAGAGGATCCACTTTCCTACAGCCTTTACAGGAGGAAGGGTGCATGGGTGTCTTGTGGGGGCAAAGGGGGACAGCCCTAGCTTCACCCATTTGGAGCAGGGGAAACGAGTCTCACCCTAAGATCTTTGCTGGATAGGCACTGCCCTAAGGTTCCCCAGCTGGAGCAGCCCTGGTCCTCCCTAACAGTAAGAGGGCATTGCCAGCGAAGGTGGGGCCTGCCCTTGGACTAAAGGCCGGATCCCTTAGTCCCTGCAATCCCTGACCTCCTGTCCAGAGCTCCCCCCCGGGCCAATCAATCAATTAATCAGTAGTTTTTATTGGTGACTTTCTGTGTGTACTGTCTGTACTAAGCACTTGGGAGGGTACAGTACAGTTAGCATGTTCCCTGCCCTGTAAACTGTGAGTTCCTCGTGAACAAGGATCGGATCTACCCGCTCCATTATGTTGTCTTAGTATAATGCTCAGCACACAGTAAGCATTCAGTAAATACCAATGATTGACTGACCTCAAGAAGTTGCCAGTCGACTGGGGAAGACAGACATTAAAATAAGTTACAGGCAGAGGAAGCAACCGAGCGTAAAGATATATTCGGGAGCATTGTGGGGACCCCGGGGGTGGACCGAATACCAACCGGAGGGCGGGCAACCTGTCGCTGGGTATGGGGGTCTGGTGGCGAGAGAGAGAGCCCAGCCCTGGGGGTTGAGGATCCTGGTTTGCGGTCTGGCCTGCCCCAGGAGGCATCCCCATGAGCAGCAGTTGGGGGAGCAGCAGTCGTTGCCTCGTTAAGATCTCTGATGGGTTACAAATGCTTTAATTTGTTCATTTGACGGGCAGGGGACCTGAAGGCGACTCTATGAACACTTTCTAATAAATTGAGAGATCAAAAGAAACCCAGGGCCGGATCGATACCTGCACGGACGGCTGCCAGAGGAAAACATGGGATGCTGCCAGCATTTTCTTCTGTACCCTATGCTGTAGGAGGGTGGCAGGGAAGGAAGGAGCTGGCTTCTCTGGTCAGGCACCACCAGAAAGCCCCTCCAGTCGGTGCCAGCCCTGTTCCCGGCAGGGAGGGAAGACCCACCTCCTCCCTCTTCTGTACCCAGAGCTTTAACTTGGGGCACGTGCTAGTGCACAGACGATCCACCACCACCACCACCCCTCAGCCCCGCCTGGAATGCTTTCCCTGCTCCTCTTCACCATATGCTACGACCATCTTCTCCTTCAAAATCCTGCTTAAATCCTTCCTTCTTCAAGAAAACTTTCCAAACTCTGCTCCTCAAGGACAAGGGGCCTGTCTTCTTCTTAGGCTGCCCTCCCCAGATCCCAGTTTGTTGTAGATGTGTCAGGGTGTCTAGCCTGGCTCCCCATTAGACTCTTTACTGCTTGAGGTCAGGGATTGCGTCTCTTCTCTTTGTCTTGGCTCACAGTGTCCAGTAGGTATTCGGTAAGTCCCGTTGACTGACCGACAGGTTCATCTCTGCAGTATTCTGATCGGGAGTTGGCCTAGCTGCTTCATCTGGGGAACCTCGTTGCGGTGGGCTGAGAGTGGGGGGCAGGTTTGGACTCAACTTTCCCACTTTTAGGCCCTGTGGGCTTTGGGCTCCATTACTGAATGTTTGGTCGGAGACCGGAGGTATCCCCAAGCAGCATCTGGATTCTCTTTTGTCCCCTGACTGTTACAAATGTCATCCTCCTGCCGTTTCTCCCTAGCCTGGGGCCCTTGGTGGGCAGGTCTGGGGCCTGGCAGAATGGGACACGACCCCATCGCCTAGCCTGGCCCTGCCTTCTCTCTGCTGCGTTCCAAATGCTCGGTGGTTACTGTATGTACTTGCACAGTTGCCTCTGCCGCATAATTCCCCATCCCCCAATTTTTGAGGAGGAAATAAAAGATTTTTTATGGTACCATGGTTATAAACAGTGATAGCTACAGACCCTGAGGTAGAAAGAAGAATAGGGTCAAATTGGGGTGAGGCCAAAGAGACAGGTTTTTAGTGGGGAAGAAGAGTTGGAAGAGCGTGGTGAAGTGGAAAGAGCATAGCCCAAGGTGTCAGAGGATGTGGGTTTTAATGCTGGCCCTGCCACATAGACAGACACAGGCATGTGCTCTGTGACCTTGGGCAAGTCACTTAACTTCTCTGTGCCTGTTACCTCATCTACAAAATGGGGACTAAGACTGTGAGCCCCATGCGGGATGGCGACTGTGTCCAACCCAGTTATCTTGTATCTACCCCAGTGCTTAGAAAAGCACGTAGAACAGTGCTTGGTACATAGTAAATGCTTAACAGATACCACAATTATTATTATTGATATTATTATTAGTAGTAGTAGTATTTAAACAGGCACACTCCAGGTCAGGAAGAGAAGGGAGAAGATTATCGTAATTCATTGAGAGCTTAGTGTATATATCAATAGTAAAAGATCCAGGGTCGTGTGCTCTCTTAAATCTCTCTTCCTTCCCCACTCCTTTTCTCCAGGTCCCCTTATTGCTAACCTTAATTCCCTCTCACAATAGCCCTGGGGTTGTAAAAATTGGGGGGCAGTTATGTAACTAAATACAGTAAATGGGGAATGGATTTCAAAGGTCTCACCCAATTTCTACTCCCCAAATATTAAAAAAGGTGATAAGCTCCCAAGCCCCCCAAATTAAATTTGTGAACACTAAATTTTCTTAATATTTTGGCTGCTCAAAATGGACATGTGCCAATGTACAACTCCATTCCAATTTTTCACGATTGATGTCATTTGATGTAGCTCAAATTTGTGTAATGGACTGTCCCTGTCTCCTTTGTCATCAGTAGCACTGTCATGCATTTTGGGAGCTTGTTAGCAGAAGGTTTGAACTACATACCCGTCATCTCCCTACTCCACACTCCTTAGAAAGTCTTCAGGTTTCAGCAGGCCACTGTATTGTATGCAGTTCATCTAGCTGTTATCAGTGCTAGAAAGGAGTAATATTAAAGAAACACCTTAGTACAGTACTCAGCACACAGTAAGCTCTTAATAGGTACCACGCAGCAGTTGATATTCTTGAATGTTATGGTATATGGATTAAAAAAAGCTGAAATAAACCTATAATGTTTTATTTGCCGAATTTTGAAAAGCATAATGAAATTCCATCCCCTGTGTCTTCATGATCTCAATTAATAACAATAATAGAAATTATTGTGTTATGTGGTTACTATGTGCCAGAGACTGTGCTAAGCACTGGGGCAGATGAAAGGTATTCAGATTGCACACGTTCCCTGTCTCAGATGGAGTTCCCAGACTGAGGGGATAGGAGAACAAGTATCTTATTCCCATTTTGTAGATGAGGAAATAGTAGCTTAACCCGCTTTAGCAACTTGCCCAAGGTTTCATGGAGAGCGGGTGGCAGGGCTGGGGTTAGAACCCAGGTCTCCCAACTCCTAGCCCTGTGATCTTTCTACTAGGCCTCACTGCCTCTTAGCAATAAGGGTCTCTGACCTGTCCTCCCTCCTGGTTGTTCTGGATGGGTGAGTTCCCAGGCCAAAGAATCGCCTAGAAATTAGAGGTTACTTGCAGTTCCGATTAAGAATACCAGTTCTGGCTCTTCATATACCTTCTGTGCCCGGACTGACTCTTCATCTTTGCCCGTGTTTCCACCCTCATTTTTCATTTTCTCCTTTCCTGACTTCTCCTCTCCACTACCTTGGGCCTTTCCTGCTTCTTCTTCTGACTCTTGGAGGCTAGCAGCCCCAGAGGGCTAATCCTGACTCTCTTAGAAATATCCCCCTTCCCACTCCTTCCTCCCTCCCTGACTTCTCTTCAGAGTTTCCCATCCCATTCCAGTTATGATGACTCGTTTTCTAGACAATTCATCGAGGGTCTTTGATTTCCATACTCTCCCGCTTCAGAAACCGTTAACTTTAACAACAAGTTTCCAGTGAGTGAAATCTTTGCCTTTTAATTTTGTTATCTAAGTTTTATAACTAAGACCTTGCAGAGACCTTTTCCTTTTTTCCACACTAACAATGTATTAAATGTAGATGTGCATCTCAATGCTGTAGTTTTGAGGGGTTGAGTGGATTTTATTTCTCTCTTCTCTCCCTCTAGCTCTCTCTGGCATTTTATTTTCCCTGCTCTCTCCCTCTCTTCAACTTTTCTTCTCTTTGCTGTCCACTTTGTCTTGCTTGTCATTGTCCTCTTTAGCTCCCCACCATGACAGCCCCTTACCCTCCACCCTATGTGGGTGGAGAATTAGTTGAAATTGTTTTTGATCGCTTACCTCTCAAAGTAAACTTCCTGTGAGCTGGGATTATGTGAGCCTACTCTATTAGACTGTGTTCCTCCAAGTGCACAGTACAGTGCTTTACATGTAGTAAACACTCAGTAAATGTCATTGATGGATTGAGCGATCGTCTGATTGAAAACCAGCCAACAGACACTCTTTCCTCTGCTTGTAAGCAGGGTTAACCTGATGTGTGTCCTCCAAATTTCCCTGTTGAGAAATCCAGGTTGTAACACGTAGTTGGGCTTCTGGTGGCCAAACCCATCAATCAGTCGATAGCATTTATTGGACACCTGTAGTGTTCAGAGCACTCTTGGGATAATGCAGTAGAATTGGCAGGCATGATCTGTGCCCTCAAGGAGCTTCCCATCTTGTGGGGGAGACAGATGTGGAAATGAGTGACTGACAGGAGGAAGAAGGGAAAGGGGGACCAAGACATTTTTTTCCTCGACCCCTCCATCTGCCCATCAGAGACTGGACAGTTCATTTCCCGTGCTGGGGTGACCTGGTCTCTGGGGTCTCCAGGACTTTCTAAATGTTAGAGAGAGTGATGGCTATTTAATGAGTGCTTAATGAAGCAGGCACCGCCGTAGATGGTAAATGCACTTACTGTTCTAGATGCTAGACGTCTGAAGCAGCTCACTGTGGGCAGGGTACATGTCTGCTGATTCTGTTGAATTGTGCTCTCCCAAGTGCTTAGTAAAATGCTCCGCACATAGTAAATGCTCAATCAATACCATTGATTGATTGATAGGCATTACAGGTGGTAGTGTATCATCTAAAAGCAATCAGTGGAACTTATGGAGTTCCTGTAGTGTGCAGAACACTGTACTAAGCGCTTGGGAGAGTACAATTCAATAGAGTTGGTAGATGTGATCCTTGCCCATAGGGAGGTTACAGTCTGTAGGAGAGACAGGCATTAAAATAAATGACAGAGAGGGGAAATAGTAGCATGTGCCAAGCCCCATCACAGGCACACGGTTCCAGAGGCTGAGCACTATCCTAGAGGCTCTGTGTTCCATCGTGGCTGAGGAGCTGCCCCTTGGAGATAAGATCCTGTCTTCAGTGAAAGGGCCAGGTGGGAACAAGTGGCCCAGAGGTTTACACCCCCAAAATCATCCATGACCCCTCCGTTTGGCTCGCTGGCCAGGCTGGAGACAGGTGGCAGATGTATATGAGAAGTTTCCTGTGATAGCAGGGTTAGGGTTCAGGACGAGTTTGAGGTAGACTCTGGGCAGCATCCCTGGTACCCTAGATGACCTTCACTGTTAGTTCCTCTGGTCCTGCTGGCCAGGGGTGCTGAGCCCGGCCCTTTGGCCGCTGGAAATGTTGGCCTGGGAGGCCCGCCGGTGGAACACAGTGGTCTAAGTGCTCAATAAGTCAGGACTAATTCACTGCTGCCAGACAGAAAGGACTTGAACTGATCACTGCTGGGCCTATCTGCTAAACAATCCTAATGTCATTTTATATTTATATAGCTCTTCCCAAGGGCTTAATGGATTTCCTGGGCTTGACCTCTGCTGCTTTCCCAGCATTCCTTGAGGAAGGTGTGGATGGAAGCGAACTCTGCTTCCGAGCTGGTGATAGATGGGGAGCCCACAACCCTTGTAATGGTACTAGTCCTGGAGGCAGGGCACCGTACTAAGATCTCAGGAGAGTATGACAGAAGCCCAAGTTATAATCCCTGCCCACAAGGAGATGACACTTGGAAATGAATCACCAAAGATCACACAGCAAGTGACTCTCCAAATGTCCACCTGCTGCAGTACATTGGGATGGGCGTTTGAGTTAGGCCAAACCTCAACCTCCCTCTTTGGAGAAGGCTCCCAAGGGAAGTTAGACACACTTCTCTTGGGGTGAGTAGAAGCTGGGGGAATTAAGGGGCCAAGCCAAGATTTTGACTTTTTCCCATGAAATTTTCCCTGTGGAGGGTTGGGTGATTTTGGAACCACAATAAGAAAATTGCCTGGACTTCCAGGTTTTGGGGTTGGAATATACACAATAGGGATTGAAAAATACATATTACAGATTGGAGCATGCTCATTAGGACTTAATCAGTTCCTAATAGATACATTGAAGGCCTGGGGTTGCAATTTCCATGAGCCTCTGGGGCTTCACCCTGTCTGCCCATGGTTTGTGGCAAGACTCTGGGCACTGTAGGGGAAGATTCTAAGGCTCCAGTAGATTTGCTTTGCTGCTGCCTCCCGAGATGTTTTGGGGGCAGGGGAGAGAATCCACCAAGGATCCAGGATGATGGTTTGGAGGCGGGGGATAGATAAAGTGGCCACTTGTTTCCTTGGATTAAACTCTGCTTCGATGGGAAGAGACTGGATTTAGTTCAGTTATTCTCTGAGAAGCTACTGCGGAGGCTGCCACTGTGTCCACCACAGTATTTTTGCAGCCACAGCTTTTGAAAACTGAGCTACAGTGAGATTTCGCTTCAGTTTGAAGACATTCAGGCAATAAGGCACGTAGGTAAATACACAGGTCATAATGAGATTTCAGTGAGAACAAGTAGTCTTTCCATGGTGTGTGGTTGTGAGTGGTCACCTAAGGGCCTCCGGGAGAGGAGGGACTCCTCCAGAAGAAGTGGAAAGCCTTGGAGCAGTTGGTAGGTTCTCAGCAACTCTCAGTTGGTGGATCAGTGTGGTGTGAGGGAGGGAAATCCAGTTTCTAGTTTACAATGGAGAGGATTTGGCAGAAAAACTCCTAGAAACTTGCTCCTGGGCATGGAGAAGCAGGCATGGGGGGCTTTCCCACAGGGGTGTCTGTCTGGACAGAGCTGACTCCTCAAGTTCGGCCTGGGGGTCTCCTATGAATTGTTGTGGAAGTCGCATTTGCAAATGGTTCACCATTAAGGTGGTTGGGGCATACAAATCCTAAATGGCAGAGTCTCTGACCAGGAGCATCTCTGGTGGGGGGTGGAGGGTGTGGGGTGGGGTGTGTGTGTGTGTTCAGAGCTCCAGTTTTATATTTGCCATGAACGAAGGTAGCTAGGTAACTATTCCGGTTAATCAATCAATGGTATTTATTGAACACTTACTGTATGCAGAGCTCTGTACTCAGCTTTTGGGAGAGGATGGTACAACAGCATCGGTAGACACATTCCCTGCCCAAGGGACAATAGCACAGAAGGAGTTTTTCTGAGAAAGGGAACAGGTTGCTCACATGGTGGCCAAGTCTGCCTGGGGCCCGCCTCTTGGCAGGTGGTGAAAATTTCACAGAATCTGTGTGCACCTTCACGGCGCTAGTGATCGCTGCTGACTCATTAGCCAGCAGACATTAAGGGGATCTGCTGCTATTTTTTTTTTCACGACATTTCAGCTCAAAGGGCAGAGAAAAATTAGTTGTACTTCAGGGAAACTTTGCATCTTTAGACTGATTCCTGATTAGCAGCGTGGCTCAGTGGAAAGAGCACGGACTTGGGAGTCAGAGGTCATGGGTTCTAATCCCGGCTTCCATACGTGTCTGCTGTGTGACCTTGGGCAAGTCACTTAACTTCTTTGAGCCTCAGTTACCTCATCTGTAAAATGGGGATTAAGACTGTGAGCCCCACGTGGGACAACATGATCACCTTGTATCCCCCCACCACTTAGAACAATGCTTCACACATAATAAGCGCTTAACAAATGCCATCATTATTATTATTATTAGCTTGGGACAACTACTTCTGGTGGGGTGGGGAGTACCACCTCTTTCCCCCCATCCCTCAATTGTCCCACTGGTCTGCCTGCTTCCTTTTTAAAAAAAAATCGTGTTAAGTGCCTGCTATGATAATAATAATAATAATGGTATTTGTTAAGCACTTACTATGTGCCAAGCAGTGTTCTAAGTGCTAGGGTAGATTCAAGGTAATCAGGTTGTCCCAAGTGGGGCTCATAGTCTTAATCCCCATTTTACAGTTGAGATAACTGAGGCACAGAGAAGTTTAGTGACTTGCCCAAAGTCACACAGCTGATAAGTGGTGGAGCTACGATTAGCACCCACAGGGTTGGGCAGGTGGAAATGGGGATTAAGCCCTGTTTCTCATCTTCTGTTCCCTTGTCACCCTCTTATTCTCCCTACACCCTCTCAGGCCCAGGGAGGGTCTTTTTCTCTGCCCTCTCCTTCATCCCTCTGGTTTCCTCCTTCCCATCTGTCCTTTAAGCCCTCTCTCCCACCTGTTCCCCCCACTTTTTTCTCTTTCCACCTCTCATTCCCCTTGTATTCTGTCTCTCCTGCTCTATCCTTTCTCTCCCTCCCTCCTCGCTTCTCTCTCTTTCTCTCCCTCCCCCTGCCCCCCGGTTCTTCCTCCGTTACTCGACTGAGCCCGCTGGCTCACTCCCCTCTGCCGGCACAGGGCAGCTTAATTATGAAGGATCTGCCAAGGTGGCATGAACACTGAGTTGCAGAGTACAGCCTCCTGGCTACCCACGGGTTCTGTTCTTCTGAGCCAGGAGTGGATCGGATCAAGCGAAGGTGGACGGAGACCGTGGAGCTGGGCCTGGGCCAGAGCTGAGGGAGACAGAGGTTTCCCTGCCCTTTTGGGGTTCAGGCCAGCATGGGGCTAGATGAGTGGATACCTTGGAAACGGCCACTCTGCGAAGCCGCAGCCTGCCCACCCCTGGAATCCCATGGGCTGTTCTGGTCACCGCCTCCTAGGAAGTACCTAATAGAACTAGATAATAATAATCAGAGTAATAATAACAATAATTGTGAGTGGGATTTGCTAAGTGATTATTATGAGCCAAGTGTCAGGTGGATGCAAGATAATCAGATAATAATAATAATAATAATGGCATTTATTAAGCGCTTACTATTCATTCATTCATTCAATCGTATTTATTGAGCACTTACTGCGTGCAGAGCACTGTACTAAGTGCTTGGGAAGTACAAGTTGGCAACGTATAGAGACAGTCCCTACCCAACAGTGGGCTCACAGTCTAGAAGGGGGAGACAGACAACAAAACAAAACATATTAACAGAATAAAATAAATAGAATGGTAAATATGTACAAGTAACATAGAATAATAAATCTGTACCAACATATATACGGGTGCTGTGGGGAAGGGAAGGAGGTAGGGCAGGGGGGAAGGGGAAGAGGGGGAGAAGAAGGGAGGGGCTCAGTCTGGGAAGGCCTCCTGGAGGAGGTGAGCTCTCAGTAGGGCTTTGAAGGGAAGAAGAGAGCTAGCTTAGCGGATGTGTGGAGGGAGGGCATTCCAGGCCAGGGGGAGGACGTGGGCCGGGGGTCGACGGCGGGACAGGCGAGAACGAGGCACGGTGAGGAGGTTAGCGGCAGAGGAGTGTAGGGTGCGGGCTGAGCTGTAGAAGGAAAGAAGGGAGGTGAGGTAGGAGGGGGCGAGGTGATGGACAACCTTGAAGCCGAGAGTGAGGAGTTTTTGCCTGATGTGTAGGTTGATTGGTAGCCACTGGGGATTTTTGAGGAGGGGAGTAACATGCCCAGAGCGTTTCTGCACTAAGATGATCCGGGCAGCAGTGTGAAGTACTATGTGCAAGGCATGGTTCTAAGCTCTGGGGAGGTTACAAGGTGATCAGATTGTCCCACAGGGGGCTCACAGTCTTCATCCCCATTTTACAGATGATGGAACTGAGGCCCAGAGAAGTTAAGTGACTTGCCCAAAGTCACACAGCTGACAATTGGCGAAGCCAGGGTTTGAACCCGTGACCTCTTACTCCAAAGCCCGTGCTCTTTCCACTGAGCCATGCTGCTTCTCTAGATCAGATCTAGTCCTTGTCCCACATGGGGCTAGCAGGGAGGGAGAACAGTTATTTCACCCCATTTTCCAGTTGGGGAAACTGAGCCACAGAGAGGTTAAGGGACTTTCCCAGGGTCAGTACACATGTCCGCATGTTTTGTTTTGTTGCCTGTCTCCCCCTTGTAGACTGTGAGCCCTTTGTTGGGTAGGGACCGTCTCTATGTGTTGCCAACTTGTACTTCCCAAGCGCTTAGTATAGTGCTCTGCACATAGTAAGCACTCAATAAATACTATTGAATGAATGAAAGGTAAGTGGCAGAACCATGATTAGAACCCAGATCCTCTCACTCCCAAGTCCTATGCTTTTTACATTAGGCCACACTGCTTCTCATTGCCTGAGAAGGGCAACCAGGATGACCGGGGGATGGAAAAGCCTCCAAAGGTGGCTAAACCTGTAACATTACAACTCTACTGGCTTTTGTTTTATTTTGCATATTGCATGTTTGTCCTTGGGTCTTTCTTAAGATGTTTAATGTTTCATTGCTCCCCGTGTGTCTCTCTCCACTAGTGATTTGATAGCCAATGTGGAAAGCGGGGCCTGAAGTTCTTGGTCTGGGGAGCCCTTTCCTCATTCTTTTGCAGCCTTTGGTTTCCCAAAAACCCTGAAAAAGGAGGGAGGAAGAGAGAGTGATGTTTTTCCAAGCAGTGAGGCATTGTACCTGTTTTAATCTACCCATTTTGTAGTTCTTCTGTTTTCCATTTTGGGCAGCATTGTCTTTGTGGGAACCTGGCATGTCGAACGGCTTTAATCTAGCAATATGCTAAGCAAACACGGGAGCATTACATATTCCAGTGAACAGCAAAATTAAATTTCAAGTCGGTTTAGGAATCCAGGCTTCATTCTCCTCTCCCTTCCCCACCTGCCACAGGTCATGAATATTAATTGAACTCCAGGAGAAGGAGGAGGAGGAGGAGGAGGAAAGGGAGAGAACGGGCCAGCGGAGACCCATTTTCCACTTCTTTTGTAACTGAGCTGTTGATGCCGACTGATCTTTTTCTTTGGAAGTGACCAGAGGCAGAAATCACGGCGCGTTCAAAGCCCCGTTTGAAACGGGATTCGCCTGGCTTCCTGACAGGCAGGAAGAACTGAATTAACACCCAGGACTGTGGCAGTGACTTCCTTGCAAGGAGCTCACTGCTGTTTGAGATCCCCCCACTGAATCACTGTTAACGTGAGTGATTATCGGTCTCCTCTCCGTAAACGCCTGGCCTGCAAGGCTCTGGAGGGGATCAAATCATTTTCAGCTCCCTAGAAGACTGAACAGACAGACTCTGATAATGGTGTTACTGGCTACGGCTGGAGTGTTGTTGTTTTTATGGTATTTGTTGATAAGTGCTTACTGTGTGTCAAATACTGTTCCAACTGCTGGGGTAGATACAAGCTTATTAGGCAAAATACAGTCCCTGACCCACTTGGGGCTTACAGTTTAAGTAGGAGAGAGAACAGGGATTGAATCCCCATTTTACAGTTCAGGAAACTGAGACACAGAGAACTTGTGACTTGCCCAAAGTGATACAGCAGGCAAGTGATGGAGCCGGAATCAGAACTCAGGTAGAGTTTTTCTCAGGACTTCGGCTGTGTCAGGCAGAGTGCAGGACGAGACACGTGGTTGGCTGAATTAGTTTCTAGTTGTCTCGGGGAAAAGCAGGGTGTGATGATTGTTCATCCAGCTGTCAGCTGGTCTGGCCCCTGACTGGTTTGGGAATCAGTCAATATTGTCTGCAGAACACCGTAATCAGCTCTTGGGAGAGTACATAAACTTGGGAAGCAGTGTGGCCTAGGGGAAAGAGCCCAGGACTGGGAGTCGGAAGACTTGGGTTCTAATCCTGGCTCTGCCACTTACTGCTGTGTGACCTTGGGCCAGTCCCTTAACTTCTCTGTGCCTCAGTTCCCTCATCTGCAAAATGGGGATTGAATCCCTGTTCTCCCTCCTACTTAGACTGTGAGTCCCAGAGTTAGCATCCCCAGCGTTGATGGATTTTGGAGGGGACATGGAAGAAGTGTGAGCTGCTCCGTAACTGCCCTCAAAGAGCTTGCAGTCTTTTGGTGGGAAGCCAAGCAGATAGGAATGCTCCCAAGTGCGGTAGCTAAAAGAGGGGACCCAATATGTAAGTCAGATGTACAAGTGAGGAATTAACAACACTTTTTTTTAAAGCAGATACGATGACTGAGGGGGTTGATGTGGGGAACTAATTAAAGAGGATGCTTTCTGGAGGAAGTAGTTTTTTTGAAGGGCTTTAGAAGAGAGTTGGGGTCGGGGATGATTTGGAGATGTCAAGAGATGTTTTACAGAGAACCACTGGAGAAGACTGTTCCAAAATAAGTGGGACAGTAGCAATTTGGGGGGTTCTCACCATCTTCCATAAGGCCTGGGGAGTGGGAGGAAACCCCTGCCACCCCCATCACTACCACAGTGGGGACTGGTCCATTCAGAGCAATTCATGGGAGGTTCCTGGTCGTCTTTCTGGCCGAACGAAAACTCACATCATCAGGCCAGGATGGGCCAGGGCTGCTGGAGCTGTTGTTGGGATTGCCGATGGGTCTCCACCTGAGACTGCCAACCAATAGATCAATGGCCCCTCCTGATCACTCACTGTGTGAAGAGTAAGGTGCTAAGTGCTTAGGAGAGTACAGTGTGATAGAGTGGTAGACCCAATCCCTGCCCTTGAAGAGTTTGCCATCTATAGGAGTCAGACATTAAAATAGAATAATAATAATAGTGATGGCATTTATTAAGTGCTTACTATGTGCAAAGCACTGTTCTAAGCTCCGGGGAGGTTACAAGGTGATCAGGTTGTCCCACAGGGGGCTCACAGTCTTCATCCCCATTTTAGAGATGAGGTAACTGAGGCACAGAGAAGTGAAGTGATTTGCCCAAAGTCACACAGCTGACAATTGGCAGAGCTGGGATTTGAACCCATGACCTCTGACTCCAAAGCCGTTGCTCTTTCCGCTGAGCCACACTGCTTCTCCTGAATATTATAGACTGGGGACTGTCACTTGTGCTTACATTGGTTCTGTTGCTGGGCCTGCCGCTGAGGCATGTTGCTAGGGCAGCTGCTGCTGATCCTTCCACTGGGGCTGGTGGTGGATGCACTACAGTGGTGCTCACTAAACTGGGCCGTCCCAGACCGTTCTCTGGTACTGCTGCTTCCACACCCACTTCCTCCTCTTGGCGGGGGCGCCTGGACCCCCATGCCATTTGGGGCAAGGGACACTGCTGCAGAGAGCCCCGCTCCCCACTGCTCCGGAGGCAGCGGCCCTCCAGAATTCCAGGCTCCCCGACAGACCTCCTCAGATCAGAAAGGCAAACCCCAGCACGCGGTTGGTATTGGCTGACTCAGCATGAAGTGAAGAGGAAATGGTTTTTAGGGAAGAAAGAAACCCTTTTGGGATTGGAATGGCACTATCGATTTTTCAGCAGCCTTGAGAGAGGTCATATTTTCCCCTCTCCCTTCCAGTGGCTTCTTACTCTGCGGGGGCATCTGGATTGAGCAGTGCAGAGCACTGAGGGCATGGTAGGAAAGGGGAGAGAGAGAGAGAGAGAGAGAGAGAGAGAGAGAGAGATATCTCCAGTCATCCTTCCTCCTTGAAAACCAAGCCACTGCCAATGGAGCAGTCATGGATGAAGACTACTTCTGCCTCTCCCCCACAGCTTTCTGTTTCCACATTGGCTGGGTTGTTCTGTCATTCCTGGAGGATGGAGGGGGATTGTTTTCAGCCAATTTCTTCCCCGTCTCTCCCTCCTCCCCCTTGCATCCCCCATGCCAACCACCCTCCAATTCTATCTGGCATCTAAACTTCCCTGGCATCCCAGGCTCACTGCCTCATGGCACCCCCTTTCACGGTAGGTGAAGTGAGAAGACCATAGTTGTGAGGAGCCCCCGCCACTTCACCCCTTAGCACCCCAGAGCCTTGGGCAGAGGCCTGCTGGGGAAGCCGATTCCATGCCCAGGTTTTGTGCGGTGAGGGGCAGCAAGGCTTACCCTCACAGAGAGGAAATTCCCCAGGGAGGAGCCGAAGCTAAAGCATCTGTGGAGACCAATGTTTTCGGCTCCACGTCCTGGGCACTCTCTCCACTGCTGAAGTAGCCCACCTCGTCCCTACCCTGGCCAAGTTTTCCTCCTTACTCACCTGTGTTTGGGAACCATTACCTTGGAATTTGTATGGTGCTTTGACTTTTCTAAAGTGCTGCCACCTTCCTTATCTCATTTTCTGTCCTCCCAGTCACCGAGGGAGAGTCAGCTGTAATCATCTCTGTTTTACAGCCTAGGAATCCAAGGCCCAGAGTGGTTAAGGCATTTACCCTTGGTCACACAGCAAGCTAGAACCCAGGTGTTTTGACTCCAAATCCACTAGCTAAGCTCCCTCCACCAATTCCCTGGAGAATGGTGTCTGAGATGGGGGCCAGTGTCCCCCCGACCAGATCTGCCTGGGCCAAAGTCTCTGACATCAAGCCCAATACTCTCTGGAGAGGGGCCGGAAAGTCCCAAGAGAGAGGGAAGGGAGGATGTGTTGGGGGTGACCTCTGATGGCGGGCGGGCAGGGAGAGGGGAGCGCAGTGACTTGGTGAAGGGGAAGGAGTGGCACAGAGGAAGTTTGGAGGCTTTGATTGCTTGGATGCTGCAGAGTTGTGAACAGGAGGGGTGTAGTGAGTGATAAGACCATTACCTGAGGACGAGACAGTAGACTGGATTCCGCTGTGCCCTTCCAAATACTTAGTACAGTACCCTGCATATAGTAGGGGCTCAATTAAAGCTCTTGATTGATCGACTGACTGGAAATCCTTGAAGCTTAAGACCTGGGGTCTGGCAGAAACTTTCAACAATCTTGGGGGCCACAGAGCCCTAATAGGCTGAATTATCTAACAGGCTAATGGAGCCCTAGGCCACAAAGGTTCTCATTGGAGGTCATAATGTCCAGCTACAGGCCTTCAGGGGTGACTGAACTCAGTCTCTCTCATGTAAGTGTTTGCCCTCTCCTCACAATTCTGAAATAAACGTGACATTCATTGCTTGATTTTCTGCTCTTTCCAGGCACTGCGAAAGTATGTTTTTGTCGGTTCCCGTTTCTCCATGTCACAGCAGAAGGGATGTTGTGTTTACATTTCCGTTCCCTCGCTCTCACAGCTCAGAGGCGGGAGCCATCATTGCCTGAGGCCCCCCGTCTCTCTGGGCAGGTGGGCTGTGCAGGAAGGAGGGTGCACTGATCCCCCCCTCCCCGGCCCCTACCTTCACAAATTTGAACAGTTTGCCAGGAGCTTGAGCAGATTGGCTGTCACCAAATCAATCTTCCCCGGGAGACCTTTACAGGGAGTTCTAGGATTCTGGGACTCAACTGGGATAGGAGTCAGAAGAAAAATTTCTCTTTCTTCGTAAACACCACGTATACGCTCAAAGATTTGCACACAGACACACAGAAATGCGCACACAGACACACCCAAAAGCAGGTATGCATAATGACATGAATGCAGATACACACAGGTACCTTCAGGTACAAATGCGCACATAGACGCGCCTCCAGACTACATACACAGGTGGACAAAAACCCCCGAGTGTACATAAACCCCCACAATGGAATCAAAGCCAAGAGTCCTCATGGCCCGTTTCCTTCTGGGATCTCCCGGGACTTCTCTTAGCCTAACCTTCCCTTCCTAAAACCATGGCAACCACATTCCCAGGAGGGCTAGTCGTTGGCAGGTGAGAGGGTAGTGGCTCCCACCCGAGCCTCACCTCATCCGCCCACAGCTGTGGCCTTCTCCCCCCAAACTTTAGCCTGTCTTAACTGTGGGATGAGCCCTACCCCTATCCCTGCCCCCAGTCCCTTCCTTTAGACCAGATCGGTTAAGTCCGAGACCCTGTTCCAGCCTGTCCCGGAAGGTTTCTTGGTAAACTACTCCCCTTCTTGCCCTCTCCAGGTGGGAATAGGGGTGGAATAGTCTTGGAACAGGTGACGTGACAGGGCTGATTACCTCACCTGTTGCCAAAGAGCTTCAGGATTATAACTGGCTTCCTTCTGTAGGAACCTGGGCAGCAGCTGTAAAGCCACCAATCACCAAAGCCCCGGGGGCCTGGGCAGGCTGAGGCAGGGAGGGAGCTAGCTGGGCGTTGTTCCTTAGAGGCTCGTTGAGGCAGTGTGTGTGACCCCAACTCCACGGGAGGGGAGGCGGTGCCTTGGTCTGGAGGAGTGAGGTGTCATCCTGCCTAGCTCCAGTTCTGCTCTGTTTCCTTCTTCAGCTTTCCGAGGAGTCAGCTGCCTTCACCACCAGCCGAAGATGTCTTACGGGTCCATCGATGGCGGGGGATTTGGAAGCAGGAACCCTTTTGTGGGCCCTTCGCGCCAGGGCTACCAGCCTTTAGGTATTGTTGAACTTTGTTCTCTCTCTTACTGGGGGTGGTGGGAGAGATGAGGACAGGGTGTTGGGAGATGTCCTCTCCTGTGTGGTTTTGCTTCCCTCGACCCTCGTGAGGTGACCTGGACCTCCCCTGATCCCCTCCCGGAAACTGCGAGTTGGCCCTGCCATTGAAGAGTGAGGTTTCTCTGTCAGCTGAGGCCGTGGGGGGCTTGTATCCATTGTAGTGGGGAGTGCTGTCAGGGGTGAAGTTTCTGTCAATCAATCATATTTTATTGAACTCTTACTGCATGTAGAGAGTATTGTACTAAGTGGTTGGGAGAATACAATGAGAGTTGGTAGACACGTTCCCTGCCCACAATGGTTCTTCAGGGAGTGTGCTTCTGGAGTGCTTCTTGTCGTCTGCTTCTGGGAGCTGGAGCTTCCAGGGGCTCACTGGGCTGACTGGAAGGACTTCCTAGCCTCAAGCCCCATGACAGTTGAGGAGCCAGGGAATAGGGACATTGGCCAGAAACTTGGACTGGTGCCATGATCCACCGTGGGACATCAGGGTGTGGTCTGACCTGCATCAGGGAAAAACCCATAATCTGGGGATCAGTTGCCCTGGGGCAACCCTGATTTCTCTGTGGAAAGAATCTGGCTTCTTTATGGGGCTCTCTAGCATGCTGTTCCCTGTCCCCCACAGCTTCCCTCCATGTGGAGGAAACCCAAAGGACCTCCCTGTGCCTTGGATGGCCCCACTGAAGTATAGACCTTCCCCTTTGAATCCACCTGGAGCAGCCTGGAAGCATAGGTCATCATGGGCTGCAGCAGTGGACTGGCCTCTGGGCTCAGAGGCTTGTGTTTGCATTTCTTGGACTGGGGTCCATGTCCTCCTGGGTGTTTGCAAGAAGGTGGGCCGGGATGAAGGTCTGTCCAGGCACAGCCAGTGGTGGCAGAATGGTGCCCAACTATCAATGGGCAGGGGGCACTGGTGCTCAACATTATGTCTGGCGATGATATCTGTTCATCATTGGGCACTGGTATCGTGATCCTCCCGTTTCTCCACAAATCGTCTCATACCGGGAATATTGCCCAGTCCCCCTGGGCTGAAGTGGGAGCCTCTGGCTTGCAGCCAGTAGCAGGAGTGGGGGGAGGGAGGGAGGAGTTGTGTGTGTGTTTGGGAGGGGGCTCTATCAGGAGTAATAATAAACCACGATGGTATTTATTAAATCCTTCCTATTTGCCATGCGCTGGCGTAGATCTATAAGGTAATCAGATTGAGCAGTTTCCCTGTCTCTTTGGGGCCTTTTAATGAGTCTCTACTATCAACTCTGTTCGTTTATGGCAGTGTATTGGGTAGTGTGTTGTCATCCATTTTCCTCCCGTGTCCCATCCAGTAATGGGGTGATGTAATGAGCATCCCTTTGAACCTGTTGGTTTATTTGCATTCCAGAACTTGGTGGTTTGTGATCCTGAATTTCCCCTTGATGTTAAGTCTTGCACTTCGGTGTGTTGGCGGAATTGCCCTAGAAGTCAAACGTGCAGTAAGCGCATAGTTAGCGCCAAACAAATACCATTTAAAAGAAAAAAAAGACTGACTAGTCCTGAACCTTGTAGCCAGCTCTACTTTAAGATCATTGGTGAGGGGGAAAGGATCTTGAAAAGATCCTTCCAGTCCGGACGTGACCAGCTGTATTATTGCCAAATCGATTTACAGACTTGATGAACTTTTCAGGGCAATCCAACATTAACAGTCGTTTTGGTGACCAGATCCAGTGATACTGCCGAGCCTTTTGTCACATCTACAAACCCCGTATCGAAGTCTCGGCATTGTGCCCTGCAGCGCAGCGAAGATGGTGTCTCCCAAGCCCCGTTGCGATCCGAAGCTGCTTGTAATTTCGATGTTGGTCCAAGAGAATTCTAGGTAGGATTTACCAACTATAGAGAGCACTGAGATCCTTCTGTGGCTTCCACTGTCTGCACTCACTTTCCCTTCCCTTCCTCTCCATCCTCTTTGAAGATGGTGACAGTGGACAGCCTGAGTATGCCACCAATGGTCCCCTAACACTGGACCAAAAGCCAGGGCCTGTTGCTTGAGAGAGGGACTGTCCATCCCTCAGGTCACTGGGACTCCTGCTGGCCCCTGCTCCTGCCCAGGAAGGGGGCAGAAATTACTGCAGCAACATGATGCCTTCTCAACTTCTAGAATGTTGGAAAGCCTGTGGCCATGGCTTTGGCTGGGACTGTTGGACTGAGCCATGAGGAGCCTGAAACCCTGTTCCTCTAGCCACAATGCCCTGTTGCTCATGTGTTTATCATCATCCTTGTCACTTATTCTTTTTATTGTTTCGCCTTTCCTTATGTGTCTGTCGCTAACTCTCCTCCCACTCGTGAGCCCTTTGGGTGCCAGAGATGGTGTCTAATCCTCATCTTTGCATTTTTTTCCCACTTCTTGGTACAGGGCTGTGTTCACAGTCGGTGTTTAGTAAATGCTCGTATTACTACTGTAATGGTGGTATTTGATCCCAGGTGTTGCATGTGTTGAGGAGGTGACTGAAGAGCACTGTCCTCCGCAGGCTGGTGGGAAGTCAGCAGGTGAAAGGTGGAGGATTCCGTTAACTGGGCTAGCAGCTGCCACTCAGGCAAGGGACAAGAGGCCGGGCTGGGGCCGTATATTTTGCTATTGACCGATTGACCACAGAGCCCATCCAATTAGGTGAATTTACGGCTCCCGCTGACCCTGGAAAGAGGCTGCGGTCTGGATTTATTGGGAGAAGTGGAGTTGGGGTCAGCTCAGGGTGTAGATTCTAGTGGTTTGTTGGAAAAAAAAAAGAAGACAAATAGATCATCTTGAAATAAATATTTGTTCAATGAACATGAATTGTGCAAAGTGGGTAGTCATTGGAGTTACTTTCAGGGCAAGAAGGTTTTTCTCAAGAGGTGATGAGGTCCCTGAAGTATGGGAGAATCATCCCAGAGGAGGGGAAAATGTTTTTGGAGGATGAGAAAGAGCTGACAGGAGAGGATGAAGGCCTTCTAGGTGTTCTCAGATAAGCAGATTTGCACTGGTAAAAGAGGGCAGGAAGAGAGGCATTGTGCACACATGCGCACACAAACACACGTCCCTACACGTACAACATTCTCAGTTTCTCGTTAAAGCTTTAATGGACTGTGAAACAGACATATAATGTTTACTCGGGTGAAACACCGAACTTATGACTAGGGAGAGATGTAATAGCTTGGAAAAGTAGGTTCTCTACCTACTTTTCCAAGCTGTTAAGCCTGCCCCCCCACCGTCTCTCTGTCTCTCTCTCTCTCTCTCTCTCTCTCTCTCTCTCTCTCTCTCTCTCTCTCTCTCTATATATATATATATATATATATATAGTTATAATCCCACTGGACTAAAGACTCAAAACTTTGCAGAAGCCTGTGCAAAGAGCAGTTCTTTGTAGGCCTTCCTGCTCTCGTCCCCTCTGAAGTGCTCCATGAGGCAGTTGCCTCACTCCCTCAATGTCTGAGACTGCTCCGTAGATGGAACTGCCTGACCGACTGGCCATGGAAGCTCGCAGTATTGGCCGGGTTTATTGTCAGTCAGATTTTAAGTTCAATAACGTGGTTCGTCCATTCCCTCTCTCATTCATTCATTCAGTCAGTGGTATTTATTAAGCACTTCCTGTGCACATAGCACTGTAGTAAACACTTGAGAGAGTACACCATAACAGAGTTGGTAGTTCCCTGTGTTCATGGTTCATTGATTTTTTTTTTTTCCAGTCAGGTGCATCGAGCAGGTACTGTGTGCAGGGTATCGTACTAAGCGCTGGGGAAGGCACAAGGATGCACATCGAGGCTCCCTCCCTGACTATCCACCACAGCCTGCTCCCGATCTAAGACTAAAGCAGTAGAGAGGGCTGGTGAGGGGCGTGCAAGGAAAGATTGAAAAGATTAAAACAGCAGAGCAACATTAGGGAAAAAGGACCTCGATAAAAGCCATCAGAATTATGGCTCGTTAAAGCTAGAGAGAGGGCTTTAGGTCCACAACCCGATTATCTTGTATCTGTCCTAGTGCACAGTTCAGTGCCTGACCCATAATAATAATAATAATAATGGCATTTTTTAAGTGCTTACTATGTGGAAAGCACTGTTCTAAGCGCTGGGGAGGTTACAAGGTGATCAGGTTGTCCCACATGGGGCTCACAGTCTTAATCCCCATTTTACAGATGAGGGAACTGAGGCACAGAGAAGTTAAATGACTTGCCCAAAGTTACACAGCTGACAATTGGCAGAGCTGGGGTTTGAACTCATGACCTCTGACTCCAAAGCCCATGCTTCTTCCACTGAGCCATGCTCCTACTTCTGAATTTAGTCATTCAGTCGAATTTATTGAGTGCTTACTGGGTGCACAGCACTGTACTAAGCGCTTGGAAAGTACAAAACAGCAATAAAGAGAGACAATCCCTGCCCACTATGGGCTCACGGCATAAAGAAGGGGAGACAGACAGACATAGTAAGTGCTTAACAAATACCACAGTTATCGTTCTTCTTAGGAAGCCGGTCCAGAGTCCAACAGCCATCGCCTTCTACCCACTGGGGCTCCTGCCTGCCTGGAGAGGGAGGGACCCCAGGAGGGAAGCAGCTTGGCCTAGTGGATACAGCGTGGGCCTGGGATTCTGAAGGACCTGGGTTCTAATTTCAGCCCCACCACTTATCTTTTATGTGACCTTGGACAAGTCACTTCACTCCTCTGTGCTTGTCACCTCATCTGTAAAATGGGAATGAAGACTGTGAGCCCCCATGTGCTACAGGGACTACGTCCAGTGTGATTAACTTGTATCTACCCTTGTGCTTAGAACAGTGCTAGAGACATACTAAGCACTTAACAAATATCATCATTATTATTATGTGAGGGGCAGGGGATGGGGCAGTGCCACTCTGGCAGCATTCAGCACGCCACAGACACTCCTTCCCTCATGTTTGCTGCTCTCCAGGTTTTGCTGGAATATGTCGGGGTGCCGTGAGGGGATGCTGGGGGTGAACTATTTGCCAGTGGCCATTTTTTATTGCCCTCCATCACTTGGCTCTTTAAAGTCTAAATAACCACTGGAGCTGCATAGGTTTTGAATAATGCAAAGCGTCGCTTAGTAGGAGTCGATCAGCTCCCCACACCATCCCCTTTTCGGGTTGGTGTTTATGCTCTGCACCATTATTAAACTTTAAAGGGATGCTCCTGCATGCATTTTGTTAAAAAGTTTTGTTTTATTTTTCGTTTGTCCTTCAGTTTGGACTCTGCTTCTCTTTCTTGCCATCTGGAATGCCTTCCGGGTCTTTTGGGGGAAAGGAGAGCACACAGAGAAGCTTCCCAGTCCTGCTAGGAACTTCCTAGGAGGATTGCGGAATCACTGTTCCACCAGCATCCTCTGAAAAAGCGTAGACGGCCTTCTGTTCAGGCAGATTTTCAGAAGACTCTCCCAAAGATTTGGAGAGAAAGCTTTTACTCGTATAAAATTATCCCAAGTAGTAGTAGCAGCAGCAATCATGGTAGTGGTGGTTGTAATACTAGCAGTCATGGTGGTGGTGGTAGGAATGATGATGCTGATTAAGTGCTTACTATGTGCCAAGCACTGTTCTAATAGTGGGGGTAGATACAAGGTCATCAGATTGTCCCTCGTGGGGCTCACAGTTTCAATCCCCATTTTACAGATGAGGCAACTGAGGCATAGAGAAGTGAAGTGACTTACCCAGAGTCACACAGCTGTCACAGTGGCGGAGCCGGGATTATTCATTCAATCGTATTTATTGAGCGCTTTAATGTGTGCAGAGCACTGTACTAAGAGCTTGGGGAGTACAATTCAGCAACAAATAGAGACAGTCCCTGCCCACAATGGACTCACAGTCTAGAAGGGGGGAGACAGACATATAATTATGAATATGTACATATATACACAAGTTCTGTGGGGTGGGGGCAATGAGGAGGGGGAGCAGAGGAAAAGGGGGGCCTATTCTGGGAAGGCCTCCTGGAGAAGGTGAGACCTCTGACTCCCAAGCCTGGACTCTTTCCACTAAGCCACGCTGCTTCTAGTAGTAGTAATAGCAGTCATGGTGGTGGTGGTGATAGTAGTAGTAGCAGTCGTCGAGGTGATGGTGGTGGTAGTAGTTTTGGTCGTGATAGCAGTTATTGAGCTCCCATTTGGTGTGGTGCTCTGTACTAGGTCATTGGGAAGTACAGAAAACTGAAATGACCCATTTCTTGCTCACAAGAAGTTTATGCTCTAACTGGTGACAGAAAAATCAATCAATGGTATCGAACATTTACTGTGAGCAGAGTACTGTACTAAGGACTTAGGAGAGAGCAATACAACAGAGTTGAAAAATATATCCAACTAGAGAAGTCAACAAAATTAAAGCAGAACTATAAACGTGATAAGGAAGATGGGGATGAGTTCCCAGCTGCTTGAGGAGCACTGGGGTAGTGGTGGTGGAGAAGGCGTGTGGAGGAAGTGGATGGAAAGAAGATGCACAGTAGAAACCAGTTTGACTTGGAATTTGGAGATTTCAGTCAATAAAAGGCAAAAAAAAGGTTGATTGGGCACTGTGCACAGAGTCCTGTGCTGGGCTGCTGGGAAGAGCGGAAGAGGAGGAAAAGACTCACCCCAGGCCCAAGAATCTGATGTGGGGGACTGAACACACCCAAACACACACTGTCCTGGAGGTTGTGGAGAGTCTGAGGGCAGAGAAGAGATGGTCCCTACCCTCATGGGGCTGACCGTGTAATGGGGAAGATGGGACAGGGCCTAAAGTCATGGGGTCTAATCTGGGAAGACCTCCCGGAAGAGGCATCTCAACAGCTTTTAGTCAATTATTGGTATTTATTGAGCATTTACAATGTACAGAGCAATATACCAAGCACTTTGGGACAACGGAGTTAGTAGTTACATTCCCTCCCCAGGAGCTTGCAGTCCTGATAGGGAGACAGACATTAAAATAAATAAAATACAGATATGTGCATAACTGCTGTGGGGTTGAATGTGGGGTGAATATCAAGTACTCAAAGGATTCAGTTCTAAGTGCTTAGGTGATGCACAAGGGAGTGGGAGTAAGGGAAAAGAAGGCTTAATGGGGGAAAGACCTCTTGGAGGGTTTGTAATTTTAATAAGACTTTGAAGGTGGGGAGAGTGGTGGTCTGCTGTATATGAAGGGGGAGGAAGTTGGAAGTCATGGGCAAAGCCTTGGCAGTGAGATAGGTGAGATTGAAGTACAGTTAATTAGGTCAGTGTTAGAGGAGCAAAGTCTGTGGTCTGGATGGTAGTAGGAAATCAGGAAGTTAAGGTCTGAGGAGGGAAGCTAATTGAGTGCTTTAAAGCCAGTATTACAGAGTTTCTGTGTGATGTGGTGGTGGATGGACAACCCCTGGAGATTCTTGAGGAGTTGGGAAACTCAATCCCAAAGACTTCTGCTGCTGCGTCTCTGCCGTTAGAGAATTTCACAGCAATCTTTCAGCTCTCTCCAGCTGGAGCCGGCTGGAAGCAGCTGGGATCTCCTCTGGTGTGAGTCTATGGTGACTCTCTGCCCTCCGGGGTCAGAGCAGTAGACTCCCAGTTTCTTTTAGTAAATAAAAAGTCAGAGACAATCTTCCCACAACCCCCCACAATGGCAGAGCTGCAGAGTGTCCATTCGGAGAGAAGAGAGTGGCTTAGCCTTGGCTGCTGATCTACCACAGAATGATGAGGAGGGGTACAGAGGGGGAGAGAGGTGGAGGGCCAACGTGTTTTGTTTTTTTTTCAAACTCACCAGCGAAAAGTAAAAGTGAAAGAGGAGGTGCTGTGCGGATCAGGGCTGGACTGGAATCCTGGAGACGCGTCCATCAACCCATCGTTAGTGGGCACGGTCCTCGTGATCTCTGGGCCTTGGGGCCTTTAGGCCTTGGGAACTTGGGGCCTCATGACCTTTGATCCTCAAGACTTTGGCCCCTGTGACCTTGGGTCTTTGTGGCCTCTGGCCCTCATAGGCTTCCAGACCCAGAGTCCTGGAGCGGCTCACCTGGGTACCCTGGTTCAGGGAACGTCTAAACATCCAGCCTTTTGGTGCCTTTCCAGGAATTCAGCTCAGTCCTGATGCCAGCCGGATGCCTGGTCCTTTCGGCTTACCGACCGCCCCCAGGAAGGAGCCCCCCGCCGCGCCCCACGGCAGGATGGCAGGCTCGGGCCCCCACCCCGGAACACTCCGGGCCAAGAAGAGAAAACCCAACTTTTGTCCCCCGGAGACCGAGGTCCTGGTTTCCAAGGTGACCAAGCACCACCAGCTGCTGCTTGGGACCGGCCTGCTGAAGGCCGAGCCGGCCCTGAAGTACTGAGTGTGGAGCCAGATCTTGCAGGTGGTCAACACGCTCGGCTACTGCCACAGGGATGTCGTGGACCTCAAGCACAAGTGGAGGTACCTGAGGGCGTTGGTCTGGAGGAAGCTGGGGGACTTGTGGAAAGCTGCCCACAGTCTGTGCCCGGGTCTGGCAAACCCCTGGCCTTCACCCTGACCCCGGTGGAGCAGATAGTTGCCAAGATGTCTTCCTGCCAGGTCACGCAGGTAGTGGGCTACAGCCTGGACACATTGTGAGGTAAGTTTCCCAGTGGACTGTGAGCCCTCTGCCACCAAGAGGCTGGAGACATCCTCGACTTGCCGGTCCACTCCCAGAAACCACCGTCTGGAGCTTTGGATGTGCATTCACGTCTTTCTTCCTCTTCCAGGTTCCTTCTTCCCTCTTCTTCCTCCTCTCCTTCTTCTTGTCCCTTCTGGAAGTCAGGCCAGAATCTGACCAGTGGCTGACCCCATGACTCACCCTGTGTGTCTGGCAAGGGTGTTTGGGAGGGTAGCAGTGGGGTTGAGTTGTGCCACGCAGGCGGGTGGGCGGGTTGTGCCTGGATGGGGGCCAGAGGCTGGTTGCTGTTTCAACCAAGCCAAGCACTGTGGGACCCCAGAGTGGGGGCTGTCACTCCCCAGGCTGGGAGGAAGGGCGAGGCAGGCAGGGGACTCTGGGGGAAGACCCCTGGTACCTTACATCATCACTGCCCGTCTGAGCTGAGACTCGGTGAGAGTTGTCTTCTGACCAAGGTGATGGAGCTGCAGGCCCACCCGGAGGCAGGGGAATGGAGCGAATGACCTCTTCTGGAAGTCCTGGTCATGTTTTGGATCCTACAGTGGCAGTATCAGAAGGTTGGAGGACCCCACCCTTGCTACGAGCACTGTCTGCCAGGGAACGGGTGACTGGGTGGAGAGCATGAGGAGAGGGAAATGGAGCCAGGGTGAGAATGAAACATGCCTTTGCTGACATTGCCCTGGTGGAAAAGACCAGTCCCATGGGCTGTGAACCCTATTGGCCTCCGCTGCTTCCACCGCGGTGTTGGTGTTCTGAGGTCTCTTTCTGTCTTCTCAACTGCTGTCTTTCTCTGACCTGAATGAAGTAGAGAGAATAGAAGGTCGGGAGGGACCAGCCCCATCTGTGCTCCCAGCTCCCAGGGGTGTTCGAGAAGTTGTCACTGCTGTTGATGTACATGTAGTTATTTTTCAGTGGGTGCACCGGCTGAGGAAGGAAAGGTTGAGAGTTGTGGGCAGAGCAACTGCTCGATGAGAGCGAGGCCAGGCGTGGAGGTCTTGAGTGGGCAGGACTTACCTATTGTCCGTCACACAGACACAGGCACTAGAGGCGGAACCTAGCGTGGTGTTTTGGGCTATCCTCAAACGTCACCCTCCCCAGATCCCCCGTGGTGCAGTGCCAGCTGGCACAGAGGCAGGAGCCCCTCTGCCAGAGCTGAGGGGCGCCTGGCTTTCATTCCTGAATCCAGAAGGCTCAGGTCCTCCCAGGGGCTGCCCTCCCCTTCCGCAAAGCCTCTTAGGTTTTTCAGTTGCCCCCCGCCCCCTGCCTTTGTTCCCTTCGAAGCCGTTCTGGGGATTAATTTTTGTTATTTTGATTTAGCAAAAACCTCGGTGACCTAATCTGCAGAGGGTTGCATTCCTGGCAGGGCTCTCCAGCCCCCTCTGCTTCTGATTTCACTCCTTCATAATTCTCACTCCCAGGACTTTTTCCAGTCCACCCAACCACACAACTCTGCATGGTGGAAACTTGGGCTCCACCTCCATTCCTGTCCCAAGTGGGACTGGGACCTTCGCTGACCCATCCTAACTCCTGAGGATGAGGAGGGTGACTCCGGGCAGAGGGAAAGCGGGGTGGGGGCGAACTGCTGTTATTCTGGGATGGAAGAACTGCTGAAGGGCCCGGAGGCAAGGGGATGGCTTAGCAGGGCTGTCCGTAGAGCACTGGAAGCAGCATGGCCTAGTGGAGAGAGCACAGACCTGGGAGCTAGGACCTGGGTTCTAATCCTGTCTCCACCACTTGACTGCTGTATGACCTTGAGCAAGTCACTTCTCTAAGCCTCAGTTCCCTCATCTGTAAAATGGGGGCTAAGACTGTGAGCCCCATGTGGGGCAGGGACTGTGTCCAACACAATTTTCTTGTATCCACCCCAGGGCTTAGTACAGTGCCTGGCACATAGTAAGCGCTTCACAACTACCACAGTGGAGGGTTGAGCTTGAAGGGGGAGTGGCAGGAGGAGCGAACCCTGTAATAAATACTCCCCAACGTTCCCAGTTCCTCAAAGGAGCCTGGTGCATTTGGTAACCTGGGAAAGTGAGAGTCTAAGGGAAAAATGAAGACTAAGTGGGCTGTGCCCTTCACTGTGTACTTCCGTGCTGAGGGGAACTGTTGCCATGATGAAGGCTGGAATGTTGGAAACTACCCCTCTCCTCGCCTTCCTGCTGTGCGTTCCTCTGACCCGGCCTTGGAGATGAAGGCTAGAGACCCAGGGCCCCCCCCAACCGCTGCATGCTACAGTGAGACAAAAAGAGGAGGGAGCATCGAAGGAAGAGCCTGCTGTGGGAAGTAACTGGGGACACTGGACAGCCTTAGTGGCCCACACTCTTCCTGGGCCAATCCTTTCATTACACACCTATCGCTGGGGCAGCTGACTTGATAGACACCTGTGGGCCGGTAATAATAATGATGGCATTTCTTACTAGGTGCAAAGCACTGTTCTAAGCGCTGGGGAGGTTACAAGGTGATCAGGTTGTCCCACGTGGGGCTTACAGTCTTAATCCCCATTTTACAGATGATGTAATTGAGGCACAGAGAAGTCAAATGACTTGCCCAAAGTCACACAGCTGACAAGTGGCGGAGCCGGGATTAGAACCCATGACCTTTGACTCCAAAGCCCGGGCTCTTTCCACTGAGCCAAGCTGACCTGTGCCGCTTCTCTGCAAGGCTGGGTTAAGATGGACTCAGTGGTCATCCTTCTGGGAACACTGCCATTTCTGTCCTTCCTCAAGGTAGGGGGATTCCATACACCACCATTTTGATCGAAGTGGTGTCTCCCAACCTCTTACCCCCTCTCCCTCCAGGGTTTGGTTGTGATTCATGTGGCTGTTGTAAGCTCCTCTCTAGACTGTAATCTCATTGAGGTCAGGGAGCATGTCTACCAACTCTGTTGTATTGTCTTCTCCCAAGCGTATAGTATAGTGCTCCGCAAAGAGAAGCACTTAATAAATACCGCTGATTGATGTTACGCTGCCTTTCTTTGGGGCCTCAGGCTGGCATTTGTGCTGTAGGGGGACTGTTGAAGGTCAGAAAACCATTGGGTTTTCTGGGAGCTTTGCGGAGGAGGCTTGTGGCTTGAAGAAAAGGGAAAATGAGATATCGGCCCAGCACCTGGGAACCCACCCCCTTTCACTCCCTGTAACTAGCTGTGCCTTCTGAGAAGTAGCGTGGCTTAGTGGAAAGAGCCCGGGCTTGGGAATCAGAGGTCATGTGTTCTAATCCCGGCTCTGCCACTTGTCTGCTGTGACCTTGGGCAAGTCACTTAACTTCTTTGTTCCCTCATCCGTAAAATGGGGATTAAGACTGTGAGCCTCATATGGGACAACCTGATTACCTTGTATCTACCCCAGAGCTCAGAACAGTGCTTGGCACATAGGAAGCGCTTAACAAAACACCATCATTATTGTTATTATTATTCTGCTTTGTGGCCCAGAGGCCCAACCCCTTCAGATATCCTCTCCCTTTCTTGGCTTTGCCGGCCCAGGCCTGCCAAAGTCTTCTCTCAATTCTCTCTCTTCTCAGGGGTTTTCTCTTTAATGGCTTCCTTTTTCACCTTCCCATTGGGTCTGCTTCTCCTCCCTCTCCTCACCCATCTCAGACTCTGCCTCCATCTCCTTGCGTGGATCATCATCTCTGTCTCTGTGTCTGTCTCTATCTCTGTGCCTGTAACTTTCACTCACATCTCCATCTCCTCTGTGTCAACCTGCTGTCCATCTGCCTTTCTGAGGCTCTTCCCCTTGCCTCTCCCTCTCTATGTCCCTTTCTATGTCTCTCTCCCTGGTGTGCACATGCTCTCCCCCCTCCATCTCTCCCTCTCTCCCTCTCTCCCTCTCTCCCTCTCTCCCTCTCTCCCTCTCTCCCTCTCTCCCTCTCTCCCTCTCTCCCTCTCTCCCTCTCTCCCTCTCTCCCTCTCTCCCTCTCTCCCTCTCTCCCTCTCTCCCTCTCTCCCTCTCCCTTCCTCCAGCTCCCATTCCCCCATCTCCCCCCCCCCCCCCCGACTCCCAGCTCTCTGTACCCTTTACCTCCTTACCATCTTTCCCCTCAGGTCAGTTGGGCTCTGTTGGGGTGATTTATTTATCCCAGTAAGTACAGCCTGGTTGTTCTTAATGTGACTCCTGTGTATTGGCAGCAACTTCCAAGTTCAAAACATCTTGCAGGAAGCAGAAAATGCCTGGAGGGAGTTGGAGAGGGGGAATTGGTTGAGGGGGAGGAGAGAGGAGTGGATAACAGGCAGGCGTGACCTGTCGGGGCAGAGATAGCGGGCAGAAGTGATTTGTAGGGTAAGGGACAGTGGGCAGATGTGAGCTGGAGGGCAGGGAGGGCAGGGAGAGCAGGCAGATGTGAGCTGTAGGGGCATGGATAGCCGGCAGTTGTGACCTGTAGGGCCTGATGATGCTGAAGCTTGGGAAGAAAGGTCGGAAAGATGCTCTTATTTTGGAGGAGCTTTTAGTGCCATTAAATTACTAAATACCGAACCTCATTTAAAATAATGGATTGTTTTCCCCCTGCTCTACCATTGCTAAAACAGCTATAGTATAAATGCTGGAAAATAATTCTCTCCCCATCATTCAAAGTGGGCACCATTGAACAAGGACCTTTGTCTCATTGTGCCTACCTATTGCCATTGACCTGTTTTCTCAGAGATGATTAAATTAATGCGTTCGAAAATAGGAGCGAGGAGGAAAGGTTAAAGGGATTACGGCTGTTTAGCCTAGAGAGGCGGCCAAGTGGAGGACTTAATTCCATTTCCAAGCATTATTCCCAGGGTTGATTTTCTCCCACTGAGATTGCGGCGTATTTCAGCCTTATGGCCAGAGCTAAGACATCGGGAAGAACTTCCCAGCCACATGATTTAGGTGGGGGGAACTCTCCCTTCCGGGGAACCTTTAGAAGCAGGCAAGGCTGGTCGGTGCCCCAGACAAGGGTAGAGCTCTGACTTAGGGGCCAGAAAGACTGTTGTTAGACAAGGATCCCTGCCCCCAGCCAGCTGGCCCTGGGCCTAAGCAGAAGGCTGAAAAACATTCATGTCAGCTTGACCAAAGACATCTGATCACAAGCAAAGTGAGTTTAGTTGGAGGGGTGGGCTGTAGGCTGTTAGAGGATGAGTAAGGTGAATCCTGGAAGGCTTCCTGGAGGAGGTGGTCTAGAGCTGCGATATGAAGGTGGGAGGTTGCGTGGGGAGGTGGAGGGCGAGATGGGAGTTGGGAGAGCTAACTGATTTCCTTTCAGCGTATTCTCTGGGCAGTTGTTCATCTCCAGCTGAGGGCCACGGGACAGTTTCCCTCACCTTTCTTACAACCCTCGTTTGCAGGTCTCGGCAATTTGATAGGTTGAAAGGTGCCCAAGAGGACAGAAGAAGCTCCAAACTCACCATATACTTGCAGCTTCAGTCAAACCTTCCTACCAACTTAGGGTTACATCTTTCTTCCCTGACGGGCAAAATGCCAGTTGCCAGTGTCCTTTCGCTTCCCCCAAGCTCCCCCAACCATTTTCCTGAGGTATTGGGGAATACAGAGGGCCAGAAGGGTCCTCTGGAAGTCAACTCATCCAGTACCCTGCTTCCGGGCAGGACCCACACCCCAAAGTCTCTCCCAGACAAGGTGCAGACCCTTTCCTCTGTTTACAACCCTCCAGGGGCAGAGGGGACCCTGGCTATATCTTTACAGTGTTTGAGATACTGAGAGATGCAGACTAAGGGCGTTGAGTTCTTGGCAGATATGAGGCCAGAACTTGGGTCATCAGTGGTTTGGTTTTCCACTAGTCTATTATTTTTATTGTAAGATTTTTGAAATGGGTGAGGATGGGTTCCCATTGGCTTTTTAAAAACAGCTGCGGGTAGGGGAGTATCTGGAGGCTGGGAATCAATTTGGGAAATCATCACGGGAATCCAGCTGGAAAGTGATGAGGAAGAGACCCATGATGGTGGCCAATAAGGAGGGGAAAGGGTGAATCCATCCCACAGTCCACTACATCAATGCTTCAGTGCCCTCTGGGATAGTTTGACCCACCATCAACGCTTGATATTCTGGGTGCCCCACCTTCAGAGGAATAGAGGAAAATTGAACAGAGACAGACACTGAAATTTGCTCAAGAAGGGCATTGAAAATCTGGGCAAGTCTGAATGTTGGGCTCTCTGCAGCCATGTTCGTGATCTTAGGACAAGTTACTTTGCCATAGAGAAGGTTGAGAGGTTATTTGACAATCTCCAGGGATTTGGGAAAGTTATTATAAGAAAAATGGTGACCCACGGAAGACTGAACAAGAAGAAATAGACTTAAGCCCAAAGAAATTTAGGTTAGATGCCAGTAGGGGTTGTCAGATGCTGAGATGAATTAACTACCCAGGGAGCCTGTTGTAACCTTTTTCCTTGGGGACTTTTAACAATATCCCTGGCACACATCTATCTAGGATGGCATGAGTGCTGCCTGCTTGGAAACAGGAGAATAGGCACAATGACCCTTTTTGATTTCCCTCCTGTGGGCCCATCTGCCCCCACCCTCTAATGAGGATTTTAGTGTTCTGTAACTGGACAGATTGTCAACACAACTGTCAGACCCTACATCCGCCCTGAGTGGAGGTCAGCGCCAGAGAGGGAGAGGAGGAGGGAGAGGCTCAAGGTGGACAGGACACAGAGCAGCCCGCAACCCATAGATTCAAAGCACCAACATCCTTTTTACCTCCTTCAGTTTCAAGCTGGAGATTCAGTCTACCAGAAACCACGCTGCCCCTCTGTTAAGGGCAGGAATGTGGTCCAGTGGAATCCACCAGGAGGAGGGATGCAGAAGCCTTGGACCTCCTCCAAGCTAGTGAATGGCCAAAACTCCAAGGCAGATGGAGGGACAGTTCTTCCCTTAGATCTCCGGGAATGGAGATTCTGTCCCAGGTTCTGATCCCCCTGGCTCTCAGTACATCCTTCCTTTCCTATGTCAGGCTCACTCCTGTTTCCTGTTTCAGACCGATTCCTCTTTTTTAGAGATCACACTCTTCCTTTCTCTTGTGCTAACCTCCCTACTGTGTCACGTTCTCATCTCATCCTCCACCGACCTCTCGTTCACATTCTTCTCTTGCCTGAAACTTCCTCTTCCCTTCACATCTGGAACTGGCTCCTCATCCCCATTTTCAAATCCTTTTTGAAATTGCTCCCCTCCAGGAGGCCTTCTGTGATTAATCAATTTATCAATGTCATATTTATTGAACACATTGTGTGCAGAGCTCTTTATTAAGCATTTGGGAGAATACAACATGGTAGAGTTGGTAGATGCCATCCCTGCCCACAAGGAACTTATGGTCTAGAGGGGGACAGACAATTCAAATAAAATCTCCGCCACTAGTGCTCCCACCTGGAGATGGGCCCCTTCTCTTCCTAGGCACAGACTTCTCATGTCTTTAGAGAAGTTATGCCCATGCAGCTTAATCCTGTGATACCCTTCTAGCTTTTGTGATTCTAGGTGCTCTCTCAGATTACCATACCACCCCTAACCCCCCACACCCCAAGAAAGGTCCCTGGTCTGCCTCCATCTTGGCACAATCCTGCCAAGGCTTGCAAGGGCAGGGACAGGGTCGGGATCGGGGGTGGAGGAAGCGCTAGGCCCTATTTCTACAGCCATCAGATCAGGCTGTGGGTACCAGGGATTTTTTTTAATGGTATTTGTTAAGCATTTACTATGTGCCAGGCGTGTACTAAGTGCTGGGATAGATACAAACTAATCAGGTTGGACATAGTCCCTATGCCACTTGGGGCTCACAGTCTTAATCCCCATTGTAAAGATGAGGTCAATAAAGATGTAAAGATGAGCGCTCAATAAATACGATTGATGATGATGATGAGGTCACTAAGGCATGGAGAAATGAAGTGACTTGCCCAAGTTTCATTCATTCTTTCAATAGTATTGAGCACTTACTGTGTGCAGAGCACTGTACTAAGCGCTTGGGAAGTACAAGTTGGCACATATAAAGACGGTCCCTACCCAAAAACGGGCTCACAGTCTAGAAGGGGTAGACAGAGAACAAAACAAAGCATGTAGACAGGTGTCATAGTCGTCAGAACAAATATAATTCAATCCCATTTGCTTGTATCTACCCCAGCACTTAATACAGAGAAGCAGTGTGGCTCAGTGGAAAGAGCACAAGCTTGGGAGTCAGAGGTCATGGGTTCTAATCCCAGCTCCGCCACTTGTCACCTGTGTGACTTTGGGAAGTCACTTCCCTTCTCTGGGCCTCAGTGACCTCATCTGTAAAATGGGGATTAAGACCGGGAGCCCCATGTGGGACAACCTGATCACCTCGTATCCCCCCCACCCAGTGCTTAGAACAGTGCCTGGCACATAGTAAGCACTTAACAAATACCATCATTATTTTATGATTTTATTATTACAGTGCCTGCTGGACACAGTAAGCGCTTAACAAATACCACAATTAGAATTATAATTTCTAAATGCTGGGGGTGGGGAAAAAAACAAAACACAGGTGAGATTTTGTCCGGGTCACACAGCAGACGAGTGGCCGAGGCGAGATTAGAACGCTGGTCCTTCTGACTCCCAGGACTGTAACATATCCCCCAGGCCGTGCTGCTTCTATTGCTGCCCGGTGTTCTCTGCTGCTCTGGTTTGGAGTTCCCCTGCCTATCTGCTGGGAGACCAGAGCTCCCTCAGAGAAGCAATCAATCAATCAATCGTATTTATTGAGCGCTTACTGTGAGCAGAGCACTGTACTAAGCGCTTGGGAAGTACAAGTCGGCAACATGTAGAGAAGGTCCCTACCCAACAGTGGGCTCACCGTCTAGAAGGGGGAGACAGAGAACAAAACAAAACATATTAACAAAATAAAATAAATAGAATAGATATGTACAAGTAAAATAGAGTAATAAATACATACAAACATATATACATATATACAGGTGCTGTGGGGAAGGGAAGGAGGTAAGGCGGGGGGGATGGAGAGGGGGAGGAGGGGGAGAGGAAGAAGGGGGCTGAAGAAGGGGCTGAAGAAGGAAGAAGCACTGCCACAGGCCTTCCTTTGATACCTGTCCATGGCTCCCTGTGCTTCGCTACTGGGGAGATCCAGTGCCCGGAGCAATCAGAGCCAGTGGGGGACAGGGAGGAGGCACCCCTGGATTCCTCAGCCTGCTGGGCATCCATCTCCAGGATTCCGGACATGATCCCTCTTTCCCCGGTGGCCAATGAGGTTGTCATTGAGGACAGTCTCCGATTCCTCTTTGCTTCCCTTGCTTCTTCCTCGCCCACACAGCCGTTGAATGCTTACTGTGTACAGAGCACTGCGGTAAATGCTTGGGGGAGTACATTACAATGGAATTGGTCAACCTGTTCCCTGCCTCTAAAGAGCTTTAGGGTCCAGAAGGGAGGAGAGTAAATATGACCCAAGCGATCTGATCTTCCCAGAGTCACATCGTAACTCTCTTGTACTCTCCCAAGTTCCTAGAATGGTGCTCTGCACACAGGGACCACTCAATAAATGCCACTGATGATCTGTTGCTTTCTAATCTCTGAGGCACTTTCGGACGGTTTACCAGGGGACTGCTGGGGAATTTGTTCCAGGGTCATACCAGATTGTAATTAACCAGTGACATCCTCTCCCCCTAACTCACTTCAAAAATGGGCACAGCATTTGTCCCTTTCCATTTTTCAGAGGATTTCTGCCATCTGGGAATTCTCAAAGGCAGTGACTGGTTAAGCTCTCCCATATGATTTTTCAAAGAAATCATTAAAAGTCACTGCAATTTCACTGTCATCCCTGTGCTGCTATCCCTTCCTGTCTTCTTGTGAGGCTGCTGATTTTCCTGGTCCTTCTCTTTGGCTTAAAGGAATTGAATGGTTTTGTTTTGGCGTTTCCTTTGAGGCCTCGTGCTTGTTGCGTCCAGCTTTAGCTTTTCTAATTTTGTCCCTACACAAGTGTGCTATTCTTTATTCTCCCCTTAAGTGGTCTGGCCTGATTTCCATCTCTTGACTTTCCCATTTATCCATCAGCAGAGATCTGATTTAGTCCATCAAATGCCTTGTCACCACCCTCGCCCTTCCTGCTGCTGTCCCCAATCACACCGGGCAGTTCTGATTCCTAGAACAGGCTTGTCTTTAAACCTTTCATTCCCCGGTGTTCTTCCTGTCTGAATTCCCTCATCGACCTCCCTGCTCCTATTGGGTACCCATTTTGGGGAAAATTTTGTCCTGAGCATTCAGAGGTGTAAAACAAAGAAGGGACGTGTTTCCTGTCCACGAGGAGACTGTACTCTAAAGCTCAGGAATTGTATCTTCCTACTCTGTAGTACTGAGAAGCAGCGTGGCTCAGTGGAAAGAGAACGGGCTTTGGAGTCAGAGGTCATGGGTTCAAATCCCGGCTCCACCAACTGTCAGCTGTGTGGCTTTGGGCAAGTCACTTAACTTCTCTGTGCCTCAGTTCCCTCATTGGGAAAATGGGGATTAAGACTGTGAGCCCCATGTGGGACAACCTGATCACCATACATCCCCCCAGTGCTTATAACAGTGCTTTGCACATAGTAAGTGCTTAACAAATACCATTATTATTGTTATTATTGTACTCTCCCAATAAATATGCTCAATAAATGTGATTGACTGATAGATAATGGTGCATTACTCGTTATAGGCTGGAAACGTGTCTGCTAATTTTGTTCTATTTTACTCTCCCAATCAATCACATTTATTGAGCGCTTACTGTGTGCAGAGCACTGTACTAAGCGCTTGGAAAGTACAAGTTGGCAACATATAGAGACAGTCCCTACCCAACAGTGGGCTCACAGTCTAAAAGGGGGAGACAGAGAACAAAACCAAACATACTAACAAAATAAAATGAATAGATATGTACAAGTAAAATAAATAAATAGAGTAATAAATATGTACAAACATATATACAGGTGCTGTGGGGAAGGGAAGGAAGTAAGATGGGGGGGATGGTGATGGGGAAGCAATTTCAAGCAATTACTACAGTGTTCTGCATATAGTAAGCGCTCAAAAAATACCATTGACTGATTGCGTAGGTTGGTAGTAGTAGTAATAGTATTTCTTTAGCGCTTACTGTAAGCAGAGTACTGTACTAAGCACTGGGAGAGAATACATAGGTGAGCATTAGATAAGGTCTCCCTCCCTCAGGGGACTCACAGCCTCAGAATATAAGTGGGGAGAAGGGCTTGGAGTCTATTGATGTAAACATCAAATGCCTACGGTATGTTCAGTTCTTTCTCTTCCCCTGACTCCAGGGTCAGGGCTGATAGTAGCTCCGAGTGGGTAGTCCCTCCTCTTACGTTCCCCACCGTGACACCCGCCAGCCGGGGAGGGGGCAGGGTCTGGATCCAGATGGACCTTGATGTACTGCTTCTGAGCGTGGGAGGGGCACACACAACCCCAGCTTGTCTTCATTCAGTCATCACCTCCCCATCACCCACCCAAGCCTTCTCCCTCCCGCTTTAGCTAGGGGAAGGGAGCTTTGTGTGCTTTGGGTGGGAGCAGGGTGAAAAGATAACTTCTGTTTAACAGCATAATTGCCAAATGTGCATAAAAAGGTCTTAATTTCGAGTTCTGTGCCAGGAAGATAGCAGCGTAGCATTTTACAGTAATACCCTGTGAGACGCAGAGGTCTTGAAGACTGAAACACCTTTTTTGTCATTTTTAGAAATCCCCATTATTTCACCTCACAATGGGAGTGCTGGAAGGAGATTGGGGAGGGAGAACCAGGCTGCCACAGGAGAAAAGCTAAGATAAGCATTGCTGGTTTTGTTTTTTTTTTTTACACAGTGTGCAAGTGAAGTCATTCAGGTGGAAGCAAGATATAATCTGTAAAATTGATTACTTTTTTCTTCCCAAAGCACAACAAAACAGCTTGGGATGTTCCTCTCTCCAACCGTTTTGATGAGACGCATCATCTTTCTCCTTTTAAACATTTTTGTGCTCCTTTTATTATTTTCCCAAACGAGTTGGGTTGGACATTCCAAATATTTAACTTTGATTTACCTGTGTGTGCTGAGGGGAAGATGGAGAGCTAGAGGGAGAATCAAGAGAGAGGCGACGAGAGAAAGAAGAGCCGGGGAGGGAGAGGAGAGAGATGATCTGCCTTTCCACATTTGGCAAACCCAGCACTGAGGTGACCAAAAGACAGAAGATGGGCCTATCATGGTGCATATGGCCATCCAGAAGAAAGTGGTCCTCTTTGAGAAGAAGTTCCATATGGAGAGAGAGACAGAGGGGATAGAGGAAACAGCACTGTAGACAGCAACTACATCACCACCAAAAGGGAAAGCCTTTTTGTGTGCCCCATGTGTCCGCAACTGTGGGTCCCGCATTGTCCTTTTTACTTACACACAATTCATAAGTGAACTTCACTGTCAGTGGTGTCTTCTTTGAATACAAAAGACAGCCCTTTCTATATATGTGTATATGTGTGTGTTTGCATGTGTGCATTTACACTTTCCCGAGCACTCACTACAACACATTTCATCTTCACTACTGAGGCTGCCTTGGGGATGAGCGGTCTGTAGTTCCTCCTGGCAGACTGGAGTGAGGTGGCCGGCCTGCTGAAAGATGGCAGAGGCAGCGGATTTCACGAGCAGGTCTCTTTCCTCCGAGTGCCCTGTCCCCTTCCTCCTCTTCCTCAGCCCATCGCAGCCTCCAACTCTTGATCTCCAGTTCAGAAAGCATCTGCTCCCTGGAACTTTTAGCAGTTACATTACTTTGCAACCTTCATCTCAAAGGCAGTGTGCAGCCGGAAGCCTCGGGGCAGTGGCCTGGTGTTAAACATATTAAATAAACAGGGCCTTTCTTATTACATTTGCTCACTTGTAGTTATTTTATTTTTTTTAAAGAAAGGGCATTGCAAAGGGTAGGAAAAACGTACACAGACATCCTGAAAGTGCTGAATTTCTCTCTTACAGAGAGAGGCTCAGCACTCTCTCAGTGCCATGCCGGAAAGGGACTGGGACTGATCTGATTGACTGTACCTACTAGGCCATGCTGTTTTGGGGTTTAAAGGACTTGTGGGTGGGGCAGAGTTTGTGAGTGTTAGCGTATTGTGGATGTGGTGGGTTTGAGGGTGTTGTGGGAATTGTACACATAGCAGATCGTGTGGGTGACGTAGCTGTGGTGGGTTTTGTGGGTGCTGTGGGCATTGAGGATGTGGTGGTTTTCTGGGCCTGGTGCACACTGCTACCACAGATGGGCCGACTGATCCAGAGGTTCAGCTGGCTCAGGCCCGGTCAGTCCCTCTTTGACCCTGGCTCGGAGCAGCGAGCTGGGCACATCAAGCTAACAGAATAGAGGGAAAACAAGTTAATTAAAAGTAGCGTGAGGTGGGCTGACTGGGCCTTGATTATAAGAGGCGAAAGCATTTGCAGAATCGTATTTCAGTTTTATTTGGAAATCTCCACAAGCCAGCGTGCAGATTGATTTTTTGGGAGCCGAGGTGCTTGGGGATGGTGACATTTTCAAAATGTCGGGGGTAGAGTTGCCTCGTTGACCTCTGGAGGCGGGTGGGCGGCGGGGGCAGGGGACAGCGCAGACACGACTTGGAGAGGAGTCCTGAATGTTCCCTTCCTCTCCAAGTGGGCAGGAGCAGGAGTGGCCCTGGGCTCCGAGGCAGGCTAGGAGAAGCGGCTGGGAGCTGCGGGGACAGACAGAGCCTAACCTGGCCTCACTTCTGCTTCCCACTTCTTTGTGAACGAGCTTCTCTCCCTGCCTCGCCCCTCTATGACGATGCTCATCATTGTGTATTAAACGCGTACTGGTTACGTGACCTCTCAAGGAGCCTCTTCTCCCGCTCCCTTCTGTGTTGCCCTGATTTGCTTTCTTTTTTTCACCCCCGCTCAGCTCCAAGGCACTTATGATCACATCCATAGCTTATACATTTATATCTGTATCTGTCTTCCCCTCTAGACTGTAAGCTCATTGTGGGTAGAGAATGTGCCTACCAACTCTATACTGTTATACCCTCCCAAGGCCCTTAGCACAGTGCTCTGCGTACAGTATGTGCTCAGTAAATGTGATTGATTGATCGATAGGTGCCACATCCTGTGCTAAGCGCTAGGCTAAGACACAGCAGGGTAATCAGATATGTTGCACGCTGGGCTTAAGGTTGAAGAGGTATGGAGAGCAGCTATCTTAGCCCCAGGTATCTTAGTCCAGAGAGGTAAACTGTAGTCTAGACTGTAAGCTTGTTGTGGTCAGGGAATGTGTCTACCAACTCTTTTATATTGTAGTCTCCCAAGTGCTTAGTACAGTGCACTGCACACGGTAAATGCTCAGTAAATATGATTAAGTGATGTTCCCAAGGTAGCACAGTAGCCCAGTGGCAGAGCAGGGCCACCTCATGTTAAAATGTTGTCACTTCATAATAATAATAATAATAATCATGATGATTATGGCATTTATTAAGTGCTTACTAGGTGCAAAACACTGTTCTAAGCACAGGGGAAGTTACAACGTGATCAGGTTGTCCCATGGGGGGCTCATGGTCTTAATCCCCACTTTACAGATGAGGGAACTGAGGCCCAGAGAAGTTAAGTGACTTGCCCAAAGTCACACAGCTGACAATTGGCGGAGCTGGGATTTGAACCCATGACCTCTGACTCCAAAGCCCATGCTCTTTTCCACTGAGCCATGCTGCTTCTCTTGCCTCAGTTTCCTCATCTGTAAAATGGGTGTACCTGTTCTCCTTCCTACTTAGACTGTGAGCCCCATGCGGGACAGGGCTTAGGGACTGTGTCTGACCTAATTAACTTGTACTTCTCCAGTGCTTAGAACAACACCTGACACGTAGTAAGTGCTTAATAAATACCATACAACAAAAGGCCCTAGAATTCCTCGCAGTCTTTCTGCTTTGTTTCAGTAATTATAGTTATGGCATTTGTGAAGCAATCAATTAATAGGTGCTTTTCATTAATTTAATCAATTTAATTTATTAATTAATTTAATCAATTAATGAGTGCTTCCTGTGTGAAGAGCACTAAACACTTAGACACAGTACTCACAGTCTAAGGGGGAGGGAGAATAGGTATTGAATCCCTATTTCACAGATGAGGAAACAGGAACAGAGAAGTGAAGCGACTTGCCCAAGGTTACACAGCAGGTAAGTGGTGGATCCAGGATTAGAACCCTGTTCTTCCGATTCCTAGGCCCAGGCTCTGCTTCCCAACTCTACAGATCTGCCTGGGTCAGGAAGGAGGCTGCGAGCTGGGAAATCCCTGGTGGAAGCCAAAGGGTGTGAAAGATGCCGCTTTTAAGGGGCAGGGCTGGATTTTGGGCCAGACAGTGAGCTGGGTGGAGTGGCCCGGGGTGGGGGAAAGGTCGCTGTGTCCACGGCATTGGGCACTGATGGTGTCTCTGGTCCTTCCTCTCTCATTTCAGCCACCCAGATGGATCCCTGTGAGCTCCAACAGCTGCTCCAGGAAACATCGGCCAGCGTCTTTCGGATCAACTCCAATGGTGTGCACAGGGATGAGGAGGGTGGCTCAGTCCCCACGGGCTGGTCCTTGCGGTCTTTTAGACTGTGAGCCCACTGTTGGGTAGGGACTGTCTCTATATGTTGCCAACGTGTACTTCCCAAGCGCTTGGTACAGTGCTCTGCACACAGTAAGCGCTCAATAAATACGATTGTTGTTGATGATGATGATGATGCGGTGGGGGTGAGGGGTGCCTTCCGGCTCCGCTGATTGCTCCACCCTCAGTGGGAACACCGCTTGGATGGAGCGATGGGGGCTGATAGTCAGTGGGACAGGGTCAGTGGAAAGCAGCAGTTAGCCCAGTCTGCCATGGGGGATCTTGAGAGAGTTAGACTCCCCCACTGATCATTCAGGCGCTGACCCAGAGCCTGATGGGGGGAGTTCCACTTTGTGCTTTTTCCAGAGGGAGCTGGGCAGAGCAGCCGCCCCTGGGCTTTAGCCTAAATCCACCCTGCTGGGATGCCACCAGCCGCTAGTCTTTCTGCTGGTAAATGCCCCATCTACGGGCAGGCAATGCCAGGGATTTGCCCAGCCTGCTGCTCTGAGGCACTACTGCCCTGAGCTGGGACTCCCGGACTTATCCTGGAGGCAGGGGCTTGGGGCTAGGTGACCTCTTGGGGCCCCTTCCTGGTCTGTGAGTCTTCGCCCAGAGCTGCTATGGCAATTGACCATTTGTTTGAGGCCGGAACATGCCCCTGGGACTGAACCATGTGACTTTTTCACACCCCTTCTACAGACCCGGTAAATTCAACTGAAATGCATTGTAGACATTTTGCACATGGAGCCAGGGAAGACCCCAATCACAGGCTGATTTCAGGACTTCCGCTACTAGCTGCCGATCTGGGGTCCGGCGAGTGGAGTGTGACCAGGACCCATAGAGAGGTGGGCCAGAGCTCTCGCTCCAGAGTAAACCCCATCCTCGAGGTCACAGGAAAGAATGCTATCAGTGTGGTACACTGTATGGTCTACCCCGTGGCAGGGACAGTTGGAGGGTGGGTGCTGGGAAGAAGACATAGGGGTCTTGGAATGCAAATGCTTAGTGCAGTGCTTTGCTTTCATTAGGCACCCAGTAAATACCTGTGGAAGCCCAGCCAGTGGCTTTGCTCCATTTACCCTGCCGTCGGGTTGTGCTTGAGTCTCTTACTCCCTCCTCTCTGTCTCTTTCTCTCTCTCTTTCTCACCCACCTCAGTGAACTCCCTGGAGAAGAGTCTGCGGTTTCTGGGGACTCCAAGTGACACGCTGGAGCTCCGTGATGGGCTGTGAGTTACTGCCTTTCTATAAGTTGTGGCAGATTCTGGGCTGTGACTCCCAGATGTGTGTACATGTTGACATGTCCACGGACTGCTCAGTGCTCCATGTGGGAATTCCCGTGGAAACACACCTACACACACATATGCGTGCGCGTCTGAGGCATAGCACCCTTCTGGCCTCTAGCCCCTGCTCTTCTTTATCCCTGTCCTCTACCTCACCTTCTCTGATAATGGGCAGTGGGGTCAGGGAGCCTCCTAGTAAGAACAGATAGTAATAATAATGATGCTCGGGGTACTTATTAAGCTCTTGCTATGTGCCAAACTCTATGTTAAATGCTGGGTTTGGTAAAGTGCACTCAGATTGGACATAGCCTTGCCCACCCAGGGGCTCCCAGTCTAAGAACTGGTGTGGTGAAAAGGCATTTAATCCTCATTTTACAGATGAGGAAACTGAGGCCCAGAGAAGTTAAGTGATTAGCCAAGATCACACAGGATGCATTTGGCACAGTGGGAATTAGAACCCAAGTCTCCTGTCTCCTGGTCCTATGCTCTTTCCACTAGACCAAACTACGCTCACTTTCCTTCTTCCCCACATTTCATCAGGTGATACCCATGTGGTGTGAGGCCCTGACTGGATCCCCCCACCCCGTCAACCAAGGTTGTGCACAGGAGACCCTGCCCATCCTTTGGGGGGCCTGAGGTTTTGGCCTGCTCGTTGGCCCGCCATTCAGCCAACGGGTGACCTATTGTGATGTGGAGTTGGAGGTGACAGAGGCCGGGTTTCCAGGTCCGAAATCTTACTTCTTGTTTCCGGAGCAGAAGTGATGGCTCTAAATTAGAAGCTGATTTAGGTTTTTCTTGTGGGAGACAGGGGAGAGGAGGAGCCCGCGGGGGGGAGATGTAGATTTACAGACTGAAAACAGCTTGTTAAAGTGTCAAACTGGCCCCAGCCTCAGCTCCGCTGATGACAGGATGTAGATGAAACGAGAGGGTGCCGGGGAGCACTCTGAGACACACGTGCCTCTCTGAAACATCGGGAGGACTCAGGCATGGTCCCTAATTAACCCATCAGCTCATTAGACGTGGCGTAGAGTGATCGGGTCCACGAGGCTGCCACTGTCATATCTGCCCATTGGTCTGGGAGAAATCTTTATCATTTGAAGTCCCCCCACCCTCCATCGTCCTCTTCAAATTGACCGTTGCTTGGTGAAGGGGGGGCTTTGCCTTCTCTGCCTTCCCATCTTACCCTCCTGCAGCCCTGCTTCACCTTTAATGAAGTAAGAATCGTACTGACAGCAGCATCAAGCTGTCTGTGTGGGACAGAGGGGTTAGGGTGCAGGAGGGGGTGACAGGCGTGAAAGCCTGTAGGAGGAGTGGGAGGAGGGATGGCTCTGTGCCACCTGTGAACCCCATCAGTGGCTGTCACTGGGCCCTCCAAAGGTCAGTATGGTTGTGATGTCCAGGGCACCCCCTTCTCCACCTGTTTGAGGATGGGCAGGCTAGGATCTGGGGAGGCAGAGGGCACCCTCACATGAACATCTGGATTGGCTCCCAATTAGCCTGATTGACAGCTGCTGCTGGGGACGTGGGTGTCTCTGCTCTCGCTACCTCTTTCTACTGTCAGCCTGCCTAAACTGCAGGGATGACCCTGAGATCCTTGGGGTGGCAGTGGGGCAGAGTCAGTCAATCATATTTACTGAGCGCTTACTGGGTGCAGAGAACTACTAAGCATTTGTTAGAGTTCGATATAACAATAAACAGGCACATCCCCTGCCTACAATGAGCCTCCAGTCTAGAGGATACCAGAAATGCCATTTTTAAAAAATGGCATCTTTTAAGCACTTGCTGTGTGCCAGGCACTGTTCTAAGCACTGGAGTAGGTACAGATTAATCAGTTTGGACACAGTCCCTGTCCCGCTTGGGACTCACAGTCTTAATCCTCATCTTACAGATGAGGTAACTGAGACACAGAAGTGCAGTGACTTGCCCAAGGTCACACAGCAGATAAGTGGCAGAACCAGGACTAGAACCCAGGTCCTTTTAACTCCCAGGCCTGTGCCTATCCATTAGGCCGTGCTGCTTCTCATATGGGTGTCTGGAGTCCGCTTGAGGTCTTCACTGTTCAGCACAATTGAGGCAGGTGCTACATGTGCTCTGCTTGGGGGTCTTCACTGTTCAGCACAGCTGAGGCAGGTGATACATGTGCTGGGCGCTCATGCAAACTCAGGGTAGAAAGGGGATTTTTTTCTGCAAAATGCAGCCCCACTGTACTCCCTTCCCAATGCATTCCCCTGAGCAGGGCCGTCCTGCCCCGGTGTGGAAGCACTGTGGTGAGCTAGCTGATCTGAATAATCCAGTCATTGAGTGGGAAGAGGGTTTCCAATTGGGTGCTATCCCCACACGCAGACCAGACCGCAGGGATGGAGAGGGGCAGCCAAGCAGCCAGTTCAGGTTACCTTGGCCTGAACTTAAGCGCTTAGTACAGTGCTTTGCACACAGTAAGTGCTCAATAAATAAGATTGATTGATTGGCCGCCTCCTCTGGCCGGAAGCCAGGGCTGAGGCGCCTGGGGGAGAGCAGTTAGCAGCGAACGGGCCCTTTCAGGAAATCCACTCCTGAGCACACTGTCCGAGTGAGTGAGCGGGTGGGTGACCTCGAGCTGGGAGGAGATAGACAGGGGGAAATGAGTTTCCTCATGTGAAAGTGGCTGAGGAGATAAGAAACTGATGAGATGCCCCAGACAGCCCTGGACTGCAGAAATTGTTCAAGAAGGTGAAAATAGACTCAGCAAAGCTCTCCTCTCATCCTTTGCCGGGGAAAGCTTCAGGCCGGGGGGACCAGAATTGAAGGGAAATTGAAGGGAAATTGAAGGGACGCCAGGGGAGAGAAACAGCCCCTTAAATTTCTGGAGCGTTTGTATTCACTGAAACATTTAGACACCATTGACCTCTTTTCTCCTCACACCAGATCAGGCCGGGAGAGTGGGAGAAAAGGATGGTTCTCCCCATTCATTGAACAGACGGGGACACTGGGGCCCAGAGAGAATAAGCAACTTGCCCAAGGTCTCACAGCAGGGCAGGGGCTAGGGATGGGGCCCAGATTTTCCCGTGCCTCAAACCTGAGGTGTTTTCATTGGGCACTGCTGCTTAAGAGGAGAATTCCCCCCAGAATAGGATGGAGGGTTGCCCCAGCTTGGAGGCAGCAGGGGCCAGGGCCAGCAAGAAAATGATAGGAGCGTGAATGGCCTGGGTTACTTTGGTCCCATGCTTGGTACACCAGGCCATGTGTTTAGTATTTATTGAGTGCTCACTTAGAAACAGTCCACTGTACTAGGTGCTTGGGAAGTACAGAATAAAAAAGTGACTCGTTCCCTGCCCTCAAGAAACTTCCACTCTAATAGGGGAGACAAACTTAAAGCTAAAGTTGTCATAAAAAAAAGGGAATGTATAATCACCTAAATATATAAACAAGAATGCTGAGAAAAGGGACAGCATTTTTCAGAATCATTCAAAAATTGGAAATTTACTTTCCACTTAATTGCACATTGCTTCATTCTCTCTCTCTCTCTCTCTCACACACACACACACACACACACACTTGTTAAGGGGATTAAAAAAATAACTGACAAATAATCCTTTTGGCTCAAAAAATCTCCTCTCTCTCTCTCTCTCTCTCTCTCTCTCTCTCTCTCTCTCTCTCTCTCTCTCTTTTTCCTCACCTGCATGGATGACCTTTCTTTAGGGAAGTTTTAAACATCAGAACGTTATTGAAGATTGTTAACTGAAGTGTCCGCTGCCCTTGGGGCCTATGGGAAATCAGGGGTATCTTTCATCCTCTGGGGAATTTGGAAACCCAGCTGGGAGTCATGTAACCCTAGCTGTCCCCCAGTCAGAAGGGAAGTGGAGAAAGAGTCAGGTTTGCCTGGGATTTTATTTTTCCCTCTGGATCTTTCATGATTGATTTTCAGGGATTTTTACTCTTGTTCCTTCACTGAAGAAATTTGATCACATATGGTTCTTTGCTCATTGTCCCATCTGGTTCATCTCCCCAAACCTGGCTGGCAGAGTCACCTGATTCTCCCGCAAAGATGAAATAGCCCAAACTGCTAGTGAGGGTTCTTGTGATTAAATCATTATTACGCTTGCAGTACAAAGTTACAGCAGTCTCTCTCTCCCTTCTCGAGAACTATAAAGAATGTCCATAAATAATTAAAATTTAATTGCCCTTGTCAGAAGAAAAGCAGAGAGTTCATTTTGTGATGTAAAGTTCTTTGGGATTTTTTTTCTCCAAATTTTTATTTAGCTTCTTTTTGAACTGGAAAAAATCACCTCAAGTTTCCAGCCTCCAGTAGGTATCAGGTTAACACACTGCAGCAGCTCAATAATAATTGTGGCATTTGTTAAGGGCTCCCTAGTTGCGAAGCACTGAAGTAAGTGCTGGGGTAGATGTGAGGTAATCAGTTGTCCCACATGGGGCTCACAGTCTAAGTAGGAGGGAGAACAGGTATTGAATCCCCATTTTGCAGATAAGAGCACTAAGGCCCAGAAAAGTTAATCAATCAATCAGTGGTATTCATTGAGCACTTGCTGTGTGCACTTACTGTACTAAGCGCTTGGGAGAATACAGTATCACAGAGTTGGTAGACAGGTTCCCTGCCCACAACAAGTTTACAGTTTAGAGGGGGAGACAGATATCAATATAAATAAATACTTTGTGTAAATTATTGATTTATTATTAATTAATAATTTATGTAAAGTATTAATATATTATTAATTATCAATTTGTGTGAATTGTTTATATTAATATCTGTCTCCCCCTCTAAACTGTAAATTTGTTGTGGGCAGGGCACCTATCAACTCTGTGATACTGTACTCTCCCAAGCGCTGAGTACTTTATCACAGAGTGATATCACAGTGACTTGCCCAAGGTCACCCAGCAGACAAGTGGCAGAGCTGAGATTAGAACCCAGGTCCTCCAACTCCCAAGTCTGTGCTCTTTCCACTAGGCCATGCTGCTTCTCATCAGACCAGCACAAGGCTGGGCATCATCAGGGAGGAGGCAGCGAAGGACCAGGAGGAAGAGGGAAAGAAGGAGGAGGATAAGGAGGAGGGTGAAGAGGATGTGGGGGAGGAGGAGGAGAAGGAAAAACAATTGTATTGGACAGAGGCATTAGTGGCTGGTGTCTTAAGATATCACAATCAGTGCCGGGGCTTGTAATTTAACAATTTCACTTTCAAAATATAATGTTTTATTAAGCAGCCCGTAATGGTTCTGATTAAGCGATTAAGATGAAAAGGGAATTATCGGGATGATAGCTCTGGAATTAATTTCATATATCTCCCGGGGTGAGGAGCCCTGCGGTGAGTTGGGGACGGGGTCACCAGGGGAGAAGAGAGAGAGGAGGCATTCCGTCTTGGGCCTCGGGCGGGTGGGAATGGGTGGGCTTTGTGAGTTGCTATCCTTCACCCTCTGAGCTGTTGGGCAGGTCATTCCTCCGCCTCTCCAGCAGTCTGTCTCCTTTTCCTTATCTCCAAAACCTGCTCAAAACTCACCTCCCCTTGGAAGCCTTTGTAGATTCATCCCACCTGACACTTTGCCCACCTCTCCAGCTTCCTCTCACTCGGTGAGTAAAATTCTGCTCCTACATGTCACTGTGTTTCTTCCTTCACACATCTTTCAAAGAGCTTACGAACAGTCCAGGCCAAACTCAGGAGCATCGCCCAACTGCTCCCTGAGCAGCAGGCCCGGTGATCTTTGATGTGGGCGAGTTGGGTGCTGGAAGGAACAGAGGCTGGACAGGTGTCATGTCACCAGGAAGACTTGTTAAATTGTAGGTCCATTGATAGGATCGCTTGCCTCAAGTTCACAAACGCACACGCACTACGCTTCTCCCCAAGTTCACTCATCCACAGACACTTATTCCTATTTCTCCCAAGTTCACACATCCCCCTACCCCTGCAACTTCTCTCCAAGTTCACACATATCACAGGTACATTGTGGGATTGTCTTTTGCCTCAACCTCGCTCTGTTCCAAGTCCCTTGATCTCCCATCAGTCCAGCCAAGCCCCTTCAAGTTTGGATTTCCACAGGGACTGGACTTCCAGATTCCCCAACAAGATTTCTGTCACTTTTGTTTTGTGTCTTAGAGTGCTTGTGTATCTGTGTCTATGCCTATTCTGTCTCCTACATTGAACCGTCAGGCCCTGGAGGACCGAGTTCTGTGTTTCTCTGCCCAATTCCCAGCACCCAGAACAATGTCCTGTCTTTCCTATTGTGGGGCAGTGCCTCAGTGTCCCTCTGCACCCCTCCTCCACCTCAGGGCCTAGTACATGGCTCTGTGCTGAAGGATTTGGGGATCCAATCCTGCCTCAGTTTGCTCCAGAGCCAGCCACTTTCAAAGCAGTTTTGTGTCAGCTAAACTCTTTTGTACTCTCCCAAGCACTTAGTACAGTTCTCTTCACGCAGTAGATACTTAAGCAATACTGTTGATTGATTGATAAGTGCCAAAGTGGAAGGAAGGAGACAGTTGGCGCAGCACTTTGTCAAAAACCAGCAAGGGCCCTGCTCGTGGGAGGGGAAAGTGGCCTATGGCCTGAAAAATAATAATGATGATGCAAACAATATGTTTAGTACTTTTACTTTTCAGAGAGCATTGATGCAAGTTATGTCATTTTACTTTTATAACTTACCTGCGAGTAAGGGAAAGTCATTCCCATTCTACAGATGAGGAAACTGTAAGATGGGGTTGACTTGCCTGATTTCCCACAGCGAGCTAGAGGTAGAGATGGAATGAGAAACCAGGAGTCCTGATCCCCCAGGTCACCAGGGACTATGGAGGATGAGGGCCCAAGGGAGAGCTCTGCCCTCCATCCAACAGTCTCTTAGGACTGGGCCTCTTGAGCAGTAGCAGGTAGGTCCCACATTCAAGGACTGTGAGTGGTATCGGGGTTTGGGAAGAAGGTTTGAATGTTAGAGACCCCTTCTCCCAGCCCATCTACCAGGCCCGGCTCCGAAAGCGGGAAATGGAAGAGTTGGTCCTGGATTAGAATGCCTTGCAGCACAGAACCTCTGCCCTGGACTCTGAGCCTCAGTTTCCCCATTGGATGATGGCAAGTCCCCCAAGGCCCTCCTTAGCTCACCAGGGACCCTCCTAATGAGAGGAGCCACTGCTAGCCACCAGTCAGGATTGGTGGACTCATTGCCCGGGACAGTGATGAGGAGTTACGAGGTAAAGATGCTCCACGGTGGGGAGAGAATGACCTCATCTCCCATGGTCTTTCTCCTGCTCCTGGGGACCTGCACTGGTCGGGGGCAGGGGGAAAGGCGGGAAAGGCACAACTCTCGTTTAGTCAGTGATAGAACTACTTCAAAAACAATTTGTCTTATTTTTGTGTGTTTTTTCAAGGAATAATTGTTGAATTCATTTTATGGTAGAGTAGGTTTTTTTAAGTTTCAAGTGCTATATTTTAAAATGTACGTTGTGTTTAAAAAGCAGCTGCAAAAACACGTTATTTTTTGTTGGAACTAACTGTAGAATATAAACCTAATAATTTTGTCATGTTTTTTCAACTTTGCTTATTTGCTTTACTTTTATCCTGCTGAGCTTTTTTTTGCTGACTTTGTCAGATTTGTTTCATCAAAGCAGTTATTATGAGGTGACTTGCCCGTATCATGAATGCTTTAAGGTTCTCTAGGTTTTCTGTTCTCTGGGGGGTCTGTGGTCCTGCTTGGGTCATTAAGAGTCAGGCTGCAAGAGCGGTCACCGTTTGCAAGTCCGGCAACCATGGGCAGACTTGGCCTGGCCTCCCCCCGGGCGTGTTTCTGTGTTGAGTGTGAGTGTGTGTGAGTGAGTGAGAGAGAGAGAGAGTGTGTGTGTTTGTGTTTGTGTGTGTGTGTGTGTGTGAGAGAGAGAGAGAGAGAGAGAGAGAGAGAGAGAGAGAGAGAGAGAGATGCTGTTAGAGAGAGAGTGAGGGGTGGCGGGGAGGCGGTGTGGCCTGGGACATCCATTTCCAGAGGAGGAAGGGGAGGGTCTTCCCACTGTGTCAACGTTGAGCAGCTCTGTTTTCCTCTACCCTGCACAAGGATTTTTGTGTCAGCATTGGGTACCAGTAGGGATCAATACCCGTTAGGTAAAGTTAATCCGGCTGCCTTGAGTTTCACAGGGAAGGCATTACTTTGAAGGGTTTAACATATTAGCGGAATCTAAGCAACGTTTCAAAATATTTATGGAGAGCTTTTTTGGGAGCTCCAAAAGGCAGCATAACAGAACCATCTGAAATGTGATTAAAATCCTCCCCTCAATTAAACATGCTGACATGCAAATGCCTTTGGGCAATTTACTTGAAATGGGTGAGGGGGGAGGAAACTTCGGTTCATCATTAATTCCTCAATGAATACTTTTTGCTCCTTGCATTAAAGAATAATCACCAGTGTCTGCTTAGGAGTGCTCTTATGCTAGGGGTGGTGACTGTGTAAATCCATGGAGGGGCATCTCGGGGGATTAGAGAAACTGGAATTTAAGTCATCAAGACAAGGTGGAAGTCATCTATCTTGAAGATGGTGAGGAAAGTTCAGAGGCCATTTAATGCCGTCTCCCCGCCCCTGGACTAATCTGCCCTAATCTCCTGTGGTGGACAAATGTGTGGGGAGAGAGCTTTCTCTGGCTTCAATATTTCCCCCTCTGCCCTCCTTCACCTATTTAATTCTGTAACAGCCCTCAGTTGGAAGTCTGCAGGCTGCCATCAGTCAGTCAGTCAGCTAGTCAATCATATTTATTGAGTGCTTACTGTGTGCAGAGCACTGTACTAAGTGTTTGGGAGAGTAAAATATAACAATACAACAGACACTCAAAAGAAGGGTTTTTGTTTCGTGCTTAATATGTGGCGAGCACTGTACTAAGCACTGGAGTAGATACAAGCAAATTGGGTTGGACACTGTCCCTGTCCCACACGGGACTCATGGTCTTAATCCCCATTTTTCAGAGGAGGTAACTGAGGCACAGAAAAACAAATCACTTACCCAAGGTCATACTGTAGACAACTGGCGGAGCCTTAGAAGTAGTGTGGCTTAGTGGATAGTCACTAACTTCGCTGGGCCTCAGTTACCTCATCTGTAAAAAGGGGCTTAATAATAATTATGGCATTTGCTAAGCACTTACTATGTGCCAAGCACTGTTCTAAGCACTGTGGTAGATACTCATTAATTAGGTTGCCCCATGTGGGGCTTATAGTCTTCATCCCTATTTTACAGATGAGATAACTGAGGCACAGAGAATTTAAGTGATTTGCCCAAGGACACACAGGAGACAAGTGGTGGAGCAGGGATTAGAACTCACGACCTCTGACTCCCGAGCCCATGTTCTTGCCACTAGGCCATGCTGCTTCGGGACAGAGACTGTGTCCAACCTGAGTAACTTGCATCTACCTTAATGCTCAGAACAGTGCTTGGCCCATAGTAAGCGCTTAACAAATATCATTATTATTATTATTATTATTGTTGCCTTCTGACTCCCAGGCCTGTTTGCTAGCCACTAGGCCACACTGCTTCTCAAGATGGTGAGAGTGGTGCTCTGTTGGATATGAAGGGGGCAGGAGTTCCAGGAATGAGCAAGAGGTTGACAGGGAGAGAGATGGGAGAGTCCCAGTGAGTAAGTTGGCTTTACAGCAGCCATTGAACCAATACATTGTGCTGGTTTGAGCGCTCTGTCTCCCGGTTTTCCTGCACATCCGGGTCAGGATTGCTGTGTAGCGGTGTCCAGGCCAAAGTCAGCAGTAGAGAGAGGCGGAGTCATAAAGGGCCTTGGAGAATCCCTGTTTTCGCCCTGCAGATTGGCTCACTGGTTCTACATCTCCCAGCTCTGGGGCCCTTTCTGGGCTCAGCCCAAACAGTGTTGCCCATCTTCCTGCTAGCCTCTGGGCCCAGTAAAGGGAACCTAGGCCTAGGAAAGGAAGGGAAGGAGGAGCGATGTCCCTGCAAAGTAACAAAGTAACCTGCACATCCCAGGCAGGTTTGCTGTGTAGTGGGGTCCAGGCCGAATTCAGCAGTGGAGAGAGAGGGAGTCATAAAGGGCCCTGGAGAATCCCTGTTTTCACCCTACAGATTGGCTCACTGGTCCTGCATCTCCCTGCTCTGGGGCTCTTTCTGGACTCAGCCCAAACACTGTTGCCCATCCTCCTGCTAGCCTCTGGGCCCAGTAAAGGGAACCTGGGCCTAGGAAAGGAAGGGAGGGAGGAACAATGTCCCTGCAAAGTAACAAGGGAGTCGGTGGGGCCGGGGAAACCTCTGCCTCTTCAAAACCTCTGCTGTAGGTGAAAAAAGAGAAAAGACAGAGGGAGAAACAGGTAGGAGAGAGACAGAGACAGAGTGGTGAGAGGACACAGAGAACAAGTTTTGTGTCAAAATGTATTATCTGAAGACTCTGAGGACCTTACAGCATCTTGATTCTCTCCAATCCCAAAAGGCAGCTTCCCTTTTCCTTGTGCCCCTCCCTACCCCATCACCCCAGCACATGCACACATATACCTTATTTGACTTGGGCTTTGGGAACTGTGCTATAATTGGAGATTACTCTGCATTTCAATGCTCAGCCTACATTTGGGGTTTGCAGGCTCATTGTGATGGAGAAGAATAGTCAGAGTTTCAATTGCTTTGTTTATAGGGAACAATCACTTGGGATTTGAACAATACCTGGGTTTCCCCTCTCTAAATCTCGGGGCTCCTAACACAGGCACCTGGATTTTACTGAATGCATATAGCTTCGGAACTTGTGGCTGATTTGGGCTCTTTCCCTTAGTGATTGTGTCTCTCCCTCTCTGCATCAGAGAATCGTGGGAAGGCAGGGCCTCAGAGAGGTCATCTAGATTATCTCTCTCTCTCCATCCCCCCCGCCCCAGTCCCCCCCTACCCAGCTCCAGGCTGTAGAGGCCCTAAACTGAGCCAGGGACATATTTCTCCAATTTCTAAAAACCTCTATTGAAGGCAATTCAAGCTCCTTTGGTTCCCTGAAGCAGGGTTTAACATCCACTGCTCAGGAGATTTCTTAGATCTATTGGAAATCTCTTGGGTTGCAAGCGCCCTTGTCACTGCTGTACTGTCCTCAGCCAAGATTGGGAGCAGCCCACAGCCGTCGCTCTGAATGAGAGCCCTCGAAGATGCTTGTGTTAAATCTGCCCTCAAACTTCTCTTCTCCAGATGGAGTAATCCCAGTTCCTTAGGGTTCTTGTTTCCCAGACTCATCATTTCTGGGTGTTTCCTCTCACCATTTTGCCTTGAGTTTTGGATTTAGGACACTGAGAGCTTGTATACTGGGACTTCTGACCTGACTATCCAGGGGGACTGGAGGTGGAGAGGGGGCTTTCAGGGAAGGACTCTAGTTAAGGGAATTCCCCACTTTGATCCAGCCAGCCTTAAATTGCTTGATCTTCGGACACGGGGCCAATACTAATCTCCTGTTTCCACAGACATTATGCATCCTTATCTACGTGGTGATAAGGTAGACACAGTAGACTGCCTCCCGCCAGCTGCCTTGGGATAAGGCAGCTGGCCCAGGGATTATAATGCTGCCCAACCCCTGCCATACAGTGAATAAAGGGAGTGCCCAATAGCACCGAAAGAGTGGAAAGAGCACGGGCATGGGAGTCAGAGGTCATGGGTTCAAATCCCGGATCCCCTTATTGTCAGCTGGGTGACTGGAAAAGTCACTTAACTTTTCTGTGCTTCAGTTACCTCATCTGTAAAATGGGGATTAAGACTGTGAGCCCCACGTGGGACAACCTGATCACCTTGTATCCTCCCCAGCGCTTAGAACAGTGCTTTGCACATAGTAAGCGCTTAACAAATGCCATCATTATTATTAAAATCAGCTGGAGCCTCTACAGTCACTAGCTTCTCCTCCATAACCTGTCTTCCAAACCACAGAAAGCTATGCAGTCTGGAAATATCCATGGGTTCTAGGGAAGTGTGGTTAAATCCATGGACCAGCCATTCATAATAGGTTATTATTTGGAACAGTATTTATTGAGCACTCACTGGGGGCTATTAAGTGAACTTGGGAAAGAACAGCACAAAGAAGTGACCCCTTGCCAGCCCACTGTTTTTTTTTAATGGTAGTCATTAAGCACTTCTGGGCACTTTACTAAGTGCTGGGGATGATGCAAGCTAATAAGGTGAGACCCAATCCCAGTTCCATAGTGGGGCTCACAGTCTTAATCCTTATCCTCATGAGGTAACTGAGATACAGAGAAGATAAATGACTTACCCAAGGTCACCCAGACAAGTGGTGGAGCAGGGATTAGATCCCAGGTCCTTCTGACTCCCAGTTCCGTGCTCTATCCACTGGGCTATGCAGATTCCACTGGAGCGGAGGAGAAGTTAGCATTTTGGAGGGGAAAAGTTAGGGATGTTAGATGATTGGTCCATCAGGAGGGCAATTATTTCTTGGTTCCTCCAGTCATCCTGTTGCTTGTGTCAGGGCCAGCCCCCTGGGATGAATGGACTTTTGGTCTGAATGAATAATGTACACAGGCAAACACAGAGAGCAGAGTTAACAATTTAAAGGTCCAGTAAAGCCCAGGTTCAAACAGGGGTTGACTGGGAGACTCCTGCTGCAGACAGACCAGCCTAGAGGGCAGTGATCTGGAAAGGGGCCTGCTCTCTTGGCGCACTTAATTCATAACGATCGGGATCCCCAGAAGCAGGTGTGAAAACAGAGCCTGGCCCTGTCTGGGCCATTGGGCTAGTTTTTTGCTGCTCTCAAGTGCAAGCCATGCAAGAGAGGATGTCCGTCCTGCCTCAGACATCTCAGACTCTTTGGCAGGACAGCAGCATCATCCTTGAGGAAACAAGGAACGACGGACACTGTTTGGATGACCGGAAGGAACAAGTATGCTTAGCTAGCCATGGAATTCTCTAAGAAGCCTCTGGAAATGGAGGGGAAGGAGAAAGTGTCACTAATTCTTTACTTGGGAAGGGAAAGAGTGGTGGAAGGGGGATGAAGGTGGAAATAGGGGAGGTGGAAGAAGTGGGCAGAGGAGGATAGAGGAGCAGGTGGAAGACGGTAGCAGCCCTTTACTTCCTATCAGTTAAACACTGAATTCAAACTGGAAGCAAAGTGGGAATATTCACTTGTGAGTGTGGGCTTAAAAGTAAGGGCTTCTTTGCTCTTTGCCTTCTTTCTGTCTGGTTTCTGACCCGTCAAACCTCAGACGATTGTGTTGGCAAGCAGGCAGGCATTTCTTTCATTCATTCAATCGTATTTATTGAGCGCTTACTGTGTGCAGAGCACTGTACTAAGCGCTTGGGAAGTACAAGTTGGCAACATATAGAGAAGGTCCCTACCCAACAGCGGGCTCACAGTCTGGAAGGGGGAGACAGACAACAAAACAAGACATATTAACCAAATAAAATAAATAGAATAAATATGTACAAATAAAATAAATGGAGTAATAAATACATACAAACATATATGCATATATACAGGTGCTGTGGGGAGGGGAAGGAGGTAAGGCAGGGGGGATGGGGAGGGGGAAGAGGGGGAGAGCAAGGAGGGGGCTCAGTCTGGGAAGGCCTCCTGGAGGAGGTGAGCTCTCAGTAGGGCTTTGAAGGGAGGAAGAGAGCTAGCTTGGCGGATGTGCGGAAGGAGGGCATTCCAGGCCAGGGAATGTCGGTGTTTCAATCCAGAATGTGCTGTCTCTAGCATTTTCACCCAGAGCAGAGAGGGAAAAACAAGCCAAGCAAGGAAAAAAGCAGGTTGGGGTTGAGATGGCTATCCCCATCCTCGGGGGGAATCCGACTGCAGCCAGTCACTTCCAGGCTCTCAGCTCCTCCAACAACCTTCCCAATCTGTCCATACCTATCAGCTCTCTGACCCCCTCCACAAAGGGAGGGTCGTCCCATCCCTCCACCATCCCCCCAAAGTGGACGCTGAGCCCCATGAGGGACAGAGACCCCAGCGCTCAGCATGTTGTGAGCGCTTGGCAGATAACAAGAGTGAGAAGTAGCGTGGCTCAGTGGAAAGAGCCCGGGCTTGGGAGTCAGAGGCTGTGGGTTCAAATCCAGGCTCCACCACTTGTCAGCTGTGGGACCTTGGGTAAGCCACATAACTTCTCTGTGCCCCAGTTACCTCATCTGGAAAATGGGGATTAAGACTGTGAGCTCCACATGGGACAACCTGATCACCTTGTATCCCCCCAGCTCTTAGAACAATGCCTTGCACATAGTAAGCGCTTAACAAATACCACAATCATCATCATCACACCTCTTGCCTTCCCCCTGACTTTTGGAGTACCCATCCATGTGCCCTCAACAAACTCTATCACTCCCCTCCTCCAGAGGCTGTAGATAAAGCCACCTCCTGCAGGGATGAACTCATTAATCCCTCCACTGATTAATCACTCCTCTTGCAGCCTCTTCTGTGCTCAGAATGCATCCTTTTATGGTATATGTTAAGCACTTATTATGTATCAAGCACTGTTCCAAGCACTATTTCCCAGGGCCCTCACACTCTGGACAGTCGATCCACATCTGGAGAGGCTGGTGTTGGTCTGCCCATCAATCAGTCAGTGGTATTTATTGAGCACTTACTGTATGCAGAGCACTGTACTAAGCCCTTGAGAGAGTACAGTACAGCAAATTTGGTAGACATGTTTCTCTTTAACCATCTCAGTTTCCATTCTCCTAATAATAATATAATGATAATGACTGTGGTATATGTCAAATGCTTCCTACAGGCATAACCCTGTGGTGGATCCAATGTAATCTGAACAGACCTTTTCCCTGTCCCTCACAGTCTAAGGGGGAGGGAGAGCAGGTATTTCATCCCCTCTTTACAGATGAGGAAATCGAGGCCCAGAAGTGAAGTGAATTGCCTAAGGTACCATTGCAGGCAAGTGGCAGAGTGGGGATTAGAATCCAGGTCTCCTACTGCCCAGGCCTTTGATCTTTCCACTAGGCCATGGTGCTTCTCTTGGTCATCCTTTCTGCTGACTCTATTTCCCTTATCATTCTCTACATCCTTCCCTCCCTGTCTCTTTCCATTGCTAGTATCCAGTGGGACACTGGTTGACCCTCGTCCTGATTGATTCATATGCAGCAAAACCTCACTAGAAGGCTGGGGCCTAGACTTGGCCAGAGTTTAGATTGTTCTTGATTGCAGATTAGCCCATTTTTCTAAAGAAAGACAAGTTGGGAGAGGGGAAGAGAGGGAAAGGCTGTTCTTAATTAAAGGCAGAGATACAGACCATCCACTCCCAGGGGAATGAAGAGGGGTTTGGGGAGGAGGTGGGTGGAAAGGGTGTATCTGTTTGCCAGCCCCACTTGGACAAGGTGTAAGGCCTTTCTCATCCACAGCTGGGGCTTTTGGGAACACAGAGCCTGCTGATGGGAAGAGAACCTTTTCCAGATTTTGGAAGTTATGTTTTAAAAGTTGTTTTCCTGGGCTTTCTCTGTCACCAATTTCCCTCTTGGCCTCTCAAAATTTCTTTCAGGACTTCCATCAGACTCGGCCAGGCAGAGGCACAAGGACATAGTCCCTGCCCCTGAATGGCGACAGTCCCATGGGAGAGGCAGGACTGATGCATTCACACACACAAACACACACACTCTCTCACTTTCTCACTCTCTCTCTCTCTCTCTCTCTCTCTCTCCTGGATGTTTATGGGAGAGACAGAGGTGAGAGAAGATCTGGTCCCTGCGCTTGAGGGAATGTCTGATGATGGGGGGAGGAAAGAAACAGATCAATGATCAAGTCAACCAGAATCGTAACTTCCAGAGGACTGGGGTACAGACCAGAACAACACCCCCCCCCCCCCCCCTTCCCCACCTTCCACCTCCTTTTCTTCTTCCTCCCTTTTACATGCTCATGTCCCCTTTTGGTGGTCCAACAAGGTGGTAAGAGGGGCAGAATCCAAAGGGGAAGTCCTGGTACACAGAACGGGAGGCAGCCCGATCCTGCCGCCAACCAGGGCAGGCGAAACAAGCTGCTAATGGCGTCTTCTGGCAGCAAGAGGAAATTGCTGTCGAAGGAATTTTTTTCTGGCAGGGTAAAGGAGGAGGAACATAACCAGGGACCGTCTGGCCCCAGACGCTGTCCCTAGTGTGGGAGCTGATTACTAGCGCCTTAGACAAAGAGAGATGAAAAACTCATTATGGCAGCCTGCGTAATGGAGCTGATAAAGTATCTCGGAGAAAGAGGTTAAATTAAGAAATGACAGACTGAAAAGACTTCTAAGAGCCTGAACAGGAAAAAAAGTTTTAAGGTTGCTTTAAAATGTCAGGGAAATAGCACAATTTGCAATTACCATTGTTATCAATGGTGAGGAGAGATAACATCTTTCTCCCAAGAAGCACAAAGGTATCACCCTCCCTTTTCTCTTAGTACCCAGAGGGCTAGCTAAGGCCTGGTTTGTACTTAAAGACATTCCTTGCCCCAGTCCTGTGAACATGGATGCCGCTTCCACACCCCAGAACTTGGCAGCAGGGGCAGATGGAGGAGGTTGGCATGTAAAATCAAAATACTGGACCTAAAAGCATCTGATGCTGAACCAGAGGACAGAGGTCGGACTACCTGGAAACCAGATGGGCTGATATAAAACTGGCCAAACTGCAAACCAGCCGGCCACCTGTCACACCAGGACTGTAGTTCTGTGACTGCTCAGCCCTCTTCCTTTCCAAGTGGGTGTCTTTTTAAACACACCCAATTAAGCGAAACCTTTCAGGTAAGGAGGTGCAGACAGTCTCTTCGGAGCCCCCCTTATTCCGGGAAAGATCAGTGCCGAAAGGTAGCTGGAGAGCCGTGAACCAACCGCAGAGAGAAAAAATCCGTAAGTGCTCAGAGCGAGAGCCATACACCAGTCTGAAACCTTCCCTGCCTTAGTCACCTTAATGCGCTGAGCCGGTTGGGTCACAGAAGAGGAGAGAGTAATTTGATTCTCCTGGAAATCACAGTGTCACCGCAACCTTGCCTCTGCTGAGAGCTTTCAGTCCTCCCCTCCCGAGTGGTGGGGGTTGGTTGGAGACCAGCACTCTAGGAGGAGTGCTGTGCTCCCTGAACTCCACACCCAGGCAGTTTAGCAGGAGGAAAAATGCAGTAATTTGGCAAAGGGGGATGGGGGTCACAGCATCCCCCCACATCTGGCCTTTCCATCCCCTCTCCGACATCGACCTTTCTCTCCTATCTACCTTTGCCTCACCTGTTTTCCCTCAGATAAGGGCTTATGGAACAGCGGGAGGACCTTGAGCAGGTTCCAACCTGTTCCTGGCCACTTGGAAAATCTCTGGAAATGTCAGGGTCTTCTTTTATATCCACTCCTGGGGGCTGGGGGGCTGGAGAGAGAAGAAGGTGCAGATTAGCTTGTGGCATGGGGAGAGAATCTTAGAATGGAAATCAAGGGGCATCACCATGGGACTCGGAACAAATCCCTTCATTCCTCTAGGCTCAGTTTTCCCATCTGTAAGATGGAGATCACACTCCCTGCCCATTACCTATGGGTCACTGGCTGGCTGGGAATGGCCAGTCCAAGGGAAGTGGCCCATTTAATAGTTGGCCAGGGCATTTACTCTGTGTAGACCCCCTTTGAAGGATCATTTAGGACCCAAATGATCTAAATCTAAATTGTCTGGAAATGAAGCCTGCACTTTAGTAGAGGAGGGAGGGAGAAAGGGAGACAGAGAGTGATAGAGAGAATGAGACCGAGAGAGATGGGAGGAGGAGAGGAAAGAGACTGTTGAAGGGTTCTTTCTCTGTAATGGGATGGAATTGAGCTGTATTGGTGCAGAGCAATGAAAGCCATTAACCAATTCCACTTAACCCAGGTTCATTTCCATCTTTTGCTGCCACTTCCCCCCAGGGAGCCCAGGTAAAATTCATCAATCCTTAGAACTAGTCTGGCTTTAAGGCCTCCCAAGATGGAGGACCCTGGCCCTAGAGAGAGGTAGGAACTTACCCGGAGACACATGAGGGATGTATGACAGAGTGGCATCTCGAACACAGGACCCTTAGTGGGCTGGCTGAAACCCATTAATCTCACCTCCCCTCATTTCCATTAGCTGGATCAATAAGCCCAGCCCATGCGTACTGCTCTGCTTTCCCTTTCTCTCTTTTAATTTTTTTTATGGTATTTGTTAAGCACTTACTATGTTCCAGGCACTGTACTAAGTGCTTGGGTAGATGTCATCGTCATTATCCCAGCTGAATCCATGACACCATGGTCGGATTCTCTCAGTCTTCTCCAGCAGGGAGCCACCCCTCTAATTAATGTGGTTCGGGGCCATGGAGGATGGCCTGGGAAAGGCCCACAAGAATGGAATTCTTTCATTCTGTAGTCATTTTCTCCACTCCAGCCCTAAGCACCATGGCTGGAGAAGTTGTGTCTTGATGCCTCTCCTTCCCAGGGAAGACCTGATTAACGCCTAATATAAATTAAACACAATCATGGCGTGATTTATAGAAGCGCCGGCCGAGACTGAAGCGCATGGAGACTTAATTACTCCAACGGTAGGCTGGTCGCAGCCAGGAGTCGATGGCATTTTTGAAATAGTAACAGTGATAGTGTCTGAAATGGGGGAAGAAATTCAAAAGCAGCACCCCGCTTTCACTGCAGGCAAAGGTGGGCTGCATGGGGCAGGGTGGTGGGCATGCAGAGTGGTGATGCAGTGCTGTGGCTGCCTCCTGCATGCCAATGAATTTCAGAAACTTAAGGGGAAAATTGATTTTATTGCACAGGCTGCATTGTGGAAAAGAGGCCCTTCCCCTACTCTGCGCGTAACGTCTCCACCACAACGGGGGCAGGTTTGGTAACTGGTCATGGATGGTCTTAATGGTGGGAAGCCCCTGGGGGGTGGGGCAGGGGTAGCCTTGCCTCTACCCCATTTAACCTCGTAAATGCCAAAGCAACAGAGGTGCCAGGCTTGGACTGTGGAGAAACTAATGTTGGGGCTGTTTCCAGCCATCAGGTGAGGCTATTCAATCGATATAATTTATTGAGCACCTATTTCATGCAGAGCACTATGCTGAGTGCCTGTAGGAGTACCATAGAGTTAGAGATGCCTGCCCTTGAAGGGTTTAAAATCTAAGGAGATGTTCAGACCTGCCCAAAACAGAGGTAGGATAGATCCTGAGAAGCACAGGGGTTAGGGAGAGATTTAGAGGCACAGGGATTAGTACAGTGCTCTGCATATAGAAAGTGCTCAGTAAATATAATTCGATTGATTGATTACTGTTATTACTGCAGCAGACAGGGCAGCCTGGCGGACAGCATCCAGATGAAAGAGGTGGAAAAAACCTTCATGAAGATCTGATCTAGCAAGCGTTAGGTCCCCAGGGAGTGGCCCTGTGTGGAACCAGCTTAGCAGAAACGATGTGTACCTGCAAACAGTGCTAAAGGGGGTGAGGGGGTCTTCAAACATAGTACCCTCGGGCAGCTGATGCAGCTCTGGACTGAATATTTCCTGAAGACTTCAATATCCTATTTTTTAAATGACATTTATTAAGTGCTTACTATGTGCAAAGCACTGTTCTAAGCGCTATTTGTGTTCTAGGGTCTGTGAATAAGAGAGATCCCAGGTTTTTTTTAATGGCATTTATTAAGTGCTTATTATGTGCAAAGGACTGTTCTAAGCGCTGGGGAGGTTACAAGGTGATCAGGTTGCCCCACGTGGGGCTCACAGTCTTAATCCCCATTTTCCAGATGAGGGAACTGAGGCACAGAGAAGTGAACTGACTTGCCCAAAATCAAACAGCTGACAAGTGGCAGAGCCAGGATTTGAACCCATGACCTCTGACTCCCAAGCCCGTGCTCTTTCCACTGAGCCACGCTGCTCCACCCACCACCCCCCTTCTGCTTCTTCCCATCCCCCCTGCTGAGGCCTGGTTCGAGTTCCAGGATTAAGGAGTGAATGACTTTTCTGGCCAGCAGCCTGCTGCCCCTCCCCAGAACTCACCCTCCCAGCTCCTTTTCCTCTTCTCCTCCTCCTCCCCTCTGTTCTTCTCCATTCCTCCTGGTCCTCTCCGCTCCCCTCTGCTCCCCAGATCTAGAGTCTGTAGCTGGTGATCCTACTCTCCACTCTGCCTGTTGGTCAGCTGACTGACCCTTCGCATCACTTGAGGAGAGATGTTCCAGATAGGGAATTCTCCTCAGGCCAAGAAAGGGGCTTGATCCACCTTGAGTTAGCAAACAGCTCTCTCAGCTTCTCTCTCAAACTCCCTCACTTACCACCTCTCCCTCCCCTGTCTGCAGGCACGCCACCCAGCAAGAGACCAATAAAACCGTCACTTCCAGTACCAAAGCTATCAAGCAGCTGTCTGAAATTGTTAGAGGCTCATCACGGGTATGTACTGGTGGAACGTTGGATGGGCTTTAAATTTGGGGGACAGGTGCGGGACATAGGCTGTTGACTTTCTTAATAACCCAGAGAACCTCTCGGGCAGTGTATGGTTTCCATATTGTGGGCTCTGGAGTGTCTTAGCATAAAAAGGAAATCGGGTGTACGCCCGGAGTTAAGAACCCCAGTCTCTCCAGACACCAATCATTGCAGGCCCAGTGAGGGGCTGGTCTACACTGAGGACTCTGGGTAGCTCTCTGGAAAGTGACTCTGCCCTGAGCAAATTTTTTCTTTCCCCTCTTCACTGAATCTTTCTACCAGAATGATTAGTCCTCTCACTGGATGTAAATGATAAGTTTGGTGTTCTTCTCATCCCCCAACACCTTGGCTTTTTTCACGGCTGCCCCCAGGAAGAGACACTGGGGAGGGAGCTCAAGGAGAAATAGGGGTGGGCGAGCGGGCAGGACCCAGAGTTTGCGAAGGCTAGAGTGGCCAGTCCTCCTGATATCAGCTGGTCTGTCCCTTGACTGGTGTGTGTAAGGCACTGGGTGGACACTTCTTCATCCGGCATTTAAAATTCCAGTGCCCAACCTGCCCCCGCCGCAGCCCCTGCTGCCAAGTTCTGCCATCTACAGAGGGTGCCTGTGTGCCCAGGGACCTGGGAGGGGAAGTCAGCAGCTCTGGAGCTGGGAAGGTGGGGTCAGGACACCTTGAAGAAATGCTCTAGGGGGGAGCGGAGGTGGGCGGACCACAGCTAAAATGGAGCCCAGGGCAACTGTAATGATTTGTGCCAGCATAAATATGTGACATCACACACGTCCCAGAGTCTGGGTCTGCCGAGAGGTGTTCCTGGCTTCCTTAGAGGTGAAGAGGGGTGAGAGGGCCCCATTCAGTGTAGGCCGGTGTTCTAGTGCTGTCTGTCATTCACACCAAGTGCCATTCGAGCTCAAATCCTGACCCAGTTCTGCACCTACCGAGGTGGTTTTTGGGAGGCAGGCTGGGGAAAGGCCCGGGTTATGAGATGGGAGAGCCTCGGCTCATCTGTGCACTAACTTTTGACTGTCAATTCCAGCAAGAGCGACTTCAACTGGACCGTCTTAAGAACCAGTTGTCAGATGCCATCCAGCGATACGGGGCCATGCAAAAAGTAAGGGGGGTTTTGTCCTGATGCTCAAGCTGGCTCTCCACAAGCAGTTCACTTTGTCTCCTTGCCCCCTGCCCTCCACCCCGTCCACCAGCCTTGGGCTGGCTTATTCCTATGGACCTGGTTGAAAATCTCAGGAGGGGGTGGCTTCGAGATCAAGAACAGGTGGGGAAACCCAGAGCCAATGAAAGACCTGACGAAGGGGAGGAGGACCCAGCTCAACCCATCCTCTCCAACCCTCTGCCTGTAATACCCAGAACTCAGCAGCTCCTGAAGCGAGCCAAAGGCAGCCCTTTCTCACAGTCCTCCAGGACGCTCACCTAGCTGGGTCATGTGCCCCAAGAACAGCAGAGGTATGGGAAGCTAGAGGAAGGTGGTCTGGCTGATCTCTGGATAGTCTCGGAAGGTGACCTGGCCTCATCCCTCAGTGGCTCTGGGGGTGCACGAGAGGGAAGGGGAGGGGTGCAGAGGGAAAACCAGATTGGGGTTGAAGTTTTGGAGTCCTGGGAGGACGCGGTGATGAGGCTTTGCAGAAGAAAGTTGAGAACCCCAGGATGCTGCTCTGTGTATTTGACCTCCACCCTTCTCTCCTCCCGCCCCCTCTCCGCCTCCCCCCTGTGCTCTCTCCGGCAGAAAATTGCAGAGAAGTCCAAGTCCCTGCTTCCTGTGGCTCCGCGAAGTGGAAAGCAGGTGGGTGAGACCGTGACTGCCCTCCGTGGGAGCAGTGTGGTCAGGGGCGAAGCCACAAAGCACTAATATTGCCATAATTCATTCATTCATTCAATTGTATTTATCGAGCGCTTACCGTGTGCAGAGTACTGTACTAATTGCTTGGGAGAGTGCAGTAGAAAAATAAACAGAAGCATTCCCTGCCCACAAAGAGTTTACAGTCTAGAGAGGGGAAGGCAGAGAGTAATATAAATAAATAAAATACGAAAGTGTTGTGGGGCCAGAATAGGGGAAGAACAAGGGAGCAAGTCAGGATGATGCAGAAGAGACTGGGAGAAGAGGAAAGGGGTGTGCTTAGTCAGGGAAGACCTCTTGGAGGAAATGTGCCTTCAATAAGGCTTTGAAGTGGGAGGGAGTAATTTTTTGTCTGATTTGAGGATGGAGGGGGTTCCAGGATGAGGCCGAGGGGTCGGCGGCAAGCTGGGCAAGACCGAGGCACAGTGAGAAAGTTAGCTTTAGAGGAGTGAAGTGTGCGGGCTGGGCTGGGGAGTAGGACACTCAGGGATCACCCGTCCTTTCCAACAGGACCTGGTGGTTGGCCCAGGGTCATCTCCATGGATGCCTGGGCACTGCCCACAGTCCAGGATGGGGCTGGGACCAGGGGAGCCCTTGGGAGTTAGGTTTTTATGCTGAGAAGTTGTACGGCACAGGTTTGGGGGTCAGGAGACCTAGATCCTAATCTTGGCCGTGCCACTTGCTACCTGTGTGCCCCTGGATTCTCTGCTCAGGGTTGGGGATCAGGAGACCTAGATCCTAATCTTGGGCGTGCCACTCGCTAGCTGTGTGCCCCTGGATTCTCTGCTCAGAGTGCTCTCACACTGGCAGCAGGAACTGTCGGCTGGAGCAGGACTCCTCCCAGCCCCCCACCCCGCCTGCCACCATTTTCCACATTAGGGCTCGCAGCTGAACTATTTACCTGAAAGAAGAAAATGGCAAAGAAGAGGGTGTGCTTCTCCCCACCCCCCAAGCGTCCTCCGCTCTAGGGGAATGGTTCCATTTGCACCTTGCCCCCCTGTTGACGCAGGCAGGGGTCTGTAAGACCAGTGCTACTCGGCTCATGTCGGGTAATCTCCCTTCCCGAGAGGCCATTTTTAAGGTTTCTTTAAAGCCAAAAAGAATGGTTTTATCTGCTCTCGTCAGAAGCCCATTCAAAAGGCTATTCTTTAGCAGGCAAATTGGATTTCATATTCCTCCGGTGTATTCTAAGAAACAGAGAGAGAGGCCGGCCCTTCCCTAGGAGAAAGAGGAGGAGGGGTTGGTGGGGAGGGGGAAGATAGGGAGGGAAAGAAGAAGGGGAAGGGATGGAGGAGAAGGAGGATGACGCCTTTGTTCGGCTGGTCTACAGGCATGTGACCCTACCAAATCCATTTGGCACCCGCGCCTCTCCGATCTTGCCTGGATCACCTGGGCGATAAATCTGTAATCCAAGGGCCCAGGTGTTAAAGACCCAAATTGAGGCTTTGAGAGGAAAAGAAAGAGCAGCAGCACAAACCCTTCTAGGAGGAAAAAGGCTGAGGAGCTGCTGAAGTGTGTGCCAAGCTCTTCTGTCAGCACACTCGGCTTTCTGGAAATGGTGCCGCCTGCGTTCCTGGCTGGCTGGGGAAAGTCCCCCTGTTGGGGTGGAACGGATGGAATCCAGCAGTAACGTCATCCCCTGGGGGTCTGCTGGGGACATCCAGACATCCCCCCCCTCCTCCACCTCCTTCCCCTTCCTTCACAGCAACCGCATGGAGTGGAAGTTTAGGGGACCGCGTGAGGTAAATGACCTCCTTCATTCTAGGATGAGTATGATGATGATAATAAGGGTACTAATAATAGTGGTATTTTTTAAGTGCTTGCTATGGGCCAAGCACTGTACTATGAACTGGGTTAGATTCAGGATAATCCGGTGAGACACAGCCCCTGTTCCACGTGGAGCTTCCAGTTTATATGTAGGAGGGAGAGCAGCTATTGGATGCCCATACCACAAGTCCCAGAATGCTGCTGTCCATCTAGAGAAAGTGAGCAAGAGCAGCATATTAGTTTTAGTTGATGATATTAGTATTATCTGTGGGCCTGTAGCTGAATGTTTGGCAAGGCTTACTTTCTGCAGGTGCGGGAGTGGCTGAAAGGATCCACAGTCCGGTCCTTTCATCGCTCAATCATGTGCAGAGCACTGTATTAAATGCTTGATAGAGTGCCATAGTGTGTGTGTGTATGTGTGTGTGTGTTTGTGTGTGTCTGTGACTGTCTGACTGAATTCAGCTCCTGCCTTGAAACCATGCAGGGAAGCAGCATGGCCTAGTGGAAAGAGCACTGAATTGGTTGTCAGAAGACTTGGGTTTTAATCCCGGCTCCACCACTTGTCAGCGTGGCTCAGTGGAAAGAGCACTGGCTTTGGAGTCAGAGGTCATGGGTTCAAATCCCTTCTCCGCCAATTGTCAGCTGTGTGTCTTTGGGCAAGTCACTTAACTTCTCTGGGCCTCATCTGTAAAATGGGGATTAAGACTGTGAGCCCCCCATGGGACAACCTGATCACCTTGTAACCTCCCCAACTCTTAGAACAGTGCTTTGCACATAGTAAGCATTTAATAAATGCCATCGTTATTATTATTATTGTCGGCTGAGTGACCCTGGGCAAGTGTGGAGAGTACTGTGCCAAGCGCTTGGGAGAATATAATATGAGAGAGTTGGTAGACACATTGCCTGCCCACAATGAGCTTACAGTCTAGAGGGTAAAATAAGGTGGGAGAGGAGAGGTTGGTCAGGGAAGGCTTCCTGGAGGAGAGGAGATTTTAGTAGAGTTTTGTTAGAGGGAACAGTGGCGGCATGGCAGAAATGCAAGGGAGGAAGCTGAAGGGAGGGCATCAGCAAGGGGTTGTCAGCCAGAGAGCTGAGAGCTAGGCACAGTGAATAGGTTATCCTATTAATAATCGTGATGGTATTTATTAAGAGTTTACTATGTTCTCGGCACTGGGGAAGATTAGAATCCTAGGCTAGAAAGGCCTTATTTTGACCCGGTTAATGGCATTGCTCATTATGATCTAATGTCCTCTCTGATTATTCGAATTTGCAGAATGCTCTGTTTCCAGTCAACAGTGGAATTTCAATTCCCATTTAACTGGAGACCTCTGTGGCCCATGGAGTTAAATAAGCTTTTTCCAAGGGCCGTGGCCAAAACCCCAGGCTGCCTGGAGCTTTTAGCTTCTAAAGATGGGGATTCTGGGAGGGTCAGGGCCAGCTTTGGGGAGGGGGTCTGGGGCCACGCCAGGATCCCCCAAATAACCATCTCCAATTGGATATTTGATGAGCGTCCTTGAGGTCCCCAGAGTTTAACACTTGTTTTATTTTCTGAGCGTTTGAAGATGTTGGGTAGACAGTGTGAGGGATGTTTTATCAGTAAACAAGCAGCACCCAACCGGTGCTTGCATTCACTCTGAGATAAAAGAAAACAAACTCTAGACCATCTGGAGCATCACTTCATTCATTCATTCATTTGTATTTATTGGGCACTTACTGTGTGCAAAGCACTGTACTAAGCACTTGGGAGAGTACAGTACAACAACAAACAGACACAATCCCTGCCCACAATGAGCTCACAGTCTAGAGGGGGAGACAGACATTAATATAAATAAATAAATAGATAAATAAATTACAGATTTGTACAGGTATAAACATACGTGCTGTTGCCTTCTGTGCACTTTGGCAGTGTGTTTTTCTCTCCCAGTTAAAACAAGTTTATAGGTGTTTGCCTGTTCCACCGCCTGTAGAGAAGCAGCGTGGCTCAGTGGAAAGAGCACGGGCTTGGGAGCCAGAGGTTGTGGGTTCTAATCCTAGCTCCGCCACTTATCAGCTGTGTGACTTTGGGCAAGTCACTTAACTTCTCAGTGCCTCAGTTACCTCATCTGCAAAATGGGGATTAAGACTGTGAGCCCCATGTGGGTAGGGACCGTCTCTCGATGTTGTCAACTTGTACTTCCCAAGCACTTAGTACAGTGCTCTGCACACAGTAAGCACTCATTAAATACGAATGAATGAATGAATGTGGGACAATCTGATTACCTTGTATCTACCCAGCGCTTAGAACAGTGCTTAATAAGTACCAAAATTATTAATTATTACCCATGGGGCCTGTCCTTAGAGTGAATGGGGAGGGGTAGGAAGCAGAGCTGAGTTCTGGGGGAGCAGACTGTTTTGGGGCTCCAGGTGGGGGAGCAGAACTACCACTCACTTGTTGCCTTCCGTCTCTCAGAGAACACCTCAACCTTGCAGAGATAAGCCGAAGTGACCAAGAGAGCCTAACCGCTGTATATTCTCTTCTCCCCCATCCCACCCCTACAGCCTACATTCTCAATCATTCCTCAGTCAATCAGTCAGCGGTCTCTCCCGGGCACTTAGTACAGTTCTCTGCTCACAGGGAGTACTAAATAAATCAATTGTATTTATTGAGCGCTTACTGTTGGAAGAATACCGCACTAAGCATTTGGGAGAGTACAACACAACAATATAACAGACACACTCCCTGACCAGAACAAACTTACAGTCTAGAGAGGCAGGCAGACATTAATATAAATAAATTATGGCTATAAACATAAGTGCAGTGGGGCTGGGGAGGGTGATGAGTAAAGGGAGCAAGTCAGAGTGACGCAGTATCAAGTACCACTGATTGATTGATTTGATTTTAGCACTTACTGTGTGTAAGCACTGTACTAGGCACTTGGGAGACAGAATATAATGTTTTTTAATGGTATTTGTTAAGTGCCAAGTATGTGTTTAGCACTGTCAGGTTGGACAAAGTCCCTGTCTCACAAGGGGCTCACTTGCTAAGAAGGAAGGAGGGGCAGGAGTGTGGCCATGTCTGTTGAAGAGGATGAGGTGGGAAGGGGGCTCAGGGGTGTGGCCAAGGGGAAGGGCTCACAGTCTAAGGGGTTGGGAGGGGAGTTGGTAGACATAATCCCTGCCCTCAAGGAGTTTACAGCTAGTGTTCTCTCCTCCTGCACCCTGACCTGATAGAACCTTGCCGTCCCCATTTCCTCTTTCCATCATCATTTCCGTCATCTCCACCTCATCGTCAGTATTTAATGAGCACCCCCAGGGCAGAGCACTGAACCAGATCCTTGGGAGCAGCCAAGACCAGTTGAATGTTTTTAGGGAATTAGGGAGTGTTCTTCCAATATCACAAGCCTGCTCTGGGTACAGCGTGATTTGGTGATGGAAGAAACGGTCATGTAGGGCACTGGGACAGGGGAATGCTACAGTGAACCTCCTGGAGTCACTTCGATAATCAGTCAATTAATGGCACTTATTAAGCACTGACTGCATGTGGAGCACTGTACAAAGTGCTTCGGAGAGTCCGGTATAACACAGTTGGTAGACACATTCCCTGCCCACAACGTGCTTACAATCTAGAGGAGGAGACAAATATTAATAAAGAAAGAAAGTGCCAGGCTTCGTCCCACCACTGAACCAATAAAACACAGTTGGTAGGCACGTTCCCTGCCCACAACGAGCTCACAGTCTAGAGGAGGGGGAGGCAGACATTAATGAAGAGAGAAAGTAAGCTGGGCTCTGTCCCACTGCTGAATTGAGCCAGAAAACAAACCCCGAATGAGGGCCCGTTCTCAAGAGATAGCTCGAAATCAGACAGCAGCAAAGCAGAATGCAGGCGGGGAGGAAGTTGGTGCTGAGAGACTGGAGTCTGAGCTTCCTTGGGGACCTTCAGCCCTGAACCTGCTCCAGGGGCATCACCTTCCTCCTCTCCAAGCCCCCCAGTTCCAATAAATACCATGACTACTACTCCTGCTACCATATGCAGAAAATGACCGGGCAGGCCTCTCCAGCGGGAGCGATCCAAATCAAGTCTGTGCTTTTTAGTGCTGGCCTGTGCTCTTGAGGGGGCAGCTATTTGCAAGGCCGAGTTAGAGCCAAAAGCAGTTTCTCCTCATCTGAGAGGGGATCCAGGGTGCTTCTTTTCCTGCCTACACAGTTAATGATTATTTCCCTCGTTTTGAAATAATAATATCCATTGGGAAAAGAATGGTAAAGCATGGTTAATATGCATGAAATAACAGCTCAGGAACAGAGATAAGAATGTTCAAAGGCCCAGGGGAAGAGAGGAAGATGGAAAACAAGGTCTTACATGCACTTTATCCGGTGACATGTTTTTCTCCCCCAGTTAAAACAAGTTTATAGGTGTTTGCCTGTTCTGCCATCCCTGGGGCCTGGGCTTGAAGTGAATGGGGAAGGGCAGGTAGCGGAGCTGAGTTCCGGGTGTACAGACTGTTTTGGGGCTCCGGGTGGAGGAGTAGAAATCCCACTCAGCTTTCTCCCCACTCTCCGGGCAAGTCTATTGGTGAGGCGTCCCCCACACGATGGGCTTGCTGGTTGACGGACGGCTACGTTTTGACAGGGTGATCTAATGCTAACTCTGCCCCTTCACCTTCTCCCGCTGGTAATGACAATTGTGGCATTTGCAGCGTGGCTCAGTGGAAAAGAGCACGGGCTTTGGAGTCAGAGATCATGGGTTCAAATGCCGAATCCGCCAATTGTCAGCTGTGTGACTTGGGGAAGTCACTTAACATCTCTGGGCCTCAGTTCCCTCATCTGTAAAATGGGGATGAAGACTGTGAGCCCCACGTGGGACAACCTGATCACCTTGTAACCTCTCCAGCGCTTAAAACAGTGCTTTGGACATAGTAAGCGCTTAACAAATACGATTATTATTATTTGGTAGGAGCTTACTATGTGCCAAATACTGTACTAAGCACTAGGGTAGATACAAGATCACCAGCTCAGACACAATCTCTGAGCCACATGAGGCACGTTGTTTAAGTAAGAGGGAGACTAGGTATTTAATCCCCATTTTAGAGATGAGGAAACTGAAGCACAGAGAAGTTAAGTGACTTGCTCAAGATCACACAGGAGGCAAGTGGCAGTACAAGGATTAGAACCTAGGCCCTCTGGCACCCAGGCCCATGCCCTTTCCATTAAGCCAACTTGCTTCTCCAACTAATTACCCCATTAATTCCCAGGACCCTGATTCTTAACAACCCACCAGCTTCCTCTTTCACTTGTGTATTCATGTTCTTCCTCTGTACTTGTGTGTGTGTGTGTATGCGTGTAGTCGGATGAGCACACACACATTTGCGTAAACATATTATAATCAATCCCACCTGCTCTCTTCCAACTTCACGAAGTTGGCATGAAATCAATGAGATCAGTGATAGGATTGTGATTTGGGGGTGGGGAAATGGCAGTCTCTCTAGGCCCGAAACCCTGGCTCCAAGGGGTCCTTTATCTGGGGTTTTGTTTTTATTTTTGGCTGGGTGAGTGGGAGGAGAATGACAAAAAAACATGTCCCATCCTCTCCCCTTCCTCTGTGTAAGCTGCAGGCTATGGAAATGCTCTAGAACAGTGACAGGTGGGAAATGCTTTTTCTGCAAAGCAGTCTGGGAAAATCTCAGAGGCTGAGTTATATGATTGCCAACATGGAGGATTTTTGCATTGTTGGTAAAGGACTCCCAGCAGGGTTCTGGGATGATGGGACGTGGATGGGGTGAGTGGGAAGAAGGGTTTACCACACGCTGTAATGGGGTAGGAAATGGTCAAGAGCAGGGTTTAACGGTCCTTTTGTAAAGGGAAAGAAGAGGAGGAGAAACACCTAGGTGCTTAGTGAATCTTAACCTCCCAAGAAGGAGAGCCCACCTCTAGGTACTGTGATATTTGTTAAGTACGTAGTCTTTGCCAGGTGCTGTGCTAAGTGCGGTGATTGACACAATCAGATTGGACACAGCCCCTGTTCCACATGGGACTCGGCCTAAAAGGGAGGGGGAGCTGGTATCTTAGCCCCATTTTATAGGTGAGGAAACTGAGACACAGATACATCCACTGACTACCTCAAGGTCACAAAGTGGGCGAGTGACAGGGATGGGATTGGAACCCAGGCCTCCAGATTACCAGGCCCCTGCTGTGTCTCTGTAAGTGTTAGGTACCGTTCTTCCTCTAGGCAAGGCGGCAGGCGTGACTGGCAGTTGGGGAAAGGGCAGCATTGTTCTGAGGAGGCCGGCCCTGGGGGTCTCTGGGCTGGGCGGGGCCCAGTGGGCAGCCAGTCAATAAACTCCTGGGCATGGCTCGTTCAGGACATCGTATGTGAGATGAGCTCAAAAAGCTTACAGTTTATCTGAGGACACACAGACCCTAAAATTCAATACAGAGAGCAGGTTGTATAAAGATATGTACATAAACTGTGAGTGACTGAGTGGAGGTGGAGTGCTGAAATGGCAGTAGGAGGGGAAATTGGGTGGGGACATGTGAGATTGATGAGGGAAGACCTCCTGGAGGTGATGGGATTTCAGAAGGGCCTGGAGGATGGGGAGAATATGGTCTGCTGGTTAAGAAGTTCCAAGGAGGAGTGAGGGTGTGAGTGAAGAGTGAGGGATAAGAGAGATGGCTATTGGGCTCAGTGGGATCTTGATTCTTGAGTGACCAAGGTCAAGTCCAGTAATCTCTCTGAGCCTCAATGTTCCCATCTGTGGAAGGGGGTTGATCACCCGGGCTTCTCCCCATTTCACGGGCATGTTGAGAAGATGGAATGCTATCACTGACATTGGAATGCTGCGGAAAAGTAAAGGGCTCTCTGTGCTAATTGATGAGGTCAGAATGATGTGGGGAATACTGACTGGAGGGGAAGGAGAGACTGAGCAGAGAAGGTGGCCTGTATAGCGGCGGGGAGGGCAGATTTTGGGGGCAGGCAAAAAAGCCGATTGATCCCGAAACCACACCTGCCTGCAAAGCAGCACTGGGAGAATTCAGCGAGTTACTCTACGCTCTGTGAATGACCATCTTTGCACATGGCTGTTTAAAGGGACCCCAAGGGCAGGTCCCCTCCACTTCCCTGCTTATTGTTAATGGGAGGTTGATTGGAACAGTGAGGCCCACCGCTGAGGAAGCTGGTGATTCATGCCCACAGTTGGCGGGGGTCTAGCCAGGGGCCATCAGTGAAACTGACCACAGCATCCGTCAACTTCCAAAGGCCAGGATTACCGGCCCGCCACTCAGGCATCCCGTTAGTCCCCTTTAACCACCCACTGACTCGATTTACTGGGTAGGCAGACTCAGAGGCCGGTGGCCTCCATGCTGAGGAGGGAGAGTGCCCTGCACCGCGCTCTTCAGGGATGGGATAGCTGCGGGTCTAGCGCCATCATTCAGGACCCGGAACAGAAGCAGATGATTCCCTCAGCCCATCCCAAAATGCTTGATCATCAGCTGTCAATCAATCGATGGCATATATTGAGCTCTTTCTGTGTATGGCATACTGTACTAAGGGAGAGCACAAAATGATAGGGTAGGTAGATATCCCTTTTTAAAATAAAAATTTAAATTATTTTTTAATGCACTTTGTTAAGCGCTTACTAGGTGCCAGATACCGTACTAAGCACTGGGGTAGATACAAGCTAATCAGGTTGGGCACAGTCACTGTCCCACATGGGGCTCACAGTCTTAACACCCATTTTACAGATGAAGGAACTGAGGCACTGAAAAGTGAAATGACCCACCCAAGGTCACACAGCAGACGAGTGGCTCAGGTGGCATTAGAACCTAGGTCCTTCCAACTCCCAGACCGGTGCTCTATCTACTAGGCCAGGCTGCTTCTCGTTGTTTGCAGGGATTGTGTCTACCCACTGTGTTGTATTGTACTCTCCAAACACCTAGTACAGTTCCCTACTTACAGTAAGCACTCAATAAATACCATTGATTGATTGATTACCATTGTTTAGGGGATCCCTTCATCCCCTGCTGCACCTCCCTCCCTTCCTCACTAATATTTCCAGTTCTCCCAGTGCCCCCCTCTTTCCCCACCACCTTTTAATAAAAATAAATAACCTGCCGAAACACAATTCTAGGCTCTTGTAGTGTATCAGTGGAATGAGAGCTGGGAGAAAGCCAGCCAATCCAGATCAATAAGCTTTATTGTTGTAAATTTATGGCTAAATGAAAAAATCTGGAAAGCAATAAAGACTTCAAACTCAGGTTCCCTCCCCCGAGCCCTCTGCCTCCCCATGACATGGCGGGTGTGCTCCATGTGCAGAAGTTGACGTCACCCTTGGCCCTCTTTTCCCACCTGTATTAATAATAATAATAATGATGGCATTTATTAAGCACTTATGTGCAAAGCACTGTTCTAAGCACTGGGAATGTTACAAAGGAGATCGGGTTGTCCCACGGGGGGCTCACAGTCTTAATCCCCATTTTACAGATGAAGGAACTGAGGACCAGAGAAGTTAAGTGACTTGCCCAAAGTCACACAACTGACAATTGGCAGAGCTGGAATTCGAACCCATGACCCCTGCCTCCAAAGCCCATGCTGTTTCCACTGAACAACGCTGCTTCTCTAGCCATGCTGCTTCTCCCCACCCTTTCAACTCCTACTACCCTGAATATCCCGCCTCCTCCTCTCCCTGAGGGTCTTGCATCCCATCCAAATTCCAGGCCCAGTTTGGCCTGTTCCCTGGAAGTGGGAGCATTTTATTCCCTCCAGCTTCCTTGGCTTCCCTCTTCTCCATGAGGTGATGATTATTACAGCTTCCTAGCCTCCATTCTGGTTCCACCTCCTGCCCCTCTCACCCCCTTTTACGATATTTATTAAGTGCTCACTACGTGTCAGGCCAAGTGCTGGGCTAGATATAATATAATCAGGTTGGACACAGTTCGTTTCCCAACTGGGGCTAACAGCTTTAATCCCCACTTTACAGATGAGGGAACTGAGGCACAGAGAAGTGAAGTGATTTGCCCAAGGACACACAGCAGACAAATTCTGCAGTTAGGATTCATTCATTCATTCAATCGTATTTCTTGAGGTCCTTAGAACCTAGGTCCTCTGACTCCTATCCATTTAGGCCACACTGTTTCATGCCCCTGGAGAATGTACCAGGATGCAGTACAGTGGGGAGATGCATGAGTTCCCTACCCTCTTCAGCAACTTCCCATCACTGTCCAGTTGGTTTCTTTGTGGGCAAATAGCAAGTGACATAAAGGGTTGCCCCTGGTCAGGAAGTTCTTCAGATCTAATCCCAACCTCTCCTGCTGCAAAAAACCCATTTCATACACAATCAATCAATCAGTGGTCCTTATTGAAGACCAAGGAATGTGCCTGTTATATCATTATACTGAGAAGCAGCGTGGCTCAGTGAAAAGAGCACGAGCTTGGGAGTCAGAGGTCATGGGTTCAAATCCTGGCTCTGCCAATGGTTAGCTGTGTGACTTTGGGCAAGTCACTTAACTTCTCTGTGCCTCAGTTACCTCATCTGTAAAATGGGGATTAAGATTGTGAGCCTCCCGGGGGACAACCTGATCACTTTGTAACCTCCCCAGTGCTTAGAACAGTGCTCTGCACATACTAAGTGCTTAATAAATACCATTATTATTATTATTATTATTATTCTGTACTCTCCCAAGCACTTAGTTCAGTGCTCTGCACACAATAAGCGCTCAGTAAATAGTCGACTGACTGATTGACGGTGAGACCCACTGCAGGTCAACTCAACTTCTTTGAGTCCTGAATTCTCCAACTGGGCAGTGGGGAGAATCGTTCTTGCCTCCAGCCGAGACTTCTCACAGCAGCGTTTTGAAGGCAGGCCAACCCACCGTTTTGGAAAGGGGAGAGGTATGCTAAGCTGGAGAAATTAAACCATAGATGAACAGAACTCTGGAAAACCAGGGCTCTGATGCACAACACCCAACTAACGAGAGAAACCCCAGGCTTACTGCAGCCACTGATGTTCCAGACAGTCATTGCCCTCCTTGGCAGGCTGGCGATGTCATTTCTGGCTGGACCTGGCCCTTTTGAACGGACGTGGGGGTGGTTCTGGGGAGGGGGGTGAAACACTGGAGGAGTCCAGCTCCCTCTGCCCCTCAAGCTGGCAGAAGCCCTCCTGAAGTGGCCACTCGAGGATGATGAGGTGAGAGACCTCTGACATTTCAGAGTCACCCCCTATGGCCCTGACACCCCAGCAGAGCACTAAGGAGATGGCAGGGCAAGTCTTATTAAGGTGGAAATGTCAGCCAAATACCAGCCTGCCTTCCCGCGGGGCTCTGGATAGCTGGGAAAGTTCCACTGCGGAAATGTCACGGCTGTTCCCCTCCCCGCCCCCTGCCCGGGCCCCCAGAGCTGGGAGAGGGTGTCAGGGTGGAGCCTCTGGGTGGGATGCTAGAGGTCAACTGGTCCGAGCCTCTGCCCCTAGCTGGATGGGTCCTTTCCCCAGACTGCAGCCTCTGGCAACACGTCTCTAGGTGTTGCCAACTTGTACTTCCCAAGCGCTTAGTACAGTGCTCTGCACACAGTAAGTGCTCAATAAATACGATTGATTGAATGAATGAATGAATGAATGGACTCCAGTCTCTGCCTTGGCAATCTCGCTGTTCTTTGTGTCAGTCCTAGGTCCATGTTTTGGATGGAGTTCCTCCAGGTGGACTGTCCTGTGGAGCCTGGCCTCCTTATGCTTCCCCATATTATCCAAATACCCCCCCATCCTTGCTCCCTCTTCTTGCTTAAATCCTGGCTCCCGGCCACCTCTGCCAGGCAGCCTTGCCTGATTTCTCCCCGACCCCCAATTCCAAAGTCCTCATCGCTTCTTGCCCCCACTCCCTTTTGCCCCATCTTTTTGGGGAGGGACCATCTGAGGAGACCGGGAGCCAGTCGAAGGCGGGGCTGTGTTTGGGCTGGAGCAGGGACCTCGGGTGTTTGAGATCCCTTGGCTGACCAGTCGGGATTTGTTGGCTGATGGGATGGGTTTGGATAGTCAAGTCTGCACGAGCTGGATCGCCTTTGCTTCTGCGGGCTGCCAAGCAGCTCCTGGGTAAGTGGCGGGAGCCAGAGCTTATCTGCTAGGGACTGGCACCAGGTGGTAGGAAGCTGGGATCTGTCTGGCCTCCGGAGCAGGATTGGGGGGATGAGTCCCCCACCCCAACACCCATGTCCCTCCTCCTCCTCCTTCCGATGCAGAGTCCCAGGACCCCATTCTCCGACCTGGCGGACGATGAGAAGATCTTCAGTGGGGCGGACGGTCCGTGGCAGAGCCAGGCCCAGAGCCAGGACCAGGCCCTGCTGGCCGAGATCACCGAGGCCGACCTGGACACCATCCGCCAACGGGAGGAGGCTGTCCAGCAGATAGAGGTGAGAAATTCATTTTCTTGAGGAGATGGAAAAGCTTGGCCAGTTGTCCAGTGAGGCCAGGTCCTACCTAGGATACTGGGAGAAAGGGGGATGGGGACTGGGCATTAATTACTGTTCCCCAGGTTTGCCAGCCCTCCGGCTCCTCCCAACAGCAGCAGGCGAGCCGCTGATCTCTGCAGGCCAAGGTTTCTACCAAGCATGCATTATGGACTGAGCCCCGGCCTGCTGTTATCATTCCAGGGAAGGTGTCTACCCACTCCAATCAATCAATCAATCGTATTTATTGAGCGCTTACTGTGTGCAGGGCACTGTACTCTCCCAAGGGCTTAGTACAGTGTTCTACACAATGAGCACTCAATCAGTACCACTGATTGAGTCTTCATTGCAATCACTGAGTGCTTCAGACAGTGCTCTGCACACAGTAGATGCTCACTATATTCTCTTGATTCTTGTGGGCAAGGAGCCTTTGTACTAACTGTTGTATCTTACCCTTCCAAGCTCTTAGTACAGTGTTCTGCACACAGTAAGCACTCAATAAATACCATTGATTGATTGGATGGTGGCTCACTCCGTGAAGGGCAGGCGGTGTACTGAGTGCTGGGGACAGGCTGCAGGGTAATAATCATGACATAGTCCCTGGACCTCAGGAGGCTCATGCTTTAAAATGGGGGTAAAGGAGCAGAGAGCCTGCTGTCAGACACAAGAGGTAAGATTAGCGTGTAAGTCATTCTGTTTATGTCCCCCAGCAGATTGGAAGTTCTGTGAGGGCAGGGAACATGTGTCCTGTGTCTATGGCACTCCCTCAAGAGCTTAATATAATGCTTTGCTCCATGATTATTATTAATTGATTGATTAATGCACTTCTGACAGTCTGACGGGGGGAGAGGACACACACTAACAATAAAGGCATCCTTTGGTTTGAAAATAGCAGTGCTGATAATAAACCTGCATCTGTAATTTCACACACACACACACACACACACACACACACACACACACACACACACAATAGCGTGTCCATGACGGAGGAGCAGAAGAGGAAAGATTCAGGGTTCCTGCCTTCATGGGGTTGACAGTCTAAGGAAAGAGGGCAGACAGAAACACCCAGAAGGAGAGGCCATACGGCCCAAGTGAGTGGACAGATAAGGACAGGGAGAGGGGACACCCATATACACTCATACTCACTCGCTCCCCCGCCCCCCCCAGAGACTGGCCCCAGCATTCATAGCATCTGGCCCAGGGTTAGGTGTCTGGGCTGAATGGAATCAGGTGAGATTCATCATGCTTTAAAAATGTCCGATTCCCCAACCTCTTGCCGCGGGCTGGCAGGGAGGTCCGGCACCATTCCTTTTCCCACACAAATCCTGAAACGTTCCAGGCAACTTTTTCCATTGAAAAAAAAAAAGTTGATTTTGTCAAGAACCATTTGGCCTGCCCTGTTAACCACATGAATAATTGCCCTTTTATGCCGTCCATCTTTTACGAGGTTTCACCATAAAATTCCCCGGTGATCGATTGGCTCAGCAGAGCCATCAGTGGCTGCGTTGGCTCCCGGCACGCCTCACCCTGAATCAAACCGTGACGGGTCGCTGAACACTGAACTTTCAGTGATAATTGGCATTTACATAACCACCACAGTCATCCTCTGATTATCTATCAGTAAGGAAAAGAGAGCTAACGCCTTCAGATTTAAGAGCCACTCGAAAATCACCATGTCTAAATTTAGACTCCAATCGGCCAGTGCCAGAGGCAGAGGCAGGACGGAGGATGGGGTGTTGAGATCTGGAGAAAGAGCCAACAGCCAGTGAGTTCCCAGCAGCGGGTTTTCCAGGTACCAGATCTCCCGTAATCCACCTTGGTGCCTCCTCAAACTCTCCTGCTCCCTTCTCCTCCACCTCCTCTTCCACCTCCAGTCCCCTCCTCCTTCCCCCCACTTCCTCCTCCTTTTCCTCCCTTTGGGAAAGAAGCTCTGGGAAAATCCCAGCACTAAGAGATGGAGAAATGAAGATGGGGCCAGGCAATCAATCACTGGTATTTAGTGAGCACTTACTGTGTGCAGGGCACCGGACTAAGCACTTAGGACAATACAGTACAGTGGAACACATGATTTCTGCCCTCAAGGATCTTGTAAATTAACAGGGAGACAGACATTGAAATAAATGATATGATGGAGCTGAAGGAAACAAACTATAAAGTTATATACAAAAGTGTAATGGGGAAGGGGGTGGGTTTGGAGGACTCAAGTGATGAGGAAATGCTGATGTGACAGTGAGGCATGGAGTGGGGTGGGAGGGGGAGAGTTAATCAGAGAGGGCTTCCTGGAGAGATATGATTTTAGTAGGACTTTTTAGATGGAGAGAACGTGATCTACTGGATTCATTCATTCAGTCGTATTTATTGAGTGCTTACTGTGTGCAGAGCACTGTACTAAGCACTTGGAAAGTACAATTCTGCAACTGATAGAGACATTCCCTACCCAACAACGGGTTCACAGTTTGGAAGGGGTAGACAGACAACAAAACTAAACAAGTAGACAGGCACCAATAGCATCAAAATAGATAAATAGAATTATAGCTATATACACATTAATACAATAAATAGAATAATAAATATGTACAAATATGCACAAGTGCTGTGGGGCGGGGAAGGGGGTAGAGCAGAGGGAGGGAGTTGGGGCAATGGGGAGGGGAAGAATTTGTTAGGAGGGAGTTCCTGACACTGGGAGTAACACATTCATTCAGCAGTGCAAGAAGCAATTTGCACACATGTATGATGTAGCAGGGATTTTTTTTAATGATATTTAAATGCTTACTATGTGCCAGGCACTGCACTAAGCTCTGGGGTAGATACAAGCTAATCAGGTTGGACACAAATCCTGTCCCTTATAGGGCTAAGAGTCTTAATCCCCAATTTACAGATGAGGTAATTGAGGCACAGAGAAGTTAAATGACTTGCCCAAAGTCACACAGCAGACAAGTGGCAGAGCAGGGATAAGAACCAGGTTCTTCTGGCTTCCAGACCCGTAATCTATCCACTAGGCCATGCTGCTTCTCATGTAGGTCGTTCCATGGGATTTTTAGCCACATTTGCAAGACGGGGAACTCTCACCATGTGTAGAGCCATTTCTGAACCCAGAAGTCCGGCTGCACAGGCGTTCTAGTAGGGAGAGCAGACCTTTATGCAGAGGCCAGAGTTTAATAGCCCGGACCTGGCCTGAACCATCTAGGCAGAAAGCACCATAAAGTCTGAATGATCATCCACTTTCCTCTCTCCTTGTTACCTATAATCAATTCCATACTGTATCTCCGTGGCTAAAGACGCCTCAGAAAAGGGATTTATTTCTTCATCGTTCCAAACCACATTCCTATCGGATAGGCAGCAGTCGAGCCCTTTGGTACACCCATTTTAGGGAGGGGAAAACCGAGACTCAGAGTGTGAAATGGCTTCCTCAAAGACACACTAGCAAACTGAGGGCCGAGCGAGAAAGAGAATCCAGGACCCTGCTCAGTCTCTGAAACAGGCCGCCCTTTCCTGGACAGCTCTCTGGCATGGCCTTAAGGAGGCCGGCCAGCACCCGGTGCTATTAAGAAGAACACAAAGGCCGAGTTGTGTGAACATTCAAATGGTACAAAACTCCGGCGACTCAGCCCTAAGCCCTTACAAGGATCCCGCCCAAAGAGGACTGAATGGAGCATTGTCTGAGCTGATGTTTTCTTCCTTCGGAGCTTTCAAGGTTGTGTGAATGTTCAAGGTTTCTTTTAAGTGCTCCAGTTCTGTCACTGGCTATTTCTGAGATGTAATGTTTCAATCTGCCAGCCCTAGGAGACCAGTTAATGGCGTCTCCAGGACTACACCGGGGGAAATTTTGCGGCCATGTCACGTCTCGGTGTTTGGGAGGTGTGGTTGACACTCTGCGGACCGCTGGGGTGATGGTGGTGAATCAGAGGAGGGAAGGTTGTTAGGATTAAATATGGAATGACAGGAAAAGGTAGATTTTTCTTCTCCTATCGCCCTTCGCTATCTATGTATCGCCTTGGTCTATACTGCCTTTCCACTTCTCGGGGGACCACGCTCCTTGTTTACCTGAGGGGGTGCCATCTCCCAGGAAAGTTCCTTCAGAACTCGGATTTTCCATTGGGAAAATCATCTCCTTGGTAACTCTGGATGGACCATTAGTCTTTTGGGGGACCACGGGGGCCAGCCACTTGGATCTCACTAGGTGCAGATTGCAAAGGAGTAGGAAGGTTTAGGAAAGACGCCTAATCCATAGTGACTTTTTATTTCATTGCTATCTGTCTGTTGGATGGTCTCTATTCCAGACCCATGTCTGCCTGTTCACTTGTGTTTCTCTGTCAGCCATTTTTACTACGCCTTGTTAAGTACTAGACCACAGGCCCAGGACCAGCCTGTCGATAAAATGTTTCCTCATGACATTGACGTTCAGGAGGCAGCAGCGTAGTGAGAGAGGAGTGAGCCGTTTCTGTCTCTCCTTTTGGTTCTCTGTGTTGCTGCGGATTCCTTAAGCCACTGTGACTCGATGGAAAGGTAGTAGTAGCAGTAGGAATAGTAATTGGGTTTATTAGGTGCCTACTGTGTGCAAAACATTGAGAAAGAAAATACAAGGGTGAGATGTATATATGGTCTCTGGCCTCCGAAAGGATCACAATCGAAGACTTATGTGGGGAGGAGGTTGCTGTCAGAGACAGAAAGAAAGATGAAACAAATAAAAAAGACACGATGGATGATAAATACGACAGGAGTTACACCATCTCAGACCCCTCTCCAACAGTTCTGAAGTCACAGTCATAATGGTTATCTGGGGCATCTGTTGGTGGCGGGGTGGGTAAGAGGGGTGCTCTAGATGGCCGAAGTGGCTTTCCATGGGGGGAGGGTGTCCCCCTCCCAGCTGCTTTTGATGTTACTCCAGATTGTGGGAGGGGCCAGAGTGTCCTGGGGACCTTCTCCCAGCCACTTCACCTGGGTCCTGCCTCCTTCCTCATCTTGTAGCCACCTGGCTTGTCCTCCCCTTCCCTCCCCAGGCTGGCAAATCATCCTGGAAGCAGTGGTCAAGCTCAAGATCAAATTTAAACAAAGGGAAAAGAGGCGATCAGAAAACTTTCCACTGCTCCTTCTCCCAATCAGGTTGTCGGCCAGTTGCTTCCTGAGGTCTGGACCCTGAAATAAATCAGGAGGTTTGATTAAGTGTGATACTCTGTTCACTTAATCTGATTAAGCTAATTATATCAGAATTGATTTGGGGGCACTCATGTAGCAAGAACAGGGATGTAATTAAATCGGGGGGAAGAGGGGAGCCTGGTGAGGCCGTGGCCTGTACAAAGAGCCATTCTGCAGGGCCCAACGCAGGCAGATCCGTAAGCCCGGGGAGACGATTCAGTGATTTAGCGTTTGAAAGAGGCAAGGAAGCTGCTACAGTTTCACACATAGAAAATGAGTCTCTTCACAGCCTGCAGCTGAGCAAAAAGAACCTGCTGGAAGAGAGGTGGGACCAGCATCTTCCCTTAAGTGGAATTAATCTGTCGATTAGTGCTACATATTGAGCACCTACTGTGCGTAGAGAACTGTCCTGAGCACTTGGGAATTAGAAGGAAGGATCCCTGTCCTCAAGGAATTTGCAATCTAGTGGGAGAGAGAGAGACAATAGAATACAAGTAGGAGAAGCAATGGCGTATAATAATAATAATAATAATAATGGCATTTATTAAGCACTTACTATGTGCAAAGCACTGTTCTAAGCGCTGGGGAGGTTACAAGGTGATCAGGTTGTCCTTTGTGGGGCTCACAGTCTTAATCCACATTTTACAGATGAGGGAACTGAGGTACAGAGAAGTTAAGTGACTTGCCCAAAGTCACACAGCTGACAGTTGGCAGAGCTGGGATTTGAACCCATGACCTCTGACTCCATAGCCTGGGCTCTTTCCACTGAGTCACGCTGCTTCTGCTTTTGTTAAGCATTTACTATGTGCCAGGCACTGTTCTGAGCCCTGGGTTAGATAAAAGATAATCAGGTTGGAAACAGTCCTTGTCCCACATGGGGCTCACATACTTAGGTCCCATTTTACAGATGAGGGAACTGAGGGTCAGAGAAGCTAAGTGAATTGCTGCAGGTCACATAGAAGACAAGTGGTGGAGCAGGGATTAAAACCCAAGTCCTTCCGACTCCCAGCCCCGTGCTCCATCCATTAGGCCACACTGCTTCTTATTATTAATAAGAAGCTGCAGATTTATATTAATGTCTGCCCCCTACCCCTGGACTCTAAGGTCACTGTCTAATGTGTCTAACAACTCTGTTACATTTAACTCTCCCAACACCTTAGTTCAGTGCTCTGCACACAGTACGTGCTCAATAAATACAATCGATTGAGAAACCTGAGGGGGTAGCCCCGCAGCCATTTCACAGAAGGATGGAGATTAGAGCCCAGAGCCTGGGGCTTCCGTCGTGCTGTCTGACCGTCATCTTTCCCCATCCAAACTGGCTTTTACAGTGCCCTCTGCTCCCGACCGCTGCTTCCAGCTCAAGTACTTTGCGCTCTCCCAGAAATAACTATATATATGATTTGTTGGCCAATCACTCAGCCACCCTCTCGCGGGGAAGAAAAATGTCTTTCCAGGGAATTCAAGTTAGTGGCCTCTCCTTTCGTTTTTATTTTTTCGTATATTGTCTGCAGTTGTGTGTTTTTTTCCCCCCTGGGGAGGAGGGAAGTCAATAAAAAAATAACACCATGAATTTAGAAATAAAATTTTGGGGAAAGAAGAGTCCAGGTGATTGAAAGCTAGGTTTCCGTGAGTTTGAACAACCCGTTCACCTCTATCAAGAAATGACTGTGCCCAAGCTTCCAGGCCGAGAAGCCGCCCAGGGCAACATGGCTGGAACTTTCTGGACCAACACCCCCGGGAACAGCTGGTCTCCTTGTGGGTCATTCACCATCTTATAATAACAAGGCAGCTCCCAGAATTCCATATAACTCTCATTCCTGAGCAGTATCAGCACCCCCATTCCTGTATCGGTATCATGTTTCCCTCTACCTGTTCTCAAACCGCCGAGGTGAGTGGAGATGAGGATATGTTTGTACATATTTATTACTCTATTTATTTATTTATTTTACTTGTACATATCTATTCTATTTACTTTATTTTGTTAGTATGTTTGGTTTTGTTCTCTGTCTCCCCCTTTTAGACTGTGAGCCCACTGTTGGGTAGGGACTCACAAGCACTTGGGAAGTACAAATCGGCAACATATAGAGACGGTCCCTACCCAACAACGGGCTCATGCTGGCTGTCTCCACAGACTCCCGTAGCCCCTGGGGCAGGATCACCACCCCTAGGCTGCCAGCAACTTTTACAGTTTGTCTATGAAGATGGAGAGGCTCCTTTGCACTGGGGAGTTTTCTACGAGCCCAAAGCCAGGCCCGTAACTTCTCAGAGCTGGTGCTGCTCGCTAAGAAACAGATTCCAGAAATGTTTACTAAATCTGCAGACTGTAAGTCTTTCCTCTACATTCTCCCTTTAACTCCAGGATTTTTTCTTTTTAGTTTTTTCTTAAAAGAGATTTATGCAAAGGGTAATTTGCTGGGCGGAATCATGCGGGGCTCTCTCCATCTCTGTTATTGTTCTTGTAGCTGGAGAATCTTCCCAATAAAATCAGTCTTATTATATCCTTTTGGGGAGAGAGAAGCCGGAAGCAAGTTACATCAATCAATCAATGAATCATATTTATTGAGCGCTTACTGTGTGCAGAGCACTGTACTAAGCGCTTGGGAAGTACAAGTTGGCATCATATAGAGACAGTCCCTACCCAACAGTGGGCTCACAGTCTGCCATTCCTCTTCCTTTGAATCAATCAATGAGCACCTACTGTGTGCAGAGCACTGCACTAAACTCTCTTGGGAGAGTACAGTGCAACAGAGTTGGTAGACATGATCCCTGTCCACAACGAGCTTACACAGCATCTTGATCATCCTATTTCTTGTAACGATTAATTATTCATGTTCAGTTGGAGTCCTCCCTTCTCAACTCGAAGTGAGGCCCAAACGTTTCACCCGGGAGAAAGTCTCCTCTCCAGTACCGTGGCATCTCTGGCCATGGTCCAGTGGACCAGGGAACGCTAGACTCCTGCCGAGCTGGAGCTGGCTACTGAATTTGCTTATGCCTCTCTAAAGAGGAAGGTATATGAGAGAATTATGGCCACCAGAATACAGATCTCAGGGACCCCTCCCGGCTCCCAGCCCATTCCACCCCGGCCCCGCAGAGTTGGAAGATTATGCAGCGGGAGTGGACTGCCAGGGAGCCGACTGGCGAGACCAGCCTCCACCTCCGCCCCCCCCGTCAGGTCCCGCGTTCCTGCTGGAAATAAAATTTCCGTTCAGGGCGCTCCAAGCTGCTGGCTGGGTAAGATTTCTGGCAGGCTGCCTCCTGGCCCACATTTCCCCAAAGAGACGGAAGAGAACATGGAAAACCCGTTTATACCTCATTATTGAAAAGTGTTAGTTTTAATTTCATTCTAGTCGGGGGAGAACAAAAAGGCAAGGAAGGAAACCAGTCCCAACCCGGGAAGAACCACGCCTGGCTCCACGCTGACTTGGCACCAGCTGACACAGATCAGACTGGAGGGGCTCGGGGAGTCCCTGGTGCCGTCGGGACCCTCACCGGTGGAGGTGGCAGCAAACCAAAATCCCACCAGGATGGGCAGAGCCAGGCCAGAGCAGCTCCAACTTCTCCTCTCATGTTCTGGGTGCCCTCTGCCCTGCTTGGACCCAAGAGGAGGGTCCAGGCGTTGAGGCTCCTGTGTCAGCATCTGGGGCTGACACGGGCTTCCTCCTCCCGGAATGTGTGGCCCACTCTGGTAGGAGACACCCTGCCCCCAGAGCAACCAGCTTCCCAGCTGGGAGTGGAACCGGAGAAGAGCAGGTGGATGCTTTCGGCCTACCTGCTTCCCCCTAGTTATTGGCCGCCTGATGACAGGATCTTTCAGAGCATGGGCCAGGCTGTTTCCCAGCCAGTAGTGGAGGGGAAGGAGCCGAGGCCTTTGGTGGGAGTCGTTTAGTCCATCCATCTTTCAGTGGTCTTTATTGGATGCCTACTGAGTGCAGAGCGCTGTACTAAGAGCTTGGAAAAATGGAACAAAAGAAGTAGGGTCTTCTTTCCTTGCTTTCAAGGAAATCAGAAGCTAATTGGCTCTGCCAAGCTGATGGAGCAATCAGTCGTAGGTGAAACTTTGTCCTCGGCACCTGGGGAAGGGTCAGAGGAAGGGAGAGGCACATGGTGGTCCTCTCCCTCTGGGAGCTGTCTGACTGATGGGGAGGCCTGGCTGCCGCAGCAGGCCCACCAATTTCAAAACCAACCCAGAGATCGCTAGCCAACTGAGATATAAAGAACAGCTCCCGGGCTACTGGGATGACTGAAAGGAAGCGGGGACAAACAGGAAGGCTTCTAAGAGGAAGGAGGCTTTTCAGTAGATCGCTGAAGGAGCAGAAAGGCCCACCTTGGCCAAGGTGAGGGTAAGAGTGGGGGAAAGAGTGAGCTCTCAATAAATACTATTGATTGACAATGTGGAGAGTCAGGTGGGTGGGGCAGATGTGGGGAATGGGGAGAAGGGACTGGCTTGGCATGGACATCTAAGGGGAAAACTCAAAACAGTGCCCTTCCCTGACCAGATTGGAATCCTTGTCAGCAAGGGGTAGTCCATAATAATAACAACAACAGATGTGGTGTTTGCTAAGCCCTTCCTATATGCCAAGCACTCTGCTAAGCTCCTGGGTAAGTACAAGTTACAATCTGGGCACACACAGTCTCTGTTCCACATGGAGTTCACAGGCTAAGAGGGAGGGAGAACAGCTATTGAATCACCATTTTAAAGATAAGGAAACTGAGGGACTGAGACGTGACGGGACCTGCCCAAGGTCACACAGTGGGTGGGTGGCGGAGCCAGGATTAGAACCCAGGTCTTGTGATTCTCAGGCCCGGACTCTTTCCATCATCAGGCCTCGCTGCTGCTCCATCATCCTGCCCCCTCCCTTGTATGGAAGGAAAAGAAGGTGAGAGAGTGGAAGTTTGGCAGAAGGGAGCAGAGGGTAATTGAATCAGCCCAGGGCTCTGGGACCTGAGCTGCTAGCCACTCTCAGGCCTAGTGATAAAATGTGATATTAAAGTAGCCACTGGGTGACATGCCAGTGACAGAGTGAGCGAGACGGGGAATTGTTTTATAAATGTGCTTACCAGGATAAACAGATTTGATTGAGGGCAGGGCCATTCTGTCACACAGCACTATAAAAGACAGAAATTTATGGCAATCCATTTTCACACTGTGCCAGAGGGAGGGAGATAGAGAGAGAGGTTGTGAAAGAGACACACAGGGGATGAGGCTGGGTGGGGCAAGTGTGTTTCCTTAAGAGGATTTTAAGGAGGATTCAGTCAATCAATAATATTTATTGAGGGCCTTCCTGTGTGCCTGGGAGAGTACCTAAAGAGTTAGAAAGCATGATCCCCTCACCTTTGAGGAGCTTAGAGACTAGCAGGGTAAGACAGATACTTAATAGACTCTACTACTCCCCTTCTGTATAATTTATTTACAACATAATTCTGGTCCTCATGGAGTTTATAATCTAGGAAGATTTCCACCTCAAGCAATGAATGAGTGGTATTTATTGAACACTTACTAGGCATAGAGTATTGTATAGAGTGCTTGGTAGAACCGATAGAACAGTTCCCTGTCCACCAGGAGCTTGCAGTCTAGAGGCCCCCCAGGAAGAGTCCTGCTGAACACCCACCTAACGTGATGACTGTAGCAGAGCCAGACTGCCAGAGGTGTCAACCTCTGGGCCCGGGTCCGGAATCCTGGCATTGGCATGACCTCCCTGCTTGGCCTCAGTTGCTCTGGGCTTTTAACACCTTCTCCTGGTCCTGCCTTTGCCTGACTTTCATTCATTCAGTCATATTTATTAATAATAATAATAATGATGGCATTTATTAAGCGCTTACTATGTGCAAAACACTGTTCTAAGAGCTGGGGAGGTTGCAAGGTGATCAGGTTGTCCCACGGGGGGCTCCCAGTCAATCCCCATTTTACAGATGAGGTAACTGAGGCCCACAGAAGTTGTGACTTGCCCAGAGTCACACAGGTGACAAGTGGCAGAGCTGGGATTTGAACCCATGATCTCTGACTCCAAAGCCCATGCTCTTTCCACTGAGCCACGCTGCTTCTCTAAGCACCTACTGTGTGCAGAGCAGTGAACTAAGCACTTGGGAGAGTTCAATATAACAATAAATGGACACAATCTCTGCCCACAACAAACTTACAGTATAGAGGGGGAGACGTATGTAAATTTGAATAAATAAATTACAGATATGTGCATAAGTGCGGAGGGGCTGGGAGGGGGGATAAATAAAGGGAGCAAGCCTCCTCCCCATCCCCCCACCTTACCTCCTTCCCCTCCCCACAGCACCTGTATATATGTTTATACAGATTTATTACTCTATTTTACTTGTACATACTATTCTATTGTTTTAATGATGTGTATCTAGCTTTATTTGTATTTATTCTGATGACTTGACACCTGTCCACATGTTTTGTTGTCTGTCTCCCCCTTCTAGACTGTGAGCCTATTGTTGAGTAGGGACCATCTCTATATGTTGCCAACTTGTGCTTCCCAAGCGCTTAGAACAGTGCTGTGCACATAGTAAGAGCTCAATAAATATGATTGAATGAATGAATGAATGCAGAGGGAATGGGAGAAGAGGAAAGGAGGGCTCAGTCAGGGAAGGCCTCAGGGATGAGATGTGCATTCAGTAAGGCCATAAATCCGGTCGCTCTCGAGGCAGAGAAATATCCACTGGTGCTGTGACACCGAGCTGTGTGTGCAACACAGTGGAACTGGCCCTCAGGAGTGTGGATGGCTTAATACAAAACATCACCATTACTGCAAGAAGCATCTCAGGGCGATTCCTGCACAGCCCAAAAACCTACCTCTCCTCTCTTCATCAAGGACAGGTCTATGCAAGGATTCCAGGAGCTGAAACCCAGGATCCAAGGTTGAGTAGGAGGAAACCCACCCAAACACCCAACTCCCAAGTCAGGCAACTCTATTATATTGGACTCTCCCAAGCACTTAGTACAGTGCTCTGGCTACATTAAGTGCTTAATAAATACCATTGATTGAGCCACTCCTCTTATGTTGGGCCCATTTGGCTCTGCCTCCCCCAGTCCTTAAGTAGTGGAGCCCTGGCTCTGTTAGGTGGTGCCCAAAGACTGGGTACCTTGTCTCCCCTCCCATGCTGTGGATGGGAGCACCCAAGGCAGGACAACATTGGCTATCTCTGAAAATGATGGGGTGTGGGGGAGGTAGTAACAACAACAACAACAATTTTGGTATTTGTTAAGCGCTTACTATGTGCAAAGCACTGTTCTAATACAAGGTGGTCAGGTTGTCCCATGTGGGGCTCACAGTCTTAATCCCCATTTTACAGATGAGGTAATTGAAGCACAGAGAAGTTAAGTGACTTGCCCAAAGTCACACAGCTGACAAGCGGTGGAGTCATAGTACTGGAGCTGCTTCATTTTCCCTGGCACCACTTGCCTTCCTCCTTTTGGTTCATAGCCTTGACCTCTGCCCTTGGCCTGCAGGTGGAAGGTGTGCAGTGCCAGTCCTGGGAGTTGAAGGATACCCAGGCCCAGTTACCGAGCCAGGCTGACACTGGGCCAATCTCTCTGGAGCACTTACTCTGTTCAGGGCTCTGTACTAAGTGCTTGGGGGAGTAAAATATACCCCACCGACTCTGGCCTCACTCCATCTCACTGCTCCTCCAAGAGGGGCTGCGTGGTCCCAGACACACACTTACACAAACACACCACATAGCGACAGCCTCATCTGTGCCCTTCTCCTGACACTGAATTCATCTCTGCCTCAGGGCTGCCCTCTTTCCAGCAGGGAGGGTCTGGAGTCCAGGGGTAGGGGGAAGAACGGGCAGGGGTCTCTACTGACTGGGCTGTTGGGAGTGAGGGACCATCTCTAATGTTGCCGATTTGCACTTCCCAAACACTTAGTACAGTGCTCTGCACACAGTAAGCGCTCAATAAATACGATTGAATGAATGAAGGAATGAGGGGCAGGGACTATGGTTTGATTAACTGGGGCAGTTTTTCTGTTAGTGGACCATGGCCAAGGTTCCACTCATCAGAAGAGGAGTGGGTTATAAATCTGCTTTTTCCTTGCTTAAAGGAAGGGGAGAGCATTGTCCCCCTCCCCCCCACCAATCTCACTCCCTACTACTGTATTACTGCTGCTACTGCTGGTATCCATGTCTGATGTTATGCAGTTCCAGTAAAAGAAGAACGAAGAGATTCCAAGAGAGCTTTTAATGAGTTCTCATTTTAGAAGCAATAAAAAAAAAATTACATGATTTACAGATTTACGAAGTTAAGTATTTTTCTTTCCCCGGACCTCCGCCGGAGTGTGAGGAATATCATTACAGAGTCGTAAAATGACGTGTTCGAGCTGCCTGCCACGTTGGCGAAGGGGCGTCTTTTTCTGCCTGTGTGGGAACTGTCCCCACCCTCCTGCTCTTGTGTCCACCCTCTTCACGGCTTTCTGTGGAAGAGACAAGGAGCATCCAAATTGTAAGCTGGATCAGGGCTCCGGGGGAGGAGGATGGAGAGAAGTGGGAGTTGTCTCTTGCTGCTTTGTATCTGAAGACTTAATAGAAAAGAAAGCAGGGAAACGTGCCTGGTTTCTTTTTATGGTGCCGTCGGTGATACGAACAATCATTCTGGGATTTTATCCTCCCTGGAAAACTCACGATACAATCACCCTAGGGTTCCTGCACAGGTGATGGATGATAGGCAGTGCACTGGATTTAGAAGACTGGGGGACGGGGGAGCTTTTGAAACTTCATCTTTGGGTGGGCTCTGGATCTCAGTATCCCCTTTTGAAAATGGGGACCATCGTAGCAACTTACCTCCCTTAGTGGGATGGAGGAACGAGAGAAGCATCCTGAAGAGCTGACAAGTGTTGTGAAAGGTGACGACAAGGGTTGTGAAGTTTTGTGAAGAATTACAGCAAAGAGTGACATGTCCCTCACCAGCCAAATATCCTGTCAGTGTTTCATCTGAAGCATTTTCATTGCCCCAGGCAATGTACTAATGTGGAATTTAGTTCCTAGTTAGACAATAACGTCTGATAATCGGTTCGTCACTTTCATTCTTCATATTATTTTGAAAGACTCTGAAGTCACTGCCTTCCTCCCCCTCTGCCCCCAAGACCAGTGACCTCTCTGAGGAGGGGTAGTAGCACTGTCTTCAATTCACTGGAAACCAAATCGAGGTCAGAAACTCCCTGACTTTTTCTGCGAGGCCTGGGTAACCACATCCGATCTTGTCAAAAAAAGCCTCCTGGGGCAGCAGGATGAACAGACAAGCCATCTTCCTGGGGACAATGAAAATATTTTCACACATTTTCACTATAGCAACAACCAAAATGTGGTGCTTGGTCATTTCCAAGTGGTTTCTCTTATTATGGGAAAGGAGCATGTCTTCAAATTCCACTGTACTGTACTCTCCCAAGCACTTAGTGCAGTGCTCTGCACATAGTAAGCACTCAATAAATACCCTCGATTGATTGATGAGGGCTCTTCATTCCAAGACATCCCTTTACTTCTTTCCACACTTTTTACACACCCTTCTTCTTTCCCACCCTCACTTCCCAACCTACAGGTTTACCATCCCTTCCCTTCTAAAGCCCCAAGTACAGACCTTCATTTGAAGTCATTAAAAAATGGCATCGTTCGGAGTGTCCGTTATATCCAGTGTAAGGGACTAGGAGTGTAAGGGAGTTCCTACTGAGAGCTCATCTCCTCCAGGAGGCCTTCCCAGACTGAACCCCCCCTTCCCCCCGCCCTACCTCCTTCCCCTCCCCACAGCACCTGTATATATGTTGGTACAGCTTTATTACTCTATTTTACTTGTACATATTTACTATTCTATTTATTTTATTTTGTTAATATGATTTGTTTTGTTATCTGTCTCCCCCTTCTAGACTGTGAGCCCATTGTTGGGTAGGGACCGTCTCTATATGTTGCCAACTTGTACTTCCCAAGCACTTAGTACAGTGCTCTGTACACAGTAAGCGCTCAATAACTATGATTGAGTGAATGAATGAATGAATGATGGGAAATTCCAGAAGGAAAAGGTCAACAGTTCATGGGAGAGACAGGATTCTCTCTCTCTCTCTCTCTCTCTCTCTCTCTCTCTCTCTCTCTAAGGGACAGAGAAACCCAACCAGAGCCAGAACATTAACTTCATTCTATCAATATATTCCTTAGCCTCACACTAGCTCATGCCATCTGTCAATCAACCAGTAATATCTACTCAGCACCTACTGTATGCAAAACACTGAAGTAAGCACTTGGAGTAGGGATGAGAAGCAAAAGACAATTTCCTTGCCCTCAGGGACTTAAAATCAGGTGGAAGAGACAGAGCAGACATAATGATTTACGAATAGAGGAGCAAGAGGAAGAATAAAGCTACAACAGGGAGGAGCACAAATCTGTCAAGGTGAAAGAGCAGAATAATCGATTATTCAATCAATTACCTATATTAGGAATATTAGGAGTATTGTGCCTTTTGCCACGCTCTATGGTTCAGTTTTCTTTATGGATCGGTCCAGATTCCATGTATTTATAAATTGATTTGTTAAGCACCTACTATGTGCTAAACTCTGGGGAGTACAGGATAATCCAATCAGACACAATCCCTGTCCCTTGAGGGGCTCATTACTAAGAGGGAGGTGAGCAGTCATCATCTCCCCATTTTACAAAAGAAGAAACTGAGGCCCAGAGAAGTTAAATGACCTGTCCAAGGTCACACAGCAGGTCAGTGGCAGAGTGGAGACTCAAACCCAGTACTCAAGAGGGTCTGGAACGAGGGAAGGTACGTGACCCTGCCCTGAGCATTAAGTTGAGTCTGGAGTGGAAGAATGAGGAGAATGAGGCGGAAGGGGCTTAGGGGCAGATTTTCTGGGCTGGAGCCCGAGGAGTGAGTGGTGGAGATAGTGCCAAGGAGATGGGGGGCTTAGGCAGGGGCAGACTGTTTTGGGGTCCGGAGATCCAGGGTGGGGAGGGTAGAGTCCGAGTGGTCAGCTTTAGCCAGCTAGAGGTGGTTGGGGAGAGAGGCCCAGCCTGTTTCCTCACCCGCCTCCATCTCTGCATTGACACACTGGAACGTTTCCAAGGAAATGTGGGGGGCTCCCAGTGACCGGCTCAGAGGCTTCAGTGATTAATGGCCTGGGATGATGCCCAGAGTTCCAGGGTGGGGATCTTGGGATTGGTCTGTCTCCCTGCCCAGCTCTGCCCGACTCGACTGTTTCCGCCCACCTTTCTGCTTCCTGGCCGCCAGGACCCTGGGTTCCATGAGCTTGGATGCCTCCCTGATGCTCCATCCAAAGCACACGCCTGATCCTTCCACATCCGCTCAGCAAAGCAGCCCCGTATTTAAGCCCCATAATTAAATTACAATTGATAGCACATGGCAGTTTAAGATTACCCTAATTGCCTCATTTCCCAGTATGCTCCTAAAAGGAAAATGAATTTCTTCGCAATATTTTTGTGGGGTGAAATGACCCTTATGGAAATAAATGCAGAACTCTGAAGCCACGAGACTGAGCAAGGCAAAGTGAGATGTTCTCTTGACTTAGTTTCTCAGTGTAATCCCAGACCCTCATCTGTCCAAAGTGGCAAAGGGGCACGCCAGATAGGATTCATCAGTGGTCCCAATGATTCTTGGGGACCTCTCTAGGACCGGGATGCTAAAATGTGCTGAAAACTTTTGCAGTGTTGGGTGTGTCTTTGTCTTTAACATTAATGCACGATCTCATTTGACAGCATTATACCCAGCATGCTTCAATACAGCTAAAACATCTGTTCTGAACGCTGTAAATATTTGATTTAATTCCTGATAGTTCCCAGGCCTAGAAGATCATTGTTGCCTTCTCCTGGCCCCGGTTGAAATCCCCCCTTTTTCCTGCACCCCATCTGTCTCTTGAAAAGGAGAAGGATGATCTCAGTCAGTAAATCAATGGTGTGTATTGAGAATTTACCATGTGCAAAGTAGCGAACTAAGCTCTGAGGGGAATTTTAATTCATGTTTCTCCCCACATGAGACACCCCACCTTTCCATCCATGGTGGATCGATGACTGGCATTTATGGTCCCCCTGGATCCCGATCTTGTTGGTCACTGAATGACCCAGGAACAAAATGAAACATCGTACCTGTTCACCATTTCCACCCCTCACCTAGTCTCTCTTTTGGGGAAATGGAACAAGGCCGACCCAGAAGCTCACTTTCAGTCGATCATACTTATTGAGCTCTTACTGTGTGCAGAGCACTGTACTAAGCACTTGGGAGAATACAATATAAAAATAATTTCCCTGCCCACAACAAGTTCCCTACAAGCCGACGTTCTCTCTGACTGTTCTTCATGTTGCTCGATCCCTCTGAGTCCCTTTGTTTCACACCCCTTGGCCCTTGACTCCGACCCTGGCTCCCACAGCCCACCCTGCCCATCATTTTTGGCTGTTTGTGTTTGACGAGCCTCCCCGGACCACTTTGCAGAGAAAATAGAGCCGGGGTGCTTTGACTATCAGTGAAGCGCCAGGGCAAGTGTTTTCTTGTTCTTGTTATGGTTGGGCTGTGTTGTCGGCTCTGGTTAGTGCAGCTGGGAGCATTTGACTCTGCCCGCGTGTAGGGGAGTGGGTGCGTGGGTGGGCCAAGGAGATGGCTTCTGTATCCCACTCTCTCCGGGACCCTTAGGCAGAAAGGAAGAGGAAATCGTACCAGCCGCCGCTGGAACTCGATGGGCCTAGAACCAGTCACCTCCTTTCCTTGATGAGACGAGTCAGCAGTTCCTGGAGGTCTGGCAACCACCCCCTTAGCCAAACTAGGTCTTAAGCCTACTTCCTGCTTCTTGCCCAGCAAGTCATACCCATCCTAAGTCTCTTTAGGAAATCTTCCTTGACTTGAGTGGTGTATCACCCCAGGGGTGGGTTAGGGCACCGAAAACCAGTGCGTCCCGGGCAATATCAACTCCCAAGGCACCAAACTCTCCACAACTGACCGATGAGGCCAGTGAATCAATGGAGAAAGAGGCAGGAGAATCATCTTTCTTGGCTGGCTCAGGGTTCCTGCAGAGTCTCTAACTTGTTCTCTAATCGCAGGGCTCAGAATTTTTCCACCACTTCTGTTGCTGCCTGGACTGAACTGGGTTGATTTATTGAACGCCATTTATTCTCCCTTGCCTTCCACCAGGCTGTTGTTGGAAGCAAGAGAAAAAGCAGATGTGTGTGTGTGCGCGTGCGCGCACACGTGTGGGATTCACAATACACAGCAGCACAGTTAACAATCCTACTCAGTAACCCCTGGCTTTTACCAGGGTATCAGAGGCCAGAGGCTCTCCTGGGCTGAAACGGTGGCATGGCGAAATGAGATGTTAAGGGACGGAGCCCACAGACTGGATATTCCCCCTCCAGCTCTCTCAGTTTCCGTGCCACATCACAGCTGACGGGCCCAGGAGTAGTGGCCAGTGACCTGCAGTAGAGTCCTGGTGTCCCCCAGGGGCTTGGGGTTGGGGCAGGGAGGGTGGAGGAAGTAGCCACATTGTAGGTCCCTGGGACTCTGGCTGAACTGGCCCTTCCAGTGTGGATTTGAGCCAGGCCTTTCTGCTTTGGGCCTGGGCCAGAGGATTACTGACAGGAGCGATAGTCATCCTCACACTCCTAATGATTCCAGATTTTTCGGGTAATGTCTACTGTCTCTGCCAGTGCATCGGAAGCTCCTCAAGGGCAAGGGTTTGGCTGAGACGTTCAGTGAATGCTATTGAATGAGTGGTGGAAGTTCCTAAGTGTGGTCCTGGCTGGAGGCAAGAGAATGGCAAAGAATAGTGTGGTCTAGTGGAAAGAGCTCGGGCCCGGGAGTCAGAAGGTCTGGGTTCTAATTCTTGTTCTGCCACTTGACCGCTATGTGAACTTGGGCAAGGCACTTCTCTGGACCTCAGTTTCCTCATCTGTAGAATGGGGATTAAAACTGTAAGCCCCATCTGGGACAGGGGCTGTGTCCAACCCAATTCCCTTGTGTCCACCTCAGCACTTAGTGAGGGCCTGGCACATAGTAAGCACTTAACACATGCTACTTTGCTTTTCTGTGCCTCAGTTACTTTATTTGTAAAATGTATATTAAGACTGTGAGCCTCATGTGGGACTGGGACTGTGTCCACCATGATTAACTTGTTTCTACCCCAGTGCTTAGTACAGTGCCTGACATAGAAAATGCTTAACAGATCCCATAAAAAAAATGGCCTGGTCCATCCCTCTGTGTCTCTTGCCATTCGAGGTTCTGTGATTCTGTGATTAGTCTTAGTACTCTAAGTTCACCCATCCCTTGAGCCTGGTCCACATTGGTGGGAGGCCCTCTCCCTCCAAGAATCTAGCTAACGTTCCCCACTTTCTCTTTCCAGAGCGACATGCTGGATGTGAACCAGATCATCAAGGACTTGGCCTCCATGGTGTATGAGCAAGGAGACACAATTGGTGTGTATTAGGGTGGAGGGGAGGAGAAGTGGGGGAGAGGGGAGAGGGGAGGGCTCTTTCCTTGCTCTTTCTGACACCTGGTTCTGGATGTTCGGGGAGCACCAGCCTTAAGCTTGGCATCTTCTGGGCCACTGGTCTGAGTTCAGGGTGAGGTGGTGGGTTCAGTCTGAAGTTTGCTTGAGGAGGGGTGAGGCACTCTGACTCAGTTTCCCCAACAGCAGACAGGGGCTTTCATGAAATCGCCCCTCTGCCTCCCCTCGGACACTTTTCTCTGACATATTAGCCTTTCCACCTGAAATGGAGGTGGGGTGGAAAGGTGTCACTATTGATGGTTTCCTGCTTCAGGTCCAGGCTGTCCCTAGATAATCTCAATGACCTCATGGCCCTGTGGGTCATACCTCCATGCAGCTTCTTGTTCAGGGTCCTAAGACCCCAGCAAGAAAGCCTGCTCCCCTGGGAGGGTTGGATGGGTGAGAGGAGCAGTCTTCCTGTTTGGCCCAACTCCATCTCCAGCCAGCCAGGACCCAAACCCCATGGCCTCTGGCTTGATCGGGAGCAGCCTCCTCACAGGATAGTACAGAGAGAGAGTAGGGAGGCGATGGAGGTGTCGTGATCCTCTCCTAGTCTCTTCTTGGTAATCTCATATATTTCTTCCCTCAGTTTGTACAGCTCCTGGGCAGAGAAAACAGCTCTCCTCCCCTTCCCCGCACGCCCTCTACTTTCTCCCTCCTGCTGGAGTCAGCATCGTGGCTTATGACTCCCTCTTTCTGACAGCCAGGGCCATCCACCCTCAGGAAAAAGCTGGATCTTTTTGTAGTCCTGTGCCCTTGGCATTGCTCAAGGATGCCCCAACCCCAGTTCCCTCCTGGCCCCGTCTCTGGACTTGTTCCCTCCTGGCTCCATCACTGGGATTGTGCTCCTGGCCCCATCCCCAGGTGTGTTCCCTCCTGGCCCTGTCTCCTAGCCCTGGCCCTGGACTTGTTCCCTCCCAGCCCCATCTATGAGCTTGTTCCTTCCTGGCCCCATCTCTGGAAGGACTTGTTTCCTCCTGGCCCTGGGTTTGTTCTCCTCTGGCTCCATCCTTGGTCATGTTCCCTCCTGGCCCTGGGTTTGTTCTCTTCTGGCTCAATCCTTGGTCTTGTTCCCTCCTGGCCCTGGCCCTGGGTCCTTCCTGGCCCCATCCCTGGACTTCCCACCCCAAACTCAGCAGAAAGGAGAAACAGGATAATCTTCTTTCGTGGAGCCTGAGTCTGTCAGGTCTGAGTCCCGGGAGAAATGGGAGCCCTGGTGGCCCGGAAAGCGGGTTCCCTCTGGGTCCCCTGATGGAGTTCAGGCCCAGATGAGCAGAGACCAGGGGATTAGGGAATTAAAGGCACTTTCTTCTCCCAAATGAGGGGCAGACAGTCCCTGGCCTGGCACCCCGTCTCCTCTCCATAGTGGAATTCAGTTGAGCGAGATGTGTGCCCAGCTACTACTCCACCATGGTGAATGGTCCAGGGGGCAGGTGGTTACAGCATCTTCCCATTTCTTGTTCCTTTTGGCTTGACTGCAAGTTGGATAAATGAAACTTCAGGAGAACCAACCTGGCCCTTTCTCAGCCCTGTGAAGCGGGATCTCTAGTTTGAGCCTCTCTCACCAACCCCAAGCCTGGAGGCCACTTGGGAGAGTGGTGGTCAGTCACTGCCCGTGGGATGGTTCCCAGGGGGGCCCATTGTGGAGTTCCACCTTTGCCCTGTCACCAGCTGTGCCCCCTCATGGCAGCCCAGCCCGGGAATCTCTGTGCCCAACTTCCAGAAACTCGGTGCCTACTAGGCTCGGCAGCCTGGGTATATGCCGGGCCTTTCAGGCAGTGACGGAGGCTATCTGGGAGGAGGTCAGGTGTCCGCGTGGGGGGTGAGAGAAAGGTCGAGAGTCTGACCCAGTCTGCCTCAGGGCTGTGCCCATTCTCAGCCAATGCCATCTAAATTCCTGGCCTCTGGTGCCTTTTCCAGGATCTAACCACAACCCCTTGCCAGGCCATAGAAGAAGTACTCCCCCAGAGCCCACAAGCACCAGGCAGCCACTGGCCAAAGATGCCCCCACTGCCTCAGGGGATGCCTCGGCTGGGACCTCCCATCCAGGCTCCTATTCCCGGTCTGAGACCCGCAAGCCTAACTTCAGCCCTCAGGAGACGGAGGTGTTGATGCAGAAGGTGAGCAGGCACTACCGGCTGCTGTTTGGGACTCTCGGGGGGGACGCCCACCAGGAAGCACCACATCTGGAACAAAGTCCTGCAGGCGGTCAATGCACTCGGCTAATGCCGGCGGGACCTGGAGGACCTCAAGAACAAGTGGAGGGACCTGCACAGGGTGGTGCGGAAGAAGCTGGCAGAGCATGGGCAGGCCGCCTCGGCCGGGAGGCAGCCCCAGGCCCTCGTTCTCACCCCCGTGGAGTGTGTGGTGGCCAAGACGTTCTCTGCCCAAGCCCTCCAGGCCAAGAGCCAAACAGTCGAGCCCTTGCCAAGTAAGTCAGTGGTGGTATTCCAGTCCCTCCTCAGCCGCACAATCGGGTGGACCCGGTCCATCCCTGTCCCTGCCCCCTGGGGGATAGCTGCCCACATCTGCCTTCAGCGCACCCTTGCTCCATCCTGTCCCCCCTCCTTTAGGTCTTTCTCCAGTCACAGGCAGATCTGCAGGAAACTGTGCCAGTTTGAAGGTCCAGCTATCCCCTGAACCAACCTTGCAAGTACATACCAGGCCACTGTCCTTCCTGAAGGAGCAGTGGCCTAAAGAGGAATTGTTCTTTTCACTTAGTTATCGTTATCATCCCCGGTGAATGGGTGAGATACTTTTTCTGAGGCTGTTCCCGAGCTTCTTCTGCCCTTATCTGAGCTCAGCTTCAGGGCCAGTGTCCTAAGGAAGTGAAGGCTGGACACACCTGTCCTTTGGGAGAGGTAATTGGGTCACCATCCACTGAGAAAGAGGAGGGAGGAGGAGGGGCATCCCTCACTCTTTCCTATATCCATGAAAACCCTGAATTGGTGTATCTATACAGGAGAGACCCTGAATTAGGATGCAGCCCCTTCCCTAACCAGCTTTCTTCCAACCTTCCAGGGGCAGAGGCTACAGACGCCCCATTTTCCATCCCACCTCAAGACTTGGCAGGGGAACTGGGGGACACCCTCTCTCCCTACCCCAGATGAATGTTGGTTTAATAATGATGGCATTTATTAAGTGCTTACCATGTGCAAATTACTGTTCTAAGCGCTGGGTTCTAAGTGTTGGTTTGGAGTAGGGGTCCAGCCTTACCAGCATAAGCTCTCTTCTCTGCCCACAGGTGGCATCCAAACTCCCCAGAATTCTTAGGCCCAGAGCCCAGCCAACTAGCGTGAATGCCCCTCAAGTTGACACACGGGGCAATTGAGTCAGTCCAGTGTATGGTCTGACAGTGCTCTCAGGCAATTTTAAGGCAGTGCACACTGTAGCCATCTGCGGTTCCCAACACCCCTCCCTGAGGAACTCAGCCTCCTCGGAGCCTAGTAGGTCCTGTTCCTGGGCAGTGGAATTGATTTGAGAAGGGCCCAGTCCCATGGCCCTGACTTTGTTCCTGCTTTCCTGACACTCTCATTGGTCTTGGCTTGAGGCGAAATGTCTGCTCAGAGAAGCTGGGAGTCAGTCCTTTTCTGCTGCCTGGATGCTGAGATTTCTTGGTGCGGAGTAGTGACTCCAGCTTACTTCTTCTCCTGTTCCTCCTCCTTGACTCTGACCGCCACACCCAACCACCGCCTCCTAGCAAAGACCAAAGGTGAAAGAAGGATGATGTCCGCCGCGCCCCAGCAGGAGATAATACTTCGCCCTCGCTGCCTCTCCAAACTTCCCCTCCATCTGGGACCTACGGACAGCTTTCTGAGGACCTCATGGCTCCCGACATCCATACTCAGGAGACGCTTTGCTTTGGAGGCATGCCCCAAGCCCAAGATGGTGACATCCTCCTCAACCTCTGTCCAGCCAAGGGAGAGGCCATTTGCCTAGTTGGAGCTGAAGTTTCATTGGTCAAGAGTGGCCAGTTTGGCCAGATTTGCAGAGTCAGTAAGCACATGTCGTATTGGGTTGGGGGGAACCAGTCCTGCCGGGCTAGATAATGTGTACGGCTCCCAGGAGATTATCTTGTGTCCAGGAAATAGCAGAACAAGGAGGAAGCAGGCAGTCCTCAGAACTCCGCTGGCCAGGTAGAGAGAGGCCCCGTAGCGTATCCTGCGGTTCTGCCTTTCCTTCGAGTTGGATCTGGAAGGTGGACGGTTCAGGGTATATGTTTTTTCACCTAGTGCGGGGAAGCTCACTGAATTTGTACCACCAGGTGTTGTACAGGCCCAGAATATCAATAGATTCAACAGGGGTTTGGTAAAATTTGTGGATGAGGAGGGGGTTCATGATACATTACTAGGCGAAAAGTTAGGGGTGTCAGATGGTCAACTCCTGTCCTTGATGATGGATACCAAGGACGGCTTCTATGCCATGGATCCTCCAAGCATCTTGTTAACACTTTCAGATTCCTTGGATTGATTGGACCATTGATCTGATCCAGCAATGACATTCCAGGTAGTTCTAATGTCTCTTTGAAACAGAGGTGGAGAAGGACATGGACATAGACAAGGACATGGGAGTTAGGCTTGGCATTGTGTGGCACCTGCTTCTGAGGAAGAAAGCAAAGCCTGTTACTGTAGGTCCTGGATGTCTCAAGGGTTGGTTGAAATTTTTATCGGTACAGAAGTTGTCTGAGAGGACTCTAGTTTATCTCTGAAATGCTTATGTTCTTGCTGATGGCTGAAGGGGATATCGTACTGTGAGAACAGTGCTAATGGGCCATCTCAGTGTGATCTGACCTGTCCTTTGCCCATCTAAAGTCCTGAAACCCAAACAGAGGTGATCTCTGATTTTGCCTGTTTCTCTCCCTTTTCCTTTGTGGAAGTATATACCTGACACAGTGTACTCTGTGTGTGTGTGTGTGTGCGCGCGCGTGTGTGTGCGCGCGTGCACATCCACGTGTGTACATATGACCATCCTTTATCTTTCATAGAGATTTTAAATTTAATCATAAAACCCTAGGGCTGGAAAGGATCTCAAGAGGTCATCTCATCCAGGCCACTACATCTAGGCCAAACAGGATGCTAACTCTCAAAACATGACTCAGTGGAAAGAGCACAGGCTTTGGAGTCAGAGGTCATGGGTTCAAATCCCGGCTCCGCCAACTGTCAGCTGTGTGACTTTGGGCAAGTCACTTAACTTCTCTGTGCCTCAGTTACCTCGTCTGTAAAATGGGGATTAAAACTGTGAGCCCCCCGTGGGACAACCTGATCACCTTGTAATCTCTCCAGCGCTTAGAACAGTGCTTTGCCCATAGTAAGTGCTTAACAAATACCATCATCATCATCATCATCATCACAACAGGCATGTTATTTTGGAAAAGCTGGGGACAGTCTGAGTGGTGAATTAATTGGGGCTTACAGATCCATGACTTTCTCTACTTGGCCAAGTTAATATAGCCAAGTTTAATGAGCTGACTTCTTTTCCACCAGATCTAAGGCACCCAGATTTCTCTGACTTGCGGTTAGGGTGTTTAAGATTTTGTTTTGTTCTGTGCTCTCTCTCACAGATGTATTTTTCTCTGGGTGGGATCAAGAATCGGACACGGTCTTGAGAGTCTTGAAATCCAGAGGGGGAAAGGGTAAAAGTTTGGGTCTTATAGCTTTGGAGGTTTCTTTTGGCTCAGTTGATTTTTCTGCTTTTATTCAGTGATAGGTGGGCTGACGGTTGGGATTACAGATTCTGAAGAGGTGAGGGGATCTAAATGAGAAAGGCTGGTGGAGGAAACTCTCTGATGGGTCACTAATACCAGCTCCTCTATGTCCCAGATATATGACTCCTCCCTTTGGCAAACTCTGTTTTTAATGGTATTTGTTAAGAGTTTTCTATGTGCCAGGCACTGTCCTCAGTGCTGCAGTAGATACAGGGATAATCAGGTTGGACTCAGTCCGTGTCCCACATGGGGCTCACAGTCTTAATCACATTTTAGAGGTGAGATAACTGAGGCAAAGAGAAGTTAAGTGACTTGCCCAAGTCATACATCAGATAAGTGGCAGAGCTGGTATTAGAACCCAAGTCCTCTGACTTCCGGGCCCTTGCTCTTTCCACTAGGCCACTCTGTTTCTCAAACTTCAGATGTGCACCAGTTGTGCCTTTGACTTTTTGCAGCAGCAGGCACCCATTAAAGTGGCAAAGAATCCCCCTTCCATCACACCCTATAAGTAGTCCCCATGGCAAAAAGCGTGAGGTTTTAGTACTGTAAGCTCCTTGTGGGCAGGGAAGGTGTTATTTATTTGGTTGGTACTTCCCAAGGACCTAATACAGTGCATCGCACCGGGGGGCACTCAGTAAATAGTGTCAGCATCCTGACTAGTGGTGATGATGGAGTTTCTCATTGGCCTCAGTGGATGAGTCTCGTTCTTTGCTGAGGGATGACCACGGTGCCGGTGGTTAGTGCACAATCGCAAGAGATTGGAGAAGAGGGATCTGTTGCCTTTCATCACACCCCACCTGAGAAAAGTCAAATGGCATTAAGCGGGCTGGGCTTTAAGCTTCCTTCGGCTATAGTTTATGCCAGGTGTTGCCCCAACACTGACTCCTAATCATTTACCCCATAATAATAACAATAATAATACTAATTAGATAATCATAATAATCGTAAAAATTGTGATATTTCTTCAGTGCCTACTAAGTACTAATCACTGGGGTTGATTCGAGTCCCTGTCCCACATGTCGCTCACTGTCTAAGAGGGAGGGAGAAGAGATATTTTATCCTCATTTTACTGAGTAGAAAAACGAGGCCCCAAGAAGTGAAGTGACTTGCCCAAGGTTACCCAGCAAGCAAGGGGTGGAGTCAGGGTGGGAGCCAAGTCTTCTAACTCCCAGTTTTTAGCTCTTTCCACAAGGTCATACTGCTTCTTGTTAGGACTTTGAATGCTGAGGTCATCAGAGAGACACTGTGATATTGCCCCGTTTGATGCTGAGAGTTTGGCAGGGATGCAGGACACAAATTACCCTAAGGGAGGCCCTGCTTTAATACAATATATACAGCTATAGATATAATCTGAGAAATTTATTTTCACTCGGCTCTGTAAAGGGTATGGCATTTGCTTGGATACCTGGCATCTGAGGGCAGTTTTGGCTCATCTCTTGTGGTAGTGTCAGAATTGTTCAAAGTCCAGTCCCAAGTCCCCAGCTTTGACACTTCATATTCGGGTAGTGTTGAGTTTTGGATTAGCACTGGGGTCTGATATCCAGAATGAAAGCAGGCTACCTTCCTGTTTCCACCACTGCCACATGACACCTCTGCTGCAGAGTGTCTTGTTGGCTATTTGGGCCAATTGCAGCTGTGTAAAAGGACTTAACTTTTCTGAGAAAAAAGCTTTCCACGCTGTCGCTGTGGTCTGTAAATCGTGAAAATCAAAGTTAACGTAAAACATGAAATTCTTGAAGGATGAACCTGATTTTTCTCCATATTAAAAAATAAAACCCAAATGCCCTATTTGAGCCCTTCTATCCCATGCATGTTCTATTAGGGAGCCATTATGCCCATGTATGAAATTTCCGCAGTCTCGTAAGTGCGGTCCAAAGAGGTGATTGTGGATGTCCGGATTGCCTTGTGATCCCCTCACGTCTCTGTGAATTGCTGTGTTTCAGTTGGTGTGGGCGATTTGGTCTTTCCCGTGTAATTACCTTCTATTATCTTAATTTTCAGATAGTATTGAAGGCAACCTTGAGACTGCAGCTTCTAATGTAGAGTCAGCCAATGAGCAATTGGCTAAAGCCAGTCGGCACCAAGTAAGTCGGCCTAAATCCACCCCTTCCTGCTTCTGCCCCCACCTGCGGGACCACTCCCCTTCCCCACCATACTCAAACAGTCGTGCCCGTGTGTCTGTCTGTCTGTCTGTGAGATGCCTGACCCCAGGCTGCCATGCTCAGACACAAATGTCTGCAAATGTCCAGCTCCACGATTGGAGAGCAAGGTGGTTTCCGAGGATGAAATGGCTTGGATGTGCATATCGGGGAGGAGGAAGGAATCAACCGGAAAGTCCTCCGTTAGAGAGGCTTGGCGGCCCAGGGAGGTGGGCCAGGGAGGAATCGCCCTTGTCAAGAAATGTGGGGGCAGTAGGACTGGCACCATTTCATTGATGGCTCCTGAGGGTTCACTCCTTTAAAATGGGGTGGGCAACCCCGGAGCCCAGTGTCATGGTTAAGAAACTGTGGACTTGTTCGTCGTGGGCGGGAGAAGTGGTGTCGTGCTTTCTTTGAAATGGTGTGATTTCTTCTTTCGTTGGGATCGGCTTCTGATTCTTAAAGAGCTCGCTAGAAAACAGTGTCTTTTCAGTTGGAGCTTTTGAGCTCCATGGTTTCCAGGCTGGGGAATTGTGTGAAGAAATCATTAGAGCCCTTTAAGTGCTCAGAACAAGTGTATTGGATTAAAGAGAAATCCAAGTGTATTGGATTAAAAAGGAGTGGGGAGGGGGGGCAACGATCAAACGGGCTGGAGCTGAGCTTTGTTTTCGAAGACACAACTCTGCTAAAACCAACAATTAGTGGTAGGCGTACTAGCAGCCTTTCTGACTCCTTTATTGTTGACAGTGCTAGATGTGTGTGTGTGTGTGTGTGTGTGTACACAGATGTCTTAGGGTTTCTTTTTTTAAAGACCCCACTGCTCCTGTTTGATCAGTGAAATTTCAGAACCTTGTAGATGCACTGCTCATAGTAAAGGAACTTGGCCCCCGCTCCTCTCTGCTCTGCATCTGCAGTGGGAGACTTCTCTCCGGAAAGTGAGTTTGTTGATCTAAAGGCAACCCAAACCTGTATCTCGTAGAAGCCCAGAAAACCAGGGACAGGGCCTAACTCTGAAACACACCAGTGAAGGAGCAGTTGAGCCCAGGCCAATTGTGGGTGAACTCCCTGGAAGGGAGGGAGGGAGTTACTGAGGTGAGCAGTGATGGGAGCATCTGGCCCGAACCTCTTGGAGTTGGGTTGTTGCCTCCTGCACGAGCTCCAGCTGGAAGGGGGAGCTGGGTACATTGGGTGAGGTGGCAATGGGGGACAGGCAGGGGTGCTGCCTTTCAGGAATGGGGTAAAGGGGAAGGGAAGTAGAAAGGAGGATGATGGAAACTACTTGCTGAAATAGAAATGGAGGGGAGACGACCTCCTGATCTTGGGATAGCCTTCAGTTAGTCAGCCAGGAAGTCAGTCTGGCCCTGAACTATACTGAATGTCCTTGATGGCCGTACAGGTTGCTCTGGGGAAGAGAGAAAATATGGTCACTGCTTTCCTGGGGCTGCCATTCTGATGGGAGAGACCATAAAAGCACACACACATACAATCTCTTTCTCTCTCTCTCATTCACAGTCCATATTGAATGCTGAGGAGAGGGAGAGAGAAGGGAGAAGAAGTGGCCAGTGCCTTCTAGGGATTGACAGACTAAATGGAGAGACAAGAGAAATGAAACACGCAGTCTGAATGTCAGAGCCTTAGATGGCCTTGAGTCTGCCAATATACCTTAGAGTGGGACAGTTCCCATCTGTCAGGCTTGGACTCGATTCCAACTTCCTGGAGGTAGTGGGATGAAGGTCAGGACCTCAGTTGGTTACCTCCAGCCCTCTGACCCCATGACTGGGTTTTCACTGAGAAAAACAACACGGGCCCAGGCTGAGGCCCAGGTGGCCCTCAGACAGCTCAGGGCAGTGGAGCCGCCTCAGGCTCAGTTGGGAGGCTGGTTTACACTGGTCTCCCTTTGGCAATGGTTGTCTGGCCCTCTTGCAAGCCTGAACTTATACAGTTCATTTAGCAGCAGCAGCTGCTGCCCAACAGGCAAGGCGATGAGCCAGCTGTGGCCCACAAGACGGATGTGGCGTAGGGAGGGAGGGAGGGGGAGAGGAAGGGAGATGGACAACCACAGCACATCCCACTGGGCCCAACTCGTCTATCCAAATCCTGAACCCATCGCCCGAGCCCAGTGGCCTCTGGCCTCCTCATCTGAGGCTCCAGTGCTGGCTTGGCCAGCCGGCATGTGTCTGTGACCCCCAGCCCATCCAGTCTGTCCCGTCACTGGCTGCCGGGTTCTCTGCTGACTGGAGGTTTCTGGTTCAGCTGGGTCTGGATGAGGAAGAGAAGGGGGTCAGCTGGATGTCAGGGTCACACGGAGGGCTAAGCAGGACTAGAATCAGTAGCTTCTCAAAGGCCGCAGTGTGGTCCTGGACATGGGTTGGGGGTGAGAGAAGGGATGGCAGAGAAATGCGAGAGGTCCCTGGTTTTGGAACCATTAGGTAGTACTTCCTATTGCTGCTTCCCCTTTACCTCCCTCTTCCCCGCAGCCCATCTTTGGGGACCAAGCTCAGAGATAAAGAGGGGTCCCTTTCAGGCTTCTGTGCCCCAGTATTTATCAGTTCACTGAGGTGCTCACCCTAGCTGCATGAACCTTCCCCCACAACATGAATAAATTGTAGACATTAAATCACCTGACTCTCTAGGCTTGCTCTGGTTGATGTGTGCTCGTGGTCATTGCTTCAGGGATGTTTAAACCTCTAATTTTGTCATTTTATTCTATTTTTAAACCGACTGTCTCCCTCAACTTGGGCCACCTTGTCTAAATCAGTCATGAAATTAAGCATAGGCCCACGCCTCCTCCATTGAGTGAAAAATCGTGCAGTGGGTCCAAAAGGTGTTGTTTCTTATGCTTATTTCTCTCCTGCTCCGGTTGAAGCTGGCCCCCTGTCCCGACAGCAGTATGGAAGACCCTCAGACAGTACCCATGAAGACTATAATTCATCCTCCATGGGCCAATGTAACCCTTGTTCCTTCATCCTGTTCTCCTAGGGACAATTTCTCAACTATCATAAGGTTCCTGTAAGTATCATGTTGCCTCTCTCAGAGACAAAATCCTTAGCTGTTTGGGCTAGGGTCTGACCTAGTAATATGTGTGTGTGTGTGTGTGTGTGTGTGTGTGTGTGTGTGTGTGTGTGTGTGTGTGTGAATTCTGTCTCCTCATTTTGACCCTTTCCCAAGGCTGCTCCTACATCTCTCCTGCCTCATCCAACCTAGCCCTTTCCCTCAGTGTTCTGGGGTCCGGGCTGGCTTTTGGGGGCCTCGGAATATGTAAGCAGTGAGTCTAGGCTGGAAGGGGTCACTGTGGGATGGGCCCTGTTGCTGAGCCTTCAGCCTTCCACCCCATTCATCCAATTCTGCCTCTGCAAGGAGTGGCAATGGCTCTGTGGCATCTGGGACTGGGAGCTCCCTCAGGATGGGAGTCCGGAAATTCCAGGCCTCCACTCCCAGGTCAGGGAGAAAGCCAGCAAGGCAACCAGAGTGGCCCTGGAGCAGCCTTGTAGGAGTTCAGAGAGAGGCACCATCACCCGATCCCCCGCTGGGCCCATGGACACAGTGGCCTGATATGCCCCAAGCAGGAGCTGATGGGCAAACCCAAGAACAAGCATGGAATTCTCAGGGAAGCATCTGTGGATGATTGTGGATTCCTGATGTGGGCACCTGGGAGTGAATATGATTGCTGATGGCAGCCCCTGCCTGGGGATGAGGAAGATGTGAAAGGAGAAGGAGAAGGAAGAAGAGGAAGAGGAGGAAAAGAGGAGGGGGTGGTGGCCCTAGTGGTGGAGGGGTGACAGGGACCATCAGCCAGTCTGCTAATATCTGGAGGCCCATCAGGTAAACAACAACTCCTCGAGGGCTTAGATGGGAAGGGGACAAGAAGAGGGAAATGGGAAGAGCTGAGGAAGAGAGTTGTGTGCTCAGATAGGGAGAAGCTGCTTCCCATCTCCATGGCCAAACTGAGGAGTTTATCAGGCAGAAACTCCTCACCCTGGGCTTCAAGGCTGTCCATCACCTCACCCCCTCCTACCTCACCTCCCTTCTCTCTTTCTACAGCCCAGCCCGCACCCTCCGCTCCTCCGCCACTAATCTCCTCACCATACCTCGTTCTCGCCTGTCCCACCATCGACCCCCGGCCCACGTCCTCCCCCGGGCCTGGAATGCCCTTCCTCTGCCCATCCGCCAAGCTAGCTCTCTTCCTCCCTTCAAGGCCCTACTGAGAGCTCACCTCCTCCAGGAGGCCTTCCCAGACTGAGCCCCTTCCTTCCTCTCCCCCTCGTCCCCCTCTCCATCCCCCCCATCTTTCCTCCTTCCCTTCCCCACAGCACCTGTATATATGTATATATGTTTGTACATATTTATTACTCTATTTATTTATTTATTTATTTTACTTGTACATATCTATTCTATTTATTTTATTTTGTTAGTATGTTTGGTTTTGTTCTCTGTCTCCCCCTTTTAGACTGTGAGCCCACTGTTGGGTAGGGACTGTATATGTTGCCAATTTGTACTTCCCAAGCGCTTAGTCTAGTGCTCTGCACATAGTATGCGCTCAATAAATACGATTGATGATGATGGCCAAGACACTGCTCCCAAATTGCTTTCAGGCCCTGGCTTGGCCAACCAACCTGGCAAGCCATGAACCTCCCCTCCGCCATGCCCAGCTCAGCTCAAAGCCTTTGATGGCCCAGTTGAGACACCCCCAGGGGTCATCCCCCATCTCCAGGGGTCTCAGAAGATTCTAGACCAGACAAACCTTCCCTCTCCTCCAGCTCTTGTCAGCACCACCCAGGGGGGATTCCCTGGGGACAGGGCCCTTCCTAAAATTCAATTAAAATTGTGTCATTTTTAAGTGTTTAGTATGTGCCAGTTGTTATACTAAGCGCTGGGGTGGATACAAGTAGATAGGGGGGCATAAATGACCCTGGAGAACCCAATGCCTGGTCTAGTGGATAGAGCACGGACTTGGAAGTCAGAAGGACCTGGGTTCTAGTCCTTACTCTGCCACTTCTTTGCTGTGCGAACTTGGGCAAGTCACCTCATTTCTCTGTGCCTCAGTTACCTTATCTGTAAAATGGAGATTAAGACTGTAAGCACTACATGGGACAGGGACTGTATCCAACCTGATTAACTTGTGTCTACTCCAGGACTTAGTACAGTTCCTGGAACATAAGTGCTTAACAAATACCATATAAAAAAAGCCAAATTACATGGTATGTAGAGCCCCCAGCAGCAGGTGTGCTGCATTTAGCCTGGATAATCAGGTTAAGCCAGTAGAGGAGTCCTAGGCTAGGGCCACAGTGATCTGGCCTCTACGCTGACTCTGGGTCCCCGGATGCTTGGCTGGGCCCACCTGAAAGAATCCCCCTAGTTGGGGCCAGCGTCTTCTCCCACCACTGTCTCCCGTCCACCCCATTCCCAACAGCAGGATCATCCTGATGGGGTGGCCCATGGTGCCAGGAATCGGGAATCATCAGGGTGCTCTCTGCCAGAGAGTGTTAGACATCTCACCCTCCTGCAGCCTGCTTTCTTTCAGGCCCAGCCCGATTTCCCTGGGGTCACTGCTTGTGGGGCTGAGCTGTTTTCCTTGCTCTTTCTAGCTTTGGCCACAACCCCAGGGTGACTAGACCTCCTGGAGTTTTGGGGACCAACCTGCACATGGCTACAAATCCCAGCATCCTCTCCAAGGCACTTAGTACAGTTCTCTGCACATAGTAGGCACTCAATAAATGCTATTAATTGCTGATCAACTGATTGATTGATTGATTGAATAGGGTGAGTGAGTCCCTGGGCCCTGAGCCAACTTTTCAGGATGAGGAAATTGGGTAGGCTGATCATATACATTCCATTTTTGTAGGTCACACACACACACACACACACACACACACACACACACACACACACACACACACACACACACACACACACACACACACACCCATTCACTCTAGGGAGCCTTGGATTTTGTTAGTTTAACTAACATTTGTAGCAGTGCTTCATCTAAATTAGGACTGGCCCCCATCATCCATTCATTCACGTTTCCTGCCTGCAAATGTTCAGTAATCTAGATCAAAGCTTGGAGCAGGAGGGGAGATGGGGGGGGGGCTCCCTCCTCTCCATCATTATTAATCCCAGTCTTCAGGACAGGGTCAGATGCCCACTTAGAAGTCCCTTTTATGAAGGAATGACTAGTCCTCCTCCCCACCTTCAGCGGGGCTGAACTCCCAGTTAAACACTGGTTTAACTCAATGGGACCCTTGTTCTTGTGGGGCTGTCAGCCTCGGACGGGAGCTGGGAGCTTTAGAGCCTCTGGAAGAGCAGATCCCGGGCCACCCTGGGTTAGGGGGCAGGGAGGGTTGAGGGACGGCAGGAGACCCACTGGACAGAGCCCCACACGGTGTGTATTCTCGCTAGGAGCTACCTGAGAACGCAACTGGGTCTTCAGAAGAGCTGCCAAGAAAGCAAAGCAGATCCCCTTCCCCCAAGACCCACCCAGCTTTCAACCTTGACCCTGGCAGAAGGGAGTGAGGCCACAGACAGTCCCCAGAGTCACCGGCTGAGCTCGGACGGCGGGCACAGCAGCACCTGGTCCCTTGTCCGTGGGCAGTACCCACCCATTCCTCCCCTACCTCGTTTTACCTTCTCACCTGGCCACCAGCCCACCAGCACTTGCAGCTGTCTGGAGTCCTGGATGTCCGCTCATCTTTGACCTTCTACCCTCCTTTACTCCCCACCCCCAGCCCCCGCAGGCAATGAGGAGGAAGATGAGGAGTGTGCCCCTGAGCACGCTAGAGCCCCCAGGACTCGCCGAGGCCAACCCCCGGGACCTCCGTGGAGTCCTCCACACTGTGTGGCCCTCCCCTTCTCCGTCCCCCTCCCCGCCCCCGCCGGGAACCACCCACACAGCAGGACGGAGTTCACCCAGACACCGGGCCGAGTATCGGAATTCGAGCGGCAGCTGATGGACTCCCACCTGCAGCAGTGGGCACTGCTTTCCTCCTGGCACCAGAGGCAGAGTGCCCACAAGCCCTCGCCATCTGGCAGTGAGCCCGTGGGGCCTGGCGGCCTTGAAGTCTCCTCAGGAATGATCCTGAAGATGGGGGAGGAGGTCTCCGTCCATCAGCCAGATTCCAGAAGTAGCCCTTTGGGCCCTGATGATCACTCAGGGAGCTGGAGCCGGGGGCCCGTTCAGAGAGCCACCCACTCCCCTCAGCTCAGAGGCAGGGAGATGGCTCGGGAGGAATCTAAGAGCAGCCACTCAGAACCATCTCTCAGAACCACGGCCTTTTAAGCCGCATCAGCGTCAATGCCACATCAAGTCGTAATAGTCATTGAGGAAACTCTTTTATTTTATTTCATTTTTTAGTGTCTTGATGCTATCTCCCTCTCTCGGGGACGAGCTTGGCTATTTTTATTTTGTGGTAGCCAAAGGGGATGCTTCTTGATGGTCCTTTTAAATTTTTTTTATACTTCGATACCGTCTTCAGGGCCAGGGCCATTTTGTACCTGTTGTTTTGTAGTGGAAAAGATATTTTTCTTATAGAAACACCAAACCTTTTTTCGTTTTTTTTTTTTCTTTTAAAGAAGTGAAGGTGCTGATTTGACAGTGAATCAGTGAAACCAAGCAGGTCCCATTTCTCTTCTGGGATCTAAGGTCGAGGCTCAGCGATCCGAGGAGAGGAGAAGATCAAATGGGGAATCAGACCAACTGTCCCTAACCTGGAGGGCTGGGAAAGGGGGTGCTGACTCTTTAAGGGGAACAGTTTGGCCCCAAACTATCAAAGCCGGGACAAATGCCCCATCCCCTTGACCTGGTGGGCAGGCTGCCCCCCACCAGGCTCAGAGGAGACATCAGTCCATAGTATTTACTGAATGCCTACAGTGTGGGAGAGTACAGTAGAACTAGTAGAACTGATCTGTTCTTTCAAGGAACGTACAATCTAGTGGGGGAGACAAGCACTAAAATAAATTATAGATAGGAAGTAATAGAGTATAAAAATAGTAAGTTCTATTGTGGGAGTGATGGGATTGTAGGTAGCCCAGTGCTTAGGTGATCCAGAAATGCTGAAACGGCCGTTGGGGGTATAAGATTGACTTGCTCCCTTTATTCCTCCCACCTCCCAGCCCCACAGCATTTAGATGTATATCTGTAATTTTATTCATCTCTGTTAATGTCTGTCTCCCCTTCTAGATTGTAAGCTCCTTGTAGGCAGGGAACATATCCATTGTATTGTTATATTACACTCCCCCCAGGGTTTAGTACAGTGCTCTGCACACAGTAAGGCTCAATGAATACCACTGGCTAATAGAATTGGGAAGTTAGATGGTCACGCAGCAGACAAGTGGCAGAGCCGAGATTAGAATCCAGGTCCTTCCACCACCCAGGCCCGTGCTCTCTCCACTAGGTGATGTTGCTTCAGTTTATTCTCTGCAGCCCTGCTGGAGTGGGCAGCAGGGGACCTGGAGGCTGGCGTAAGACTATGCTTCTGATCCTCTGAGAAGCTCTTTCATCTGAGCGGGCTATGAGCATCATCAAAAGCCCGAGAGGCAGTTGTTCAGAAGATGCTCCGTGTGAATAGCTGGGCCCTAAAAGGCAAGCAGATGTTTCGAAACTGCTCCACACAATCAGCCCAGTGCTAAGCCTGTTGGGAAGTCTGAAGAGAGCCAAGGTAACATGCCAGCCTGCAGCAGAGAAACCCTACCCACAACCAAAGATCTCCACTGACGGCTCGGAAGCAAATGTTGGCAAGGAATTTGTTACGTAGGAGCGAAAAATGACCAACTACACCTGTTCTTCCCTGTGTAACACTCAGGGCCACTGCTCCCAGCATGTCCTGCGCCCGTTGGGCCATGAGAGGTTCAAGCAGCAGCTTGTGACTTAACTTCAGGCAACTTTGAATGTGACTGAATTCTGAGCTGCCCCTCCTTGATGCAGTGTGCTGAAAAGCAGCATGGCATAGTGGGTAGAGCATGACCGTAGAAGTCAGAAGGACCTGGGTTCTAATCCCAGATCCACCACTTGTTTGCTGTGTGACCTTGGGCAAGTTGCTTAATAATAATAATAATGTTGGTATTTGTTAAGCGCTTACTATGTGCAAAGCACTGTTCTAAGCGCTGGGGTAGATACAAGGTGATCAGGTTGTCCCACGTGGGGCTCACAGTCTTAATCCCCATTTTACAGATGAGGTAACTGAGGCCCAGAGAAGTGAAGTGACTTGCCCAACGTCACACAGCTGACAATTGGTGGAGCCGGGATTTGAACCCATGACCACTGACTCCAAAACCCAGGCTCTTTTCCACTGAGCCACGCTGCTTACCTCCTCTGTGCCTCAGTTACCTCATCTGTAAAATGGGATTAAGACTGTGAGCCCCATATTGGATCCAACCTGATTAGCTTGTACCTACCCCGGGGCTTTGTACAGTTCCAGGCACATAGTAAGTGCTTAACAAATGCCATTAAAAAATTTTTTAAAGAGTGCACTGTATTAGGCATATGAAAAGTTCAGAATGGCAAAGGGCCAAGTTTATTGCCCACAAAGAGCCTCCTCTCTAAGAGGGGAAATGAGTGAGAGTGAAGCACTATACTAAGCACTTGGTAGAGAACAACAGGTGTACAAAAGACATATGTTCTCTGCCCTTGAGGAGCATACAATCTAATGGAGGCAGAGAGGCAAATATTTAAATGTAGTGGGAGTGGGAGGAAGAGCCAGGGTAAAAAGCCAGGAAGCAGCAAAACCACCTCATGATCTGTCAGTAAAGGGCCACTCTGGACAGAGAAGAGAATGAAGGACTGTCTTTCCGTTACCAGGAAAAGGTTAATGGAAGTTGCTTCCTCTGCCTTTAACCTTTCAAAGTTAGAGAAAATACCTGTGAGTCTTCCAGAAGCTTGGTGTTACCAGAGATTGGTATAGGAAGGATAAATAACGACAACAATAATAATAATAATGATAATAACAATAATTGTAGTATCTGTTAGGCACTTTGTGCCACGCACTGTGTTTAAACGATGGGGTAGATATAAGGTAATCAAGATCAGTCACAGTTCCTATTCTGCAAGGAGCTCCCAAGTTAAAGGGGGAGGGAGAACAGGTAATGAATCCGCTTTTTTACGGATTAGGAAACAGAAGCATAGAAAAATCAATCAGTGATATTTATGAGAGCTTTCTGTGTGCAGTGCATTGTACTAAGCACTTGGGAGAGTACAGTAATGATAATAATGATGGCATTTATTAAGCGCTTACTATGTGCAAAGCACTATTCTAAGTGCTGGGGAGGTTACAAGGTGATCAGGTTGTCTCACGGGGGGCTCACAGTCTTAATCCCCATTTTACAGTTGACGTAACTGAGACACAGAGAAGTTAAGTGACTTGCCCAAAGCCACACAGCTGACAGTTGGCAGAGCTGGGATTTGAACCCATGACCTCTGATTCCACAGCCCATGCTCTCTCCACTGAGCCACGCTGCTTCTCGTACGACAGAGTCTTGTACAGTACAACGGAGGTGGTAGTTATGTTTTCCACATGCCATGAGTTTACAGTCTAGAAAAGCTAAGCGACTTGCCCAAGGTCACACAGCAGGTCAGTAGCAGAGCCTGGATTAGAACCTAGGTTTCTTACCTCCCATCGCTAAACTCTTGCCATAGGCCATGCTGTAGCAGAATCAAAAGTTGGGAGCAGGGCAATACCCCTGCCATCAGCCACAGCATCACTGGGGAAACTTTGGGCAAGCCGTTTAACCCCTCTGGACTTCCGTGTCCTCCTCTAGGCTCTCCCAGGGATGTTTCGCTGATAAGCAGTGTGGTCTAGTGGGAAAGAGCACAGGCTGGGAGGCAGAAGACCCAAATTTCAATCAGGGCTCTGCCACGTGTCTGTTGTGTGTTCTTAGGTGAGCCACTTAACTTCTCTGAGCCTCAGTTACCTCATCTGGAAAATGGGGATTCTTCTAGACTGTGAGCCCGCTGTTGGGTAGGGGCCGTCTCTATATGTTGCCAACTTGTACTTCCCAAGCGCTTAGTACAGTGCTGTGCACACAGTAAGCGCTCAATAAATACGATTGAATGAATGAATGCATGAGTGGTGAGCCCCACGTAGGACATGGACTGTATCAAACCTGATTAGCTTGTATCTACCCCAGCACATAGGAAGCGCTTAACAAAAACCATTTTTTTAAAAAGTGCTCTGTGCCATCTGAGTGTTTATCATGGGGGTTGAGGTTGGGGAGGGGAAAGGGGCTGACAGGGAAGAAGGTTTCTTTCCCTCCTGACATTTGCCCAAGTCACATTCACCATCGGAAACCAGCAAACACAAATGTTATCACTTTTAATTTGGAAGCCCAGGAGGTTAAATAACCAGTAATTGGATTGCAGTGAGGGTCTGGACACATGCGAGAACTGCCGGATTTGGAGAGTTGGTGAAAATGTCATTTTCTTGATCAGGTTTTTATAGATTCTCACTTTCACTCCATTTTTTCCGCCTTCCTTCCATCTGCCTGAGAAATGTAAATTCAATTGGATGTAGGGAATCTTTAAGATGAGAGCGTTTGTATTAAAAAATAGAAAAGGAAACACAAACCTCAAACAAACACTTTTCTAACTTGTATTCCCCCACTCCCTCCCTCTCTCTTTGGCTCCTTCCCTCTCTCCCTCCCTGTCCTCCCCATTAGCCTTGTCCTTTCAGTCCTCAAAATGGGACTCTGCCCAGATGAGCCTTCCATTATGTGTTCCACTTAATGCAAAGCAGAAAAATAACCTGGGGCAAAGATCTAAATCAATCTGCTCCGTGCTTAATAAATAGAGTGTGAGGAGGCACCTGAGGCAGAAAATGGAAATCTTTCTTTGAGAGGGGTTGCAAAAAAAAACAAAACCCAAAAAACAATTAGGTGCGGATGGAAAGCGTTGTGATACCTTCTGGGGATGTGGTTCTCTTGGGTTATATTTCAAATTTGTAACATTTAGCAAGGCCCAGGCCTTCTTGGAAGTATGCTTTATACAGAAAAGTCACGGAAAGTAATTTGAGCCACCTTTCTTCCTCTTCTTGTCTTCTTGTCTAAGCGCTTAGTACAGTGTTCTGCACACAGTAAGTGCTCAATAAATACGATTGATTGATTCTTGTCTGGGATCTCTTTTCCCGCTCTTCCTTGAGTCCTAAACCTGTTTTTTCTTTCTTACCTATCACTAATATCTCTTCCCCGTCTCTCTCTTTCTCTCTCTCCTTCTCCCTCTCTCTCCTTCTCTCTCTTTTTTTCTCTCTCTCTTTTATCTTTTCTCTCTCTCTCTTTATAGGTATTTGTTAAGCGCATTTGTTAAGCGCATACTATGTGCCATGCTCTGTACACATAGTAAACAATTGACAAATACCGTAAGAAGGCGGGGAGAGGTGTTGGAAATTGTCAAGGTCCCATTTTGCAGCTGAGATAACAGGGGCACAGAGAAGTTAAGTGACTTGCCCAAGGTCACACAGCAGACGAGTGGTAGAGCCGGTATTAAAACCCAGGTCCTTCTGGCTCCCAGATCTGTGCTCTTTCCACTAGGTCACACTGCTTCTTATTATTATTCCTTTACTGGCCCATCTGCTCGTGATGTTTGGGAGGATTAGGCAAGAGGTGGGGGACTTTAACTTAGATGTCTGTGCTTAGAGGTAATGCTTGGCTCTGTCTGCTGGAGCCGAGAGAGGACCACTGATTCGTTGGTGGTCAGTGGGCAGAGAGTTTTTACGGAGCTGGTCAAGTGGAAATCAGCCAGCCAAAGTGCTCCCACGGGAACTGCCTGGATTCTCCAGTGAATGCAGGATTCCCACACAGTTTCTCCCTTCCCCTTGAAAACCCTGGGTCCTATGAGCTCCCAGTTATTTAAAAGCACAAGAAGGTCTTGGATCCTAAGGTGAATGTCTCCCTGCAGTTCCACAGCCTGGATATTATCTAGTATCCACTGGTGCCCCTCGGAGGTTGATTCCACAATCCCCTTGGAACAGAATTAGAGGGGTGAACCAGTCAGCGAGACTTCAGGTTGTGCTTCTTGGGAGCGGAGCCCCATACTAAGTGTTTGGGGGTTCTCAGACCAGAACAGGAATTGTCTCTGTTCTCAGAGTGCTCCCAGACTACAAGGCGAGAATAGACAGACCACCACTCTCCCCATCTTCAAAGCTCTTTGGAAATCATATCTCCTCCGGGAGACTTTTCCTGATCAACCTCTCATCTCTCCTGGTAAGATTTCCCAAACGGCCACTTCTGAACCAAGTACAAATTTGTAGTATTAGGAATAGTATTTTAAGGCATCTACTATGTGCAAAGCACTATACTAAGCATTGGGAAAAATACATGGGTGAGTTAGGGACACAGTCTCACCAATAACATTTCTGTACTTATCTTACCTCTTTACTTAATCAATACCTTGTGTACAGATCTACTTTGTCTTCTTCACCCTAATAATAATAATGATAATAATTTTTAAGCACTTACTATCAAGCACTGATTTAAGCACTGGGATAGATACAAGGTTATCTGGTTAGACACAGTCCCTGTCCTGCATGGGGTTCCAGTCTAGGTAGGAGGCAGTAGGATTCAATCCCCATTTTACTGATGAGGAAACTGAGACACAGAGAAGTGACTTGCCCAAGGTCACACAGAAAGCAAGTGCAGAGCTAGGATTAGAACTCAGACCCTCTGTCTTCCAGTCCCATGCTCTTTCCACTTGCATGGTTTAGTGGATAGAGCACAGGCTTGGGAGTTAGAAGGTCATGGGTTCTAATCCTACTCCGCCCCTTGTCTGCTCTGTGACTTTGGACAAGTCACTTCACTTCTCTGTTCCTCAGTGTCCTCATCTATAAAACGGAGATTGAGATTGTGAGCCTACGTGGGACAGGGACTGTGTCCCACCCAATTTGCTTGTATCCACCCCCGTGCTTAATACAGTGTCTGGTACATAGAAAGTGCTAAAAAAATACCACAATTATTATTATTATTATTATTATCATCCCTAATTTATTTTAGCATCTGTCTCCCCATCTAGACTGTAAACTCTCTGAGGTCATGAATCATTTTTTCTTACTTGGTTGTGCTCTTGAAAATGCTTAGCTCAGTGCTTTGCACAAAATAGGTGCTGAGTACATTAACTAACAGGAGCAAAGACATCCCCCATCCATGTGGGCCAACAAACACGGTGGTGACAGGAGCAGTTTGAGTGGCTGGAATGGATCACGGTTGGGTGGGGGAGAGCATGAGTGAGATGAATCCAGAAGGCTTCCTGGAGGAGGTGTCCTTGAGCTGTGATGTAAAGGAGGGAAGGAAAAGAGCAGAGATGGGACAAGCAAGGAGTAGCTATTTTTAGCCACGTCGGTCTGGTTTGGAGCCATATTTCTGTGACTGTGGAGCAAAGGGAAACATATGCATCTATTCCGCAGTTGCGAACAGATTCCAGTGAACAGCAAATCATAAAGTCCCATTACCCTGTTTCTTGGTGGCAGTTAATGCTTGCCAGAGAGCTGAGCTAGGTTGGGCCTGTGAGTGGTTTTATATATATACATATATATATATATATATCTTTTCCCCCTCCCCAAACACAAACACATTTTGTTGTTGTTCACAGTATAGGATGTGGCCATATTGATTAAATGTCTTGAACTGTTACCAAAAAAAAATATGCTATTTAATCGATAGAGTTTCACTTTCACCACTGTTCCTCTTGGGAACCAAAATTAGCCAGGGGTCAGGGTGATGTCCTGGAACATCATTAAACTCTTAGCCATTGAGAGACATTAGCGGGACAGAGAAAGGGAGGCCCAGGGAAAGGGAGGTGATGGATCTGATCGACTTTCACCCCAGGGAGCAAGAGCGTGGGAAGCCCAGGCTGGGAGATGCTCAGGAAGAGGATGAAGACGGGGGATCATGGGAACTGCAGGCCCATTTGTCACCATCCCGTAAGTGGCTGTCATCCCCTAGTAGATGGGAGGGACGTACAGAAGCATCAGGTACACCCCTCCCCAAGCCTAGTGAAGATCTGTGTCTGCAGTCACAGCAAAGAGACCAAGCTGTCTTTCCTTGGGTGGAAGAGCAAGGCCAAGATGACCCGCCTAATCCCTTCTGTGGGTCCTCTAAGTGGTGGGCTGAGTGAGGTCCCACGGGGACAGGTTCTGTTCAGGTGCTCCATCCACCCACCCACATGAGGGACTCCAAATTGTCAGAGGGAATGAATAGGTTGGGGCTCCTAGCTCTGGAAGGCAGAAATAGCATTCCAAGTGAAATACTGGTCCTGCAGACCTCAAGATGAAGTTCTACACAGACGTGTGAAAGGCCTTTGAGAGAAGGGGAAGGACAGCCAGGAATAAGGGCAGCAGAAAAGCACCTAGGTTGGGGGGGATTGCGTTGATGACTTCCATCTCCAGCTAGGAAGCCCAGGGAAGTTGGCCTTGGGAGTCATCAAATCAATGCCTTGTTTCAAAAGCCAACAGCGGCCCTGGGATTTTAGATCAGGAATGAGATGTAATCTTTTTGCTGAACTCTAATATTTTATCCAGTTTTGATCACTTCCATTAGTGAGGAGGGAAATAAATTAGAGAGGATACAGAGATCCTGTCTGTCTGTCTGTCTGTGCCTCCCCCAATTAGGCCGGGAATCCTTGAGGGCAGGTCACATGTTTCTTGCTTCTTTGTCTTCTCCCAGATGCATGGCACTCATGAGGGGCTCAGTGGATGCCATGATTTGATTGATTAAGAAGGATAATAGAAATAATGAAAAGGATGGAATCTAGATCCTGTGAGGAAAAGAGGGAAGGAATTGAGAGTGTTTAGCCCAGAGAAAAGAAGAGGGGTCTGAGCAATCGGCTCCATATTTGATGGGTTTTGATGGGGAGGTCACAGATCAGCCGTTCTCAGGGTGCAAATGGGTCCAGGTCACAGCAAGTGAGAGTCCTGAAGTCAGAAGGGGCAACAGGCTGGCAGTCAAGAGAGACTCGGCTCTTGAATGAGGCAAGACTGTGAGCCCACTGTTGGGTAGGGACTGTCTGTATATGTTGCCAACTTGTACTTCCCAAGCGCTTAGTACAGTGCTCTGCACACAGTAAGCGCTCAATAAATACGATTGATTGATTGATCATGGGAGGTTGTGGAATCTCTCTCCCCAGCTAGAGAGAGAGAGAGTGCACTTCTACCCATCTGAGATGCCCAAGTCAGTCCTCCACCTTTTTGGAGGCGGAAGACTGGACCCAGTGACACCTAACTCAGCTCTGGGAGTCCGGGATGCTAAATATACACCCTCTGAATCCCAGCTTCAAGGGATTTGACCTCGCTGTGGGTTGCTGACAAACAGCAGCAGCAAACAGGCTTGAGTGAAGCGCTGCAGTGAGAAAGGGGGGTGGAGTGGGAAAGGGGGGAGGCATCAACAGAAGATGGGGGAGAGGGGGTGGACACATGTCTGCATAAGTCTCCAGGCTCTGCAGCTGTAGCCAGCCAATGTGGGGCTGTCAGTTCCTGTGAGCAGGCTGAGAACCCTCTCAGATAACCATCGGAGAAGTTCCTCTCCATCACCAAATGAAGGCCCTGAGTGGGAAAGAGGAGCTGGACATCTGTGGCTGCTATACATAACCCAAGAAAAGCTTCCGGGTTACTGATACCTGGACTACTACCAACACCTGTAGGTCTGGGAGATCATTCATTCATTCATTCATTCAATCATATTTATTGAGCGCTTACTGTGTTCAGAGCACTGTACTAAGCACTTGGGAAGTACAAGTTGGCAACTTATAGAGACGGTCCTTACCCAACAGTGGGCTCACAGTCTAGAAGGGGGAGACAGACAACAAAACAAAACATGTGGACAGGTGTCAAGTCATCAGAACAAATAGAAATAAAGCTAGATGCACATCATTAACAAAATGAATAGAATAGTAATTATGTACAAGTAAAATAAATAGAGTAGTAAATCTGTACAAATATATATGCAGGTGCTGTAGGGAGGGGAAGGAGATAGGGTGGGGGGGATGGGGAGGAGAGGAAAAAGGGGGGCTCAGTCTGGGAAGGCCTCCTGGAGGAGGTGAGCTCTGAGTAGGGCTTTGAAGGGAGGAAGAGAGCTAACTTGGCGGATGTGTGGAGGGAGGGCATTCCAGGCCACGAGGAGGACATGGGCCGGGGGTCAACGGTGGGACAGGTGAGAATGAGGCCCAGTGAGGAGGTTAGCGGCAGCAGAGGAGCGGAGGGTGTGGGCTGGGCTGTAGAAGGAGCAAAGGGAAGTGAGGTAGGAGGGGGCGAGGTGATGGAGAGCCTCGAAGCCGAGAGTGAGGAGTTTTTGCTTGATGCGTAGGTTGACTGGCAGCCACTGGAGATTTTTGAGGAGGGGAGTAACATGCCCAGAGCGTTTCTGCACAAAGATGATCCAGGCAGCAGCGTGAAATATAGACTGAAGTGGGGAGAGACAGGAGGATGGGAGACCAGAGAGGAGGCTGATGCAGTAATCCAGTCAGGATAGGATGAGAGATTGAACCAGCAAGGTAGCGGTTTGGATGGAGAGGAAAGGGCAGATCTTGGTGATGTTGAGGAGGTGAGATTGGCAGGTTTTGGTGACAGATTGGATGTGAGGGGTGAATGAGAGAGCAGACTCAAGGATGACACCAAGGTTGCAGGCTTGTGAGACGGAAAGGATGGTAGTGCCTTCTACAGTGACGGGAAAGTCAGGGAGAGGGCAGGGTTTGGGAGGGAAGATAAGGAGTTCAGTCTTGGACATACTGAGTTTTAGATGGCGGGCAGACATCAAGATGGAAATGTCCTGAAGGCAGAAGGAGACCCGAGCCTGAAGGGAGGGAGAGAGAGCAGGGGCAGAGATGTAGATTTGGGTGTCATCTTCTACTTACCTGAGCCCTTAATGTGAGTCAGTCACCTCACTCTGTCCCAACAGCCTCCCTGTGAGATAGGAAGAGGCTGATATTATAATCCACGCTTTACAGAAGAGGAAGCAAAGGCCAACAGAAATCATTAAACCCATTGAAGTTTACGCCTCTCGCGTAGAGCAGAGCCAGCTCCTGATCCTTGACACAATGGCTCCCAGAACCAGGCCCTTTCCACTCAACCTAGGGAATTCAGCTAGAAAATTAAAGATGGAGAGGGTGGAGTTTGGAGGGTAGGGACCAGGATGCTGGGAAATTTGAGCCAAAGCTCTGTGGAAGGGTAGAAGGATGACCTAATGTTCCCTCAGGAAATTAGGTACAAGTCATAGTTTGTCCTTCTGGATGCCCAAAACAGTTTGCTCCTGGGCCCAGTGTAGGGAATCTGAAACTTGAGTGCTCTGTTCCTGGCTCTACTACCAGTCAACCAATCAATCATATTTATTGGGCATGTACAGTGTGCAGAGCACTGTACTAAGTGCTTGGAAAAGTACAGTGCGACAGAGTTGATAAACACATTCCCTGCTCCCAGCGAGATTACAGTCTCGAGGACAGGCTTACAGTCTAGAGGCTGTGCTTCAGCCTTGCTGTGTGATCTGGGACAAGTGACCCAACCTCTCTGAGCCTCAAGGTCTTGTGGGCTAACGTGCAGGTCTCCTGCTCCTGGAGACCAGGACCAAGTAAGAACAGATTCAGTCTAGGGGTGAAGATAATTAGCATTGACATTGACAGGAGCTGACAACTGACCTTGACAAGACCCAAATCTATTTGGAAATATGCCTGCTTAGACTTCATCTTACAGCACCTAGTAGGCTCTTCCCATTCTGGGACCCCCATTCCCTGGTTCAATCTTGGGGAGGCAGGGTGGCCTAGGATCAGGATGTTCATCAGGAAACCTGGATTCTTGCCCCAGCTCTGCCACTGACCCACTGTCTGACTTTAGGCAAGTCACTTCACTATAGAATTGTTATTATAGTTATCATTATTTTCCAATGCTTCTAATACAGGGTAAAGGCTGTCCCCTCATCAAAGAAGCAGTGTAGCTTAGTGGCAAGAGCACGGGCTTGGGAGTGAGAGGTTGTGGGTTCTAATCCCGGCTCCGCCACTTGTCAGCTGTGTGACTTTGGGCAAGTCACTTTACTTCTCTGGGCCTCAGTTACCTTATCTGTAAAATAGGGATTAAGATTGTGAATCCCACATGGGACAACCTGATCACCTTGTCACTACCCCAGCTCTTAGAACAGTGCTTGGCACATAGTAAGCGCTTAACAAATACCAACATTATTATTATTATTATTCAACACAAGGGAAAGCTGCTGGCACTTCCTCTCTGTGCCCATTGAGAGCTCGTGGCGTGTGTGCCAACAGACCTATTTTTTTTCTTTTTGGCATCTGTTAAGTGATTATTATGTGTCACGCATTGTTCTAAGCGCTGAAGTAGATACAAGTAGTAGATAGATAGGGAAGCAGTAGTAGATAGGGAAGCAGTGTGGCTCAGTGGAAAGAGCCCAGGCTTGGGAATCAGAGATCGTGAGTTCTAATCCCGACTCCGCCACTTGTCTGCTGTGTGACCTTGGGCAAGTCACTTCACTTCTCTGTGCCTCGTTACCTCATCTGTAAAACGGGGATTAAGTTTGTGAGCCCCACGTGGGACAACCTGATTACCTTGTATCTACCCCGGCGCTTGGAAAAGTGTTTGGCACAAAGTAAGCACTTAACAAATACCATTATTATTATTATTATTATTATTATTATTATAATACCAGTTAATCATGTCAGCCCCAGCCCCTGTCCCACATGGGGCTCACAGTCTAAGTAGGTGGGAGAACAGGAATTGAATCCCCATTTTACAGTTGAGGAAATTGAGGCATAGAGAAGTTAGTGACTTGCCTGAGATCACCCAGCAGGCAAGTGGCAGACCTGGGATTTCAACCCGGGTCCTCTGACTTCTAGTACAGTGTTTTGGCCACTACCGGCCCTATCGTATGGTACTCTTCTAAACGCTCTGCACACAGCAAGCTCACAAAAAATGCCCCTAATTTATTGATTGAATGCCAGGGATGTGTCCCACCTGGGCTGCAAAGCCCACCACCAGAGATGGGCACAGCTTAGGTGCCACATGGGCTGGGAAAGATGACCCTTTCCATGGAGCCAGTCCACAGGAGTGGAATAAGGTGGAAATAGCTCAAGGTGGCTTAGGGGAAGCCAGGCTAGAACCCAAGGAAGAAGCGTGTTGATTTGGCCCCCAAGTGCCCGGAAAATGAAGCTTTCTTCAGTGAAGTTGCTCAATACCTTCCCTGGCACAAACAGATATAAATTGGTTTCATTAAAAAACCCTAACATATTTTAAGGCTACAGTCCTAACCTATTTCATTTTGTGCTATTGCCGAGAGCTACTAGCTTAGTGGCATTTTATGTAGAAAATGAACAGGGGACAAATAGAATTTTATTGCTTTCTAAATGAAAAGGCTGGGAAACCTCAGAATAAAATTGATTTTCACCTCCTGGAAAAGTTCTCCTCCTTAACTCGGTCCTGCTTCCCGATTGCAGTCGCTGCTGTTTTTCTCCGCTGATTCTTTGGGTGGGGTGTGGGGGATCCTCCTCTCCTTGATTTGGCCTTCACGGGCCACGTGTGTTTTCTCCTGGTAGCACCTGGCAGGGCTTGCAGAGGCCATGGAGCAGCCGGCCAGCACAGTTTAGGGAGGAGAGAGGGGCCATTCCTCCAGGGACCCTTCCCGGCTTCCCTGAGCCGACCGGGCCCTTAGCCGAGCTTCAGGGCTGGGTTTCAGCTTCACAGCTTGGGGTGGGATAAGCAGAACTGGGAAAGGGTGGAAGCGGGGGTACAGGAGTGTGGAGAGGCTTAGAGAAGAGCTTAGGTTTCTCTGGTTCTTTCCCAGACACTTAGCACAGTGCATTGCACCATCGCCACCACCTCTGCCACCAAGGCAGGGGGTAGAACCGTGGAACAGGCTATCGGGGAAAGGTGTGCCGATCTCCTGAGATCTTTAAGAAAAGAACAGACACCCTCTCTGTCCTGGAACTCATAGACACCTGACTGCAAGCAAGGAGGCAAGGGGCTGAACTAGATGTCCTCTTGAGCCCCTTCCCTCTCCCTCTCAAGGATTCTACCCCCAAAATTGAATCTTACCGCCGTCCCTCCAGGAGAGGTGATTGACCAATCTCTCCTTCCACTGCCCCATTCTCAAAGCCATCCTAGAAGGAGACGGGGGAAGACAGATGGCCTTGAGAGCTTGAGGGGAGCCCAGAACCTACTCTGAGACTTTACCTCCCTGGTACCCGCCCAGCCACCTCACTGCCAAGGGCAGTGATTGAGGACCGGCTGAGGTGGGCCCCTCACCATCACTCAGTGCCTCTCAGAGGCTTGTCTTGTTCCCCATCGGGTGGAAGTCTGCCCTAGTGGAAAGATCACGGGGCTGAGAGTCTGAAGACCTGGGTTCTCATTCCCAGCTCTATCCCGACCCACCATGTGACCGTCGGCAAGTGACTTAACCTCTCTGGGCCTCAGTTTCCTCATCTGTAAAATGGGAATTAGATAATACCCTCTTCAATCATTCCCCCTGAGCGGGACGGCGACTGTATCCGATCTGATTGCGTTGCTTCTACCCCGGCACCAAGCACAGCGCTCCGTCAATAATAAGGGCTTCATAAATACCACTGATGATTTGGTCTGCGCGGCAGCCTCAGGCATGTAAAGCTCTGCAGGGCTGGACCCCAGATGCCGTGTCGAGAGCAATCTTTTCTGAAGAGGCTGGAAAACTCTTTCCCCTGCCCCCGCCTCCCGCCTTCTGCTTCGTTCGAAGCCTGTAGTACAGCCCTCTGAAGAGCTGTAGTTCTGACTCAAAACACCATACTTAACACAATTTATGGCCATCTCTCTCCCTCAATAGCTTTCTATCGGATGTGTGCCGCTTACTACGCAGGCTGCTAGTCCTCCAACTTATCACTGCCGTCTGTTTTTAAGCAGCATCTTTAACTCTCTCTGAGGGCCAGACAGGCAGGGCCGGGCCCTTCTCTAAGAATGAGGTGGAGCAGGGAGGTAGTGGGGAATGTGAGGGCTTGGCTTGTCCAGCCGTGGAAACATTAAGCAGGTGGCAGTTTCCCAGGACTCAGCCCTGAACTCACGGTCCCTCTGGCTCTGCTGTGGGCTGAGAGTCTGAAGTTAGTGAAGGGCCTCAGGCCTAGCAGTGTTTGGCACCCATGTTCCCTTCTGGCGGCTATGTTGCAGGAGCATTATTCACTCCGTCATTCAGTCGTATTTATCGAGTGCTTACTGTGTGCAGAGCACCGTGCTAGCACTTGGGAGAGTAGAGTCTAACAATAAACAGACACATTCCCTGTCCACAATGAGCTTACAGTCTAGAGGGGGAGTGCATCGAGGTGATGCCCCCGGTTGCCGTCCCAGCGAGCACCAGGGACTTTACTGTTGAGGCATCCGGCCCATGGCTGCGTGGCTGGGGCCACTGGACTAATTCCTGCAGCTGCATCTGCCCGGGTAGAGAGAGCATGGAGACTGGAGTCCATCCTCCGGTGAACCTCCCCGAGGAAGCAGTGCCCCGGGCCAGGCAGCGCCAGAGTCTTGCATCTTCCGAAACATGGCTTTTAGTCCTGCTCTAGGAATTTGCGTGAGTCACTTCTCTCTGGCCCACCATTTCCTGATCTACAAAATGGGGATAAGAATGCTTCTCTTTCTCCCAGGGATGTTGTGAAGATAAAATGAATTGATTGATGTGGAAAAGCTTTAGAAAAATAAAAAGGGCTATGTATGTGTGCAAGGTGTTAGAACGCTCGAAGGGAAAATCAGTTTTCCCCAAGTCCCACTCCCATGGCATCCCAGCTGTTCCAAGATTTCTCTTTCCTTTGTGGGTCCCATTTTGCTGGAAAATAATGAAATGGTTCTTTAATTTCTGAACCCGTGCACTCCTTTTTATGGATAAATGCGTCCATCTCCATCAGTGACTTTTACAAGCCCAAGAGGCAAGTTTATACACTCCGCCTCCCCCCTCCAGGTTTCCATCCGGGTTGCACTCAGCAAGCTGTAACTCAGCGTGTCTGCGCGGTGGGGGTAATTTTTGCCGGCAATGTGCCTTTATGGCATCATAAATGATGTTCAGTGGAAAGATTTAATTCAGTGCAGGTAATAAAAAATGTAACCAAATAATTGACGTTAAAAAAAAAAGCTCTCACCACCTGCTGCACTGTGACTGAAGGCAGGACAGGGAAAAGCATATTGTCAAGAAAATTGGATTCAGGGAGACCTGGACACTGAGGCTGAGGAAGGCAGTCCCTTTGCCAAATAGGTTATATTGATCTGGGGCTCGGGGCGAGAGGATGTGAGGGATGTGTTCATCGGCTGGGCCAGAGAGGGCAGAAGACAGATCCATATTGATACTTTGGTATGAGAGTGCTTGATTGGCCTCTCCCATCAGAATCATTGTCAGGGGCACATTCAACTTTTTTCATCCCCCCCGCCACTGCTCAGTACATTTTGCCAGTTTGTGTGTGTGTATTTGTTTGAGTTTGTGGTGCCGCGGGCCAGAGGGCGGGTTAGGGTTACGGTCCTTTTTTCTCCAGATAAGTAGTCCCTCAAGGGCAGAGATTAGCTCTTCTCTTGCCACTGATCATCCTTCTAAATGCCCAGTATCCAGAGAACCCTCCTTCAGTGATTTGGATTGATTGTAAAGATGCTCCTGCCCATCAGGTTCTGCAAAGAAACGAGGAGAAGGTGGGGTTGAGCAGATCATTCCCAAGCTCTCAAGGTCACCAACTCCTCCAAGGTTGGAGGGAATCCCAGGAACTAGCATTGGTTCACAACTGGACAACTACGCAGTCCACTCAAGAGCTGAGAAGCAGTGTGGCCTAGTGGAAAGAGCACAGGCCTGACAGTCAGAGGACCTGGGTTCTAACCTCAGCTCTGCCATGAGTCCGTTGTTTGACCTTGGAAAGTCCCTTAATTTCCCTGTGCCTCAGTTTCTTCACCTGTAAAACAGGGATTAAGGCTGTGTGCCCCATGTTGGACAGGGACTGTGTCCAACCTGATAAGCTTGTATCTGCCCTAATGTTTAGCACAGTGCCTAGCACAGAGTAAGTGAAGCAGCATAGCTCAGTGGAAAATGGTGGCATTTATTAAGCGCTATGTGCAAAGCACTGTTCTAAGCACTGGGGAGGTTACAAGGTTGTCCCAAGTTGTCCCATATGGGGCTCACAGTCTTAATCCCCATTGTCCAGATGAGGTAACTGAGGCACAGAGAAGTGAAATGACTTGCCCAAAGTCACACAGCTGACAAGTGGCGGAGCCGGGATTTGAACCCATGACCTCTGGCTCCAAAGCCCACGCTCTTTCCACTGAGCCATGCTGCTCGGGCTTTGGAGTCAGAGGTCATGGGTTCAAATCCCGGCTCCACCACCTGTCAGCTGTGTGACTGTGGGCAAGTCACTTAACTTCTCTGTGCCTCAGTGACCTCATCTGTAAAATGGGGGTGAAGACTGTGAGCTCCCCGTAGGACAACCTAATCACCTTGTAACCTCCCCGGCGATTAGAACAGTGCTTTGCACATAGTAAGCGCTTAACAAATGCCATCATTATTTATTAACAGATACTATTAAAAAAGGAGCTTAAATTACCAGACCCAAAGGCAGACACACCAGCACAGAAACAAGCATCTGTCCTGTGGCCGGGAAGGGAGGATATATTGAGGGTTTAGAAGCACTGGAGTCAGGTAGGATGAATCTGGGAATATTTCCTGCACCCACGGTGCCTTGAGTAGCACTTGGAAGTAGAGGGCCATACACTGCCGAAGGTGCCCTATGGAAACATAGCTTGGTCCCCACTCCCCAGGAACTTTTCTTTGTCCTCTGATGGATCTGCAGAAGGAAAAAGAAAGGGACAGAGAAGACTGTTTTGGGTTTTCTTCCCCCCGCCGACGCATAAAGCGTGGTTAAAAATTTAGTGCTGGCCATAGCAAGCTTAGTTTGCTTTATAGGGAATGCCACTTTCTTTTATGCAAGGCAGTAGTCCTGTCTCTGAAAATGAAACGATGGCTGTGTTGGGGCCTCCCCTCTGCATACTGGGAATATCCTTGCTGGGAAACCCCGGGCTCTGACAGGACAGAAGCAGCATGGCCTAGTGGATAGAGTGTGGGCTTGAGAGTCAGAAGGACCTGGGTTTTAATCAGAAGGACCTGGATTTTAATCCTCGTTCTACCACAAGTCTGCTGTGTGACCTGGGGCAAGTCACTTTACTTCTCTGTGCTTTAGTAATCTCATCTGTAAAGTGGGGATTAAGACTATACACCCCATGTGGGACACTTGGGCTTGTACCCCAATGCCTAGCACAGTACCTGGCACATGATAAGTGCTTAACAAATATAGTAAAGAAAGCACAGGACACTGGACCCAACCCAGGTGATGGAGTCTCATCAGAGAATGGAGAGGTGTGGGCTGGGCTGGTTGCAGGAGCCCTCTAAGGATGAACCAGGGAGAGAGGCTGCTTGGCTTTTCCGACTGACTGACCCGCTCCCTTCTGTTACCCACGTCTTCCCATTGAACTGGCACAGACTGGCCAGTTAGCATTGGACTTTGATGGGAAGCAGCATGGTGTAGTGATTAGAGCCCGGGCCTGGGAATCAGAAGGTCATGGGTTCTCATCCTAGCTCTGCCACTTGTCTGCTGGGGGACCTGTCATTTCACTTCTCTGGGCCTCAGTTACCCCATCTGTAAAATGGGGATTGAGATTGTGAGCCCCAAATGGAACAGGGACTGTGTCTAACCTGATTTGCTTGTATCCACCCCAGGGCTTAGTACAGCGCCTGGCACATAGTAAGCCCTTAATAAATACCATCATCATTATTATTGTTATTATTATTATTATTATCCCCAGTCATCCTTTTCAAGCCAAGTTCTCGAGAGGTGCTGAACAGGATTCTTGACTGACTCTCTGTTACTTCCTGTCCATCTATCTGCCTACCCTATTTAAATTCTTAAAAAGATATATTAGACCCAAGCCGCTAATTTTCCCTCTTCCCTTTTCTCTTTGCCTTCTCCTCTCCCTGTCTCCCGTTTTGTTCTCTCCCCACCTTTCTGTCCCCTAAAGTTCTCTCTCCCCCCTTCCCTCCTCTCCCCTCATGGTCTCCCTCCTCTTCCCTCCCATTCTCTCCCCCTCTTCTGCCCTTTTCTTTTTCCCTTCTCTTGTTCTCCCCCATCCTGTTCTTTCTCTCCTCTGCTCCTCCTTTCTACTCCCATTCTCTCTCCCTCCTCCTTTCCCCTCTCATCTTCTCTCTCCATCTCATCCCCTCTCCTCTCCTATTCTCTCTCTTCCCCTCACTCCTCCTCTCCCCTCCCATTCTCTCCCTCCCCTTCCCTCCTCCCATTCTCCTGCTCCCCCAGCCTGGCTCCCAGTGCATCATTCCACCAGGGCCACTGGAGTCGAGGTAGAGGCACTGATTAGAACTGGAAAAAACACGTCACCCCTGCTCCCAACTCCTGATTCGGTGCATACGCATCACCCAGGAACTCATCAAGAATGATACGATCAACTCTTAGTCTTCTCTCCCATTCTGTGCTCAGGCCAGTGATTTCATTCGCCTTATTACTATTGCAGCTGTCAAGATCCATAAGCCACTGCGGCGGGGGCAGGGAGGGAATCCTGCCTGATTGCCTACCCTCCAAGGTCTGGCACCATCCCATCTGTCTTCCAAACAAAAGCCCCCCAAAAAACAGAGTCCAAAAAAAAAAAAAAAGAAATAGAGTTGGGAACAGTATTTGACCTCAGTTGCAAACACATTTACTAAACATTTCTCCCTCTCCTCCAGGGTCTCTGAAACATAGTTACTTTGTGTGTTTGCTTGGAAGCAACACTACAGAGTCCTCCTGCAGGTGACTGGAAGTGATCTCAAGTGTAGCGTAATAGCCCCTGCGCCTTTGGTTGTTGAGACGGTACCACACAATTAGTCAGAGGATCTCCCTTGGGTGATGCTGTTTCCAGACTCCCTTCTCCTTCCCATAGCTCGTCCAGAAGCCAGATTGCTCTGACATTTTCCAGCAAAGCCTTTATGATGGCCACAGGCAAGTGAAGGCTCCTTGATGGGGGCGGAGAGTCCCAGGCTCCAAGGAGAGCTGGCCACTGAGGGGGAGGAAGGCCGCTCAGCAGATGGAGGTTAGGAGAGCAGGATTCAAGTCCTGGCTGTATCTTTCACCTGTACAGACCACGGAAACACATCCACCATGGACCAAGATAGACAGGAGTTCTGTTGCTTAGCAGGGTCGATTGCCATGCTGACTTCCCTCCCACTGGTCTGAGCGTCCCCCAGGTAACCGCACGGAGCTCTGAAGGGCTGGGAATTTTCCTCTTGCTTTATGAGACACTGGGAGAATGATTTTCTATTTGTCACGTAAATGGAAATGCAGGAACCTAAAAAGTCAATGAGTGTGGGCTGTCCCCATGTGCTGTGTCATTGGCTGGGTGGGAGTGTCACTGGCTGTTGGGAGGCTCTTCCTGGCAGTAGATCTCTCCCCTGGGAAAGGGGTGGGAGGGGGTCTGGGACTTAAAGGTCAGAGTCCCCACTCCAGAGGTACCCCCCAAGAAATGAACATGCTGTAGGAATCCTAGAATGCTCCCTCGCTGTCCTGCCTCACTGTACCCGGGACAGAGCCATTCTCACAGTGGGTGGCCAGAACAGATGGTGGTTCAGCTGCCCGGCTCTCAGATGGTGTCACTCTCTCACTAGTTGGGCAAGAATGACCCGAGATGAGCAATTAGGAGGGAAAGTTCAGGATGTGAGATGGTCTATCCCATTCCATGAGAAGGGCTGGTTGGATGGATGGATGGATGGTTCTAGTCCTCGCTCTGCCATTTGTCTGCTGTGTGACCTTGATCAGGTTGCTTAATTTCTCTGTGCCTCATCTGGGAAATGGGTATTAAGTCCTATATGGGACAAGAATTGTGTCCAATTTGATGATCCTGTATCTACCCAGCACTTAATACGGTACCCAGTACACAGTAAGCATTTAACAAATACCCTAAAAATGGATGAATGGTTGGACGGGTCCATGGATTGGATGGATGGGTACCCGGGGTGTTCGAACGGGCCGAGAGCATCAGCAGTAAGCACCACGCATTGCTTTGGGGCCATAGGATTTTAATGTTTGGTGCCTCCCTCTTATCACCCACCCCTGGAGACATGGGGCCAGTCGAGACTAGAAGCATGTGCTCATGTGAAGGGGTCAGTGAAAGAGGGGAGATAGAAGGCTCTCTGGGGTGAGAGTACTGGCCATATTTACCTTTTCCCAACCTTATCACCCCATGGCCACTGGAGCGACAGATGGGAGTCTTGCAGCTGGGGGTGAAAGCCTTGGGGAAGGGGAAATCAGTGGTTTTTGAGATCACGGATTTGAGGTGGGACAGCAAGGAAGCCCCGGGGATAGTCCTGTGGCTGGTTCGGAGGAGGGGAACGAATGTTGCGACGCCTTGGGGGAGATTGGAGAAGCTTAAAATAAGCCTCATTTCCATACAGACCTGAACAAAACCGAACCTTCAAACCTTATGAAGCTCTCCCATCGCTAATTGGCAGCAATTAAATTGAAAAGCGGCATTGTTCTGTCTCTCTGTGGTGAGGGGTGTCTCTCTCCACAGAAGTTTCCTCCTCATTCCCATCTCTCCCGGACGCTATTTATAACGAGGCTTTTACCTGCCGAGGAAGGCGTCTGATTTCTGATCCAAGGTGGGCTGGTGGAACAGATGTCAGGATCTCCCGAATCCGGGGGCAATTAGGAGCAGAGAGGCAGGGACAGACCCCCAGGGGAATATGTTCCCGGGGAGCTAATGAGAGGCAGGCGACGGGCGGGAAACCTATCAACCCGTCAGTGTGGGCGGGCTTGGCTTGTGAGGATGCCATGACGGGCAGAAGGGCCTTTCCAAGATCTTCCCCGAGCCTTTAACCTACAAGAATGGTTACTGGTATTTGGAAGAGGAGCAAGGAGGAAATGATGAGTTTTAATAATAGCAATTATTATTACAATTATAATAATGGTATTTATTAAGTGCTTACTATGTGCCGAGTACTGCTGTAAGCACTGGGGTAGATACAAGGTAATCAGGTTGTCCCATGTGAGGTTCACCGTCTTAATCTCCATTTTACAGTTGAGGTAACCTGGCACAGAGAAGTTAAGTGACTTGCCAAGGTCACACAGCAGATGAGTGGCAGAGTTGGGATTAGAACCCATATCCTCTGAGACCCAAGCCCTTGCTCTTTCCACTAGGCCATGCTGCTTCTCTGCAGTTTTCCAGCCATTGGAGCAGTGTGGCCCCTTGGAAAGAGCATGGCCTGCCTGGGAACCCTCCATTTGGATACGCATCACTGAGTGATTAACTGAAAAAACAGAGATGTTCTCCACATGACACTCACAACATAAATGAACACTTGTTCCCCCAAGATAAGCAAATTGTTTGGGTGTGTTAAAAACAGTTGCAAAACAGTTGGGACTCAATGAATCAATCAATCAGTGGTATTTACCGAGTGCTTATTGTGTGGTGAGCACTGTACTAAGCGCTTGGACTAGTACAAAAAACAGAGTTAGTAGACACCTTTTGTGGACGGAAAGGAAGCTTACAGCTTCTGCTTCAGCAGAGTAGAAATATCATTCCAGGTTCAGTGAGACCATCTCTTTTTCTTCCCTGTTTCATCTCTCTCCCCTGTCTTCTTGCCTGTTTTACAGTTGTAGAGTGGTAGTGTAAGACAGCGACTGAGTCTCACCTAATTTCTTTGTATCTAACCCCTTTTCAGCACAGGGGTTGACATGGAGTAAGCACTTAATAAAGACCATCATTACCATTTATTGAGCAGCTGCTCTGAGGCCAGCACTGTGCTAAACGCTGGGGTGAATATAAAACAAGTAAATTCAGACTCGGTCCCTGCTCCACAAGGAGCTCACAGTCATGGTTGGGGAGAACAGGAACTTGGAAAAAAGATGCAAATTATGAAAAGTTAGATTGTAAGCCCCTTTAGAACCAGGGACCAGGTGTCTAATTCCCAACTCTGCATTCTTTCCTGACTCTCAGGACTGCTCTCTGCACACAATAAGCTCTAAATAAATACTATTTATGCTACTACAAAGGATAGACAAAAGGAGCACTTAGAGTCAAAAGCCTGGGGAATAGTGTGAACATCTAAAGAGACATTGGAAGGGGCAGTCTTGTTGACTCTCCCAGATCCAGGCGCAGTCCTTGGTTTCCAGTCACCAAACCTCAAATACTGACAGGTACCATGTTACTACTTTTTATCGCAGAGAGTTTCAAAGCACGGGGTGGAGGTTAGGCCCGGGGAGAGGAGATGCACTTATCCCCTCCCCCTCCAATATCACCCAGCTGCCCACACGTTTTGTCAGAACTAGATTTAGGCTGCTTCCCAGGGGCAAAAAGACTGGATAGATTTCAGAATTCAAAACTGGGTTTAAATCAGCCCCAAGTATCTCTTGTGAAATAGTCCCTCTCCTTAAGCTCACTTATGTTAAGATCATTAGCTGGGGAAAGGATGGCAAAGAAGCTCTCAATAGTTTAGTGCCACACTTTCATTTTGCATAAGAAATATCCTCACTGGGGCCACTGAAGGGGTGGGGAGGGGGATTAGGAAAAGAAGCAGATACAGGGAGGCTGGTGTCTTGGGTTGGAGAATTTTAGGGCTGGGAGGGACTACCTGAGGTCAGTTAGTCCAATCTCATTCTTCCAAGCTGGCACAATGTTGGGGGGTCAATTTTGGGGTGCTTGGAAGATTCACCTCCTGTTATGGTTACAGTGTGGTTGGCCAAAATGTTAATCCAGATTATCCAATTGATCAGTCATCATCATCATCAATCGTATTTATTGAGCGCTTAACTGTGTGCAGAGCACTGTACTAAGCACTTGGGAAGTACAAGTTGGCAACATATTTATTGGGCATTTACTTACTGAATGCAGAACACTATGAGCTTATTGTGGGCAGAGCATGTGTCTGTTTTGTATTGTACCATCGCAAGCGCTTTGTACAAACACTCAATAAATATAATTAAATGAATGAATGGACTAAACGCTTGGAGAGAGTACAGTATAACAGAGTTGACTGACATGAGCCAGGTCCTCAAGGAGCTTATGGGCTAGTGAAGGAGCTTACAATCTCCAATGTGTAAGTGTCTGGTTGGGGGGCATTTGGGGAACTCTCCCAAGGTAAGGGTAGCGGGGGCCACTCTGGGGCTTGTTGGGTCCCAGAGTGGTGATCCCTAGGGGACATAGAGACTCGGCTCATGATCACCTCAGCCCAGCCTGGGTTTGGGGCTTCTGCGTACCTGAGCAACTGAGTCTTTATAAGGCTGGGCACCAGCCTCCCAGCACAAGGGAAGAGAGCAGCAGTCTGTCACCTAGACGGTCAGGCAAGCAGGCAGTCCCTCCGTCACTCAGACATTCAACCAGTCCATCCGTCAGGCAGGCAGTCCAGCAGCAGTCCGTCCGTCAGAAAGTCAGTCGGGAAGTCAGTCTGTCTTCCCTTCCATCCATCAGTCAGTCAGTCAGAGAGTCAGTCAGTCAGTCAGTCAACCAGGCAGTCTGTCGATCCGTTCATCTGCCCGTCCACCAGTCAGACAGTCAGTCAGCATCAGCTTGCTGAGGGCCTGTTGTGATGGTGGTGGGTGGGGGGCAGTGAGGGAAGCTAGGAACCAGGGACTTGGGAAACTATCAAACCCATACTTTCTATTTAGATTGGAACAGTGCCACACAGAAACTCCTTCAGTGAGAACTTGACTATGCCCCTTTTCTCACTGAAAATTTAATTGGTAAATTTTTAATATATCTTGCTTAAAAGAAGTGTCAGATTTTTTTAGGAGAAAAGCACCTCTCTTTAAGACAATTAGCTCTTTTTCCTTTTTTGTGTTTGCTTTATTTAAGACAATGATCTCCCTTTACCTTTTTTTTGTTTGTATTTTTGCAATTTTCCTGGATCTCGATGCAAGCCCTTACTGGGTAATATTTGGGGGAAGACCGTTTATTTTATTTAATGATGTAATTACCAAGATATCTTGTTTATTGCATTAGTGTCCACATCCACGTCAGCCTTGTCTTGTAAAGAATTAGGATCATTTGTCTTTTTCTGGCCCCGTAGCATTACACCTCAATTATCCTGCCTTTCTGTCCTTGGAAACATTGCTGGGATCACCGGGAAGATGGTGTCTCATAGGGAAAGGATCCTTTTGGTGTTTTTAATGGAGGAATCCCTTCAGTCTGATCCCCTACTAGGTTGTAAGCTCTTTGGGGGCAGGGACTGGATAATAATGATAATAACAACAACAATGATAATAATAATAATATTTTTAAGTGCTTACTCTGTGCCAAGAACTAGTATTAGGATAGATATAATATAATCAGGTCAGACACGGTCCCTGTCCTTCATGGGGCTTCACATTCTAAAAGGGAGGGTGAATGGTATTTAATCCCCATTTTAAAAATGAGGAAACTGTCACAGAGAAGTTAAGTGACTTGCCCAAGGTCACACAGCAGGCAAGTGGCAGAGTCTACTAATTCTAGTGAGCTCTCCCAAAGCTGGGGCCATATCTTATTTTCATGTGTGTGCTTTTCCACAGTGCTTCGCACAGTGCTTTGCATATAGTAGGTACTTAATAAATACCATAACTACTACTACTACTACTAATTACTACAATTACTACTGCTGCTGCTATTACTGCTAATACTATAGTAGGTGCTTCATACATCCATAAATACCATTGCCTGAATCCCAACTTGGTAGAGCTTCCTGGCATGCCATTCTGTTCCCGGAGAGCCACTGCAAGGAAAGAGGAGCACTGGAATTCAACCTTGGCACCCTTAGGGCTGAATTCAAGAGGTACCCCATCAGGTTGCCGGTGGGATCCTAGCGGGTGGTGAGGGGGAAAGGTGGGCACTGATCTCCAGATAGAGGCAGGAGGTGAAAATGGAATCAAGCCAGTTCCAAAGTGATTGGGGTGGATGGATTTGCACTGGTCTGAACGTAGGTAGTGACCTTGACCCCATTTTCCTGAGACTCTCCTCCCTTCTGACCCTGGCCCTGCATGCTCCCCCTGCCCTCCCCCTTAACTTCCCGGGTTTCCCCTTCTCTCTAGGCCAGAAGTATCCTAGAGCTGTTTGCAGACCTTCCTTTGCCATGGGTGGGTAAAGATATTCTGGGATGCTGTAGTGGGAGTGTTGGAGCGGCTTTTCCTGGCAGAGCTCCCCACTTGACTGCACTTGACCCTGGTCTGTGGCCAATGCAGAACCTGGCCAGGTCTCATGTGTCCAGCCCCACAAAACCTGTTCCGGACAATGACTTGGCCTGGGTGCTTTTGTGGCCATCACCCTCTTCCAATGCCCCCATCCCTCCATTTCAGTTCCACCCAGCCTGTCACAACAGTTGGCTGGGTGGAGGCAGTCTGAACAGCTGGAGGATCCCTCCTTCCTGATCGAACCACTTCCCCTACATCCCAGCCCTCTTTGCTCTGATCTAACCGTGAGCCACGGAGTTCATTCCACCAGAGTCCGTCCAGCCTCGGAATGTGTCTGCCTCAGAGGCCATTCCCCCACAGGGTCCTTTCCATTGAGTCCATTCCACCACACAGGCTCTTCCAGCTCAGCGTCTGTCCACTACAAGGCCCATTCCACTGAGCCTGTTCCAGCACAGGATCTATTCACTGTGGAGTCAATTCCACAATAGAGTCCATTTGTTGTCAGAATTCATTCTACGACATAGTTCAATCTATGACAGAATTCATTCTCTTAAACAATTTTGCTGCCTCTCTGTTATCCTCTTGATATCTGGGCTGCAGCATTTCAGGTTTTTTTTTCTCTTTTAAATTACTTATAAAAATTACTTTCTTGACTCGAAATTTCATTTTAAAGCCTTTTCCACCCTCACCGCCACCTAGCAAGGCTTGTATTGGTTCAATATTCCACACTGTCTGATACTATTACTCAGGTCTTGTTCACAATGATTAGGGACCAATCTAGATATGCCGACATCAGAAACAAATAGGTGGCTTCGGTGGGTCAGCTGGGAGGCCTAGGCTTATGGAACACATAGCCTCAAAAATATCTAACTTGATGGATGTGGCGATGACATCTTCAAAAAACCAATAACAACTAGATCAGGTATCAGAATTCATTCCACGATGAGACTCCCCAATCCTTAAAACCTTCTGGTTATTGTCCATCCATTTCCACAGCCTACAGGAAGTCCTCCCCCTTGGCTTTAAAATCACTCAATCAGTTCTCCCTCCCCACTACTTATCCTCGCTCATCTCCCACTACCACCCACCCTACACACTTTGCTCCTCTAACACCCACCTCCGCACTGTTCCTTGCTGTCCTCTTTCCTGCCAATCACCCTTTCCTCCCGTCTGGATCTCCCTCTCCCTTCATAGCTGACGGACCCGCATTCTCCCCATCTTGACAGTCCTACTACAATCGCATTTCTCCCTAACTATCCCCCAACCATATAATCACTCCCTTCTGTCACTTCAGCACTTCCATGTCACCTAATTCTTTGGGACCTTCCCTACTCTTAGCTCTTTTGTGCATGTACGCGTCTTATGTGTATGTCTTTATAATCTGCTGTTTCCCTCCACCTGTAATGTATTTTAATGTCTGTCTCCTCTGTGGCTCTGTAAACTCCTTGAGTGCAGGGATCATGACTGTTAACTATTGTACATTTCCAAGTATACAGAAAGCGCTCAATAAATGCTATTGAATTCATTCTGGGTCCATTAATTCCAAGAGAGTAGTTGGAGTATCTATAGTATTTCTTGAATCCCCTCAGCATTCAGAGCACTGTACTAATTGCTGGGAAAGAAGTACACAGATGAGATTTGGACATGATCCTGGGGCTCACAATCATCATCATCATCAATGATACTTATTGAGCACTTTACACTGTGCAGAGCACTGTACTAAGTGCTTGGGAGAGTACAATGCAACCAAGGTGGTAGACATATTCCCTGACCACAACGAGCTTACAGTCTAGAGGGGGAGAAGTAAGGTGGGCAGGAAGTTGGCAACAGGCACGTAAGGAAAGATGAAACAGAAAACAGACAAGGGTGACGATAAATAAGGCGAGAGCAAGGGCATTTCAGAGTCCTCATGACTCAGGACAACAGCCACAGGCATCACAGCCACGGAGCTGATTCCATGACGGTCCGTTCTCTGAGTGAATTCACTCTGTGATGACATTGGATCCCGGAGGAGTGGGAAGGCCGCCATGGGGAACCCAGAGCCGAGGTTCAGCGCTCTGGACCCACAGGCCTGAAGTCAGGCAGATAGCGGGCCGGTCAACCATCTAGAGACATAGTGCTGCCTCCTCCTTCCACGCGGGGCTGAAAATGACTGATATTTTTTATCATGGTAGAACTTTATGATGCAATAATCCATCAAGTGGAAGGCTCAAGTTGGTGGAATTACTTTAAATCAGGTTCCTATTTTCCCCCTCTCTTCAGAAAAAAATCTGTTTTGTACCCAAAATTCAGAGATGATTGATAGCTCTGCCTGTTTCCAAACAGATTGGCAAGGAATGAGGTGGTAACACTCCCACCCCGCTCCTTCCCACCCTCACCCCTGCCCCCCGCAACATCCGTCCCACCAAAGACAACTTATTTTTATCTTCTCTGTAACAAAGAGGAGCTACAAGAGGAGGGTGACCTGCCCCAGGCTTTGGACTGTGGTCTCTGTCTCTCTATCACTCCCCTACCCCGCTTTTAGCCTATCTGCTCTCGTCTCCCACTTTTCCCCAACATTGACAGCTCTGCACATAGTACTCAATAAATACTACTGATCGATTGACTCCGTCCAGGACCAGATGGTGGGTCCAAACTCCCACCCCCTTCCTCTCTTTGCTGCCTCCCAACCTGCCCCTTGTTACCCCTTAGGCCTGAGACAACTTCCTGCCAACCTCCTCCTTCCCCGCCTTCATCTCCCAATTCGGTGCCACCTCCTCCGGGAAGCCTTCCCCAATTGGCCCCATCCATTTCCCCATCCTCCAGTACCAATCAACTGACAATGGATTGTGGGGAATTTTGGCTTTGAGACTTACCATCAGATCCAGGATGGGAATGATATCAGATATTAACCATGGAGGGCTTCCAATTCCTGAAAATTGGAGATATAAGAGTTCTCAGGAGGGAGAGAAGAGGATGGGGTGCTATGTGGGGGTGGTGGGGAGGGGGAGGAGTGGTAGATCTGAAAACAGATCCCGGAGCCAAGAAACTGTTTCCACCAGGGTGTTCCCAAGGGCCACATCCATGTATATAAAATCATTACATGGTCTTTGAGTATATTTGCAGGTGATTTGCATGCCATTTACATACACCTACATAGACAGGGCAATCTATTCTCAGACAGTCTTCAAGTTCAAATTGTATTATTGCTTCCCAGAAGGGCAGCGTTTTTCGCTTCGTGCTTCCTTCACATTGACTTTTTTCAAAGCCTCTGCTCTCTTATGGGGGTATGGGGCAGAGGGCAGAGGCCCCTAATGAACCAGAAAGTGGTTTGGAATGAGGTCTGGCTTTTCATAGCCCCCTCACAAGCAGCCCCCTTCAGGGGGGCTGAGTCAGTCAGTCAATTGTATTTATTGAGCACTTACTATGCGCAGAGCACTGTACTAAGCACTTGGGAGAATAAATATAACAATAAACAAACTCCCTGCCCATAACAGTCTAGAGATGAGCTTAAAGTCTGCAACCGACCTGCCCTAGATTGTTGGGGTTCAGCCCTAGGGGAACACTGGCTAGGGCCAGCACCAAGACTGCTTGGAACACACACTCTTCACTCCCCGGACTGCACTGGGCTGTCTGGAAGGAACACAGAGCCGAGAGTTTCCGGAGGTATCTGACAGACATCACTGTGGGGTCCAGTGGGGAGGCGGATCATCATCAAAGCCCACCTCCAGGCTCTAACAATTGCCATGCCTGCAATCAATGGGACCAATATAAAGGCCAGAGAAAACCAGATGACCAAACACGTATTCCTTAACACCCCACTGAAGGATTCAAAAGAGCACGAGTCGGTGATGGTGATGCCTGGTAAACCTCCATGATACCCACCTATCACTGACCTCCCTGTAAGTTGGGTCAGTGATAGGTGTGAGGAGAGAAGGAGCCAATGATCGCGGGGATGATGGGTGGTGGTCCAGAAGGTCAATCGATAGCCCAAGAGATGGGGATGCTGAGTGGGGACCATGAAAATGGGGAAGGGGTGAGTGGTGGCCTTGGATATCAATGGGGAAGAGGGCGTGCTCCTCTTTCAGAATAAGAAAGGAGACAGGCGGCTTGAACGGAGGGAGAACTTCCCTTGATTCTTCATTCCGCAGCAGAGAGTGGTCTGAGATTTATATCGTCATCATCATCGTCATCATCATCGTTTTGTAATTTCCACTCAATTAGATATACAGTTTTGGAAATTCACTTAGAAAACATGGTATTGGTGACACAACCACTTAAGAAAGGATACCCTCTCTCTACCCCTCCATTCCAGTCTCATATTTTTGGAATCATTTCTTTCCAGGGGAGTCTAAATGTGTACAAGTAGATTTATTGAATCCATTTACATGGGGAATATATCTTGAGTAGTGCAATTGCAGAGGAGGAGGGTGTTGAATGATATGAGATACAGAGGAAGAGGAGTGTCGGCTTTCAACTACCTCCTCTCCTTCTGCTTAAATGCTGGGGGAACCATAAGTCATGGTTTAGCTGGGACGGCCCAGAGGTTTTACACTGTCCCAGGTTCCTAAGGAAAAATATGCAAATGTCCTGGGATTGTCCTGGCTAAACTGGTCAGCACACCCATCTCCAGCTGCTCCCACTCACTTTAAATGCTTGGACGTCCACATCAAAGCTGTAGTTGGCTTGATGTATGCTCCATTTCGGTCCCACTGCATTTGGGACCTGTAGTATGGCTGTCCCAGAATCCCAGGGGATTCTAGTACCACGGTTCTACCGCTTTCCCCCTACTGTGATAATCACTGAGTGGGAAGGAGGTGGTACACAAGGTGGGATTTTTTTGATAAAAAGACTTTGATCAGGCTATTCTAGTGATGTAATGGAAAAGAAGAGTCATGGGGCTAGACCGACATCTTCCACGGTAGGTTCAAAGGCTCTGAGGTGTTTAGAATTTCCCAGAAGACCTCACTGGAGGATCAGAACAGTGGATGACTAATGGAGGTGTGGACCACCAGGGACCCCAGGGTTCATTACTGGAACTCTGGAACCAGAAGATTCATGGTGTGTTGATTTTGGTGTGTTCATTGTGTAGTGCAGAGTCCTGGAAAATCAGGGACAGGAGCTCCGGGCTGGCATTGGGAGGGGGTTATATAATCAAATGGCCTCAGGAGGCCGATTACACCCCCAGGTAGGGAGAAGTAGGTTGTGATAGCACCAGACAACTGGCCTCAGAGGCCGATTACACCCCCAGGAAGTGGGAAGTAGGTTGTGGTAGCACCAAACTGTGACAACACTGATCTGAGAGGGCACCGTGGCCTAGTGGAAAAAGAACAGGACTGGCAATCAGGACACCGGGATTCTAGCCCCAGCTCTACCACTTGCCTGCTGTCTGACCTTAGCAAGTCACTTCACTTCTCTGTGCCTCAGTTTCCTTTTCTGTAAAATGGGGATTTAGTAGCTCTTCTCCATTCCTCTTAGACTGTGATGCCCCATCCAGGGTAGGGATTGTGTCTCATCTGCAGTGCTTAGCTTAATAAATACCATCATGATTGTTATGATTATTAATAGGATTGCTTGGTTCTAACGATTCCATCGATTAATGTGTTAGAACAAAGTTGGATCCTGAAGTCTGTGCCCAAATCTTTCTCCTAAGAGGTAAGCTGAGACCTCCCTGTGCATCTTCAGAAATCATGAGTTTCTTGAAATGGAAATGTCCTCAAAAGAACCAAAAAGGAGGAAACAGGCTCCGCTCTGAATGAGAGTGAAAGCAAGCGAGAAAGCAAGCTATTACAGAGGGAGAATTGCTAGAAAAGAAAGGTTTTCAAAGTTTTCTATATGGCCTTGGATGCATCTCCTTAAAGACACAGAACGAAAGCTTTCTATCACCAGCCCACTGTCATCTGGACTGGCTTCTCCTCATCGTTCCAGAGAGAAAAGACAGAGCACTGCATTATAGGGAAAATAAAAGCAGAAAGGGTGTGATTGTATAGAGACTTGAAAACAACCCAGATAAAAGCTGCAGATTCACAGAGCAGAGGCAGATCCTTGCGAGAGAGAGAGAGAGAGAGAGAGAGAGAGAGAGAGAGAGAGAGAGAGAGAGAGAGAGAGAGAGAGAGAAAGAGATCTTTTTCTCCTACCAATGGAAATTCCCGTGTCTGAAAGAACAAGGGATCAGATGGTGCCAGATAAATCTGGGTGCAATAGAGAAAACTAATGAACTGGGGCTGTTTCTTTCCTCCTTTAGTTGAACTTTTTTTTGTGGTGAACTATCTGGTTCTTGCTGATGCAGTGACTAGGATCAGTCTGCTCCTTGGGTTACTGGGATTTCAGAGAGCAGATCAGTGCTGAATTGGCATTCCTCACCCTCCCTTTTCTGTATTCTGCTGAGCAGGGGCTGGGCGTGGAGAGCTTGGATTGGTAGAGAGGATTGGGTGGTGGGGGTCATGGACTGGCTGGGATTAGGGGTTGTCTTGGCTTCACCCCTAAATCTGGGTCACCCCTATGTCTGGGTGTCTTTGGGAAGTTGCCTTCCTTTCTGAAATTCATTCCCCGCCCCCTGCTTTTTTTCCTACTTCGTCTGGAGACATGGATTAGGATGTCAAGAGGTCTGGGTTCTAGTTTCAGCTCCCCATTGCCTGCTGTATGATCCCGGGCATGTCGCTTAACTTCTCTGTGCCTCAGTTTCCTCATCGGCCAAATGGGGATAAAATATGCATTCGCCCTTCCTTTGAGATCATAAGCCCCATGTGAGGGAATCGGTCTCATCTGAGTATTTTATTCCTATTCCAGTCCTGAGCCCAGTGCTTGGCACCAAGTAAGTACCTGATAAATATCATCATCGACTCGTCCAAGCAGCCTCTTCTCCTTGGAATTGTCAGTTGTCAACTTCTCTAATTGTCTTTAGAGAGGGAGCAGACAGGAGCAGTTCCTTCCTGACTTGTTCTCTTTATTCATCCCCCCTCCCAACCACACTGCACTTATGTCCAAATCTGTAATTTTATTTATTTATATTAATGTCTATCTCCCCCTCTAGACCATAAGCTCATTGTGGGCAGAGAATGTGTCAATTATATTGTACTCTCCCAAGCACTCAGTAGAGTGCTCTGCACAAAGTAAGCGCTCAATAAGTACGATTGACTGACTGACTTCCACGGATCTCATTTCCATTTACTCTCATTAACTGGAGGTGTCCCACTCTGGGTTGCATCAAAACCTTCATTTCTCGTAATAACCTTCGACCATCCCGTGTCCATTCAACCACTGATCTCTCAGTCCTTTTCTCTTCCTGCCCCTTTCTGCTTGAGCTCTAGAGTTCCCTATGAAGACAGCAAATCAATGTCTGGTACTTATTGAGCACCGACTGTACATCATTTGGGAAAAGACAAGAGTTAGAAGACACAATCCCTAGGTTCAAAAATATGTCTCACTGTTATCAGTGTCATCAAAAGATAATAGGTTTTGGCTAAGCACTTAATATATGGCAAGAACTGTACTAAGCAGTGGAGCAGGTAAAAGATAATCAGGTACCAGATAGGGCTCATAGTCTATATAGAAGGGATAACAGGTATTGAATTCCCATTTTGCAGATGAGGGAACTGAGGCACAGAAAAGTTAAGTGATTTATCCAAGGTCACATAGCAAACAAGTGGCAGAGCTGGGATTAAAGCCCAGGTGATCTGAGCCCCAGTCCTGGGCTCTTTCCTCTAGGCCATGCTGCTTCTCTGAAGATAGTTGTCGAACACGTCCTCTGTACTTGGATGTAGTAGCAGCAGTTGCCGTGTTATGTTTTGAGTTACCCACTGGGCACAATACAACTGAACTCAACACTTGGCGAAGTACAACAGCACGGTACATTGCTCCCAGTGGGCGCTCAATAAATAGCACTGCTATTACTAAGTGTGACAGCAGGAGTTGGCTCTGGGTGATGTCCAGATGATCTCCCCGGAGTTTGCCCCAACTGAATTGCCAACCCAATGGCAGCCTATGCTGGCTCCTGATATAAATCAGTCAATCATATTTAATGAGCACTTACTGTGAGCAGAGCACTGTACTAAGCACTTGGGAGAGTACAGTATAACAGTATTGGTCGACATGTTCCCTGCCCATAATGAGCTTACAGCCTAGAGGGTCTCCACCATTTCATGGGACCCACACATTCAGGGCCCCTTCCTTCTTAAAACTGAATTTGTTTCTCCCTCTTCCTCATGAGCAACTCCAGTGACAATACGGACTGTAATACCAGATGCAGCTCCACTTTCATCATTTACAAGCAGTGTGGCCCAGGGGAAAGACCCGGCTCTTCTCTCAGCTATGTCATTGGGCTGTTGTGTGACCCTGGACAAGTCACTTCACCTCTCTGGGCCTCCATGACCTCATCTGTAAAATAGGGATAATCCTGGCTGCCTCCCCTTACCTCATAGGGCTTCCAGGAGGAGGGAATGAGATAATTAATGTGAAAGTTCTCGGAAGGAAGGAGAACATTCCAGGTATTATTATGGATACGATCTCACCATCGGCAGTGTCATCTTCAAACCGAAGGGCAAGTCTGTTATTACAACTGCAGGAAGTCAGAATTTAGAGGCTGTGGAGGGACACCAGCAAGGTCGCATGTCACATGACTCCAATCCCAGCCCGAGCACAGATATGAATCTCATCTTTCCCCCTTGCGAGTTACTGAATCAGCTTAAATCGCCGGTGGAAAGACGCTGGCTCGATCGTGCGAGACACTGGATTGGGTGAAAGAGAGAGGTTCATCTTGTGCTGATGTTCAAGCCCTCCACAACTCAATGAACTCTAGCCCTCCAGAGTTCACCCTGCCCATCCCCCTGCTGCCAGGCAGATCTGCTCTTAAAGCTGCTCATCCCCATAGGTCTCTGGGAAAGGAAATGAGACTCTCCTGCTTCTTTGAGCTGCTGTTTCAGAAATCCTAGGAAGCTGCAGATGGGGCGGGGATATGAGAGGCAAGGCAGGGGGCAAGGTCTGAAAGGATGAGGGGGATTGGAAAAAATCAGGAGATTTAGTCCACACATTTCGTGGCTAAATAACCTGAAATGGCTTGGAAGGTATCACCTGAGTGGGAAAGTCAGAACATCTCCTGCCTTCCGTGGGAAGGAAGAGCCTTGCTTCTCACAGCCTCACTCGCCACCAGCCACTTCCTTCCCCGCTTTTAAATCCTAGCATGAGGCCTGCCTCATCCAGGAAACCTGGATTCATCTGGCACCTCTCCCACTGGCCCGAACACCCGAAGCCCTTTGGCTCCCTTTCCAACTCGTTTTGGCCCCTCTGGAGCCAATGGGTGGAATGCATTGGGTTGGTGCTCCCTCTATTGTCTAGGGAGTTTGCCGGGGAGAAGGCACAGCCTCGGGAGCACTCAACTTGTATGTGAGAGCATGCACACACACATCATCCAAAGCACATCTGTTGTGGGAATTCCTTAAGGGCAGGCACTGGACCTGCGTCTTCCAGGATCCCAAGGGCCAGGCCCAGGGCAATGTCCCATATGGCACACAAAACAAGCTGCATATTTTCCCCTCAGCATTTCCCCCCCCCGGGCCCAGTGGAGCAGGTCTGGGCCTGAGGTAAGTGCTCAGTAAATAGGACTGGTTGATTGATTGAGGTGGGAGGACCCAGTGGACAAGTCTCGGGACCTTCCCTCCAGGGGTGGGCACCCCTAGGTGAGAAGCAGGGGACTTGGGGCACCATCTCCCCCAGGCATGCGGGCAGCCTGCCAGCCTCCTGTCATCACCCCCGATTCCCATCCTCCCACTCTCCGCCCCATCAGCTTCAAGCAGCCCCTCCAATGCAACCTTCCGTGATTAATTACTCTGAAGTGACAGCAGCCCATTGAAACAAGCTGATAGCTGCTGACAGTAGGTATCCAATTAACCTGAATTACTATCTTGATTGTGGCCCAATTAATGTCAGCTGTGCTGTGTCACAAGCACCAGCCCCCAGAAATGAGACTTTTGAATGAAAGCGCTCAGTCCCAGCCCACGCCCAACTTTCCCTCCGTCTTATTCTTTCTCATCCGTTGTAGTTTAGAGGGATTTCAGGGCAAAGCTGTCGTGCTCCCAAATATGCTATTTTTGTTGTTTCATCTTTCCTTATGTAACTGCTGCATCAGAAAGCTGTTTCTGGGACCCTTCCTCCCCTGAGCCTGTCTCCTGGCTACAGCATCGCCCACCCTGTTCTTCTTCCTTGAATAAAAATAATGACCATAATCATCTGGGGTATTAGTTAAGCACTTACTAGGTGTCAAATGGTGTACTCAATGATGGGGTAGATACAAGAGGGGAACATGTCTACCAACTCTGTTGAATTGTACTCTCCCAACATACAGTGTTCTGCATATAGTAAGCACCCAGTTCATACCACTGATGATGATAAAAAAGTTTGGACACAGTCCCTGTCCCCCATGGGGCGCACGGTCTAAGTAGGTGGAAGAACAAGTATTGAATCCCCACTATAAAGACAAGGAAACTGAGGCTCAGAGAAGCTAAATGAGTTGCCCAGGGTCACACCACAGACAAGTGAGAGATCTGGGATTAAAACCCAGGTCCTCTGACTCCCAGGACTGTGCTCTTTCCACTAGGCTGTGTCCCTGAAGCAGCCGGAGTTCAAAGCCTGTGACCTGGATCCCGGCCTCCTCCTTTCTTCCCTGGATCCGGGGTGGGGCTCATCCATCCGTTCCCTCCCTCCTGCCGTCCCCGGGCCAGCTGCCCGCTTCTAATTGCCTGTACTCTGACGGGGTGAATTCCAAAGTCCTTTCAGACTTGGGGACTGGGGCTCCCTGCCTCCCCAGGCCCCAGGAAAGCCAGTCAGGGCTCCAGGATGCTCCCTGGGGCTCCTTTGTGCAGGCATAGCAATGCCTTGAATTCTTCACGCCCCTAGCAACTCCATCCCGGTCGGACCCAGCTGACCCCTCGGGTCTCCTACTTAACCCAGGGCTGATGTCTCTTTTTAAGCCCTTTATTCTTCATTTTGCTCCTTCAACTTCTTGAAGCTGCTTATGATCTGCTGCCCTGGTTTTTAATGACAAAATCCCAGAGGCAAGAATGGCTGAATATCTCATCAGCCTCTGGGCTCAGCCTCTGACTGGGCTAGAAGGGAGCAGGCCAGAGGGTCCAAAAGCTGAGAAGGGATGCTCTGAGGTCATCATGTCCCTTCTCCTGCCCCCCCAGGCCTTCTAAAAGAGCCTAATGGTCACAAGATTGGGAGTCAGGAGACCTAGGTTTCAATCCCAGCTCTGCTCCTGCCCTGCTGTGTGAATTTGGGCAAGTCATTTAACTTTTTCTGTAAAAATAGGGATAAGGTACCTGTTCGCCTTCACCTTTAGATTGTGAGCCCCTCGTAGGGAATGGACTGTGTCCAATCTGCTTAAACTATATGCACTTCAATACTTGGCACATAGTAAACCCTTAATAAATATTATTATTATTATTTTTCTCTTCATGATATTTGTTAAGTGCTTACTTGGTGCCAGGCACTGAACTAAGTGCTGGGGTAGATGCAAGATAGATTGGACAGAATCCATATCCCACTTTGGGCTTGTATTCTGAATCCCCATTTTACAGATGAGGTGACTGAGGAACAGAAAAGAGAAATGACTTGCCCAATGTCAGATGTAGCAGACAAGTGGCAGAGCTAGGATTAGAACCCAGGTCCTTCTGACTCGAGAGCCCATGCTCTATCCACTAGACCATGCTGTTTCTCGTTCTCTATTCTTGAAGATCTCCAGAGATGAAGATTTCATGCCCTCTCTCCATTTCTTGGTCCAGGTGTAGATCTCCCTTTACCCCACGCCTGGGAGTTGCTCCTTGCATCTAACCTTATTTTCTCTTGCTACAGCTCAAACTGCTTCCCCCCTCACTCTGTCCTCTGTGGAAAAGATAGAGGGGAGCTATAGTAAACTTAGTCCTTCTGGACAGTTGAGTTTTCATCTCCCCTTTGAGGATTTAAGCAGCCCAGGAAGGAAGAAGCTGGGGCTGGCTAAATAGAATCGATTGCCTTCATTTGGAGCTGGTACCCCGAGCCAGGCCAGCGGCAGGTTTGCCCCCCAGTCAATAGGCCTTGGATGCCACTGGGAAACGGCCATGAGAATCGCCACTCCTGCCAGAGTCCAGAAAAGGCAGGCGGATGCTTTCTCCCATCTTTAAAAATTGGCCCTCTTAGTGTCTTTTCCATTACGGCCTCCTCTCAAAAAGGGAACAAGGGATGAGGCAAGTGTCAAAGTCGTATTGATTTCCTGTTTATCCAAGTTCCCACAGGGCCACAGTTGCACCTGGGGTACAGGGTTCAGGGGAAGAGTGGTCCCTGGGCACCGTCCGTCTGCACTGTCCTTGGGTCACCATCCCGCTCCCCTCCTTCCCCTCCGTATCACCTCCTGGGGAGACCAGGAGCACTGGAGCATGGGCTAGTAAAAAGCACAGGGCTGGCACCTTGGCTTCTAGCTCCAGATTTGCCCCTAAGCTGCTCTGTGTCCCTGGGCAAGTCACTTACCCTCTCTGGGCTTTCTCCACTTGTAAAAAAATAACATCTGCCTCCCCCATCCTCACAAGGATGTAACGAGGAGAAAGGGAAGTGCAAACACTTTGGAAAACTAAAAAAGCTCTACAGGGTCAATAGGTTGTTAATATTTTACTATCATTGCTATTATTATTATTATTATTATTATTATCACTTTAATAAGTCCTCTCGAAGCTAGGATTTTGGTGTTCCAGTTTTTTTTTCTGCTTCTCCCCCTTGAAACTCCTGGTAATTGCTGTTTGCCCTCAAACAAGGGGCAAAACTATTCTGTTTCGAGAAGCAACAGTGATGAGAGGGGTAAACCGGAGGTGGTTATACATACATGACCAGCCTGGTCACATGTATGTACTTATTCAGCCACAACACCGTTCAGGCCTTCAGAGATGACTCCTATGGCTACATTAATTAATCAATCAGTCAGTGGTATTGAGCGCTTACTGTGCACAGAGCACTGTACAAAGCACTTGGGAGAGTACCATACAGCAGAGTTGGTAGACAGATTCCCTGCCCACAGTGAGCTTATTCCAATGGATGAACTGTGCTGGAGGGCAGGGGTGATGCCTGCAGTTATATAAAGTCTTTTATTTTCACATTTATTGTTGCACTTTACCCTTCCAGGGGCAGAATGGGGAATCCAAGTCTCAGAGAGGCAAATGGCTTTCACTCAGCAGGGCAGGGCAGAACTGTGACCAGCTCTATAATAATGATGGCATTTATTAAGTACTTACTCTGTGCTAAGCACTGGGTTAGATACAGGTTATGCAAGCCATCCATCAATATATTATTGAGCTCTTACTGTGTGCAGAGTACTATACTCAACACTTGGGAGAGTACAGTTCAATAATGTTGGAAGACATGATCCCTGCCCAGATGCAGTCCTTGTCCCACATGGGGCTCACAGTCTCTCTTATCCCCATTTTACAGATGAGGTAGCTGAAGGCCAGTGAGGTTCAATTGACTTGCTCACGATCACACGGCAGGCCAGTGGCCAATCTGAGACTTGAACCCAAGTCTCCTGGCTCCCAGTCCCGTGCTCTTTCCACTAGACTACACTCTACTCCTCCCGCAAACTCTACCTCCTTTCCTAACCGAGTCTTTATTTCTTCCTCCAGCAGCGGGCTAGGAAGATGAAATGCTGCCTCATCTCGTCTGGGATGACCGTTTTGCTCATCATCATCATCATCATCGCCATCTTGGAGAGAAAGTGACCCCCCCCGAGCGCTGACCTCCAGGGTGAGTTTTTGGATGGGCCCCTGACCCCAGAAGTCATGGGTGCTATTCACTGTGGTTTTGCCCCACCTGACTGCGGCCTTGCGTTCAGTTTGCTCATCTCTGGGCCTTAGTTTCCTTTTCTCTAAAATGGGAGTTTAAATGGGGGTTCTCCCTCCCTCTTAGACTGTGACCCTGGTGTGGAACAGGGACTGTATCTGATCTAATTGCATTGTATCTATCCCGGCACTTAGCACAATGTTTGGCATATCATAAGAGCTTAACAAATGCTATAGTTATTTATAGGGGACCCGGGTTATAGTCCTACCTCTGCCACTGGGCGACTGTGTGACCATGGGCAAGTCAGTTGAACTTCACTAGGCTTCGGCTGACTCAAATGCAAAATGGGGATAAAATAGGTTGTGACCCCACCTCCTTACTCAAGCTCCTCTTGGGTAGAGAATATGTCTGCCAACTCTGTTGTATTGAACTCTCTCAAGCGCTTAGTACAGAACTCTGCACACAGTAAGCACTCAATAAATAGCATTGATTGATTATATTGCGCTCCTCACATGGAACTCGGGCTGTTTTTGATTTAAGTGATACTAGGATAGGGACCAAGACATCCGAGAGCCTCTGCACCCCTGGCAGCCTTAATTATTTTTCTTATTGGATTGCCTACATCCCTCAGTACGCCCAGTTGATTTCCACTGGATTGATCCCTCCCTAACATGCCCAAGTTGGGAGTCTAGATCACCGGAAGACAGGCTCAGTAAAATTAAGGAAAACAATCCAGCGGCTCCAGATGTCAGGCAGTGGACCGCGGAACTGCTCTCCCGCCGGCTTGGAGGGAGAATCGGGGATCAGGTGGGCCCTGTCAAAGCATTATGAAGCCCAGGGCTCTTCCTCTGCCTGACTTTGTTATCGGTCCTCCAGGGTGGGGCAGCGGCAGACAGAGCGGCTGGGGAAGACTCGTTGTTGCGGAGGGGAAGTGGTTTGCTTTTTTCCCCTGCTTTCCCCATCTCCATCTCATTCCATCTAGCTCAAGCAGCAGAAAAGCTAGAGAAAGACGGGGGGCACGGAAGCTTTGCCACTACCCTCTGCCCTCTGTGGAGCTTCTCCTGTTTGGACAAAGAGAACGGCAAACTCAGCTCTCCCCAGTTCCTGAGAGGCTCTAGAACCCTAGGCTGACAGAGGGACCTCGAGAAGTCATCTGGCCCAGCACCTTGCCTCCCAGAATCCACACACTAGGACGTTCTGGGCGGCTCTGATTGCTGGGAACATCAGTGCTCACTTCTACAGGCACAGCAGGATTTGCAGGCATCAGCTCACTTTAGTTTCCTGGACATTTGAGATTTGGTGATAAAGACAACCCAGAATATGGGGGATTTTAAAGCCATCTGATTGGCCCTTCTGTCCTCACCCATCCCATGTCTCTTGGTCTCCGAGAGAGGAAGGAAAGGTGTAAAAGTAGGGGCAGCATCTCGAGGCTCCATTTCCAGCCAAAATCCTAGTCAGGCGGAGCCTGCCTGATGCTGGGAAACCCCTGGCCCTCCTCTGACTCCTCACCAAACATGTCATTTCTGGGAGAAGGACACGGTGGTCCAGCACAGCAATAAGCTAATCATTCATTCATTCAGTCGTATTTATTGAGCACTTACTGTATGCAGAGCACTGTACTAAGCATTTGGGAAGTACAAATTGGCAACATATAGAGACGGTCCCGACCCAACAGTGTTTGAGCCCTTCAGAGGGCTGAAGGGGTGACACCCCAGTCCTGTCTGGGTGCAGCTGGATTTGTAGGGGGGTACGGGAACCCTGATCAGTGGTTGGGTAGGGGCAGCTGGATCCTCACCCCAACCTGAGCCTTCTCTGCTTCCCCTTCTTCCTTTTGTCTGAAACTTTTAGATGTGGGGGGATGTGAGGGATGAGGGGCCAGGAGAATTCTGAGAAACCTCAGATGGCTGAAATGAGGAGAGGGCAAGGAAGGGGTGTAGATAAAATCATTTGAGATGCCTTGGCCAAGGGCAGCAGGTACCAGTAGGATCCCCTTCCCCACTCCCAGGATTCCTCTGATGACCCCTCCCCTGGTCCCAGCTCCCAGAGAGCCGAGCTGCAGCGGGCTCCCCGAGAGCCCATCAAGCCAGAGACAGGCGAGTTATTTTTACCGCCTCTGGGGCTTAATGATCAGAGGCGTGAGCGGCGATGCTGGAGAGGAAACATAAAAATAATCTGTAGTTGCTGTTGTTGCTGTTGCTGCTGCTGAAGAAATCGATGGTTTTCCATTTTGAGTGTCTCTTTAGAAGGACGGATCCTCAGCCCCATTACCTGCGGGCCCCAAATTCAGCGGGTGAACCACTTGGGTTCACTCCCAGGACTGGGGCCAGTTTGCAGCTCTGGTGGAAATGGCTAACAGAGCCACTTACCTACTTCCTCACTGTATCTACTGACGGTGAAGGATGGACCGGATTACTGTAACTCCCCCATCAAAAAGAAGCCAGGGCTCCTGTCCTCAATCTCCACCCTTCCTTGTTTGTACTGGCCTTGCAAACAAGGAACCACTTTCACCAGCTTGCTGTCCCTCCAGGACACCCCCAAGTGTTACAGTGAATGACAGTCCCATTCTGTACTGTTTGGAATGGTTTCACCCACTTGACCTTGGATCCTTTGCTGTTCATTATCCCCCTGAACAATGGTGTCAACAGGCCTGGGTTCTATTCCCAGAACTGCCATTGTCTCAATTGCTGCCTCGGTTTTTCCATCTGTAAAATGGGTGTACTGCTTAGGGTAATAGGGAGGATGAGATACCTGCTCTGAGGTAGTATTTATGGAGTGTTAGCAGCATCAGGATGAGGAGTTTTCTGCCCTTCTGTCCTTGGCTGGTCATAAAATAGTTTGAGAAAACATGGGTGGTGTGGCACTGAGCCAAATGACTGTTAAAGCTGAAGAGGTGTGATTAGGGGTATACAGTCCCCTCTCCCCTGCCCCAAACTTCCTGAGTTTGCAGTGTGAGGCTCAAAACATTCCAGGATCTTTCCTTACCCAGGACCCTAGGAAAGCCCCCATAAACCTCTGACTCTCCCAATTAAACCAGGATACCTGGCCAGATTTCATTCTGCTGTTCTTTCAGGGAAGAGGAAGATTCTGTTTGATTGAATAAGTGTTACACACACACACACACACACACACACACACACACACACACAATTTCTCTCTCTCTCCCTCTCTCTCTCTCTCTCTCTCTCTCTCTCTCTCTCTCTCTTTGCTCCCACAAGTGGTCTTCAGAGAGAGAATCCATGGGAGCACAAGTAATGGGATAAGATAAAAATAATGTACAAAGGGCTCAGATCAGTGTGTGGGAGAAGCAAAATATAAATATTGGGATTAAAGAAGCACCAGAGAAGGGTTTCTGCACAAAGGGTAGAGCTATGTCTCTGTGTGGGAGTGTATGTTTGTCTGACTGAGTGCCTGATGGAGCACATGGGACCCGAAAATATAGTGTGCGGGTCTCAGCTCAATCTCAGGATTACTATGAAAATAGTTTCAGGGGCCCCCTGGAAGACATGAGGGTTTAATGCTTTATTGCTATATTCACCACACTGTTGAACTGCTGGACCAAGTAACACATGAGACTGGGAGGGTACTGTTGTATCGAGAAGAAAATGATGCACGCATGGTAAATAATTGACTTGAATAAAATGGATGCATTTATCTGATCCATAAAGTCTACAACACTATTTCTCTGTAGATGACTCCTGCTCTGTTTAATTTAGAGAGGCTGTAAGCGTTTCCAACATTAAGAATGAGAGGGTGTAAGCTTGTCTTTAGACTGTAAACTCACTGTGGTTGGGGAACGTGTCCGCTAACTCTGTTGTACTGAACTCTCCCAAGCGCTGAATGCAGTGCTTCGCACGTAGTAAGCTCTCAAAAATACCATTGATTGATCGATTCAGGATCTTTTTAAAGCACGGTTTGTTTTATCCTGTGCAGATTTGTCGCCATCCCTATTAGAAGAGATACTACATTTTCCTATTAAAATGCTCTATTGTGTTTAATTTTATACCTCTTTTCTTAACTGGGCTTAACTATGTACCTATCTTTAAACCTTCCTCTACTCGGGGGTCAGTGGAAAGAGCAAGGCTCTGGGAAGAAGGAAGCCTTGGTTTTATCGTTATTATAATGATCATTATTATTATTCTTATTGCTATTATTCTTATTGCTATTCATGGTAAGTGCTTTACTTTGTGTCAAGCCCTGATTTAAGCTCTGGGGTAGATTCAAGTTAATCAGGTCAAACACAGTACCTGTTCCACATGGGGCTCAGTCTAAATAGTGGGGAGAACAGGTACTGAGTCCTCATTTTCCAGATATGGAAAGTGAGGCACAAAAAAGTGAGGTGATTTGTCCAAGGTCAACAGCAACTAACCGGCAGATCGGATTAGAACCCAGGTCCTCTGACCCTCAGGCCCTTGATCTTTCCACTGAGTCACGCTGCTCCTAGTCACTGTTCTGTAAGTAGAGGTTGCCTGCTGGGACAGTGCCACTCCTGCATAGGAATAGACTTGTCAGCACTGTAGAGCCAGCAACAGGAACACAGGTGCCTAATTTGCAGCAGGATCCGTAAGCACTAGGGAGGAGCTAGAAGAATTAGAAGACACAAGGCCAAGTGAGGTTAATCTGGAAGGACGTCCTGGAGGAGTAATGGAAGCAACAGGGGTGCGCTTTGGGGAAGAGGAAGGAAGCAATTGCTTGTTTGTTCGGTATTTGTTAAGTGCTTATTATGTGCCAAGCAGTTGTTCAGAGAGGAAGGACAGCGAGCAATCTGAAGTGCTCTTTCTTGGGGCTAATGCCCTCTCTCTCTCTCCTTCCCGGACTATATTTAAATCTCCACTCGAGGCTCCTTGGAAGCTGTTTCATTTGTGTTTTTCTCCAGCAGGCACAGGAGAGACAGAACAAAGTTGCGGTCAGAACGAAGTTGTCAAAGCCCAGCTCCATATCCTTGTCAGACCCAGGCTAGAATAGAATAGGATAGGTGGAGACAATCTTTGTAATAGTTAACATGTAGGAGAAAGGAAAAGTAGCTTTGTCCAGAAGTTAGTGCTTTAGTAGTAGGCTGTGTAAAGCTTCCACCTCTCTTGGGAAAGAGTTCAGGTGTACAGCCCCCCCGTCACACTGGATTCTGCTGCAGGCATTAAACTTAGTAATGGGAAGGAGATGTTTAGAACCCTAAAAAAGGTTCAGATGGTGTTTGGAGTCCTGCCGAAGAAGACCTGTGAAACATCACACAGGGTGAGAGTTAGCTGGGTGCATGTGTCTTCGCGGAACGCGCTATTTAAAAGCTGAGCAGCAGCATCACTTACATTTTAAGGAACTAATTATGTGCAACTGCAATAGTTATAAAAGGGAGTGGGAAAATATCCTTCGGTTATAGAAGGCTAAAGAGGGCGACCCGGGGAAAGTGATATTATCCCGATGTTAGAGACGGAGAGAAAGCTGGAAAGAGTTTCCTGTGAGACAAGCAGGTTTCATGCTATTTTTTTCTGCAGAAAAAGTCCTGGGGCTGCCAACTTCAAAAAGTCTGTATATTTCAGTCCTGGCTGAAATTTTATCTGGAGTAGTGGAACCTGGCCTTAAAATACTTATGTGGATTAGTGAACCGAAGCGTCCTGGTTCCCCTATCCTGCCCTCTGAGGCTACACGCTTCAGTTTCCAGCAGACTCAAGGATCTCATAGCTGGAGAACCGGAGGGAGGATATATATATATCAGTATACCAGTTTTTATATACTGGTATTTGTTAAGTGCTTACTATGTTCCAGGCACTGTACTGAGTGCTGGGATAGATACAAGATCAGCAGAATGGTTACAGTCCCTGTCCCACGTGGGTCTCACAGTCTTAATCCCTATTTTACAGATGAAGAAACTGAGGTCCAGAGAAGTGAAGTGAATTGCCCAAGGTCACACAGCAGACAAGAGGTGGAGTCGGAATTAGAACCCAGGTCCTCCTGACTCGCAGGCCTGTGTTCTATCCATTAGGCCTTGCTTCTCCTCATGCTATTACACCATTCTTTTTTACCTCTGCTGCTGCCTGACTTTCAGCACTTCTGCAGCTGCTAATCAGGTCCCTGGCCAGCCAAGTTCACATTTTGGACCGACATCCCAAAAGCCTTTGCAGCCCCAAACTGCAGCAGGTATTGCTCAAAGACCTCCAGGTAATGAGATCTCCTTCTCGTCGGGGCCTGAGAGCTGAGACCACCCAATGGCCATATCACCCCATGCCTGCCCCAAGTTTGGGACCTAATGAGCTCCAGAACTGTCATGCCCAAGGAAGTCCGGGAGCAAGAACCAGGTCTTCCTTTCCTCTGGTCCTGCTCCCAGCAGCCTCAGACGTGTCTGATCATGGGATCCTCTGGTCTCTGCCTTTGGGGCCTGACACCTGATGAAATAATCACAACAGAAATGGGGGGACTGTGATGGAGAGAGACAGGGAGGAGAAGACCTGCTCCCTGCCCTTAAGGGGCTGACAGTCTAGTGGGGGAATAATCAGCAATAGCAGCAGTAGTATCAGCAATCAATCAATGGTGTTTATTGAGCTCTTACCATGTGCAGAGGACTGTACTAAGCACTTGGGCAAGAACAATATAACGGAGTTGGTGGCCATGTTCCCTGATCACAGGGAGCTTACTGTCTAGCAGTAGCAACAGTGGTAATAGCAGGTAATGGGTCTACCAACTCTTATATTGTACTTTCCCAAGCTCACACAGTAAGCGCTCGATAGATGCATTGTACTATACTATAGTACGCTATACTTGGTGCTCCACTCCCTTCCCCCTTCTCCCCCACCCGCCTATGAAACTTGCCCCCAGGTCTGGTCTGGAAGCAGAATGGTTTCTCCTCCTGGGCTCCCTCAGGGGTAGGGGTGGGGAGATGTAGGGGGTGGGGTGGGAGGGGCAGTTTTCCTGCTCACCCCCTCACCCACGGCCATCATCAAGCCAAAGCTGGCTAAAGATGAGAGAACTGGGGCTAGGGGAAACCTGGCAGGATCACAGGAGGTGTTGTTTGTTAATGGGCTGCAATCTGGTGATTAAGAGAAAGTGATTGTAATTACAAATTACCATGTGCTGCCTGTGAGGCACTAATATATTTAAACAGTAACACCAACTCCTCTCTCTACTGGAAGAAGGGATCACCTTGATCCTGAGAGTCCTAAAACAAGTCAGTCAGTCAATCGTATTTATTGAATGCTTCCTGTGTGCAGAGCATTGTACTGTTTGGGACAGTATGATACAACAATAAAACAGACACATTCCCTGCCCACAAGGAGCTTTCAGTCTAGATGGGGAGACAGATATTAATATAAATAATGAAGGCTTGGAGACTCTTATCCAGGGGTTCAAACCTGGTTGGGAAAAGTTTGGGAGTCTACAGAGGGACCTGGGAAAGGAGTGGGTGTTAATACAGACGTTCTTTCCCTTCCCTTTCCTTTCCTCTTCTCTTTTTTTCTTTTGTTATCTTTCCTGTCCACTCTTAAACTTTCTTCACCAATCGGTTTCCAGTTACAGGATATTTAGTGGGGCCCCATTTTCTTCATCTCTAAATGAGGTTAACAGACCTATTCTCCTTTCTTAGATCGTAAGGCCCTTGTAGGGCAGAGATAGTGTCTGCTCTGATTATCTGGGCTCCATCTCAGCCCTAAGAATGGTTGGTGTTTGGCACAGAACAAGGATGCTGGCCATCTGATTACTGAGGCAGCAACAGCACCCAAGATGTCTGAGCAGGGCTATTTAGGGATACCCTGCTCGCTTTGAATAGAGAAGGGAACTAGAAAAGGTTTCTAAGGAAACTAGAAACTAGGGAAACTAGAGAAGGTTTCTTGGGAAGCAGCGTGGCCTAGTGGAAACTGCACAGGACTAGGAGTCAGGAGAGCTGCCTCCTGTCACTTGCCTGCTGGGTGACCTTGGGCAAGTCTCTTAGTTTCTCTATATCTCAGTTTCCTTATCTGTAAAATGGGGATAAAATACCTGTTATCCCTCCCCCTGTGCCCAATTGGAATGTCTTCTGTCTACCCAAACATTTAGCACATTGCTTGGCATGTAATAGGTGCTCAACAAATACCATTATAATAATAATTATTATTATTGTTATTACTATTGATATGCACCAGCCTCTCATTGAAAATCCAGACTCCAGTCCACCAAGGTGACTCAGTAATAAGGTCTGGGAAAATGGAGACCTTTGCAAGAAGCTCGATAGTACCATAACAAGGAACTCCGTCTCCATGTTCCAAACTTAACCAGGAAGTCATCCCGAGAGGGGCCATGACAAGTCCCAGCTTCGGGAACCAGTTCTATGAAAATGAGTCAGAGTCGTGATCCCTGTGCCTGAGGAGTTTGTCGCCATACGGGGAAGGGAAGCCAACATAAGGTGATGAAAATATAATCATTCAAAGAGCAGGGGAGTAAGTGGAAATAATGTGTAGGGATAAGTAATTCAATAAATTATTATCCAGACCTATTTATTGAGCATCTACTATGAGAGCACGGTAAGAAGTACTGAGCAGGGTTCGACAGAGTAGAAGGATTGGTCTGAGCCTTCCAGGAGTTTACCGTTGATTGGATAAGCTATATCCACAAGTACCTTACCTTTCCTAGGGGATATGTCTCTAAAAATGGCCGAGGGGATGGCGACGAGGGCTGTCATCGGATTTGTTCCGTACCTAACGAGAGGATTCAACCACTTCTGGATGGGTAGAAACATTTCAACACTGTATCTCGCGGGCCTCCATGCTCTAAATCAATCAATCAGTGAGTGGTATTTATTGAATGCTTACTGTGTGCAGAGCACTGTACTAAGTACTTGAAAGAGTTCAATCCAACAGAGTTGGTAGCCACATTCGCTGCCCACCACTCAGGGCAGCCTGACTTCCATTGAACTCCCAAGGAGGTGATGTACTCCTGGGCCCAGTCCACGAAGTATTTTCACAAATACAAATTTAAGTGACTAAATGGAGGCCTGAAGCCAACGACTGTTTGAATGTTTCCTGAATGTTAGGAAATATTGATCTAAATTACGTCGATTCCAATTTGGCTTTAACACAATGGAGTTTCTCCGCCCAGTGCTTTCCACTCTAGGCAATGTGGATGTGTGTCTGAATGCATGCCTGGGCATCCATCAATCAATGCCATTTACTGGGTGCCCAGCTGTGGGAGGGGATTGTACGCAGTGAGTGTGTGCAGGTGTGCACGTTTGTGTGTGTTTGTGTGTGTGTGTGTGTGCATGGCTATGTGTTTCCATAGGTGGGCGAGTATGAGGGTAGTAGGAGATGTATACCTAGACAGACTAGACTTTTTCTTGACTCCAGGGTCGCTGTCCACCAGAAGCTTTTTTTTTTAATGGCATTTGTTAAGTGCTATGTGCCAGGCACTTTACTAAGAACTAGGATAGATAGAAGTTAATCGTGTCCTAAACAGGCTCTCAATCTTAATCCTCATTTTCCAGATGAAGTAATTGAGGCACAGAGAAGTTAAGTGACTTGCCAAGCTCACACAGCAGATAAGTGATAGAGCTGGGATTAGAACCCAAGCCCTTCTCACTTCCAGGCCTGTGGACCTGAAGCGGCCAAGCCCACAGGGAGAAGGAATTGCCGGAAAAAGTGAACCCTGCCTCTCTTACCAGCCATGGTTTCCTTTCCTGTGTTGAGCCATGGAGCTGGCTTCGGGAATCACCCTGGCCCTGAAGTGATCTTAATTTCAGATTTAGCTGGATCCTCCAGGAAGTAGAAGGGTTGAAGTGGCTGTGGGCAGAAGAGAAGAAATATTTCAGTAGAACCCAGGCAGTTGAGGGAAGGAAGAGGGTTGGGGAGAACTGGGCACGACGCTGGATCAGAAAGTTTTCAGTTGAGACTGGGCAGGCCCACCGTAGTCGGTGTATGGCCCATTGACTCTGAACTCCACCCTACTGCCTCCCCAGAAGTCCTACCCCCTTTTATCAATCAATCAGTGGTATTCATTAAGCACTTACTGTGTGCAGAGCACTGTACTAAGCGCTTACTTGGGAGAGTAAAATACAACAGAGTTAGCAGGCACGTTCCCTGCTCCTTCTGACCCCTGCATGCACAATGAAGAGTAGAGGGCGATGAGGCATAGACGATCAGGGTGGAGAGCCTTGGTGCCGGGAAAAGGCAGGAGTTTGGATTGGACAAGCCCATCCCAGGGGGCTCCCGTGGAAGAAAGGGTGGGGATGACCCACCTCTGGGTTATATGGGCCATCCTAAACTCTCCTCCCCAAGTCGGGTGCAATCCAGCCCAGCCTGTCCCGGGTGGAAGGAAGCCCATAGAGAGTTGGTCAAGAGGCCTGCCTTTCCGGGTCTCCAAGATCCAGATGGGGCTTGGGAAGCTGAATCCAGCTGGACTGGAAGCTTCCTGTGGGGAGATAAGGTGTCTACCAACTCAAGAGCTCAGTACAGTGCTCTGCGCACTGTAAGCACTCAATTAATACCGTTGATTGCTTGATTGAAGTGGCTGTGTCCATAAACCCCCACCCCACAGATCCAAAGCCAGAATCCCTAACGGACTGCAGGCTCACTATGGTTTTCTTCCCTTCCCCCTCCTTGAATATGTACAACACTTTTGTTTTCTTCTCTCTGTCTCTCCCTCTGAAGTAGGGAGAGCCAGGTATTTTTATCACCATTTTACAAAAGGGGAAATAAAGGTCCAGAGAAACTAGTCCAAGATCAGCCAGCAGAGTAGTAGCCTGACTCCTGGCTCCCAGAACAGTCCTTTTTTCTACACCTTGATAACAATAATAATAATAATAATAACTGTGGTATTTATTAAGTGCTTATTTGTACTATTCTATTTATTTTATTTTGTTAATATGCGTTGTGTTGTTGTCTGTCTCCCCCTTCTAGACTGTGAGCCCGCTATTGGGTAGGGACCATCTCTATATGTTACCAACTTGTACTTCACAAGTGCTTAGTACAGTGCTCTGCACATAGTAAGCGCTCAATAAATACGATTGAATGAATGAATGAATGTCCCAGCACTGTTACTAAACACCAGGGTAGATGCTAGGTAATCAGATTGGACAAACTGCCTGTCCCACAGAGGACTCACAGTCCAAGGAGAAGGGAGACCAGGTATTGACAGATGAGGAAACTGAGGCCCAGAAAGGTTAAGTGACTTGCTTCAGGTCAGATAGCCGGTAAGTGGTGGAGCCAGGACGAGAGCTCTGGCCTCCTGCCCCTCAGCCCTTTGCTCTTTTCCCCTTGCCCACCTTGCTTCATCTTTCGTGCCCTCTCCTTCCCCTTCTGATCCAGGTAATCAGAAAGAGGCCCAGCCTACCGAACCACACTCAACTCAGTGCTTCCAGGTGCTGCTCTCTGGTGAGGCCCGGTCACCCTGCACAGAGAACCTCCAGCAGAGGGAAAAGAATAATAATGACAACGCCGGAGGCACACAAACAGGATAACATATTGCGCATGTTTGAAATGCATAGAAGGAACTGATTTCAATACCGCAGGCTGCCAGCTTGGATGATGCAGGGGAAATATTTAGTTTCACAAGTCAGCGCCAGCCTGATTTCAATGGGGACACTCCCTGCTGTTGCTGGAGTTTTGATCTCCTCTGGATACCTGGGCTGGCTTTGGTCTGGAGAGAGGTAAGAGAGTGGGTGGATTGGGAGGGCCCAGAAGCAGCACAGCCTAGGGTTCTAATTCCAGCACCTCTGCCTGTCTGCCGTGTGACCTTGGGCTAGTCACTTCACTTCTCTGTGCCTCAGTTACCTTATCTGTAAAATGGGATTAAGACTCTGAGCCCTATGTGGGACATGTTGGACTCTGTCCAACCCGCTTACCTTGGACCTACCCCAGCTCTTAGAACAGTTCCTGGCATATAGTAAGAGCTTAACAAATACCATAGAAAAAGAAAGAAGGGATTTTCCTTTCAGGCTTGGGCTGTGGCAGGGAGCATGAAAGGGGTAACTCCAATCCATTAATAGTGCTGTGAGGGAGCTCGAGAGGCAGAGTCCTGGCTGACCTGCCCCAGTGCCCATCGGTTTGGACATTCACCTCCCTGGAGACAGAGGACTGGACTGGATGCCCCCTCAGGGATGATTCCAGCTCTGGAGGTCTAGTATGCTGACCTTTCAGACTGTATCCCTGATCTAACCCTCATTTCCTCTTCCATACCCTTCTGTATCACCCTTGAACTTGGATTTGCTCCCTTTATTCACCCCTCCCCGGACCCACAGTACTTATGCCCGCATCTGAAATGTATTTATTTATAATAATGTCTATCTCCCTCTATAGAATGTAAGCTTGCTGTGGGCAGGGAGTGTTTTTTACCAACTCTGTTATATTATTATTTTATACTCTCCCAAATTCATAGTACAGTGCTCTGCACACAGTAAGAGGTCAATAAATATGATTGATAAATATGATTGATTGGCTGTCACAATAGTGACCAGGCCCTCCGCTTCACAGACAGTCCTCAAAACAACAGTGTGAAGTAGCCTGGCCTGGGAATCAGAAGGATCTGGGCTCTAATCACGGCTTTGCCACTTGTCTGCTGTGTGACCCAGGGCAAGTCACTTAACTTCTCTGTGCCTCAGTTCCCTCATCTGTAAAATGGGGATTAAGATTGTGAGCCCCATGTGGCTGATTATCCTGTGCCCACCCCAGCGCTTAGTACAGTGCCTGGCACATAATAAACACTTAACAAATACCACAGTTATTATTATTAATATTATTAAAAACCATGACATTGCCGCCATTCAATTCCATCAGCCCACCTTCCTAGCCCCTCACCTTCCTCCCACCCTCATCCTGCTCCCTGTCTTCCTGGTTCAGAGATCCCAGGGCTGGCCTGCAGCCAATATCCCAGTCTCTCAGCTGAAATTTCAGAGGAGAAAAAGGCAGGAGAGGGAAAGAAGGAGGAAGAGAGGTAAGGGACGGTGATGGGAGGATGGGGTACAATTAGATGGGCAGCAGACAAGAGAGAGTCTAAACAATGACCCCCATCTCCAGCCATCCCACCTCCTCCTCACCGCCAGCACTCTCACAGTCCCCTGAGGTACTCACCAAAGAAGTCTTCTGGTTGGGACAGCAGAGCGGGACAGACTTCAGCCACTCCCACCCTGCTACCCTCCAGCCTCCTGCCCCAGGCCGGGTGTCTGCTGCTACCTCTGCTCACCGAAGTCTCTTGGGCTGGAAGATCAGCCCAAGCCGGAGTCCTCATCGCCCCGTGATCGGGCTTGGTGGCAGCAGCAGTGGCAGCAGGGGAGAGGCCTATGCCTCTCTCCCTCCCTCGTGGTCACCACCGCCCCCAGGCCTGAGGCCCAGGATAGACTCAGACAGGAAAGATTGGGAGAGCAGGCTTACCCTGGTTCTGGTTCCGGCTGCCCATCGACATTCACCCCCAGGGAGAAAAGCATTGTGCCGCCCCACCCATCCTCCGGCCCCTCCTCCTGTCCCTCCTCACTGCCCCCTCATCATCATCATCAATCGTATTTATTGAGCGCTTACTATGTGCAGAGCATTGTACTAAGCGCTTGGGAAGTACAAATTGGCAACACACACACTAGTAGATCTGCTGCCTGAAGACATTCAATAATTCCAATAATAAATTAAATAATCAAATTAAATCCAAAGGATGGAATTAAATATTAATTTTCAATAAGGCACGTGGAGAGCATTAGTAATTGGGGAGGAACCACCAGTCTTGGGAGGAGAAGATATTGAGGGCAGGGAAGGGAGAATGGGGAGTTGGACCCTTCTCCAGCCCCTCTACAAAGCCTCTCCAGGCCACAGAAGCCCAAGCCTCTTTCCTCTGCAGCCCCTTCTGACTGGATCCTTTCTAAAGTGACCCCTTGATCCTCAATGAACTGGTCCCACCAAGCCAGGGAGAAGACAAAGAGTCCGGCCCAGTTTGAGTCAAGGACAAACCTGGCAGTCTGAGAACAAGAGGTTTCACTACCCCGTTTGAAGCCCCGGCTAATGTGTAAGACCCTGATGGCCCAATGGGTCTGTCCTCACTGTCCTGGCCCTTTCACCTTCCAGGCTCTTCTATACTCTTAAGGGCTCATTGCTTTTTTTTTATTAATTATTGAGTTAATTAATAATAATTGTAGTATTTGTTAAGGGCTTACTATGTGCCTAGCACTGAACTAAGCATGGGGTAGATACAAGCTATCAGGGCAAGCGCAATCCCTGTCCCACATAGGGCTCATAATCTATGTACAAGGGAGAACAAGTATTGAGTCCCTATTTTACAGATGGGGAAACTGAGGACCAGAGAAGTCAAGTGATTGCCTAAAGTCACATAACAGGCAATTGGCAGAGCTGGGATTAGAACCCAGGTCCTCTGATTCCCAGGCCCATTTTGTTTCCACTGAGCTGTGCTGTCATCCTTGAGGACAGGGATGGTGTCTACCAACTCTAGTGTACTCTCCCAAGCACTTAGAACAGTGCCATCTCCACAGTAAGTGCTCAATAAATGTCATTGATTGATTGATTGACAGGTGAATGTTATGGGGTATTGGGTGTTAGTCCCTTAATCATAAGGGTGGAGGTCCAGGAGGCAAAGATCACAAGTGTCCCTCGGAATCCTATGGCCGTGGTCTAAAACAGAATTTTGATTGTATGGACCAGTGGCAAACCCACAAATGATTCTGCTTGTGGCGTATCTTTATAAGAGACAGACACAAGTGAATTTGGGAACCCTGTTCCTCAAGGAGGGAGCCCTGGGTCATGAATTAAGGGTAAAATTATTAGGAGACAAAAACAGTAAATTCATAAAGGGCAATAAGACTACACCTAGACATTAATTTTGATTTATGGAGAACAGGGCGTAACAGGCAAACTGGATTGCTCTGTTTGATGGAGTTTAGGAATGAGCTGGAGAAGAGAATGCAATAAATACTTCACATTTGGCCTTCAGTAAAACATTTGATACATTGGCTAATTAAATTATTTCCTGCCAAATTAGCTGGAATTGGCTTGGAGAGAAACACAGCCGGGGGCATTAGAAGTCCAGAAGCATGGTGTTCCAATCATATGAACATTGTTTCCTTTGGATTCAGAAGAGACAATACCGCCGAGTGGTGGCTATGTAACCCCGGGACCCGGGGCGGATGGTCGGGGAGGAAAAGTGGGTGCCGAAAGGACCAGTATGAAACCTCCAATTCTTTCCAGAGAAGCAGCATGGCTCAGTGGAAAGAGCACAGTCTTGGGAGTCAGAGGTCATGGGTTCAAATCCTGGCTCCACCTTTCTTGTCAGCTGTGTGACTTTGGGCAAGTCACTTAACTTCTCTGTGCCTCAGTTACCTCATCTGTAAAGTGGGGATTAAGATTGTGAGCCCCACATGGGACAACCTGATCACCTTGTATCCTCCCCAGCGCTTAGAACAGTGTTTTGCACATAGTGCTTAACAAATACCAAAATTATTATTATTATTATTATTATTCCCTCCTACTGGGCTGTAAGCTCCTTGAGGGCAGGGATCAGGTAGTTTATCTCTAACATAATCATTTTTACTGAGCACTTACTCTGTGCAGAGCACTGAACTTGGGAGAATACAATAGAGATAGTAGATACAATACCTGCTTTTTCCAAGTACTTTATTTGGAGACCTGCAACCATAGGTGTCCAATAAATTTCTATTGACTGATGATATTATACAACAGAGGTGGTAGACACATTCCCTGTCCACAGAGAGTTTACAGTCTAGAGGAGGATGCAGACATTAATATGAACAGATATTGACTAACCACTCCAGTGAACTAGAAGCACTGCTTTCTGGGAACCTCTACAGTAAACACACCCAGATCCCAAATACTTCCCTCTTCTCAACCCCATGCCCTCCACCCAGTCAGAAAGGACTGGGGATTAATAATAATAATAGCGGCATTTATTAAGCACTTACTATGTGCAAAGCACTGTTCTAAGCGCTGGGGAGGTTACAAGGTGATCAGGTTGTCCCACCGGGGGCTCACAGACTTAATCCCCATTTTACAGATGAGGTAACTGAGGCCCAGAGAAGTTAAGTGACTTGCCCAAAGTCACACAGCTGATAATTGGCAGAGCCGGGATTTGAACCCATGAACTCTGACTCCAAAGCCCGGGCTCTTTCCATTAAGCTATGCTGCTTCTCTGTAGCCACGCTGCTTCTCTGTGGTTAGAGGTTAGAGGTCTGGTTAGAGGACCACACAGCCAGGTATATATATACTACTTGTATATACTACTTGTAGCAGATTGTCTCACCCCAGGAAAGCTCTCTTTCGTGGGTTCCTGAAAGGGGGGGGGCCCATTTAAATCCAGTCCTGGGTGCGGAGAAGCCTGGTGAAATGGGAGCAGCCCCTTCCCTCCCCACCATTCACCAGCTGTGAGCACTGAGGTCACCGGGAGTGGCGGTGAAGAAGGGTGGTGGGGGGGGGGGGGGGGGGGGGCCTGGTTGCTGCCACAGCTGCTTTCCTGGAAACTCCCTGTGCCGCACACCTAAAGTTACCAATTAATCACTCAGAATGGCTGTAGATGCAATAAAGCACGATTAACATTGGGGCTCTAAGAGAGCACCTTGTCTCCTTCTCTAACAGCTCATTAGGAAAAGACTAAATAACCCTGGACTTTATAGTCGTTTAAAAAGGAAGGTTTTGTTGCAGCTGGTGACTGCAGAGCCGGGCAGCTGTTCCCTTTTCCTCCACTGAGCCTCAGGTCCTGAACGCTTTTCAGCAAAAGCTAGGCCTTGTTACCTCTAACCCCTCTGAAGCTCCTGCTTCACACCTCTGAGGCAGAGGTGAGAAGAGGGGGAGGTGATCAGGGGGGAGAAGGATAATAATGATAATAATGGCATTTATTAAGCACTTACTATGTGCAAAGCACTGTTCTAAGTGCTGGGGAAGTTACAAGGTGATCAGGTTGTCCCACGGGGAGCTCACAGTCTTCATCCCCATTTTACAGATGAGGTAACTGAGGCCCAGAGAAGTTAAGTGACTTGCCCAAGCCCACCCAGCTGACAGGTGGTAGAGCCGGGATTTGAACCCATGACCTCTGACTCCAAAGCCCATGCTCTTTCCACTGAGCCATGCTGCTTCTCTTATGAAAGGATGAAAGGAGATGGTTAGAACAAGGAGGTTGCAGATTGGCTGTTCCCCACCTCCTGGCCTGGACAAAACTGGAGGGAAATAATCATAAAATTGGTGCTTGTTAAGTGCTTATGTGCCAAGCACTGTTCTAAGCACTGGGGTAGATACAGGTTAATCAGGTTGGACACAGTCCCTGTCCAACATGGGACTCACACTCTTAATCCCCATTTTTACAGATGAGTAACTGAGGCACAGACAAGTTGAGTGACTTGCCTGAGGTCACACAGCAGGCTAGGGGTGGAGGTGGGATTAGAACTCAGGTCCTTCTGTCTTCCAGGCCCCTGTTCTGCCCACTAAACCACACTGCTTCTCACTTGGAAATGGGTTGAAGCTGAAGCAAGAGAGAGTTAAATTGGATATAATAATGATAATGATAGCATTTATTAAGTGCTTACTATGTGCAAAGCACTGTTCTAAGCACTGGGGAGGTTACAAGGTGATCAGGTTGTCCCACAGGGGCTCACAGTCTTCATCCTCATTTTACAGATGAGGTAACTGAGGCACAGAGAAGTTAAGTGACTTGCCCAAAGGCACACAGCTGGCAATTAGTGGAGCCAGGATTTGAAAGGAAGAACGTCTTGGTTGACTGTGGCATAGAAAAGCAGAAAGGGCCGTGGGTGACTTTAATCCTTGGAAATAATAATAATGATGATGGCATTTATTCAGCGCTTACTATGTGCAAAGCACTGTTCTAAGCACTGGGGAGGTTACGAGGTGATCAGGTTGTTCCCTCGGAGGGCTCACAGTTTTAATCCCCATTTTACAGATGAGGTAACTGAGGTCCAGAGAAGTTAAGTGACTTGCCCAAAGTCACACAGCTGACAATTGGTGGAGCTGGGATTTGAACCCCCGACTTCTGACTCCAAAGCCTGGACTCTTTCCACTGAGCCATGCTACTTCTCCAAATCATCTGGGTAACATGGTTGGGGTCTGTTCTGTCTGTGGGAGGAAGAGTGGACCCCTGTCTCTGTCAGACCAAGAGCCCAAGTACCCTCAGGTGCTTTCTAATTCATGCCCACCCAGACCTGGGGAATGAAGTTCCTCATGCCCATTTGTAGGTGAGAGAGCTGCAGCCTGGCAAGGTGGTGTGACTTGCCTAATGGCACGTGGCATTTATACGGGAGAATGGAGCCTGGGCTTGCGGAACCTCAAACTCCATCACCTGTTGAAGGTAGTGGATGCCAGCTTCCGGCCTATGCCGCAGCTTCCAATCTGGAGATGTGTCATCTACTCTCTTTCTGGCACCAGGATTCATTTTGAAAATGATGCCTCCACCTATTCAAGGCACCCTGTGATTGATTATTAGGGCCTCTTCAACTGGGTCAGTCAGCCAGCTGCTCAAAAGCCTTTACTACCAGGATTCCTCTCTGAATGAGAATAGACAGTGGGTGGGCTTGCCCTGGGGATATTCCAGTAGTAATGCTATTTATTAAGCACTCACTGTATGCAGAGCTCTGTGCTAAGTACTGGGAGAAAATATTCAGGTGGAAATGAAACAAGGGTCCTGTTCCTCATGAGGCTCCTAATCAATCAATTGTATTTATTGATGCTATACTTATTGTTTTGGAGAGTACAGTATAACAGATTTAGTAGACTTGTTTCCTGCCGACAAGGAGTTTACAGTCCATCGGAAGACACAGGACAGACCCAGCAGTGAAAGGAGAGTGTTCAGAGGGAAGAGAAGCAGTATGGTCTAGGGGTTAGAACTGGGAGTTGTAAGGACCCGAGTTCTAATACTGAATCTGCCACTTGTCTGCTGTAGTCATTTAAATTCTCTGTACCTCAGTTACTTCATCTGTAAAATGGGGATTAAGACTGTGAGCCTCACGTGGGACATGGCCTGTGTCCAACCTGATTAGCTTTTATCTACCCCAGTGCTTAGCACAGTGACTGACATGCAGTAAGGGCATAACAAATACCATAAGAAAAGAGTATTCAGGATTGTGTAGGAGTTGGAGATTTTACGAATTTCCCTCTCACCTGGGAGATCAGGAAGCGGAGGAAGTTCGGGCAGAAGCCAGAGATGGGAGATTGAGAAAGAGGACAAGAAGTCACTGATGGAGTCAAAAATAAGCAGGCGCCTCTCTCCCTCCACTAGCTCCTACCAGAAGTTTCCTCCTAATCAATCGATGGTGATTATTGAGTGCTTAATGTTTGCAGAGCCCTGAACTATGTATGTGGTTGGGAGAGTACAACATCAGAGCAGGTAGACATCCCTACCACACTTTCATTCCCCTTCCATGCAGGGCCTGGAGAAGTTGCAGGAGAGGAGTAGGGAGGCAGCATTTCAGCTGGCTCTGCTTCCATCCCAGCTGGCTGAATTCCTTTCCCTGCATCCAAATTCGGAATCCCCCCCCTCCCCACACCCCCCTCGGTCTGCACACGGCAGCTCTGGCTGGGTAACTGGGCATCCGAAACTGTGGGACCAGGCTGCCTCACCCTCCCCAGCAGATGTTTGCTCTTCAAAGTTGTCTCTTCTGAGGTCTCTTATTCAAATCTGATCCGAAGGTGAGATGAGGAAAAAGGCTTTCAAATGCAAATGTGCGTTGAGGTAGAGCATATGTCTGAGGTATGGAAAGGGGAACCTTTGGCTTCTCTTTTGCAGGGAATTTATTTAAAGGGCAAGAGCTGAGTGACTCAAAGGTGGAGTGAAAGGCCAGGGGGTGAGAAGGAAAGTCTCTGCCTGGTAGGGGGATGGACAAGGGCAAGGAGCATTATGGGCAGGGAACTTGCCTGCTAATTTTCCTCTATTGTACTCTCCCAAGCTCTTAGAACAGTGCTTTGCACATAGTAAAAGCTCAATAGATACCACTGATTGATTGATTGACCATTCCTTCTTCCTATGCATCCTGGGATGCTCTCTCAGTAACCCTGACTGGTGTCAGGCTGACTGAGATGTCAGGTCATTAAAGAAACATATTAGGGAGATTGTCTGCCCTCAAAATATTGTTTGGTCATCTCTTTCCCACCCTTTGCCCCACCGATGAGTTTAGGTGGTGCTGCTACCAGCGCCAGGTTCTCCTGGCCCAGGACTGTGTCATTTTCTGGGGTGAATGATTTCTGCAAGTTATTTGTTCATCATTTTGATGTTTTTCAATACTTCTGTCTGCCCCCACCACTAGAACGTAAGCTGTTTGAGGGCAGGAAATGCATGTCTTGTGCCGGTTGTACTTCCCCAAGCAGGGCCCCAGCATGGTGGACTCCTGCTCTAGTGGAGTGGGGTGGAGTGGGGAACTGTGCCCTAGGGTTAGGGTCAGGGGTCGTGGGCAGGGAACTCCTTAGGGGTAGGTAGATGGTTTCTAGCCTGCACCTCTGTCCCTTACCCCCCAACCATGGTCACAAGGAGCATCCGAGCTGGAAACCATCAACTTGTTGTCTCCACTGTGACAATCCCGTCTGCTGCAATTCATCTGCTCAAAAAAATGGCAGGTAACTTGAGACTTTCAGCCCCACTTGGAAAGTCACTGCTGCTTCTGCTTCCAGCCAGAATGACCTCAGTCAGTTTTTCCAGAATCCACCCCCTGACTCCATCTTGGTGGAGAGGGCCAGACTCTTGCCATCCGTAAACTTTTTCCAACACCCCAACCTCATGTCCCACCTGTGGGTGGACAGGACTATGAACTGTGGGGATGGGCAGAGGGTGCAGAGGCGAGTGTGCTGGGATCCCGATGTCATGAGCAGAAGCCTTGCCCTGGTTAGAGCCAGAAGTTTAGAATTCTTCCTCCTCCTCCTCCTCCCCCCCACCCCTTCTCCTCCTCCCCCTTCTCCTCCTCACTTCCCCTCTTCTCCTTGGTTTCCTCTCTTCCCGGTGAATAGCTTCCAACCGTCTGTTAAAATGAAAAGGTCTCCCTCAGCTAGCATCTATTAAAGTACCATATGGCCAAGGAAGAGCCTGAGGTGATCAGGGGCAGAGAACTCATCTCAGCTCACACAGGCAGTTGTGTGTTGGCAGTTTAATTAGGAAAGCGCTTCATAAGTAATGCCCCAGCTTCTCCATTGTCTTTCTCCCTCCAGCCCCGACTCTCTGCAGCCGGGCAGGGTTGGAGGGAGGTAAGGGGAGGTAAGGGGAGACCTGGTGCTCCCTTGACCTCCTGAAAGCCAATCCATGTTGACTCAGAGATTGGAGAGTGAGCAGAATTCCAAATCACCACCTCTCTCTCCATCCCCTTCAATCTCCCACTCCTCACGACTCCCGGTCCCTCCGATCCCAGCGCCATCCGCCACTAGAAGAGAACAGAGATTCTACATGGAAGAAGTGGAAGGTTGGTTCTCTCCTGAAGCGCTCACTGCGTGGCCAAGCCATATCTCTCTACACATCGGGGTTGGGATTACCCCTTCAGGGTTTGCCTCGCCAGATGGTCGCCTGAATCACCAGGATTGATTAAGCCCTATCTGGGGGCAGAGCACTGTACTTGGTGCTCGGGGAACAGGCAAAAGAAGTGAAAGATACGATATGCAGAAGTGTGTGTGTTTGTGTGAGTTTGTGTATGATTGCATCTGTCCCTGCCCCCATCAGCTTGCATTAAAGATGAGTTAAGATGCCACCACTCAGGGGCCCCATCTTTTTTAAAGTAAAATACAGAATTTGCAACAAGCAGGCCCTGAACCACTGCCTAAAAGATTTCTAAAGATACTTCTAGCCTGTCGAGCTGAGCTTCTCGGTGGATAGGAAGGGTATTTAGTTTTCAGCTTGTCGCTTCCTCGTTACATCTTGAAGCATGGCAGCATGGGATAGGCTGAACAGGACTGGACCTTCAGACGGTGACTGGGAAAGGGTCAGGCAGGGCATCTTTTGCTCTGACTACCAGTCGTTCTATCACGCAGTAGCCTGAGGATCCTTGCGGTTTCTCAGAACAGCTAAATTTACTTAGCAATTTCCCGAGCCCTGGCCTATTGATGGAGTCAAATGTTTTTGTAAGGTCAGTGAACACAGTTTAGAGGTCTTAGTTTTGCTCTCCGCATTTTCCTGTGCCTGTCACACGGCAGAGATCAGATCTGTTGGGATGTGCCTGGACTGGGATCCAGGTAGCTCATAATTGACTGTATTCTTCAATTGTCTCTCTGGAAGGACTCAGGAGACACACACACACACGCACGCACACACACACACACACACACACACACACACACACGAAGACACCTAAATGACGATGAATGGCTTTGCAAATTCACCGCAGCGCTGTGGGCTGACGATAAATCTGAAGAAAGGAGAAGTTGTGTGCCAGCCCACACCTGGGAAATCCTGCCCACAAATAAGAGTTTTCACCAACACGGAATTTTGAACCAATACCCAGTTCTGCTCCCCATCTCCCTAATGAGAAACAATGTGTTCTAGTGGAAAGAACGAGAGCCTGGGAATCAGAGGACCTGGGTTCTAATCCTGGCTTTGCCACTTGCTTGCTGTATGACTTGGGCAAATCACTTTAGTTCTCAATGCCTCAGTTTCCTTATCTCGAAAATGGGGATTCAATACATGGTAAATAATAATACTAATAATTATCATAGCTATTAAGTGCTTACTATGTGCAAAGCACTGTTTTAAGTGCTGGGGTAGATGTAAGGTAATCAGATAGCCCCACATGGGGCTCACAGTCTTCATCCCCATTTGATAGATGAGGTAACTGAGGCACAGAGAAGTTTAGTGACTTGCCCAAGGTCACGCAGCCAAGACGTGGCAGAGTCAGAATTAGAACCCATGTCCTTTGTCTCCCAAGCCCGTGCTCCTGACACTAGGTCATGCTGCTTCTGTTCTTTCTCCCATAAACCGTGAGCCCCTTGTCAAATAGGCATTGTGTATGACCCAATGATCTTGTATCTACCCCAGCATTTAGAACAGTGCCTGGCCCATAGTAAGTGCTCAACAAATGCCACAATTGTTGTTGTTGTTGTTGTTGTTGTTATATGGCTGTGAGATCTGGGCCTACTACAGAAAACCAGGTTCACAAGCAGCTTTACCGGCTCCATCTTTGATCCAAAAGTAAGCTCGCTGTGGGCAGGAATGTGTCTGTTTATTGTTGTATTATACGCTCCCAAGAGCTTAGTACAATGCTCTTCACACAGTAAGTGCTCAGTAAATGCGACTGAATGAATGAATGAACCGTACATTAGAGTTGGTAGACGATCTCTGCCCTCAAGGAGCTTACAATATAAAGTCCCAGTGAAGCGCAATCTCAAAGAGTGCAATGTAGCAGTGGGCTGCTGGGAGACCACTACAGTTGACAGGGCAGCCTGGCAGGCAGTGAATAAGAGAGGGGCTGCCCACCTGGAGCAAAAACTTGTGGAGATCAGGATGCCAAGTGCTGCCTCAGAAGCAGAGGCAGGCCCCGTGTCGGGTAAACAGACTAGAACAGCAAGGATCCCCATATACTGTAAGCTCCCTGTGGGCAGGATTCATGTCTACCCAGTTTGTTGCACTTTCCCAAGCACTTAGTACAGTGCTCTGCAAATAGTAAGCACTCAATAAATAGCATTGGTTGATTGCTTGATTGATCTGTGGTTAAGCACAAGTGATGTCACAGGGTAGGTTTGTCTTTTTAGTCATGCTTGCACCCAGGGAGAGGATCCCACAATCCTCCATGTCATCTTGGAAGATGAAGGGTATCTTCCATGTTTCCCAAGCTATCCCATGCCAGCCCTCCTCCTATGACACTCCACCTGCTGGATTTAGAGATCAGGACCGGGGGTCATTTTTCATGAAGAACCTACACCCCTAAAAGGCTTCCAAAACCCACGAACACACTTGGACTTTCCCTCAAGTAGTCTAGTGTACAGAATCTTCAATTCTGCTTCTGACAAACAAGGTGCCACTTAAACACCTCACAGCATAGAGTGATTTTCTGTAAGGCTGGATGGAAGAGGGGAGGAGGCTCAGAGAGGAAGGCTTTGACCACTGGATCCTGAACGGTCTTGAGCCCACCAAATGGTCCAATCCAGGAGAGCCCGAATCTGGAGGCATCCTTTGTCCCTTGGTGGGGAACAAAGTCCAGAAAAAGAGAGAGTCATCCCAGCCTTGGAGGGGGGCAGTCAGTGAGGGAGGCAATTGCCTCAGGGCTCATGGCGGGGAGGTTTGTGTGAGGGCAGGGGGCTACTGGATGGCTGGATGACAGCAGTGTGGGAGCAGAAATGGTTAAAAATTCATAATTCTTCAGCCAAGGTGAGAAGCAGGACCTGTGAACAGAGACTTGGGTGAGGTAGGGGAGTATATCATCTTTGGACAAGAAGGGGGGCATCCGGAGAAACACTCAAGTTTTGTGGGTTTGACCTGGCTTCTCTATGTCATCATGTTGTGCCGTAAGCATGTAAAATAGTAATGTCACAGTCACCTGGATCGTAGAGTGTGTGTTCCGCTTTAGCCCGCCAAAGGAGAGGCCAGGATTCTGGCAGACATTTCCCCACACCATGACCTTGATATGGGTCATTTAAAGTCCAAGAGGCATGGTCTTTTGACTTCTAGGTGATCCTCTTTTCTTGGGTGTGCCCAGGGAAAGTCTGCCCCCTCCCCTGCTTACCATTTCCCACAGTGCCCCATGGCTAGACCATTTTCTTTTAGGGCTCCTTAGCTACTCCAGGGTACATCAGGCTTCACAGTGAGCCATGACATCATCTCCTTGACAACTCCAAGTGGTTGGTACAGAGCTGTGCACACAGTAAGTACTCAATAAATACCATCGATGAACTGTGCCTTGTGCCATTTTGCGCCTTCTGACTCCCAGAATTTGAAAATCGCTGAGCAAGTTGTTGCAAGATTCTCAGCCCAACATCCAATTTTGAGCCTAATTGCTTTCTGACATCTAGTAGATTATTTTGATGGTGTTGACATGCTTAACTGGCTAGCATTGAAGGGGCTGGAGTGGAAAGAAGTTGGGCAGGTCTGGGTCTGTCAGATGGCCCATAGTGGAGTAGAGAGTGTTTTGTTTTCAGTGGTTTGCTGAAAATCCATTCTGACTTGGGAGGAGGTGTCTCTGCTCCAGCAAGTTGGCAAATTATTCAGTGAATTGTGTGTTAATGTCCATTAGGTCATCAGCTGGTGCTCTGGACTCTTCATTCACTCTCCTAACTATGTCTGTCACTGGACAAAAGGTTTGCTTTCCTGGTCTTTGGGGCCTCAAGTAGCATTTATGGAGTTGCATTTCTGAAACAGGGGTTTTTGTCTTTCATTTCTTTGCTTGCATTTGTCTGTCTTTCCTAATTAACCTCCCTGCCTCCTGTCTCTCCCCACTCCAGTTCATACCTTTACTCTGCTGCTGGGAACATTTTTCTACAAAAATGTTCAGGACATGTCCCCCCACTCCTCAAGAAACTCCAGTGGTTGCCCATCCACCTCTGTATGAAACCAAAACTCTTTATCGTTGGCTTTAAAGAGATCACCTTAGCCCCTTGTACCTCATCTTGCTGCTCTCCTATTACAACACAGCCCAAACACTTCTCTTCTCTAATGCCAGCCTACTCACTGTACCTGTTTCATCTATCTTGCCACTGACCTTTCATCCTCCTCCTGCCTCTAGTTTGGAATGCCCTCCCTCTTCATATCTGACAGACATTTACTTTCCCCACCTTCAAAACATTATTAAAGACACATCTCTTCTAAGAGGCCTTCTCATTTTCTCTTCTCTCCCTCCCTTCTGCATCACTCACTTCATTCACTTCTCCCTCACCCCCATTGGCATAATGGAAATAGCCCAAGCCTGGGAGTGTGGAGTTCTAATCCCGGGCTCAACCCAAATCACTTTACTTCTCTGGGCTCAATTTCGTCATCTATAAAATGGGGATGAAATACTTGCTCTCCCTCTCCCTTAGTTGTGAGCCCCATGTGGAATAGGGACTGTGTCGGATCTAATTGTATTGTATCAGCTCCATTGCTTATCACAGTGTCTGGCCCATGGTAGGCACATAACAAATCAATCAATCAATCATATTTATTGAGCGCTTACTATGTGCAGAGCACTGTACTAAGTGCCTGGGAAGTACAAGTTGGCAACATATAGAGACAGTCCCTACCCAACAGTGGGCTCACAGTCTAAATGCCACTATAAAATGATGATGATGATGATGGTAATAATCTGGGTGATGTGCTTATCCTGTCTCCCTCATCTGATTGTGAGCCCTTCAAGGGCAAGGACCATCCCTTCTTCCTCTGCATCCTACCATTTTTTTTCAGTAGCACTGACTGGTGTCAGACTGACTGAATTGTCAGACCATTAAAGAAACATATCAGGAAGAGTGTCTGTCCTCAAAATATTGTTTGGTCATCTGTTTCCCACCCTTTATCCCACTGATGAGTCTCTGTGGGGCTGCTGCCAGCTCCAGGGTCTCTCGTCCAGGACTGTGTCATTTTCAGGGGTGAATGATTTCTGCAGATCATTTGCTCATTATTTTGATGTTTTTCAATATTTCTGTCTGTCCCCACCACCAAATGATAAGCTGAGGCCAGGAAACACATGTCTTGTAATAGTTGTACCTTCCCAAGTAGGCCCCCAGCTGGGGTGGACCAGCTCTGGTGGAATGGGGAACTGTGCCCTATATTCATTCATTCAATTGTATTTATTGAGCACTTACTGTGCGCAGAGCACTGTACTAAGCATTTGGGAAGTACAAGTTGGCAACATATGGAGACAGTCCCTACCCAACAGCGGGCTCAGAGTTTAGAAGGGGGAGACAGACAACAAAACAAAACATATTAACAAAATACAATAAATAGAATAAATATGTACAAGTAAAATAAATAAATAGAGTAATAGATATGTACAAACATATATAGATATATACAGGTGCTGTGGGGGGGGGAAGGAGGTAAGGCAGGGGATGGGGAGGGGGAGGAGGGGGAAAGGAAGGAGGGGGCTCAGTTTGGGAAGGCCTCCTGGAGGAGGTGAGCTCTCAGTAGGGCTATAGGGTCAGGGGTCCTGGGCGGGGAATGCTTTAGGGGCAGATCGATGGTTTCTAGTCTCTGACCCTGCCTCTTGCCCCCCAACCATGGCCATGCAGAGTATCCAACCTGGAAGCCATCTCCAAAGAAGCCGTCAGTGTTCATGAGAAAAGACCCTTCCTCTCTCACCTCCATCCCCGCATCCCGCCTCCGCTCCATGTGCCGACTCTCCAACCCAGAATTATTTCTGACCCATCAGAGCCCCTTTCGTTCTTAGCCTTCGCAAGGAGAACTATTTATTTCTCTGACACAGGACATTCATTTGGCTTTTTCCTCAAACTCACAAGGTCAGAGAGGCTCATTTCCTTGATGGTTCTTAACCCTGCTGGACCCCACTCTTACAGGAAACATCCCAGGCAAATAAGTCAGCCAGCCCTCTCTGTGAATGGCATCCAGTGAATGTCCCCGTCACAGGGAGCAGAGGGGATTTGCTGTGCGGAAAAATGTTAATAACAGATATTCTGCTTTTCACCTCATTCACGGAGTAGGAGCATTGCAATTAGCAACACAGTTCATGCGCTTTTCTATATTTACCTTCCCGTCCATTGCATGGGGCTCCACTTCTGACGGGGCTGAGGCTCAGATAGTGGAAAGGTTGAGGAGGGGGATGGGCCAACAATTTAATAATGATCATGATGATGTTGTCAAGTGCTTTGCTAAGCTTCGGGAGTATGTGTAAGAAAGTCAGATCGGACATGTTCCCTGTCCCACATGGAGCTCACAGTCCAACAGGGAGGGAGTACAGGCATCTTATTCCCATTGTACAGATGAGGAAACCGAGATTCAGAAAGGTTAAATGACCTGTCCAAGGTTACACAGCTGGCAGGTGGTGGAGCCAGGATGCAAACCCCAGCTTCCTGACTCCCAGCCCTGTGCACTTTGATACCGTGCTGCCTCGGTTTAGAATTCCTTGAAGAGTTGGTCTTGTTAGAGCAGGTGGGGTTTAGGAGGCCCCTGAATATGGGGAAAGCTGTGATTTTTTTTTTTAATGGCATTTGGAAAGCATCTACTATGTTCCAGGCACTGCAGTAACCCTGGGGTAGATACAAACTAATCAGGTTGGACACAGTCCATGTCAATCAATTAATCACAGTATTTATTGAGTGCTTGCTGTGTGCAGGGCACTGTACTAAGCGCTTGGGCGAGTTCAACACAACAGTATAACAGGCACATTCCCTGCCCACAGCAAGCTTACAGTCATGGGTCTCACAGTCTTAATCCCTATTTTACAGATGAGGTAACTGAGGCACAGAACAGTGAAATAACTTGCCTAAGGTCGTAGAGCAGTCAAGTGGCAGATTAGAACTCAGGTTCTTCTGAGTCCCAGGCCCATATTCTATCCACTAGGCAATGCTACTCCTTGCATTTATGTTACGATTCCCAGCAGCCTGCTTATTTCAGGCTCAGCCTAATTCTTCCAGGCCTCGACCCTGGGAGCCCGGGCAGAATTATGTGACCTGGACAACGCTGTCTCCCGACACTGTCTCACACATCCAGAAGCGCAGAATGTATTTTCCTTCATTTTTCCTGGGAACCTAGACACCCAGTAGTAATGACTGTATTTACTGATCACCTGCTGACTGCAGTGCACTGTATAAAGCAGTTGGGAAAACAACACACGCTTAGGACCTATTCCCTGCCCTCAAAGAGTGTCCACTCTAGTGGAAGCTGGAATGGGCAGTTTAGGAAAGTGGTTGATTGTCAATCACTTTATACATTCCAGCTCTTACTCCACTCAGTGCTTCTATCTAAATCTGTGAATAGGGTGCTTTCTTTGTTTCCATTGTTTTTCCGCTTGCTGTAGAAGTAGTAGTGGTATTTATTTAATGGCAGAATGAGTGCTTGTTGAGGGCAATAGCTCGAGGAGTTTATAATCTACTACAAGACTGAAGGGCCCTAGAGATGATTTGCAAGGTAGAAATACATGGCATTCTAGTGACCCAAAACAGTTGATGGGCCTCTCCCAATCTGAGCCATTGGGGAGCACGGGAATGTTAATTGGCAGGAGCTAATCATGAATGGGGAATTTCCATTGGTCCTGGGTAATGGGGATTAAGGGTGGAGTTTGTTTGTCCAGCTGGTTATATGGAAAGTAGGCATCTGAAAGCCCCTGAAATCATGACTCAGTGGTTCTTTTTTTTTGCAGATCTCCTGTGCACCTCTACAAAGCTAAAGAGACTTGAAGGAGCTCTGCTTTTGGCCACGTATCAACGTCTGCTTTCTTGAATCCATCCCAGCTGATGACTCTGCTGCCAATAAATGCTGGTGCCCTGTGAGAGATGTCCGCACTCCGGTGTTGTTTTTTGTGTGCCTTTTGGACTTGTATCAGGGCCTTGAAATTTTTCTGACCTTGTACTATGGAATCTTCTTTCCTTGTCCCAAGTACCCTGGGACTGGGGATTTATTGCAAACAGAAGTTAGTGATTATACAGGCTTGTAGCCTCATAACTCTTAATTCATCTTTCAGGTGTGTCCTTTCTACCTGTTACTTAGGGCAAATTCATTTCAGCTGGGAAAAGGCAATACGTGAGTGTCTGTGTACCTCTTTGTGTGTTTCTGTGTATGTGTTTGTGCATTTGTGGAAAAGGTGGACTGAATCCCATCACTTCCACCTTACTCCATAAACAGCTCTTGCGGTTTTACACTACCACAAAGTAGAGCTCAAGAGGTCATCTGAATACTCACCCCTGACTCCAAGCAGAATTTCCCTAAGCCTTTACCCCAATACCATTCTGCAGTCTTGAGCCTGGCCACCCTCTGCTACAGTTTAATTAGGCCTCTCTCATCCCATACTGTCCTTCGCAGAGACAGAGGGCTGGCTCAGGCCCCTGGTCCCTCCAGCCCAGGATTCTGTCTGCAGCAGTGGTATTTGGAAATGGCAGGGACAGGTAATGCATCCTCTCCAGTACTGTGCCAGAGGCATTCCCTTTTGTGGCGAGAACGGACTCCCGCCCCTGCCCTGCCTCTCCAGCCCACCTCTGATTGCCCCTCTGTTTTATTTTTATTTTAAGTTTTATTATGGGCGGGGAACATGTCTGCTAATTCTGTTGTATTTTCCCAAGTGCTTAGTACAGTGCTCTGCACATAGTAAGCACTTAATAGATACAATTGACTGCTTTTTTTTCTTTAAATGACCACTCCATCGGGGACCCCCCCCCAGCCCCACTGCTGCCCCTGGCCACTTCTGCTGCTTGTGGTCCCCACAGCCTGCGGGCTGGACCTCTGGTCTCTCCATCACTGGGAGTTATGCCTCTGAATGACCTCTCCTGCCCTCCCAGCCTGTGTGTGACCTGTTTCAACATCCCATACGTCCGCTGCTCTCTTCGATGCTAGGCCCATGTCCCACCCAGAGAAGAAGTGCTAGAATGAGGTAAGCCTCCATTCCTGGACTTTGCTGCTGAGGACCCGCGGTCTGCCACTGAGGTCAAGTGGGAGAGAGCCTAGAGCTTGAGCCCTGACTGGGCATCACTCCGCCTCTCCTTGATTGTTCCCAGTGTCCATCTCTGGCGTGGAATTGGCATGGGATTAACCCAGTGCACAGACACATTTTTCCTGCCTCTCTGCCTCCATCTTCCCCCACATTGGCATGCACCCTGTATTCTATCACCCTGAGGTAGGGGCCAACAACCCGTATTTATTCGTTCCTGAAAATATCTCCACTACCACGTTGTTTTCCCTTTTGTATGGACAGAATTGTTTTTCCCACTGGCTCTGCCTGTGTCCCTATTCAGCTCGATTCCACTGGTTTCTCTCCAATTTACAGAATTCATTTTGATTTCTGCTTCCAACCTTGGAAAGCTACTCCCCTCTAATTCTACTGAAAATAAGCCTTGCCCTAACCCTAACCCGAGCTTTGTCCCAATCCTTCAATAACTGGCTTCCTGTGATTTCTGGTGATTGTGAGAAGCAGCGTGGCCTACTGGAGAAAACCTGGGTCTGGGAATTAGAAGGACCTGGGTTCTAATCCCGGCCTTTCATTTTCTGGGTGACCTTGGGCAAGTCACTTCACTTCCCTGGGCCCGAGTTACCTTATCTGTAAAGTGGGGATTAAGACTGTGAGCCCCATGTGGAACAGGGACTGTGTTCAACCTGATTAGATTTTATATACCCCAGTACTTAGTACAGTGCCTGGCACATAGAAAGCACTTAACAAATACCATTTTAAAAAAATCCCACTTTCAATTTATCATATCTGGACTTCCCCAGGGACTTCTTCAAGTTGGTCACCTCCATGCTGTGAACTGTCTGTCTGTTACTCTGCAATCCAGCTAGATTCCTTCCTACTGCTCCCTAGGCCAAAAGATAGAATTAGCTGATTATTATCATTAGAATATTATTATTGTTGTTGTTGTTAACATTTATTAAGTGCACAAAATGCTGAACTAGGGACTGGAATAATTACCGAAAAATCCATTAAAGCATGGACCTGACCCACAAGGAACTCCTAGTCCGTGTCGGGGAGGGCAACCGTTTGGAACCATGATAGAATCATTCCCACAACGATGAGAACAAGTTCAAAATCAACCATGAAAAATATCTCCAGTAAAATTTGTGAAGAGAACACTAATAGGTCAGGTGAGCACTGTTGGGGGAGGAAACCTTCAGCTCTCTCACTGCTCCGGGCAAACAATCCTTGATGAGGAACAACTCTTACCCCAGAAGCTTCTCAATGTTAAAATTGCTTTTGGGAAAGTCTCCCCACCCTCTTACCTGCAGGGAGCGGTGATGGATGGGAGGAGGAAGATTGTACCAGGAAACCCCACTGAGACCCCTTAAGCTCTCTGGACCCATGCCCATGGATCAGATTAATGCCTAAGAAGAAGGAGAATATTTGTGAAGCACTTACTATGTGCCAAGTTCTGGGGAGGTTGCAAGATAATCAGATAGGATCTGGTCCCTGTCCCCCTGCAGGGCTCACAGTCCAAGAAGGAGGGAGACCAGAGCCTCCCAAACACAGAGCCCCCTGAAAACAAACCAACATAGGGGAATTGTGAAAATGGAGATCGAATTTCTCCTTGGTAGCTGCCTGATTTATACTAGGCCTGCTGCCTAATGTCCTATAGACCAGCATATGGACAAATAAAATGTTCAGTTTAGACATTTGACTGGGCTTTCCTTGTAAGCACACTGCAGTCTCATGCCAAAGCAGATTTTTTTAAGGTGTCCGTAAAGCATTTACTATGTGTCTGGTACCGTACTAAGCACAGAGGCAGTTATGAGATAATCAGGTTTTTGTTTGTTTTGGGTTTTTTTTATGGTATTTGTTAAGTGCTTGCTATGTGCCAAGCACTGTTCTAAGTGCTGGTTGGAAACATCCCTGTCCCACATAAGGCTCACAGTCTCAATCCCCATTTTACAGATGAGGTAACTGAGGCCCAGAGAAGTGAAGTGATTTGCCCAAGTTCACACAGCAGACAAGTGACAGAGCTAGGATTGGAACCCAGGTCCTCTGGCACCCAGGTCCATGCTCTCTCCACTGTGCCACGTTGATTTTCTTTAAACTAGTTTGGTTTGGCCCACGCAGTAGATTTAAAGAGCAACTGGGCGCCACAGGAACACAGCCACACTCCAAGTGATGTGCTTTGTGAAATAGGCCACAGCAGCCTAATCTGAAACCCAAGTTTAGTGGGAAGCAGCAGGGAAGATCACAGGACTGAGAATCAGAAGGGTCCTAGGTCTAATCGTGGCCCTGATACTCGCCTGCTGTGTGTCCTTGGACAAGTCACTTAACCTCTCTGGACTTCCGTTTCCTCATCTGTAAAATGGGGATGAGTTGGTCTGGGACCCCAGTGAGGCAGTGTCTGACCTGATGATCTCGTAACTACCTCAGCACTTAGCACATACTTTTAATAAATGCCATATTAAAATGAATTGTGGGGTGTAATAGGTCCCCCTGAAATTCAGAGACTGGTGAGTCACAGGGGGCTAGCAACCTGAGGTGGAAAAGGACAGTAATAATAATAATAATTGAGAGTAGTGATATTTGTTCAGTTCTTACTATGTACCAAGCACTGTATTAGATGCTTAGGGGTAACTACAAGACAATTAGATAATCAGAGAAAGTGGGGAAGTCACTTAATTTACCTGTGCCTCAGTTACTTCATCTATAATGTGGGGATTAAGACAGTGAGCCCCATGTGGAACTTGGAATTTGTCCAATCCAATTAGCTTGTATCTACCCCAGCACTTAGTCTGGTGTCTAACAATTAGTGAGTGCTAAACAAATGCCACTGAAAAATAAAATGAAAAAATTAAGCCATTAGGCCAAAGACATCAGCAGCCAGGACTCTAGCCCAAATCTCCTGACTTCTAGCCTCAGGCTAGGGACCACGCTGTCCCTGGTCTATCTGCTGTTTGTCTGCCTGACTGTAGCAATGATAATAATTATAATTATGATATCTAAGCACTTTGTGCTAAGTGCTGGGTTAGATATAAGATAATCAGATGAGACATAATCCCTGATCCACATGAGGTTCACAGTCTAAGGGGGAAGGAGAACGGTCATTTATTCCCCATTTTACAGATGAGGCAACTGAGGCCCAGAGAAGTGAAGTAGACTGTAGATTATAAGCTCCTTGTGGGCAGGGATCACGTCTACCGACTCTGATGTACTCTCCCAAGCACTTAGTCCAGTGCTCCACACACAGTATTGATTGAGTGACTTTCTCGGGGTTAGTCACAGAGTAGGAAAGAGGCAGAAGCCTCCTGACTCCTACTCACCGAGTTATCTAGCAAGCTCAGTCATAAGGATCACTGTGGCCTGAACCCACCCTTAGGGATGCTAGGAGATAGTAATTGCCACATGTTTGAGAATTGCTCCTCACTTGGCTTCCTCTGGGACTCCCTATAAGAGACCGGGGGTGGCCAGAACTCTGAACGTGTCTGGTGCCTGACCTCGTTCTGACTGAGCCAAGGAAAAAAGACCAAAAGAGGGAATGGAACGAAGGGGTGTATCCGGCACAGATTTTGCAGGCCGGGGGAATTTTTCCCAGCTTAATACCTCTGAAAACTCTCGGCAAGGCTGACAGATCTTTCTATCCTCTCTATCTGTCTGTCTCTCATCTCTCCATCTATTATTCTCGCTTTAGTACCAAGGCAATTTCTGTTCTTGTAATGAGAGGGAGACCTCTTTTGCCAAGAAAAGGAGGAGGCGGTACAACTTCAAAAGACCTATGGAGGGAAGCTCTAGCAGGAATAAAGCAGACTTCTGACTGGAGATGTGGCAAGCTTTAAAATGATTTATTTTCTTCTTGACCGTGGGGAACCTGTCCCTGGCCACCCAGGCTGAACCAGGGCTAACTGGGGTTGAGGGGAGGGGTGGGCGGAGGGGGGATTCTGACTGAGTGTTCTCAGCACCCGGGCGTGACAAAGGGACACATTCAGCAGGAAGCAAAATTGGAGATTTGCGTATTTGTGCCAATAGCTTGAAGGTGTCCATGTCCTCAACCCTCTGGGTTCCCACGTTTTTGACAGGAAATGGGCCAGCTGACCGTGTCAGAACCCAGAGCAATTGAGCCTGTTCCAGTGTCATATGGCCTGTACTTTAAGCGAAGGGAAGAGGAGGAGGAGGAGAAATTGTAATGGCAATTACTGAGCATCTCTTAGAATGGCGTCATGGAGAAGCCATGGATCTGGGCATCAAAAGACCTAGTACCAGCTCTGCTAGTTGCTTTGGAAAGTCATTCACCTCTCTGGTTCTCAGCTTCCTCATCTGAAAAACGGGGTTAATACAACCTGCACTCATTTTCTCACAGGGAATCTGTGAGGGTAAAATGAGATCATTGGTGTGACAGTGCTAAAAGTAAAAGCACTGTCCCAAGAAAGGTATCACTATCATTACTGTTAATATTATTGTGATTCCCCAGGCTGACTGTCATCCTGGACTTACAGAAAAGCAACCTGGGGTCCTTGAGTTTAGAATCAGTCTGGGGTCAGGGAGATGCTCTTGGGACCACTGACAACAGGAGCTCATCCAAATTCAGGATGGCCTAGCTGGGCTGGACAAGCCCCAGATGCCCAGGTAGGAACCAATAGAGAACCCCTGTCACTCCACAGAAGTTTGCCAAGGTTGAAGGGGTTTGGGGCAGCTTTGCCCCACTGAGGATGGGGAGAATCAGACAGAGCAACTCTGGGGTGGCACTGACTTGTATGGGGGCATCCAGTGAGGAATTCTGTCCACCAGCCGGTTTGGACTCTGGCATCCTTTCAAATTCATCCCAGCAAAGCTCAGGAATCTATTAGAGCTTCCAGCCACTTCCTTAAACATCCCATCTGCTGGCTGGCTGGCCCACTCGCTCTTTCATTTCCAGCAGATAAAAGCGCCAGCTGTCTCCAGCGGTCAGAGTTGCTGTGTTTTATTTATACCATAGGTTACCTGACTCTTGGTCAAGGACACCCGGGTGCCCTCTGATTCCCCTCCAGCTCAGCTTGAGTTTGGCCTGGAGAGCTTCTGAGGGTGCAGAGTTCAGGAAAGCAATCATTTGTCTGCTCAGAGAGGCTTGTTGTCTTTGTTCCACGATTCGCACCGCTCTAGGCAGGGCTTAGTACAGTGCTCTGCACACTTCAAGTGCTCAATAAATACCGTTAATTGATTGATTGGTTCATTGATTCCTCTCAGACTGTGAGGCCCAGGTGAAACAGGCACTGTATTGGATCTTACTATATTGTATCTATCCCAGAATTTAGCATAGTGGTTGGCAGGAAGTAAGTGCTGGATCAGTGCCATTGTTATTATTATGTGGACATCTGAGTTCTGAGCATATGATGAGGACCAACTGCTTCACAGGTAAGCAGCATGGCCCAGTGGAAAGAGCATAGGCCTGGGGCTCAGAGGACCAAGGTTCCAATCCTGCCTCCTCCACTCATCTGGTATATAACCTTGGGCAAATCACTTAACTTCTCGGTGGCTCAGTTCCCTCAGTTTGTAAATTGGGGATTCAATATCCGTTCTCCTTCAACCTTAGACTGTGAACCCTGTGTCGGACCTGATTATCTTGGATCTATCCCTGCACTTACTACAGTGCTTGGAATATAGTAAGCTCTTAACAAATACAATAATTATTATTATTATTATTAGGAAAGGATGTGGGGTGAAGCTCAACGATTCCAATAGCTCCACAGAATAGAATGCAAAAACCCAGTGCAAAGACTCTTCCCTCTCCTGTGCATGAAGTCCTTCCCTGACAGACATGAGGTGTGTTCCGGGGAGGAGATTCCCATTAGGGAACCCATAGTCTGTGGGTGTGTGGGTGTGTGTGTAATCCTATTTATTGAGTGCTCACTGTGTGCAGAGCATTTTACTAAGTGCTTGGGAGAGTACAGGATAACAGAGGTGATAGCCACGTTCCCTGCCCACAGTGAGCTTACAGTCTAGAGGGGGATTCAGACAATATAAGGAAATGAATTATGGATATGTATGTAAGTGCTTTGGAGCTGAGGGAGGGGTGAATAAAGGATGCAGATTCAAGTGCAAGGGTAATGCAGAAGGGAGAGGGAGAAGAGGAAATGAGAGCTTAGTTAGAGAAGGCCTCTTGGAGAAGATGTGCCTTCAATAATGCTTTGAAGGTGGTGAGAGTAACTGTCTGTTGGATATGAAGAGGGAGGGCATTCTGGACCAGAGGCAGGGTGTGGAGAGGACTGATAGGAGGGTGATAACTGGAGGGAGCACTGGGGTCAAGGGAGGTTTTCATAGGATAGGAGAGACATGAGCTCCCCTCATGTTTGAAAGCTGAGGGGGAAACATGTAGGCGGAGAGTCAGGGGGCACACGGAGGATCTGTAGGCTCTGGGCCTGAATTAACACAGCGGGTGTCCAGGTTCAGCCTCAGTGCCTGGATCATATGGGAAGCCAGATGCTCTGCTTGATGGATAAATTCTGGTAACAGCAAGAAACAAACTTGTTGCCCAACACTGTAAGTTTTTTGTCATAGACATGCTGATGCAGACTTGGAAAACCTCGTGACATGTGAAACTTTGGAACTGATTCTGGACATTCTGCCCCTACCTGCCTTTCCCGAGCTCCTCTGGTACCACTTCTCATTGGCTAATATGGGCCATTCTATAACACCGGAAAGCATACTGAAGAAGCCTGTTCAAACCCACTCAACTCAGAAGTCAGTGGAGCTTTCCAGCTACACAGCACGCCGCAGACTACAGCTCTGCCACCCTATGTAGGTTCTTTTTATAGTATTTGTTAAGCACTTTCTATGTGCCAGGCACTGTTCTAAGCACTGGGGTAAATACAAGCTAATCAGGTTGGACACAGTCCCTGTCCCATATGAACATCATAGTCTTAATCCCTATTTAACAGATGACATAACTGATGCACAGAGAAATGAAGTGACTGGTCCAAGGTCACGCAGCAGACAACTGACAGAGCCAGAATTAGAATCCAGATCCATCCGACTCCCAGGCCCTTGTTCTATCCACTAGAGCCACTCTACTTCAAGTGTTTTCCCCCGCCTCACCCAGCTCTAGGCATTTCCCAACTGCTTTTGACTCCATCCTCAAGCAGGAAACCAGAAAACCATCAGGTCTTAGATCTTGAAAGATGCAGGCCAGACCAGGCTTGAGCCAGGAAAATGGGCAGTAGGGGGTTAGTACAGTGCTTTGCACAGAACACAGTAATCGTGCAATAAATGCAATTGAATGAATGAATGGATCAGGGTGACATAAACTATGGCATGTGTTTTCTGGGGGCACAGACTGACTGGGATCTCAGAGAATCTCCCAGCCCAGGGAGGGTGAATCTTTCAGCCAGAGGCCACTTGCCACATTTCAAAGTTTGTGGAGGCTACGTATAGCCTCCCACTGACTGAGTTGAGGCCAAAGACAGCCTCCCCTGGCTATCAGGATGAAAAATCCAGGATGGTTGGGACAGAAAGGTCTGAATCAGCTGCAATTTGTAACTTGGTAACTCCTGCCAGGCTCACTGGCCCGACAGGGCCAAGGCCTGGGGGATTTAGGAGGCCAGAGACTCTGAGGGGTCTTAGTCCAGAAGGGACAGGTCATTTGATCTGGGTGGTAGGTGGGTGGTAAGGGGAGCCTGGTTTAAAGCCAGTTCCTCTTGTGGTTGCGCTGCTTTTTGAATGAAGGAATAGAGCGAGGGTGATAAATGCAGGAAAGAGCCAGCCGCCTCTCATGCCCAGCCTCCCTGGTCTGGCAGCTTAACTCTGCTACCTGCAATTTTTAGAAGTGTCTGTCTCCCCCTCACTGGATTGTAAATTCTTCGAGCGCAGTGCCTGGGACAGAGAGACAGAGTGAGACACAATGGCAAAGAGACAAATGGAAAAAGCGAGAGAGACAGATGGCAAAAAGACGGTGTGAAAGAGAGAGATAAGGCAGAGAGACAGAGATGAAGTGAGAGATAAAGACAGAGAAAGACATGGAGCGAGGGGATCTGGTGAAGACCTTCTAGTCTGCTGGGAGGAGAATCAGGAAGCCCAAGGAAGAGGCTGAGCAGATAGAGAAGCCTCCTTGGAATACTCTAATTCATCGTTTTTGAAACTCACATTCAAAATGTTTCCAAACGGGAGAAGACAACAGTCCCCTAAACCTGGGTTTTGTCACCCAACTGCCAGAAAGCAGCTCCATGGTTAATTAATCCTGTTCCGTTATTTTGAAAACGCTCAAATGTATATTTTTAGCAATTTAGTCTCCCTTTTAATTACATGTGGTGATTAGAATCTCTGAGATCACAATGGAAGCTTCCTTTAGAAGCAATAATGAAAAATGGAGCATAAAGAAGTTGGCAGGAAGCAGGCACAGACATTTTCCCCTCACAAGCATTGGTGTCTGAGTGACGCTGACCCTGGAGGCGGGGGGCTGGGAAAAGCGCCAGGCTGTATTTCAGTGAATGTGGGGGGCCAGTGTTTGAGAGAAGGGGTTCTCTCACTCATGGGCACAGCCTCACTACCCACACCATCACCTTTGGCCTGAAGGACACCTCGACCGTTTAGCTTGGGGGCAGAAACCAGAGCCTGAGAGAGACGTGTAGAATAAAAATCATAATTACAGGTCAGTTTGTTCCTGAAACGCCTAGGCACTCATCAAAGCTGAGATTTTATCCATCAAACGGCCTTTTCAAACATCAGTCCCCTTGTACCCAGGGACTTAGGCCAAAAGATTTTGGAGGAGAAAGAGGCAGAGATCTGGCCACCCACTTTGGTCCAAAAATGTGTTGCCAAGTTGAAGAGAGGTGAGTTGGAAAGAAACCAGAATTGTGTCACTCTCTGTACCATCAACCAAACCAACAATTCTTAGGCCGCTGGCCCTATGGAATCCTCTTACTAGTTATAACAGGGGTTGCACAGCCCCTGCCCTCCAGGAGTTTATAATCTAATGTGTGATGAGATTAGTTTAGTAGAAAGGGTAATAGAAGAAGTAGCAGTAGTAGCAGCGGCAGTGTTTATTGTAAGTTCTCTGAGGACAGGGATTGTGACTACCAACTCAACTCTACTGCAGGCTCCTAAGGGCTTAGTACAGTGCTCTGAACACGGTAAATGTCCCATTAAAACCACTGATGGATTGACTGATTGAGGTCTCACTTCATGTGGAGCACTATAGTAGGTGCTTGAGAAGTAGAGAATAAAAGTGACATTTTACCTGTCCCAAAGAGACATATACTTTGCCTTCAATTTTCATTTTTATGCTTCCTCTCCCAGCTCCACAGCACTTATGTATATCTATAATTTATTTATATTTATGTCTGTCTCACCCACTAGGCTGTAAACTCACTGTGGGCAGAGACTAGGTCTTATATTGTTATATTGTACTCTTCCAAGACTGATGGATGGATTGATAGATACAACGTGGCCCTGGTAGGAGAGGGAGGTTTTGGTGTCCCCGGCAATGACCCAGATGGAGACCAGACCTCATCTGTCTGGGATGAATGAGATGCCTTTGTGGTTTGAGGCTGGGAGTTAGATCATCTGTCCTTGAGAATTTTTTCCTGCTTTATGAAACTGTAGGTATTTTCTGGGGTTATTGCTGTTAGCACTTTGTCCAGAGGTGGCTGTTTTGGAGAATAACATGAGAGGAGCAAACCAGAGATTTGGAATGTCTTTTCAATCATGAATTGCCTGCTGTTTGTTGTCTGTGGCCAAGAGAGGCAGAGAGCCCCTCTGAGCCCCTCACCTAAACCAAATTTCATCAAAGAAGGAAAGCTGATGCCCGTTGTTGGGTACGGACTGTCTCTATATGTTGCCAACTTGCACTTCCCAAGAGCTTAGTACAGTTATCTGCACACAGTAAGTGCTCAATAAATAAATAAATAAATTAATTAATTAATTAATGGAAAGATTTTCAATTCCACTCCCCATGCTCCCCAAACCCTGTGAGGCAGCTACTAATGAGCAGGGACCAGGGAGAAGGAGAATTATTCACTCACTCACTCAATCAATCAATCGAACATATTTATTGATTGCATTTTATTTTTAGACCATTGTACTAAGCACTTGGGAAAGTACAATGAGTACGCTGAGAAGCAGGGTGGCTCAGTGCAAAGAGCCCGGGCTTGCAAGTCAGAGGTCATGGGTTCTAATCCCGGCTCCACCACATGTCTGCTGTGTGACCTTGGGCAAGTCACTTAACTTCTCTGAGCCTCAGTTACTTCATCTGGAAAATGGGGATTAAGACTGTGAGTCCCACATGGGACAACCTGATCACCTTGTATCCCCCCCAGTGCTTAGAACAGTGCTTCGCACGTCATAGTAAGTGCTTAGCAAATGCCATTATTATTATTATTATTACAATATAACAGAATCGGCAGACATGTTCCCTGTGGGAAGTAGCGTGGCTTAGTAGAAAGACCATGGGCTTGGGAGTCAGAGGTCGTGGGTTCTAATCCCAGCTCTGCCACTTGTTAGCTGTGTGACCTTGGACAAGTCATTTGACTTCTCTGGGCCTCAATTAGCTCATCTGTAAAATGGGGATTCAGACTGTGAGCCCCATGTGCGACAACCTGATTACTTTGTATCTACCCCAGTGCTTAGAATAGTGCTTGGCAATTAGTAAGCGCTTAGCAAATACCGTTATTATTATTGAGGAGCTTGCCAAGCAGCATGGCCTAATGGAAAAGGCACAGGCTCTGGAGTCAGAGTACCTGAATTCTAATCTCAGCTCTTGCCACTTGGCTGTGTGATCTCAGGCAAGTCACTTGACTTCTCTGTGCCTTAGTTACTTTATCTGTAAAACAGGGACCAAGACTGTGAGCATCATGTGAGACATGAACTGTGTCCAACCTGATTAGCTTGTAACTATCCCGTTGCCTAGCCCAGTGCCTGGCACAGAGTAAGCCCTTAACAAATACCATTTAAAAGAAAAAAAAATCCTGTCCTTTCCTGGATAATCCAGAGCACAGAGTTGCTGACTCTTCTTTCAGTTGGGAAAGCCAGAAATTTGCCGTGGATATTTCTGGGGCTCTAAGGGGACACCTCCCGACCATCCGAACATCAGTTTTAATTGCATTGTCAAACAGTCTCCTCCCCTGCCTCTTTTGGGAACTGGCAGAGCAGCATGGACCTCCTCAGCAGAACCCTGGGTCTCTCCTCTCTCCACAGAGGTCACCCTCACCACCTGTCAAGGCCTGGGTGCTAGCACCCTGATTGACAGGGTGGCTAAATTAAACATTTAAATCATTTGTGCTTATTAAAATAGTGAGTTACAAGGTTGCCACCCGCTCCAGGGGTGGCCATGCTTTAGAATGAACCATATGTGTGAGGCCAAAGCAGAGAGTGGGATAATGCCTCTCTCTTCTTGGAAATGAACAGGAGCCAGGAAGAATTTGGAGGGGCAGGATCCCCCGCAGAGCAAGATGCTGAAACGGGGGCTGCTAAGAGAACCGTTCAACTCAGTAACTTGAAAGAGAGATAGAGAGAGACACAGACTCTGATTACAAGGGTATTTTGGATCATTGGTGCATAAGATGTGGTGAGGGTAATTGCTGCTTCATAGGTCTGCAGCAGGCTGATTACTTCCAACTAGTAGAGCACAAGAGGAATAAGAGTAGATTAATCATTCATTCATTCAATCATATTTATTGAGCGCTTACTGTGTGCAGAGCACCATACTAAGCGCTTGGAAAGTACAATTCAGCACTAGAGACAGTCCCTGCCCACAATGAGTTTACGATCTAGAAGGGGGTAGACAGACATCAAAACAAGTAAACAGACATCAATAGCATCAATATAAATACATAGAATTATAGATATGTATATATATACACACAAGTGTTGTGTAGCCTGGGGGGGTAGAGCAAAGGGAGCAAATTGAGAGATGGAGCGGGGGGAGCTGAGGAAAAAGGGGGCTTAGTCTGGGAAGGCCTCTTGAAGGGAGTGAGCCTTCAGTAGGGCTTTGAAGGGGGGAAGTGTGATTCATTCATTCAATCATATTCATTGAACACTTACTGTGTGTAGAGCACTGTACTAAACGCTTGGGAAGTACAAGTTGACAACATATAGAGATGGTCCCTACACAACAGCGGGCTCACAGTCTAGAAGATTGCATCAATGGTGTGAATTGTAGACTGTGAGCTCCTTCAGGGAGGGATTGTGACATCTCGACCAGTAAGTCAGTCCATCGTATTTAAGAACTTACTGCATGCAGAGCACTATATTAAGTGCTTGGGAGAGTACAATCCAACATCAAACAGAAACTCTCCCTGTCCACAACGAGCTTACAGTCTAGAGGGGGAGACAGGTATATTGTGTAAAGCTTCCAAGAGCTTTATACAGTGCTCCGCACTAAGTGTGCAGTAAATATCATTGATTGATTGATTGAGCATTTACTGTGTGCAGAACACTGTACTTGGGAGAATATTATAGTGTTAGTACATCTGATCCCCACCCTAAAGGAGCTGGAAATCTAGAGAGAGAGGTTAGATACTGAAATGAATGACAACATTTGCAGCAGGAAGGATTAGGTTAGACGCTTCCTGGCTGGGAGGGTGGCTAGTCACCAGGAATGTATCTCCTTTGCTTGGAATGTTTAACATCACTGGGTATCCATACCTTCGGGAGGGTCTTGGATGGAGTCAGGGGAATGGATCATTTGACATCTGGAAAGGGTTTCTGGTCCTTCAGCGAGGCAGAGGTTGAAATGGAACCTTGAGGCAGAAGGCTGGATCCAGATGTGTTCTTGAAAGAAAGAAAAGTCAACTTTTCTTCTCCATTCACTGTGGATTCTTTGGTGTTGAGTCCAAACCCACAAACTAAACTTCATTGGTTGGTGCTTATAGAAGCTAACTTCACTCCAAGGAGCTTGGGCTGCTAATCAATCAATCAGTCAGTCAGTGGTCTCCCTGACAGCATCAGGGAGTACAGCAGAAACAGGCTTCGATTGGCCCTTTTATCCCACAGTGCCCTGCTCCAATGAGTCGGGATGCAGAATGCACTGTGGAAGTTGGGCAGAGAAGCACAATTTTGGGACAAGGATTTTCCGCCCTTGTTTTATCCAACTTGATTAGCCTCTCCCCGGGGAGTTCCTGGGTAAACACTCAAAATTGTTTACTTGTTGAAATCAATCCACAAGGGACTCTCATGCATTAGAGAGTAAATTGACTATGATACACTGTCTTATAATTACAGCTCAAATGGTTGAGCCTTTTTTTTTTTATTACTTTCTCATTCTTGGGTAATACTGAAACTAATTGTCCCGTGGATCATTTCACTTCACTTAGGAAAATCTTAAAGCCTCATTCAGCTCAATGGTAAGCTGACCATTCGCCCTGATTTAGGCAGGATAGTCTCAGACTTCTGTAGGATGTCCTGGGTGATGGGGGAGAAAAAAAGATTTGATATTATGGAATTTGGACTGTCCCAGGTAAATCTGTAAGTCTACCTGACACTGATTCCTGATTGTTTTGGGAAACTTTAAGCTCTTGGACAGTCCTTATTTGAGCTGAGTAGAGCCTCCCTTGTGTGTGTGTGTGTGTGTCGGGGGGGGGCTCTAGATCAATCAATCAATCAATCAATCAATCGTATTTATTGAGCGATTACTGTGTGCATTATGGCTTACTGGAAGCCGAGATTAGATTAGATGACCTCTCCAAGTCTCTTCCGGTCAGAGGAGTCAGTGATGTGAAGTCAGTAGGGCATGCTATGTCGCTGATAGGTAATTGAGAGGGTGGATGGAGGGGAGATGGGAAGCATCCCTTTCCACCCAATATGTCAGCCTCTGGCTTGGACTATAGGTTGAATCCACGAATCCCAAGGAGAGGGATGAATCTGGATTGGGGGACGGGAGGCGGGGAGAGAGACAACAACGACCTCCACTATAATTATGGCCATTTCAATTAGGAGGGAAGTAACTCTAGTTTGCCACTCGAGTAACCTGGATCTCTTTTCTCATTATCTGCGCAAATCACTCCCAGCTCTCTGAATCACATTGCAAAGTGAAACCAGAAAATAGAAATCCCACCAAGGACACTTTATTTTCCCATAATTCAGTAGCATCAATTGGCTAAGAGAGACCCGATCCATCTGCTTTAGAGTCTAGATTAGCATCCGCTTGTGCGAGCGTCCTGGCATCGTGCACACGCCAGACCACTTCACACATTTTTCCCACTGTCTGGAATGCCCTTCCCCATCCTCTCTTCAAACCACGCCCCTCCGCTTCTTCAAATTTGCCCTGCTTATGATCAGGGAGTTGCTTATTTGTGCAGACCTCCTGATTGACAGCTGAGGCTCAGAGGTGCTTTTGACCCTAGATTCCCTCAGCCTCTCAGCACTGCCCTCCCTAGACCCTAGGGATGCCTGGGGACTTCCCCGTGGGGATGATCAAATGCCAATATCAATCCAAATTCCATAATGTCAAATGCCAATCAGGTCGATGGATAAGAGAGGGTGCCTCCTCTAATACCTGCTGCGTTGCCATGGCCCAGTCACCGGGGATGATTGCTGAGCACAAGATGGCTGACATGTATCAATCAATAACCATATTTATTGAGCGCTTACTGTGTTCAGAGCACTGTACTAAGCGCTTGGGAAGTATGAGTTGGCACTAAATTGGAACTTCCTTGTCGACAATTCAGCTTGGGAGGTGGGTTCAGGAGAGAAAAGAGAGGTGAGTGATGGAGGGGGCAGTTGTGATAGAGGCGGACACACAATTTTCAGGCCGCAAATCAAGATGTTGGGTAACTATGTGCAAGGCTGAGTTAGTCCTTTCTAACAGAGCACATCAGAAGGAGGATGGAGAGAAATGTGAACGGGAACCTGAGAAGAGAAGCAGAGTAGCCTAGTGGAAAGAGCATGGGCCTGGCAATCAGAAGACCTGGGTTCTAATCCTGGCTCCACCACTTGCCTGCTTTTGACCTTGGGCAAGTTGCTTAACTTCTCTGTGCCTCAGTTACCTCATCTGTAAAATGGGAATTAAGACTGTGATGCCTAAGTGGGACAGGGACTGTGAGCCCTAAGTGGGACAGGGACTGTGACTGACTGGATTATCTTGTATCTATCCCAGTTCTTAGTACAGTACTGGCCCATTAAAAAAAGCATCACCTGGAAAATGTAAACACCTACCAAAGCCCACGATTCAACTGATGAGGCAGAGGCTGGAAGGCTTGTGAATGCTACTTTTTTCAGGTATCTGTACATATACTGCAGAAGATAACTCAATTCCCCAATGTCTGAGCCTGACAAACTCTCCTGAGATGAGAACTTTTTTTGCTCACACTAGATATAGATCCTTGCAGAAGCAGATTTCATTTCAGTTACCCAAGTGCCACATTTGTGAAAAGCGAAATCAATAATAAACAGAGGGAGAGGTGAGAAATAAGCCCAGTTTCACTTGTTAAGGCAGAAACTGTGGAAGTTTTGTTGGCACTTAGACTTTTAGAATCCTGAAGAGGGAGCAGGATGTGACAGTCCACTTGTCCATCAACCTGGAGTGACTTCCTGATTCTGAGTCATGAAGAGCCTGAAATTCTGCCCCTCTAGCCGCTGTACCTTACTACTTTTATTTTGTGTTTGTTCCCTTGCCTTTTATGTTTTATAATAGTTTTATTATTTCATTTCTCCTTATGTATCCTTTACCATTGCCCTTACCCTTGTCTTATATTCTTAGACGGTGAGCTCCTTCAGGGCCAGGGACCATATCCAGTTCCCACCCTTTGCTTAGCAGAGAAGCAATGTGACTTAGTGTAAAGAACACAGGTCTGAGAATCAGAGGTTCTAGGTTCTAATCCTGATTCGTCCAGCTTTATGACCTTGGGCAGATCACTTAATTTCTCCACACCTCGATTTCTTTACCTGTAAAATGGGGATGAAATGCTTCTTTTGTTTTGTTTTGTTTTAAGGTATCTGTTAAGTGCTTACTATTTGCCAGGCACCTAAGCACTGGAGTGGATACAAGGTAATCAGATTGGACACAGTCCCTGTCCCACATGGAGCTCACAGTTTTAATCCCCATTTTACTGATGAGGTAACTGAAGCACAGAGAAGTGAAGTAACTTGCCCAGATTCGAGCAGACAAGTGGCGGAGTAGAGATTCGAACCCAGGTCCTGATTCCCAGCCCCAAACTCTATCCACTTAGGCTGTTTCTCACCTGTTCTCCCTCTTACTTAGCCTGTGAGCCCTGTGTGAGACAGGGTCAGTATCTGATCTAATAATAATAATGAGTTATTATTACTATTATGGCATTTGTTAAGAGCTTACTATGTCAAGCACTGTACTGAGTGCTGGAGGAGATATAAAATAATCAGGTTGGAAATAGACCCTTACTTCCAGTCTAAGTATTCATTCTTTCAATCGTATTTATTGAGTGCTTACTGTGTGCAAAGCACTGTACTAAGCATTTGGGAGAATACAGTATAACAACAGATGGACAAATTCCTGCCCACAGTGAGCTCACAGTCTAAAGTGGGAGGCAGACATTAATATAAATGAATAATTAAATAAATAAATTACAGATATTTATATATGTATTTACACAAGTAGTCTTGATTATCTTGTATCTATCCCAGCGTTTAGTACAGTGCTTGGCACATAGTAAATGTTTAAGAAATACCGCAGTAATTATTATTAGTACAGTGCTCTACACACAGAAAGTGCTTAATAAATACCGTTACCACTGCTAATGCTACCACTACTATTACTACTACTATTAGTACTATGGTGGCTGCTTTGGGCCAAAAGCCAGGAAAACCCATAAAGTCAGTTGTCCAGAGTCTTCCAGGGACAATGATTTCACTTGGATCCCTGACCTCAGAGCATTTCAGCTGTCCCACCTAGAAGTGTCTTCTTTTTGAATTACAAAGATCCTCCCCTGTCAGAAAGCCGCCCTCGCTCTCCCATCTGCTCCTCTGTGGAGATGCAGCTTTAATTTCCAGTGGTCTTGAGCACAGTGTGGCAACATAATGAGATGCCAGGGAGCCCAGATTCAATTAGGGGCCAGGTGTTATGTATGAGCATCTCCATGATTTGTATTGATTCGCAGGGGTGACAGATAGGATATAAATTGGGCGATATTCCTGTTTGTAAATGAAATATATTGTATTGTGCAAGCAGGTTGGTCTATGTATTGGATTCTGTGGGCTCACATGCCGATTTATTTGTGTGTTGAGAAATTCGGGAATTGGTGGATGGTTTCCTCGGGTGGAGACAAGGGGGGCCGGCTGCCAGAAGGTTCACCTGGGCCCCTCTCAGAAACGGACGGAAGAGGAATCGATCGGGAGAAAACACGCTGATGTTGCAGCTCAGTGGAGACTCGGAGTCCTTGACGTTTCTGGGAGGGGGCCAGGGTGGGCTCTCTGGATTGTTCCCGGTGGATCTGAGGCCCTTGTCCAGCCGAACCACTGCAATTAGAATGAGGTGATTCTTCCGGACATGTCAGCGGGGAGTGGAGAAAGAGGTGATCAAGGGAGCAGGAGCTTAATGGACTGTTTGAAACCCACAGATGGGTGTGGGAGAAATGCTTAGACTTCCCTCACCCCTGGCTGGCTGCCTTCAGGGGTGGGGGCAATGGAATTTGAGAGGCAGTGTGGCCCAGTGGAAAGAGCACAGGACTGAGAGTTAGAAGATGTGGGGTCTAAACCCAGCTCCGCTACTTACCCAATGTGTGACCTTGGGTGAGTCTTTTAGCTTCTCTGTGCCTCCGTTTCCTCATCTGCAAAATGGGGATTCAGTATCTGTTCTCCATCCCTCTTAGACTGGAAGCCCCATCTGGGAAGGAACTGTGTCTAATCTGATCGTATCGTATCCACCCCAGTGCTTGACACTCAATAAGTGCTTAATAAATACGATTATCGTAATTAATTTGAGGGGAGGCAGTCCTGTGCCCTGACTTCATTCAGAACCATGGGGTCAGGGAAGCTTCCCTCTTGCTGTGTACAAAGTTCCAGAAACCTCCTCTGCTGCCCATTCTGGGGTCCCCCAGCCCTCTCATGCAGGAATTTCTTTGTTCAGTCGTTCCCAAATCCCTTAGGCTGCTTGTTTCTCGTGGGTGGGAATTTGTAAGCGGGAGAAAATCATAGAAATGCTTTAAGATTTCCGAGGGGCGTGGAAGGGGACCGTTTTATCATCTTATTTATGCCTCTCCTTATAGTCATCATAGCATTTCAATAATCTTTATAGGGTTCAATTATAGGATAGTCAATTGATATGAGTGATTTCACTGCTTTTTAATGTGCTATACTAAATCTCCCGTGTAAAATATCCTTAACGCTTGGCATAAAGTATGTAGTGATTACTGTTAATGTGACTAAGTTCTTAGTTTTCAGTAAGATAAAGTTGAAGATTGTGCAGTGCTACCAACGGCTGTGTTTGCATGAACGAAACACCCATTTATTTCTCTCAAAGACCCCATACTAGGTTCTTTCTGAAATATCCTCCCACCTCAGCTTTACCAAGCTATGTCCCTGCCCTCCTTCAAAGCCCTCCTAAACAAACACCTCCTACAGGAGACATTTCCCAATTAATCCCCAACTATGCCCTCCCTGGTCATGCCTTCCCTTCCACCTCCTCAGCATTTAGGAATTTATATGTTTATTTGACACTTATGTATTTATTCACTTAAGTTTATTACTTACTTCTAGTCTCACTCACCTTTAACTACTGTGTATTCTTTAGTGTATTTCAATTTCTTTTTCCCAGTGGATTTCAAACTCTCCAAGAGCAATGATTGTGGTTTTCATTTTTTTTTGGCATGTCTTCATTGGTTTTAGTTAAGGGCCGGGAGGAAATCAGTCAGTACTTTTGATGATGTGGGACTGTGATGATTTCTTAGAGAATATTGTGTGTTCCACTCCCTTTCCCCATAGCTCAAAGAGAATGGGAAATAATAACTGGTTACATTATAATATTTGTGTTTGGACTGAAATGGTTGGGGTCAGACCAAGCAGATAATGAATTTTGGCCCCGTGATTATGGTCTCCTGTGGGCCTCCTGATTGGCTGGATTGACACTGATTGACAGCCATCTCCTGAGAATGCTGGGTGCTTAGACAGTAGGCAATGCTACCTTTTCTTACTCCTTTTCCGTTCTGTTTGCCAACACTGCCACAAACCATCGGATATTTACTTAAAACCTCTACTTACTTGGCACACCCAGCAGGCATTGGCCAGGTCAAAATGTTGAAGATGTTTATTACAGACACGGATTCTCCCCAGGTCTTAGCTACCATGGAACATGTCACAAGGCAGCAGTGTAGTGCCCTGAAGTACATGTGTGTACATATGTGTTCCACAACATATTGATGCATCTTGTGCTACAAAATGCAATCAGGCCAATGGGAGGGGGCAAACAAGAGGTCAGCAGGGAGAGAAATGAGAGCAAGGCACAGAATTGTCTTGAGGGGGGCAAAATGTGCAAGCTGGGATATAGAGAGAGAGGAGTGAGGGTCAGTCATGGAGAGAGAGCCGAATATGCCAAATTAGCAACTTTAAATCACCAATGCAGTAGGTCGTGTACCAAATAAAAGAAAGACATCTTGAGGCCCCCAAGGGCCTCAAGGCTTACTATGTGAGCCCGCTGTTGGGTAGGGACCGTCTCTATATGTTGTCAACTGGTACTTCCCAAGCACTTAGTACAGTGCTCTGCATACAGTAAGCACTCAATAAATACGATTGAATGAATGAATGAATGTGCCTAGGCACTGGGGTAGATACAACTTACACAGGTTGGACATAGTTCCCGTCCCACACGGAGCTCCCAGTCCAAGTAGGAGGGAATAGGAGTTTTGCATTTTGCATATGAGCTAACTGAGACCCAGAGAAGTTAGGTGACTTGCCCAAGGGCACAGGGTAGATAATTCACAGTGCAGGGATAAGAGCCCAGGTCCTCTGACTCCCAGGACCCCTGTTCTTTCCTCCAGACTCCGCTGCTTCTCAGCTCTAAACGGTGTTGCTTTATTGATTATACCATTGACCGACAGTGAGAACTGAAGGGTCATCATGTTACCGCTGTTCTGCACGGGGCCGAGGCCCGGGCTGAGGATGAATCCGATACGTCCCAAATGCTCACTAATGATCAAGTCAGTGAATCACAAAGTGACATCCAAACCCCCCAAGTGGCTGGATACCAAAGTCCTGGGGAAAAAAAGATCTTGGCAAAAACACTGACACATCTCTCTTAGGGTAAGATATCCCATCTGCCTCTACCAATGTGACCCATAACTGAGTGTCTTTATGGGATATTCTTTTCCAGGAAGACTGTGTGGGTCTTGCCAGAATCTAAACACCAGGATCGGTTTGACTAGAATGATTCTGAGATCAAAGCGCTACTTACTGCCAAACAGAGAACGTGTTGACTACCCCCTGCAGATTCTCGGAATCTTCACTAAAGGGATGGTTATCGTTGCCTCCACCCTGGAAAGAATGAGTGACAACTGGTGAGATGCCCAGGCTGAAGAGATGCAAAATTACATGGACCAAAATCAAAAACCAAGAACAATTCCTCTCCATCCCTAAGGGGTATAACACACAGCTGGAAGCCCTCTTAAATAAACCTTTATTTTAATCCCAGCTAGAGAAGGAATCTTAAAGTATTCACAAGAACACTTGTAACTGTCTTTTGACCACACTTCTACCAATACTGAGATTGACGCTCAGTGACGGCAGCTTTTCTGCCAACTTGTAGACTCAATACCTTTGGTCCAGCACTTAATGAAATCATCTCTGTGGTAGTCACTGCTACAGGGAATATCAAGGTTCCTAGATCTGCTGGTATACCCACCCAGAACTCCAGGTATGGAGGGGGTGAGCTGCTTGATTGCTTTTATTTGAACTGTTCCTTACCATATGTAATACCAAGAAATAATAGTGCTGTTTGTTAAACACTTACTATGTACCAAAGCACTTTGCTAAGTGCTGGTGTATATATAATCCAATCAGATCAGACACAGTCCTTATCTCCCACGGGGCTCCCAGGCTAAGGGGAAGGGAGAACAGGCATTGAATCTCCATTTAACAGATAAAGAAACTGAAACCCAGAAAAGTTAAGTGAAGTGTCCAAGGTCACAGAGCAGGCAAGTGTTGGTGCCATTTCCACTAAACCATCTACATACTGAAGTGGTTGGAAACTCACTATCCCTTCTGTATATTACACTTTTGCCCCCCATTGAGGCACCCCACTAGGCCACTAGGACATCACTGAGCGGCATCACCGATCTCAGGGTTTGTTGCTGACGGAATGGAATATAGGTGCACTGAAGGGAACGCCTAAGTTACCGGGTTCCCGATACACTGTTCTTCCTTCTCTCTGGGAGAATAGTCCTTCTATCATCCCTCGCTTCATCAGAACACAGTAACCAGACTGGCACATCATTTTATTGCTTAATCTGAATCTGCATTACTTCCCAGGGTAAGATTTGAGTGCTATCTCCTCTCCACATGAGAGATACTATGCCAAATGAGGTCTCCTCTTCTGCAATATAGCATTTTCGTCAAACTACTAATCTTGACACGTAAAACTCATGTTTTTTTCCTGTCTGGTCAGTCAAACGGAGGGCTCTCTGATAGTTTGTTAAATGTATCTCCATCTTCGTCCCCTTCTGGGTTACAATTTAGCCTTTTGCAGCTTCGGATTTTGACTTGAAAGAAGAGCAGAAGAGTCATTTCTCACTCCCCCATCAGTAGGTTGACTTCATACTTTGCCCTGATCCTCAGCTCTAAGACAATGCTTCCTAATTTCCACGAGTTAGGGAGTGACTTAAATGCACTGACAGACTGACGTGGTTGGTGAACATTTCTAAGAAACCTGTCCCTAAACCAGGAATAATTGATGACTCCCAGGCTAGCCTGACCCTCAACAGGGTGCGGTGACATCTGATGTTAATAACATCTATTTCTTCAAAGGAAGGTAATGAGCCATACAGTCAATGGATGCCAAACCCTAGCACTGGGAATCAAAGTATTAGTGCAGAGATAAGTGCCTTGAAATAGAGTACAAATAGTGTTAATAGTATAATAGAGATCATGCAATCTTTGACCTCAATCTGACAGTTCTGGAACGGTGACAATAGGGTCAGATTAAGGATAGATTTCTGTCCAGATGGGGCAAATTCCAGTTTATTAAGGCAGAGAGTTCAGAAAAGGCATCATTAACAGTCAATTCATTTTTCCTCCCTTCTGTCACAAGGAAGTAGTTCATTTTTGTTATTGTTTTAGAAGGCAGTATTTCACGGGGAATTAATTTGTGCTTCAGGCTATTTTGAGATCACCTTGCACCTCTTTAGATAACTCCTTTGGATGAATGGGAGTGCTAAAAGAAAAGGGGGTAGTTGTGTCTATACTGCCTAGGAGCAAGGTAGATAAGATCTTTAATACATAATCTTTCAGTGTGGTAGTTAGCGTGCAATGATGATGATAGCGTTAGTTACGTGGATAGAGCACCTTCTCTGGGGAGAGTACTGTACTCCATCTTGGGGAACCCAAAAAGAAGCTATAAATTGAAGATAGACCCTGTCGGCATGGAGCTAGCAATCTAGTGGGGAAGTCAGATCAAAAACAGCTAACAAACATCAAAGAAAACAACCCTGGACATTGTGGCTTCCAAACCTTCTCTCTCTCCAACTTTCCCCATCTTCTGCACCCAATCTGGTAATATAATGATCCCTGAGACCACTCTCCCCATCTTCGAAGCTTTCTGAAAACCATATCTCCTCTGAGAGGCCTTCATTGACTGAGCCCTTATTTCCCCTCCTTGCTCTCCCTTCTGCACCACCGACACATGTAGAGCTGAATCCTCTAAGCACTTGATATTCACCCCCACCCTGAAAAAGCTTGAAACGATGATGTTTTGGAGGGAGAGGGCAGCCATGGAAAAGGCAACCGGCGTCGATTCTGATCCTGAGGGTTCCAGGATTACCTACCGACAGTTGTGTTCTGTCTACCTGCCCTTCTGTACTCCATCTCATGCTAGTCTCTGAGCGAAATCTAGTGGCCACGGGTCATCCTGAAGTTCTGAAGAGAGGGAAATTATCTCGCAGAGAAGACTTGAGTAAGAGAGCGACCAGGGATCATGACTGCAACACTTGTTGAGTGCTGTGCAAGTGAAGAGTGATCACTGGGTTCTTCTTTCCAACTGTTGGGGAATTAAAGTGTTACCACTGAGCATGGGAAACAGACTGTGGAGAAGAAGGGATGACAAAATTATGGTTGACAAAAAGATAAGGAAGCTGGGCTAAGGTGGGGAACTAAAGATATGTAGAAGTAGAATAACGTAGGACTATTTAGCTTTCCACATAAGCACTGAGGGGTAGCTGTGACAATTAGCATAAGCGCAGTTGGGAAAAGGTCATCCATAGCTCCACCAAAATGTCACGACCCCGACTGGAGTCAGAACCTGGCCCAACTTCCAAACCGTAAAAGAGATGCCTGGAGAAGGTTTGGAAGGAGAGGAGCCAGGTTGCTGGAGAAGGAGCTTAAGGAGATCAGATGGGACTAAGAAAGACATATATATATAGAAAGAGGGGTCTGAAACTCGAATTAAAAGACTGTAACACCTGCCCCTCAGAACTTCACCTTGAGTAATAAATCTATAATATTAAATGACTCTGCCAGTGGACTCCGTTTGGCAATGAAATTCTGCTCCCTTGCAACCCAGACTTCCTTTGTTGTTTGGGGGATGGTTCCTTGGGAATTCAGCCCAACACCATCTACTCAACTCCCAGTGGGTTTGAAATGTAACCTCATTATGGGCAGGGGACATGTCTGTTTATTCTCTTGTATTGTACTCTCCCAAGTGCTTAGAATAGTGCTCTGCACACATTAAGTGCTGAATAAATACCACTGTTTGGAATGTCCTCAATTTTCTCTCCTGTCAGTAGGTCTGCAGAAATCACACTGGAGGTCACTTTATATTTGGAAGATCAATCAATCAATCAATCAATAGAATTTATCCAGTACCCCCTGTGGACAGAGCACAAGGTCCAGGGTAGGAGGGGGGGCTGTTGTGTGTCCGGGTGGGAGGCCTGCAGGCTTGAGTGATGGAGGGAAGCTCAGCCAGAGGGTTGGGAAATCCCAGCAAGGTGATGAAATCTCAGGGAATCAGCACCTTTGATGGGTCCACAGCAGAAAGGCATCAAACTCATCCATCATAGCAGGGGCCCTAACGGGAGTGGGCTGGAGAAGACAGAGGTTGTGGGGACCACAGGGAGTCAGTCAGTCAATTGTATTTATTGAGTGCTTACTGTGTGCAGAGCACTGTACTACATGCTTGGGAGAGTACAACAGAACAATAAACAGACACATTGTCAGCCCATAAGGAGGACATGAGGCTGTCCAAGGGCCCAGTTGAGCGGCCCAGTTGAGCGGGGCTGCAGAAATGGTGAGCAAGTTGGCTTGGCCAAAAGGAAGGCAACAGCCTGGAAACAGTTGGTGAAGGTTCCAAGAGGCAATGTGGCCTAGAGGGAAGATTACAAACCTGGGAGTCAGAGGACATTAGTTCTAATCCCAACTCTGCCACTTCCCTGATGCCCTGATGTGTGACCTTAGAAAAGTCACTTCACTTCTCTGGGCTTCAGTTTCTTCGTCTGTAAAATGGGGGTTCAATCCCTGAACTCCCTTCTACTTAGATTGTGAGTCTCATGTGGAACAGGGACTGTGATACGATTTGATTAATTTGTGTCCAGTACAAGGCTTGGCACAAAGCACGTAACACATACCATTCTTGTTATTATTAGAATATCAGAAGTTGTTCTGGGAGGAGGAAGGATCTCTCTGGAAGGAAGGATGTGGCTGGAATTTCTGTTTCCACATTGGTCGTGGACTCCACCATCCAGCTCCCCGAGATGCTGGGACAGCCAGCTGGGGAAGATCGCCTGAGATGAAGAGAAGAAATACCAAGCCTCAGATCGACCTTAAATTCCGAGAGGTGAGTCAAGATGAAATGTAAGGAATCATTCTTACTAATAGCGGGTAATTGGACAGTGGCACAGCCGCCGGGAAGGGTCACAGAGGCCCTGTAGCTGGAAAAATTGGAGATGAGATTAGATCTCTCCCCCGGGGGAGCAGGCAGGGGCTGCTAAACTCGGGTCAGACACGGGTGGCTCAGAAACTCTGCCGGCTGGTCAATCCGAATGGAACTCTAATGGCTGCTGGTCCAGTAGGGCAGTGAGGAGGGAAGAGAAAGGGAGGGGTTGAGGAGAACCTAGTTAAAGGGAAACAGATCCAGGATGCCTTGGAAAGGTCTGGTTTGGGCAAGATTGAGATGTGCATGTGGGCGTCAGGGTAAGCGTCAGCCTGCAATAGCTCATGTCTCAGTGTGATGTCAATTTTTTCCCAGAACCCTCAGTGGGAATGTAGGAAGTATAGAGTTTGAGGGGGAGAGCTAGTTTAGGCTGAACAGCTCATTAATCTAAACCCCAGTTGGGGCTAAAATCAGCTAAGGAAAACATTAACGGTCTAGAAATTAGGGGATCTGTGTTCTAATTCCAGCTCTGCCACTTGCCACGCTGAGTGACCTTGGGCAAGTCATTTACCTACTCAGTGCCTCAGTTTCCTCATCTGTAATATGGGGATTAAATGCCTCAGAGAGTGAGGAAACTGTGGGACAGGGACTGTGTCTGACCTATCTTGTATCTACCCCAGTGCTACATATGACGTTTGGCACTTAGGAAGCACTTAACGGATACCACAGTTATAATTATGATTATTATTAAGTTCCTAAACCCAGTTAGGCAGGAGCCTCATGAAAGTTACACAGTAATAATAATTTCCTGCATTTCTCTAGAGCTTTAATTTTTCTCATTTTATTCTCATAGCACCCTGGTGAGGATAATAATAATTGCGGTATTTGCTAAGCACTTAATATGTGCCAGGCACTATACTAAGTGCTGGGGTGGATACCAGAAAATTGGATTGGATGTAGTCCCTGTCCCAAATGGGGCTCCCGGTCTTAATCTACATTTTACAGATTAGATCATTGAGGCACAGAGAAGCTAAGTGACTTAGCCAAAGCCACACAGCAGACAGTGGCAGAGGCAGGATTAGAACCCAGGTCCTTCGGACTTCCAGGTCTGTGTTCTTTCCACTAGGCCAGGCTTGAACTGTAATGGGGTCGGGGGTGATGAACACAAAAATACATGCAGATGGGAACATCGGGATAAAGGATTCAGCACCCAGCGCTTACAGTCTTTGCTGCATATTTGATGCAGGAGAAATCCGGGGATAATACTGAAACTTCTCAATGACATTTTTAGACCTTCAAAAGCTTTGTCACCATCAGGAGATCAGGTCCCTGGCAAGTACCGAAAAGGTTAGGCTGCCCTGATCAGTTTATCAAGATCTTTGCATTCAATCCTCCATGATGTGGTCAGCTGTATCTAGAGGTGATTGGTACATCTTTTCCCCAGAACTAATGGAGGAAATTAGAACTAAAACCATAGGTCCAGTCTGTCCTACAGAGCCTTGCATATGACACAACAAAGGATTGGGAAGCCCATGTCACAATCCTCTGTGTAACCCTTTCAACCCAACAGGCCAGGAGCATCTTCCAGCATCTGAATTGGGTCCACAGGAGCCCCCATAGCTGATCAATCCCTCAGTGGTATTCATTGATTACTTTCTTCATTGATTACTTTCTGTGTGCAGAGCATCTTCATCAATCATATTTATTGAGCGCTTACTGTGTGCAGAGCACTATACTAAGCGCTTGGGAAGTACAAGTTGGCAACATATAGAGACAGTCTCTACCCAACAGTGGGCTCACAGTCTAAAAGGGGGAGACAGAGAACAAAACCAAACATACTAACAAAATAAAATAAATAGAATAGATATGTACCAAGCACTTGGGAGTGTGCAATACTGTGCTCCAGAAGCACATTCACAAGAATACCTGATTATAAGATTATAAACTAGTTTGCAAGCTCCTCTGCTAGATTGTAAGATCCTTGAGGGCAGAAATCACGTCTCCTAACTCAACTGTACTCACCCAAGTGCTTTGTGCAGTGTTCTGTACTAAGCACTCAATAAATTCTATTGATTGATTGATTGACATTCAGTGGACTAATGATGGCATTTATTAAACGCTTACTATGTGCGAAGCACTGTTCCAAGCGCTGGGGAGGTTACAAGGTGATCAGGTTGTCCCACGTGGGGCTCACAGTCAATCCCCATTTTACAGATGAGGTAACTGAGGCACAGAGAAGTTAAGTGACTTGCCTGAAGTCACACAGCTGACAAGAGGCGGAGCCGGGATTTGAACCCATGACCTCTGACTCCAAAGCCCGGGCTCTTTCCACTGAGCCACGCTGCTTCTCAGCAGATTCGGATCTTGCAGATTCAGATTTTGCAGATTCAGCAAAATGTTGTTGATTGATCATTAGCCTGAAGAAAATCCAGGTTATGTATCGGCCCACTCAACATTGTTGATTGATACTGCATGTATTATCACCCTCACTGAGTGCCTGTACAGGGCACAACACTGTACTGAGAGCTTGGGGAATGTTTTAAGCAGTAAACAAGTCACTGCCTTCTGGAAGCTTACCAAGAGGGACAAATATCAATTAATCAGTCAATCTTATTTATTGAGTGCTTACTGTGTGCAGACCAGTAAGCGCTTGGGAGAATAACAATTTAAGAGAGTTAGTAGGCACAATTCCTGTCCACAACAAGCTTACTGTCTAGAAGACTGTAAGCATCAGCACCTATGAAACTATGATTCTAAATGTATGTAGGGGTGCTTTTCCTTTTTAGAAAAGGTATTAGTGATATCCTTTAGTCTGTAAGCTGCTTGTGGACAGGGATCATGGCTTCTACCTCTATTGTTTTAGACTCTCCCAGATGCTCTTACAGTGCTCTGCACACAGTATGCTCTCAACAAATACCATTTATTGATAGACTGATTAATGGATCAATGATAAGAATGAATGGTATGGGAAAAGTGAGTCAAGGAAAGTGCTAGAGGTTGGGAAATCAGGGAAGCTACTGGGAGAAGATGTCACTGAGCTGCGGAGCATTGGAGAGGAAAAACGAGGGAATGTGGCCAGCTGCAAAGGGACCATGAGTGAGCCTAGAGGAGGGAGGAAGGAGAACCACTATACTAGATTTTAAGCTCCTTGTGGGCAGGGAACATGTCTATCAACTCTGTTATATTGTACTCACCCAAGCACTTTGTTCAGTGCTCTGCACACAGTAAGTGCTCAATAAGTACCATTGATTGACTGGGGAGGATCAACAAGGCAGCAAGCTTTGGGGAGATGGGGAGTGTGGGCGGGAGATGGGGAGTGTGGGCTGGAGCAGGACAGTGGAACTCAGACAGGAAAGGACTGGTAAAGAGTCTGAAAGCCAGGGTTAGAAGACCTTCAGAAACGGGCAAACTCTGCCCCTCACACTACCTACATACGCCCAGTATGTCCCAGTCTGCCCCTTCTATTTCTGGTGAAGAATAACATTACTTTCTGCTTTGTTCAAAAGAACCAAAGCACATCTATTTTAACCAATCTGCCCATTCCCAAGACATTCACCCAGTGAAATAAATGAAGCCAACTTGTCTTTCCACCCCCCTAGCAGAAATCCTTCCTCACCTTGGATGAGTGGGTGGCAATTTGCTAGTTCGATGAGTGTCGGCTCAGTCCGGCCTTGTACAGAGTTTTCAAAGTCACCCAGCCATGCAAATTCATTTCATCTTGCAAAATTGGGCCCTCTCTGCCCCCGTCTTCATTTTCTTCCCTCCAGCCCGGTTTATTCCTGGCTGGAAGCCACCAGGTGCCAATGTGACAGCCGGAGAGGCGTTATAAAGTCCAATTCCAGGGGCAAGAGTGGGACTGAACCAGAATTAAACTTGTAGAATCACAGAATCCTCATATCATGCGTGGCACCTTGAGAGGTCAACCGATCCACCCCCTCCATCCCCCGCCATCCCTTGAATCATTCCAACGGGGAGATAACATTTTCTTTTAGGAAGAGTTTTGAGGAGTCTTTTTCAGGGTTCATCAAACATCACAAGACATTCTTCTCCCTGTCTCTCTAAAATAGTTCCTGCTATGGCTTAATAAACTCATTTCCTCTCCTGTGGCCTTCAGGAGAGAACCAAACTTGCAAGTAATGGTCCCCTGTGTAAGGCCTCCCTGGAGACTTGAAGACTGTCATCAAACCATTCCCTTGTTCCTCTCTTTTTAGAGCTTATTCTCTAGTCCTGCTTGGAGCTGGAAGTCAGAGCATCTGGAGTTATAGTCCTACTCTGCCTCTTAACTACATTGTGACCTTGAACATACCCCTTAACCTCTCTGTGTCTCAGTTTACACATTTGTAAAATGGGGATAACACCTACCTCTCCCTACCTCATAGTGATGCTTTAAGGACAAAATGAGATAAATGATGCAAAAGTGATGATGCTGATGATGATGATATTTGTTAAGTACTTACTATGTGTTTGGTTTTGTTCTCTGTCTCCCCCTTTTAGACTGTGAGCCCACTGTTGGGTAGGGACTGTCTCTATATGTTGCCAATTTGTACTTCCCAAGCGCTTAGCACAGTGCTCTGCACATAGTAAGCGCTCAATAAATACGATTGATGATGATGATGTAGATGATAAATACAAATTAATCAGGTTGGAGGTGGTCCCTGTCCCTGCTTCACATGGGGCTCACAGTCTTAAGAGGGAGAGAGAGAATAGTGTTATGTGGGATTCCAGTTCAAGTAATAATAATATTTCTTAGGTGCCAACTACGTGCTAAGTTCTGTATTAGTTTCATGGGTAGATAAAATACAGTAAGATCAGACAGTCTCACATGGAGTTCAGAATATAAGGTGGTGGTGGGGAAGTGGGAGAAATCAGAGGCGAACAGGTATTTAATCCCCATTTTAAAGATTAGGAAACTGATGTATACAGAGGTTAAGTGATTTAGCAGACAAGGGGGCAGATCTTTTCAAGTCCCCCTGTTTCCTTTGATTCTGCTGTTTCTTGATTCCCAACAGGAAGTTCTGTCTTAATTGGATGAGATGTAGCCCTTCCAGCTAATGAGGGGTCCTCTTCTAGACTCACTGCTGAGTCACCCCTGGCATCTCTCGGGACTGAGCAGGGTATCCTCCTCTGCCCGATGAACTCTCCAGCCTCACCTTTTCACCAGCTCTTTGTCTGGAGAAGCTTGCATTTTCAAAACTCTTGTCCTTCAGATGGGTGGTAGCATCTGGGCAAAGAGCCCAGGCTGGCTTCAGTTTCTGTCTGTTATCCTGTCCTACATTCCAGATTTTGTTTTTCATAAATTATTATCCTTTATTTGCTGAAAATGCCTTTCCTCCCCCTCAACCCATAGGAGATTCTGGTAAACATCTCACCCCAACTCTCCCAACAAGAAATGGCCCTGAAGCTCCCTTTGGTAAACTTCATGGGGGGAGCTCAAAAAACTTTCAAAGAGAGTGCTGTCGGCTGGCAAGACTGTTGGAATGAGTTAGGAATTCATAGTCGCTCATCCTTCAGTCCCCAGCTGGAAATAGAACACTCTCACCCCTGAGGGAGTCTGAATCAGTGGGTTAGAGAACCCATGTCCTCCAGGAAGCCCACCCAGATTACCTCCATTTGATTTCAGTCCTTCAACCTCTCCAAATTTCCTCTTATGCCTTCCACTGCGCTTTTCAAGCCCCTGTAACTTTTGTGTTTGCATTCCGGCTTGTGATTACGTGGATCTATCATGTTCTCGGCACCTCTACCTGCAGTTTGTGCCTCCTTGTAACTTTGTGTGTCTGTCTCCTCTCCATCATTAGACCATCAGCTTCTTGAGGGCAGGGGCAGGTCATTTTGGAAGAGGAAGGATTAGTGTCAGTTTGAGAAACTTCCATCATTTCCATATCGGTCTTCTGGAGGCTCAAATAACAGATTTATTATTCAGCTAATGGCTGGGGGATTAGTCCTATTACTTTGACTTGTAACGGTTCCCAGGAAGGCTGGAAATATTAGTTGGAGTCTAAACAGACAGGGATTTTTACTATGAGACTGATGCTGTTTTACAGCTATAAACAAACCCCTGTGCTTCTTAGCGACTCACGTGGCAGAGTAACCTTGTTTTCAAGTCCAACATATGAGAAGCTGGCAATGAGTTCTTTTAAGGGAGCACTGTTGTCTAGTGGAAAGAGCACAAGTTCTAACCTCAGTTCTGCCAGCTACCTGTTGTGTGACCTTGGGCAAATGACTTAACTTCTATGTATCTCAATTTCCTCATCTGTAAAATGGAGACTCAAAACCGGGGGGCGGCGGGGGGGGGGGGGGTGTTAGTTTCATTTTGTTTTGTTTTTATGATATTTCCTAAGTGCTTGCTATGTTCCAGGCTAAGCACCGGAGTAGATACAAGCTAATCCGACTGAATATGTGGGGTTCACAGTCTTAATCTCCGTTTTACATTCTACTTTTTTTCCCTCATACTTAGACTAGGAGCCCTACAGTGTCCGGCCTGATTCACTTTTACCTGCCGCAGCACTTAAAATAGTTCTTGATGTTAAGAAAGCACTTAACCCATGTCCTAATAATAATAGTAAGACAAAAAGATTAGAATGTAAATTTGTCAAAGGGAGGGATCATGTTTTTTACTTTATTTCATTCTCACCTCAACTTAACGCAGTGCTCAGCAGACAAGAGGCACTTTGTGTTTACTGATGATAATGGTGATGATGATGGTCCTGGTGGTGGTAGTTGTGATTATTTTTGGGGGTCAGCGCAGAGCCATTTATTTGAGCCTATGCAGGCAGAGATTTGGGTTTTTTGTGATGTGATTGCATCTTTGTTACAGAGAAGCAGCGTGGCTCAGTGGAAATAGCACGGGCTTTGGAGTCAGAGGTCATGGATTCAAACCCCGGCTCCACCAATTGTCAGCTGTGTGACTTTGGGCAAGTCACTTAACTTCTCTGGGCCTCAGTTACCTCAACTGTAAAATGGGGATTAAGACTGTGAGCCCCCTGAGGGACAACCTGATCATCTTGTAACCTCCCCAGTGCTTAGAACAGTGCTTTGCACATAGTAAGTGCTTAATAAATGTCATCATCATCATCATCTTTGGGCCTAGTTGCTTCTAGAGCTGCTGGACAGCTGAGGGCCAGAAGTGATGACTTGTTCTCTGGACCTTCCATTTTACCAAGTTTTTTTTTTAAATGACATTTGTTAAGTGCTTACTATGTGCCTGGTACTCTACTAAATTCTGGAGGAGAAGCAGATTAATCCAGTCCATGTTTCATACGGGGCTCACAGACTTCATCCCCATTTTACAGATGAGGTAACTGAGCCACAGAGAAGTTAAGGAATTTACCCAAGGTCAAAAAGCAGAAAAGTGGCAGAGCTGAGATTAGAACTCAGGTCCTTCTGACTTCCAGAGCCAGTGCTCTATCCACTAGGCCATGCTGCTTCTTGGGGGTCTCAGGGAGGAAAACAGGGGGAGGTTAAAGGAGCAGTGCCACCTTCTTCCTCTCCTCCCCACCTCCCAGGGCCCATCTGTGTGAGCTCTACTGGACACTTCTGGACATCACCTAGTAAGCGATTAATAAATACTAAATAAAAACAAGCACAAAAACCACCACCCCCACTATTTTTTTTGAAGAAGAGTTCATTTTTCATTGTATTCAATCACTCATGACTACAACTCACGTTGCCATTTTTATGCATTTTATACCTAAGTCCTGCATCCTCTTCCTCATGTTTCTCCAAAACTCTATCCTCAGAGTAAGATTGTGCTGGTCACTAGGAAGGTATTTCTCCAAACTCTTGGAAAGATGTATCTCAAAATAGCAGTACTTCACTACAACTCCTGGAAGAGCTGATTACAGTAATTTATACCTTTCGGTCCCCCACGCCGCACAGGAAATATTTTTCAATCTATTTCACTTGCAGCAAGTACCATCTACCAAGGCACACCTTGAGCCTGTTCCTGTATTATCCTCAGCTTGGGCGGCAGGGTGTCTTAAGGATGTGGAAATGAGAGGAAAGTATTAAGTGTTAAGTATTGTGCACACACTATGTTCCGATTTGAGAGAGTTATTAGGCTTCTCTGTACTTTGAAATGCAATCATCTAAAGGTAATGCCATCTGATATCTGAGGTGCAGAGGATCTAGGGTACCCTGAATTGGACGGGAGGAGTGGCATCTAGTGGCAGGTGGAAGGACTAGGAGTTTTCCTTTCCCAACCTTGTGCTCCACACCGGACAACGGATGTGCTGTGTGACCTTGGGATTACAGGCACTGTCTCTGATCCCATATTCTTTTTGTCCAGTAGAATTTAACCAACCATTTTTCTCTCTGAAGAGAGGGTATCCAAGTTTTTCTCCTATAGGATCTAGAGTGCTTGGGTGAAATATTTGAAATATCAACCATTCCTGTTCTTGGTGTTAAAATGGAGATTTATTGGGTATTAACTCTGGAGAGCACCAGGGGTTAACACATCAGCCAAGTGTAGGGAATTTGTTATTGATGTAGTACCTTTATTCACCAAAGCACTTTCAAATCTTCAATCACTTTTAATTCAGGGAAGCAGTGTGACCCGGTGGACCAGGCTTGGAGTCAGAAGGACCTGGGTTCTAATCCTGACTCCGCCACTTGCCTGCTGTGTGACCTTGGGCAAATTCCTTAACTTCTCTGGGCCTCAGTTACCTCATCTGTAAAACAAGATTTAGTACTGTGAGCTCCATGTGGGGCATGGACTGAGTCCAACCTGTTTAGCTTGCATCTACCTCAGTGCTTAGTACAGTATCTGACACATGGTAAGCATTTAACAGATATTATAAAAAAAATCCAATCTCATCCTCACAAAGGGGAGTGAAGAGATAAATACTTTCATTCCCAATGTTCAAATGGAGGGGAGACCTAGGCCCAGGCTGAGTCTGCTCAAATGATCAAATGGCTACTCTGCAGTGTGATCTAAGGTCAGAATGGGGAGAGTCACAGCTGATTTCATGAAGGGCTTTGTTCAGGGGATGGAATCATACACTATGTAACTAGTGAATTTTAGGTTCAAAGGGAGTAACAGAATTTTGTCGCATCACATCAGCACATCGAGAGATGCACAAGAAATACTCTGATAATGTAATACTATGTTATCAACAATAATAATGAATAATGTTGCAGTATTGTTACAATAATAATAATAATTGCATTTGTTAAGTGCTTACTATGTGCCAAGTACTGTTCTAAGCACTGGGATAGATAGAAGTTAAGCAGATTGGACACAGTTCCGAACATGGGGCTCACAGTTTTAATCCCTTTTTTAGAGGTGAGGTATCTGAGGCCCAGAGAGATGAAACGACCTGCCCAAGGTCACACAGCGGACAAGTGATGGAGGCAGGATTAGAATCCAGGTCCTTCAGATTCCCAGTTCTGGGCTTTATTCACTAGTCCATGCTGTTCTTGGTTCACTTCAGGGCCTGCCCAAGAGAGCACCAGTCTGCCTCCCTGCTAGGCAGATGGCGTTCTTGGCTCTTCCCCCACAAAGTCCTGGAAGCAGGCTAGTGACTGGAGAAAGGGATGACTTAGTCTTGCCCATTCGGGTTGGGGAAAATCAGGCAACAATGGAGACTCGGGCATTTAGCACTATTGTGCTTGCTTTTTATCCTGATTTGAAAGAATGTGGTTCTGGGAAGGGATGCTTTAACTGAACAAAATGAAGCGTCCCTTTTTCAGAGAGCATTTCCTGTTTTTATTTGAAGGTTGCTGCAGCTGTAGACCAAAAATCTAAATGGCAAATCTCAACAAATCTTTAGCAAGTGAGACAGAGCCAAAGAATTACCAGCCCCTGGCTTCAGCTGTCAATCAGACAGACTTCCAGTTCTGTCTAGAGACCTAGAAAGGATGTAATCTGACATAAAATAAAATCTATCTGAATACCCAAGTCTAATCAATTTCAGCCATTCCTTGCTAAAACCTGACCAAAAAAGAACCCTTTTCCCTCAGGTGCCAGTGTAGATGGCTTCAGGATGTAGTCTAGGTAAGGTTCATTTATTCATTCTTTCATATGTATTTGTTGAGTGCTAACTGTGTGCAGAGCACTGGACTAAGCTCTTGGGAGAGTACAAAATAACAATAAACAGACACCCAAAGAGATGAGGGGGAGAGAGAGGGGTTTTACTCTTCTCCACCCCAATCCCATCATCAATGTCAATTGGGAAGAAAATGGTCTGTGGCTAATCATGGGGCTCCTAGCACCATTGTCAATTGTCAACTGTAATCATCATGAACATTATCATCATTATTATCATCACTATTTATAAATTGCTTACTGTGTGTAAGCATTGTCTTAGGGACATATTGAAGAACTATCATTTTAATTTACAATCTAATGAGGAAGACAAATGGACAAAAATGTGCACGTACATTAGTCAATAGCATAAGAACTGCAAGTCACGAACTCAAGTGGATAAATATGTTAATAGCCAATAAACAGCTAAGTGCATAAGGGCATGACCCGGAAGAGGGAGAGGGATGAATCAGGAAATGTTTCCTGGAGGAGGTGGCTGTTTCAAAGTGCTTCAGAAGAAGCGATGGATGAGGTTTGTTGAGTGGAGGTTGGGGGATGGAAGAGAAGATTCCAGTAAAATATGGGGAAGGAGGACGAAGGGTCACGATTAAGGGTTGAGTAGAGTGCTTGCTGCATAAGTTAAAAAGAAGGATCCCTATTCACTTTCTGCTGCTTCTCCCTGAGCTCACCCTGAGATTCTCCTGGTCAAACATGCCGAATTGTGACAATAAATAATGATAATGATCATAATAATACTACTAATATTTATTAAGAACTTATTAGGTGTCAATCACTGTTCTAAGTGCTGGGGTAGGATCAGGTCAGAACCCCCATCCCACATGGGACACAGAGTCTGTAGGAGGAGAACAGGTTCTGACTCTCCATTTTAAGGTTGAGGAAACTGAGGCACAGAGAAGTGAAGTGACTTACCCAAGGTCACACAGCAAGTAAGTGGGAAAACTGGGATTAGAACCCAAGTCCTCTGAATTCCCAGGCCTGTTCTCTTTCTACTAGGGAAGAGCTGCTTCCAAATAGAAATCAATCTTCATTTTTTTGGACTGAAAAGGAAAATGATCCTGAGACTGAAATCGCTGTTAAAGCAGTGGGCGGAACCCACCAAGATCCTTTGAATACGCATTTTTCCAACAGCCCTACAGTTCACCTGTTGTTGTCATCATCCAGCTAATCTACTTGGAAAGGGTCCAGAGCTGGACTCATGGTGTGCCTCCTCTACACTGTTAAGTCATTCTGGGCAGGAAACATGTCTACCAACTCGGTTATATTGTACTCTCCCATGTGCTTAGTGCAGTGTTCGGCACACAGTATGCACTCAATAAATATAATCGATTGATCGATTACAGGAGCCTCAGTTTCACCATCTGTAAAATGGAAGCAGAATTATTGAGCCTCCCCTACCTACCTCACAGGGCTGGGGGAGGACCATGAATGATGGTGGACTTGAGAAATAAAACTGTCGCATAAAAACACTTCAGAGGGAGGAAGCCGGGGACAATATAATATTATATTCCGATTTGGTTTAGGGTGAGGCACAAATTGAATTCTGCAGTCAATCCTCCCTCCTGCCAAACCCAGTCCCAGATGCTCTAAAGAGAATCAGCTATGACGCAGAATGAATAGGTGATAAGGGCCCCTTCCTGGATACCTCTCAGCTAACATCCAATCTCTTTACATCAACTTGAAGGGAAGGTACAAAGACAACTGTCAATAAGGAAGCACGATTCCCATTTGAAAACTCCCACACAGAGGGCAGGGGGGCCCAATGCGATCAATACCGTGCATAGATGCCATGTTTTTATATTGATCTTAGCAGAGAGAAGGCAATGAAGATTTTTGTGTGTGTCAGGGTGGTGCTTGGAGAGGTCAGGCTTCAGAGAGCTAATTGGCCAGCGAGCTGCTGTTTTGATTGAAGATCCTCAAGTCTCATCAAAGACCTGGGATGTTGTGGGGCTGGAATTCTGGCTCACACAGCTGTGGGGGGTGGTTGTCCCCCTCTGGCCCATGGAGTGGACACTTGTTATAGCTTGGACCTTTAGAGATGAAAGAAAGGCAGGATGGGGCTTCCTCTCTCTTTCCCAGCATCACTTGGTATCTTTGCTATTTTCCTTGATGGATGTGTCATCCCAAAGGGACATTTTTCTTGAAGGAAATTTTTTGATAAATCAATTTTTGATCTGCTGCCAGGGTGCCTGGGATGGGCCTGAAAGCCTATCTGATGCTGCTAGAGCCGGTGCTGAAGGGCACCCGGAAGATGCCCATGTTAGCGCTAGGAATCCGGGCCCCAGCTTATCCTCCTGATGGGCAGACAACTATTATGGAGGCCCCACTTCCTATTCTGGCTTCTCCATCTCCCGTTCCAACTGCCCCATCTTCCTCCCAACCTGGCTGCTCCATTTCCTCAGCTGGGTTCCTCATCCTGGGAAGCCTCCTGGCAGACCCAGGATCCAGCAGGAGGCTGATCATCTTCTCTGCTGGGTAAACCTATCTTCCAATCAATCATTCAAGCAAGCAAGCAATAGTACTTACTGAGCACTTACTGGATGTGGAGCACTTTACTAAGCACTTGGAAGAATACTATACAACAGAGGGTTTTTATGGTCTTTGTAAAGCATTTACCATGTACCAGGCACTGTATTAAGCACTTGGGTAGATTCAATCTTATCAGGTTAGAGGCAGTCCAAGTCCCACATGGGGCTCACAGTCTTAATCCCTATTTTACAGATGAGGTAACCGAGGCCCAGAGAAGTGAAGTGACTTGCCCAGGGTCACACAGAAGACAAGAGTTGGTAGACACATTCCCTGCCCACAGTGAGTTTCCAGTCTAGAGACTGTTTATAGTCTTCCCTCATGCTCTTCCTCAAAGCCAGCTCCTCTTCTGCTCTGCCTTAGCTTGGCAATTACATTTGGGGTGCTCTGGGCATTGCTGGACTTCTCCAGGCTGATGGATCTGCTGTCATCTCTCTAATAATAATAATTGTGGTATTTGTTAAGCATTTACTATATGCAAAGTAAATTCTGGGGTATATAAGCTGGGGTATAAGCACTTAGTACAGTGCTCTGCACATAGTAAGCGCTCAATAAATACAATTGAATGAATATGAGCTTATCAGGTAGGACACAGTCCCTGCCCCTTGTGGGGCTCAAAGTGTAAGGGGGAGGAAGAAAAGGTATTAAATCCCCATTATTCAGGTGAGGAAACTGAGGATCAGAGAAGTTAAGTGATTTGCCCATGGTGACACAGCAAGAGTTCCTTCAGCACTCACAGGTGAATTTAGGGCACCAACCTGCTAAACAGGGACCGTTTATCTTGGGGGGTTGAATAAATAACAAAAGAGAAGCAGCGTGGCTCTGTGGAAAGAGCCCGGGCTTGGGAGTCAGAGGTCATGGTTCAAATCTCGGCTCCGCCAATTGTCAGCTGTGTGACCTTGGGCAAGTCACTTCACTTCTCTGTGCCTCAGTGACCTCCTCTGTAAAATGGGGACTGTGAGCCCCATGTGGGACAACCTGATCACCTTGTCTCCTTCCCAGCTCTTAGAACAGTGCTCTGCACATACTAAGTGCTTAACAAATGCCATCATTTATGTTTTTATTTTAATTAAGAAATGTCAAGATGAATCTGGAGTACTTATGCACTGATTTATATGAGGAGATGGACAGAATTGAGTGTAATTTAGATTAAACAAAAAATAGACTCTGCAACTAATCTGGTTTTAAAGACAAAGTTCAGCTCCAAGGGTTCCCTGGGTTTCTTTATTATGAAAACTTAAATATCAGGACCCCAATCTAAGCTTGGGTGGGAGGGTGGAAGGGAGACTGGGGTTAAAGTCCCCTAACCATTCTGGGATGCCTCTACCATAAGTCCCAGATTGTTGCGGGGTCTAAAATTAACCTGTATTGCACACTACATAGCCTTACCACAGCAGTCCAAGCATTTAAAGGATTCAGATGTCTAGTACAGTGCTCTGCACACAGTAAGTGCTCAATAAATACCATTGATTGATGGATTTAAAACAGTGAAAACTGCTGGGATCAGTGTAGAGTAGGCTGACCAGGTCATCTAAGACAGTTCCAATTCCAGGACATTCATACATTTTCCTAACCTTGCTCAAGACAGCCCACAAAAATCCCTGCTTGCCCCAGCTAAACCAAACACACACAATCACCTTAAGCATAGGTATCATCATCATCAATCGTATTTATTGAGCGATTACTGTGTGCAGAGCACTGTACTAAGCGCATAGGTATCAATCAGTGGCATTTATTGAGTGCTTTCCTTGTGCAGAGCAAAGAAGTAAGCACTCAAAAGAGAACAATAATGCTGATAGACAAGACCCTAGCCCATCTTCAGAAGCTTAAACGGGAAATTCATTCATTCATTCAATTCATTCAGTCGTATATATTGAGCGCTTAATGTATGCAGAGCACTGTATTAAGTGCTTGTAAATTACAATTCAGCAACAAATAGAGACAATCCCTACCCAACAACAGGCAACCTCCCTTAGTAATCCTTTACAGGGCCCAGCCCTTGAGAAGATTCCATTAGCAAATTCCATTACCTGTAATTTATTTTCATGTCTGTCTCCCCATCTAGACTAAAAACTCCTTGTGGGCAGGAAGTCTACCAACTCTGTTGTATTCTACTCTCCCGAGAGCTGAGTACAATGCTCTGCACAAAAAAAGGCACTCAAAAAATATTATTGATTGATTGTTTTTCCTTAGGTCTCCTTAAAATCCCCTTTGGTTGGGTGCAAAAGTATCACCTATTATGATTACCCTCGGGGAGATGGGGCCTGGTTGGGCAAAGATAGGTCTAAGTCATGATCCTCTAACAAGGTGAGAGCTTTGTCTGTTCTAGAGAAGCAGTGTGGCTTAATGGAAGGAGCCCGGGCTTGGGAGTCAGAGGTCATGGGTTCAAACCCCGGCTCTGCCAATTGTCAGCTGTGTGACCTTGGGCAAGTCACTTCACTTCTCTATGCCTCAGTTACCTCATCTGTAAAATGGGGATTAAGACTGTGAGCCCCACGTGGGGCAACCTGATTACCTTGTATCTACCCCTGTGCTTAGAACAGTGCTTGGCACATAGTACGCACTTAACAAATACCAACATTATTATTATTATTTATTGTTTTCTTTCCCAGGTGCCTGAAATGCTCCAGAGGTTGATATTCTACTACTACTACTACTACTACTACTACTAATAATAATAATAATAATAATAATAACAATATTTTTGCAGCACTTACTATGTGCCAAACACTGTACTAAGCACTGGGGTAGATACAAGATCATCAGACGCCACATAGGGCTCACATTCCAAGTATTCATTCATTCATTCATTCAATCAATCATATTTATTGAGCGCTTACTGTGTGCAGAGCACTATACTAAGCACTTGGGAAGTACAAGTTGGCAACATACAGAGACGGTCCCTACCTAACAACGGGCTCACAGTCTAGAAGGGGGAGACAGACATCAAAACAAAACATGTGGACAGATGTCAAGGTGTCAGAACAAATAGACTTAAGGCTAAATGCATATCATTAACAAAACAAATAGAATAGTAAATACGTACAAGTAAAATAGAGTGATAAATCTGTACAAACATATATACAGGTGCTGTGGGGAGGGGAAGGAAGTAAAGCGGGGGGATTGGGGAGGGGGAAGAAGGAGAGAGGAAGGAGGGGGCTCAGTCCACTAGGCCACATGGCTTCTGTTAACAGTAGAGACGTCATACAAGCCAGAAGGTGATCCACAGATCACCTCACAGAATTTTGTTCATTTAGCGGAATATAAAAAAATTGGGCTCTGAAGTGATATGAATAACAAAAAAAAACCTAGCCCCATTTGTTCCAACTTCCCCCTTAGTCTTCACGCTTCCTTAACTCCAGCTAATCCAGCTGACATCATTGGAATTATTCTTTGAAATTGCTGAATCTATCTTTGTCAAGTTTGCACTTTCCCCTAAAGTTTGAATTAACCTAGGCATTAATTTGCTGATTGAGTGCATATAGTAGGTCATATACCATGAGCACCTGTGATACTGCAATACCTTTCCAAGGAAATTATTGCAATGTGTTAAATGGGAGATTTAAAGGTTACCTGTTCCCCTGCAGTCTATGAACTGTTTTATGAAAAAGTCATAAGTGCAATAATTGAATTGTCAGGAAAAAAAGCAACCCACCATTCTCCTATCCCTTCTTCATCATTTGAGATTTTATTTGGTATTTGGGAAAACCATTCACTCCCTGGTCTATCTTGGGTAGAAAGCTGCTTATTTATGTTCCTTTGGCCATGTTTTGCTATACTTTCCCTTCTGCAAAAAGCACGGGGCGATTCCCCAATTAAATCCCAGAATCCCTAAGTTGTATAAACTCTCCAGCCACCTCTAGCACTTAGGAACATATTTCAAGCAGCCCTCAGCACTTTTATATCTACTCTAATTCAATTGTACCTTCAATTATCTACCTTGATTCCACCATCTGCAAATGACTTTATGTCTGTCTCCCCGGTTAGAGCATAAACACCTTGAAGGCAAGGAACCTGTCAGTTTTTGTTTTGTACTTTCCAAGCTCTTTTGTGGTTGAGGGAATTGCACCCAAAGAGTTCTCAAACAATACTAATCCTACTACCACCAAGAGAGCACAGTGCTCTCGGGGAGAGAGACAGAGCATAAACCTTCATTATACAGGAGGAATATTTTTCTGGAGAACCTGGAAAGAGATAGTCCTGTAATTCAAGAGAATGAATAATAAATTGAGGGAACATTAAATGGCATCTAAGCTAGAAATGATCGCTGGCAGAATGCCCAGAATCTATAAACGGCTGATCTGCTTCAACAGGACCTCAACAGGTTTTGTTGGTTAAATGCTGGGGTGGGAGATGCTTCTGTATTGAACAGGGGTAGAAAGTGTCTAAGCCAGGAGGGTGTAAAGAGGAGTGCATGGTGGAGGCTAGTGGGTCTGTATATTTGAGTTTTGACCCTCTCTATGTCTAGGTGTACCTGAGTGGTGGAAAATCCCTACGATGAATTAAAGCAGAAAATTGAATAACAAACCAAAGGAGACCTATGGGACTAGACCAAGAATCCAGCCAGAAAACTGGAATCCAAACTACTCAGTGGGGTAATGAACAGTTATCTAGGTAAAGCAAGTCATGAGAGAAACCAGGTTATTCCAGGCTAAAGGACTCTCCTTGGCTCTGGGAATTTACCTATAAATTATTGGGATAATTCAGGTTTAACAAAGCAGGCATTTCAAGCCAAAGTGTGGTTTTGACCCTCAGTAATTGGATTTCTTTGGGTGAGTATGATCCCAGTAGAGCTTGAGCAAGTCACATCACTTCTTTCTCTGTTCCTCTGTAAAATGGGGATTGATATACTCTGAGCCACATGTGGGACATGGACTGAGTCCAACCTGATGATCATGTAACTACCCCAGCACCTTAGTATATTCCCTGCCACGTAGTAAGCGCTGAACAAATACCATTTCAAAAAAAGCCCAGTAGGATTTTTATTGGCCACATGATCCCTTCATTGTTCTTCTTCCCTCGCTGACTACTTGTGGATCTGGATTATCCGGATACTTTACTTGAAAAGACTTATCCTCTCAGAGCACTTAGTTGAGAACAAATCCACCCAAGGTGCATTTGGAAATTCAAGCAAAGGAAAATGGTGGACTGGGGAAGAGTCCAAGATGCAACAAGACACCTGTTGAATTTTGATGTCATCTCTTTGACCTCGTCCTGATGTGTGCTTTCCGGGTTGTTCTGCTCAGGGGAAAGGGAAGGAGCTCTGAGGCCCCTGTGCTGGCTCAGTGACTTAGGGATTCTTGACAGATTCTTGATGTGATTCAATTCTTCCCATCCCCCCCTCCAGGTCACTCTGACCCTCCAATGATCACGTCGTCCTGTGTTTATAGATCTCTGTCAGTGTGTTCTCAAAAGAGATGGGGAACTAATTTTGCCTTAATTGCTTCTTATGCAACTTTATTATTTTAAACAGCTGACTTCCCAAACAGCCCTCTTTTTAGAAAGATGGCTTGCCTTTAGATAGCTGAACTCTTTTTTTTTTTTCTGGCTTGGCTTTTCAAATAGGAAATGATTTGGATTGGATCGCGTGTTGATGGAAATTCATTAATCTTTAATTGCATCAAAGAAAACATCCAGCAAGCTGTGGACAGAGATACTCCCAGTGGGTTCTCCTGCAGGAGCTGCTTTGACCAACTTCCCAAGGTCCCCTGATAATGGACAAAGTCAGGGCTCTGGGCCAGCCAGAAGCACATTAAGTAGGTCTGACGGATACTTGCTGAAGGCCACTGGTGAGTCACAGTCTCCTCTGGAGGTCCCTATTGATGGGAAAAATGGGGGCAGAGCAGAGTTTTTAAGCCAGATTGGGAGAAACAAACAGGATCCACATACAGAATCTCCCCAGTTTGAGTTTAAGTCCATCTCCTCTAGCTTGTGGACTCGAAGAGCAGCTGGGTTCTAATCCTGGCCCCATGACATGCCTGCTGTGTGACCTTGGGCAAGTCTCTTAACCTCTCTAGGCTTCAGTTTCCTCATCTGTGGAACGGTGAATGAGATACTTTCTCTCCCTACCCTTTGGACTGTGATCACCTGGTGGGAAGACATTGTGTCCAACCTATCTTGTATCTACTCCATGGCTTAGTACAAATTATGCACTTAATAAATACCATACGAAGAAAGGGAAAAAGTGAAAAGGAAAGAGAATAAGGGAAAAGAAAAATGGAAAGGGAGAAAAGGAAGGGTGGAGGGGGAACCTCCACCATACCTCGTTCTCGCCTGTCCCACCATTGACTCCCGGCCCACATCATCCTCCGGGCCTGGAATGCCCTCCCTCTGCCCATCCACCAAGCTAGCTCTCTTCCTCCCTTCAAGGCCCTACTGAGAGCTCACCTCCTCCAGGAGGCCTTCCCAGACTGAGCCCCTTCCTTCCTCTCCCCCTCGTCCCCCTCTCCATCCCCCCATCTTACCTCCTTCCCTTCCCCACAGCACCTGTATATATGTATTTATGCTTGTACATATTTATTACTCTATTTATTTATTTTGCTTGCACATATCTATTCTATTTATTTTATTTTGTTAGTATGTTTGGTTTTGTTCTCTGTCTCCCCCTTTTAGACTGTGAGCCCACTGTTGGGTAGGGACTGTCTCTATATGTTGCCAACTTGTACTTCCCAAGTGCTTAGTACAGTGCTCTGCACACAGTAAGCGCTCAATAAATATGATTGATGATGATGATGATGAAGTGAGGGGATAAAGGTAGAGGCTTCATCATTTCCTTCTTCCATGGCTTCTGAGTTGCTATGCTTCTGTCCTTCCCACCCGGACCCCTCCTGCCAGAGTCAGTAGCTCTGCTGTGCCGGGGTTGGGGAAGGGGCTGGGTGGCTGCCTCTGTCAGCTCCAGTGTCACTTTCAAGTGAGCTGGGTGGAATTCGTGGAGGGCAAAGGTACCCCCTTGGTCTGACTAGGGATACAATACATTTCCCAAGCTAGGGAGTCCAGCTTGCCCCCTGTGTTCTTTCCCCATTTCTATCTTTGTCAGATAAGTCTGCGATGAGAATGTCAGAGTATTCATCGGAGGGGGAGATAGGGTGGAGAGATGACAGATGAATCACACCACGCCACGCATAGAAGATGTCACGTCATCAGATCCTTAAAGGGGGAAGCCAAGGGTCTCAACTGATTTGAACCCATGACCTCTGATTCCAAAGCCCGTGCTTTTTCACTGAGACACACTGCTCCTCAGTGACTTGCTCAAAGTCATGCACCTGACAAGTGGCGGAGCTGGGATTTGAACCCATGACCTCTGACTCTCAAGCCTGTGCTCCTTCCACTGAGCCCCGCTGCTTCTATGCTGCTATATGGCATCAACACATGCCCAGCATCTCCCACGTAGCCCCAGATCTGAGAGCCAATCTTTTTTTCCCCTGTTCTTGGGGCAGGTGAGTCTCTGAAACTAGCCTGCACACCAGAGGGTCAAGTTGGACTTCCCACAGCAGAATTCTTTCGCATTGTCAGATTTTTCTTCCCTCTTCGGGTTGTGTTTGGTTTTGCTCACTTAAAAATGTCAAGTGGGAATTTCAATGAAGGGAATAAACTCTTAAAAGGTTGAGTTTCTGGCATGTTTTCAGTGCACTTTGTAATTAGGGATCTGATGAAGTTCTTGTGTCCACCCAGATTATAAAGCAGCACAATACAGGAACACCCCGAACTACTCCATCAAAGCCTCCCCACTGTTCTCAGAGCTGAAAATCCTTTTAGACTGTGAGCCCACTGTTGGGTAGGGACTGTCTCTATATGTTGCCAACTTGTACTTCCCAAGCACTTAGTACAGTGCTCTGCACACAGTAAGCGCTAAATAAATACGATTGATTGATTGATTGATCTCCCTCTCATTTGCTCATCTGGTAGACACCTGTCTTGTGCCCTTTGACTCGAAGCAACCTGTGAAGGTGCAATGAACAAATTCTCCTTTTGGCCTATCAAATCAGTGATATTTAACTGAGGGCTTACTGAGGGCTAGGCACTGTCCTAAGCACCTAAGAGAGCTCAACAATGCAACACATATGTTCCCTGCCCTCAGGGAATTTACAATCCTCATCATCATCAATAGTATTTGTTGAGTGCCTATTGTATGTAAAGCACTGGACTAAGTGCTTGGGAGTGTACAATAGAGCTAGTAGACGCAATCCCTGCAATCAGTGAGTTTGAAGTCTTGTGGGGGAAACAGACAAAGATTACTGACAGATAGTGAAAACCAGAAGAAGAGCATATAGAAAGCTAGAAGCAGTGCCAAGACATGAGGGTGAGACAGCTGATGAAGTAATTGAATGTTCAGACAAATACATAAATGAAATATATGAATTACTAAAAATAAAGTTGTGAATATGGCACCTACAGGGACTTTCTCCCAGCTGTTCAAAAGCTGAATTAGCAAAATGAAAGCTACCTTCCACGATGATTTCCCATCATCCCAGAACACACAAACCAAACTGGTCACCTCTAGATCTGAATAATTCCCACCTGTGTATTTTTTGTGGTATTTGTTAAGCACTTATTACGTGCCAGACACTGTACTAAGCTCTGGGGTATATACAAGCTAATCAGCTTGGACACAGTCCATGTCCCACAAGGCCCTCACAGTCTTAATCCCCATTTCCCAGATGAGGTAACGGAGGCACAGAGAAGTTAAGTGACTTGCCCAAGGTCCCAAAGACAAGTGGTGGAGCTGGGATTAGAACCCAGGTCCTTCTTTCCCCGTGCTTAGTACAATGCACACAGTAAGCACTTAATAAATATCATTATTACTACACATACTCATCCTCAGTACTTTTGTACGTATGTTTATTAAATGATTAAATTTGATTAAAAATACTTTTGTGTCTGTCTCCCCCATTATTAAGCAGCATGGCTCAGTGGAAAGGGCACAGGCTTGCGAGTCAGAGATCGTGGGTTCTAATCCCAGCTCTGCCACTTGTTAGCTGTGTGACTTTGGGCAAGTCACTTCACTTCTCTGTGCCTCAATTACCTCATCTGGAAAATGGGGATTAACACTGTGAGCCCCCCGTGGGGCAACCTAATCACCTTGTATCCCCCACCCCAGCACTTAGAACAGTGCTTTGCACATAGTAAGTGCTGAACAAATACCATCATTACTATTATTAGTAGTAGTAGAATGTACACTTCTTACATGCAGGGAATGTGTCCCTCACTTGTCATGCACTTCTGAAGCACTTAGTACAGTGCATATGAAAAGCAGCATGGCTCATTGGAAAGAGCTCTCGCTTTGGAGTCAGAGGTCATGGGTTCAAATTCCGGCTCTGCCAATTGTCAGTTGTGTGACTTTGGGCAAGTCACTTAACTTCTCTGTGCCTCAGTTACCTCATCTGTAAAATGGGGATTAAGACTGTGAGCCCCCCGTGGGACAACCTGATCACCTTGTAACCTCCTCAGCGCTTACAACAGTGCTTTGCACATAGTAAGCGCTTAATAAATGCCATCATTACATCCAGTGGGCACTCAATAAATGCTATTACCTCCCACTAGTAGTACTACTACTTCTATTACTACTACTACTGAGGAGGGAGACTGCCACAGACTGGAATGGGTCACTTGATTCAGGACCATATCAACAGTTTTGGGAGAACAACTGCTTTCTGCTAAACACTCTATTTAGGTGTTTGGGGAACCTACAGAAAAAGAGATGGTCCCTTCTCTCAATCAATCGATCATATTTATTGAGTGCTAACTGTGTGCAGAGTACTGTACAAAGTGCTTGGGAGAGTACTCTATAACAGGATTAGTAGACATGATCCCTACCCACAAGAAGTCTACAGTTTAAGGAATTGCCAAACAGAGGATAAAGAAACTGAAGTATGAAATTTAGACAAGAGGAGCATTTTGTTGGGTGTAGAGGAGATCTGTTGAACCTTGGCCTTTAGTGAGGCTACAGTCTAGAAGGGAAAATATGAATGGCCGGCTCCAGGGATTGAATCAAAAGAGTTTCCAGGCCTCCAGCTCGTTCTCTTCTTCCTTCCCCCCATCTCTTCTCCTCTCCCCCGCCCCTGGATCTAGATAATTAGCTCTGCTCCCCATGCACTCCTGCCTGAATTTTGCCCAGAAAGCATCTTTGACGCTAAGGAACCAGCCCAGTGACATTTTGTATATAGGACACCAGGGGCCGGGAACAGAGTTTTGCAAATAAAAGAGAGCTTTTCTCTTGGAAAAAGCAAAACAAAAAAATATGAAAATGAGGCCCAGTTAATGAATGATCCTGGGCCAGAATAGATAGCACTGAGGACCCAGGTGCCACTGGAAAGAGTCAAAAGTGGTTGCAGAATTGCGTGGGAGAAATGGGGCTTGAAAAAGAAGATCTATGAATATAATTAATCATTTCTCAATTAATATTCAGTCCCCTTTCTCGAATGGATTTGCAAAAGGTTTGCTTAGCTCTCAATGATTTCTTTTATACTTTTTGAAACTCAAGCAGCTTGCAAATAAGTATAGAAGGGTACATAAAACAAAAATAATTAAAATAAAATAAAACAATTACAGAACCGATTGGAAATTGTACAGTTTTATTACATCATTTAAATATTTAATCGTGGAAGAAATCCAAACCACTTCGGTAAATGGTTTGAGTGGCTAAGGGTATTTTAGGGAAGTTTATTTGTCTGTAAATCACAGAATTCTCAGGTTGGGCAGGCTCACCAAACACCATCCAATCTATTCCCCTGCCTTTAGGCAAGACTTCTCTGTAGCCATTCCAAATGCTTATTGTCATCTTTAAAATTTCACTTCCTCCAAGAGTGTTCTACACACTGGGACTTATCCAAAGTGAGGAAGTTCTTCTTTCTGTCTGTCATAAATTTCTCTAGCTATAATTCCAACCCTTTTCCTTCATTTTCAATCAATCAGTGGCATTTATTGAGCACTTATTTTGTTCAAAGCACTCTACTAAGTCTTTGGGAGAGTACAGTAGAGTAATAATGGTGGTCTGCACTTATTATGTGCCAAGAGTCAGGGTTATGTGCCAAGATGATCCAATCAGATCCAGCCCTTGTCCTACGTGGGGCTCACGCTCTAAGGCAGAGGGGAAGCAGGTATTTAATTCCCATTTTACAGATGAGAAAACTGAGGAACAGAGAAGTGAAGTGACTTGCCCAGATGTCACACAGTAGACAAGTGGAGAGTCAGAATTAGAAACCAGGTCCTCTGATTCCCAGTCCTGGGCTTTTTCCATTAGGTGACTCTCCTTCTCTGCCTTCTAGAGAGGGAAACCCAATCTGTCACACTCTCCTATAGAATCAACTGCTCATATGCTGGTAGCCTGCTTTCGGCCATCTCTCCCTTGGCTATTGTTATATTTATCAATTACTTGCAATGTGCTGAGAATACATATAAAAACATCAGATTGGATGCAGCTCCCCGCCGTCACAGAGCTGTTATCATCTAATAGGCAGAGAATGGGTAACCTAACTCCATTTTACAGATGATGAAACTGGGGCCCAGAGAGGTGAAGTGATTTATGAAAGGTCATGTGGCCTGGCAGGGACAGAGCTGGGACTAAGACTCTCCATTCTCTCAATGGAATATATTGATTGGAACTCTACCACTGTATGTTCTGTAGTAATAATAATAATAATGATGGCATTTGTTAAGCGCTTACTATGTGTAGTAATAATAATAATAATGGCATTTATTAAGTGCTTAGTATATACAAAGCACAGTTCTAAGCACTGGGGAGCTTACAAGGTGATCAGGTTGTCCCTCAGGGGGCTCACAGTCTTCATCCCCATTTTATAGATGAGGAAATTGAAGCCCAGAGAAGTGACGTGACTTGCCCGAAGTCACACAGCTAACAATTGGTGGAGCTGGGATTTGAACCCATGACCTCTGACTCCAAAGCCCGAGCTCTTTCCACTGAGCCACGCTGCTTCTCTTAAACATAGTTTGAGTACTTAGTATGTTCCCTACTGTATGTTTTCTTTACCCAGAAACGCAGATTACTTTAGGCAAACTTGTCTATCTCATCTCAGGTGATAACGAGATTTGTTGAGTGCTCATTGTGTAGCAAGCTTTGTGCTGAGTGCATATTTTCGGCCACACCCACCCTGACAGCTAGTACTTTAGTACACTCCATCTTGTCTTCTCTCAGGAAGGACAGCTCAACAAGGAAAATTAGGCGCTTGCCAGGTGAAGAGCACTGTACTAACCACTGGAAAAAATACACAGGTAAAAATTAGACCCGGTCCCAGCCCTCAAGATTTTCACGGTATTAGAGTAGGGGAAGGGAGAGGTGTGGAGTGACAGACACATAAAGAAGGAAGAAACAATAAAAACACAAAAGCAGCAAAGACAAGGACAATAGTATATTAAACAGATTGCCAAGGCATCTTTCTGATCTAGTCACTCTCCACAGGCAGCTGCCCTTCCCAACTGCCACTGTTTGCTCCTTCCCTTAAAGATCCCTGCTCCCTCATTCCTTCATTCATTCATTCATTCAATCGTATTTATTGAGCACTTACTGTGTGCAGAGCACTGTATTAAGCGCTTGGGAAGTACAAGTTGGCAACATATAGAGACGGTCCCTACCCAACAACGGGCTCATGGTCTCGAAGCGGGAGACAGACAACAAAACACGTGGACAGGTTTCAAGTCATCAAAATAAATAGAAATAAAGCTAGATGCACATCATTAACAAAATTAATAGAATAGTAAATATGTACAAGTAAAATAAACAGAGTAATAAATCTGTACAAACAAATATATAGGTGCTGTGGGGAGGGGAAGGAGGTAGGGCGGGGGGGGCTGGGGAGGAGGAGAGGAAAAATGGGGGCTCAGTCTGGGAAGGCCTCCTGGAGGAGGTGAGCTCTCAGTAGGGCTTTGAAAGGAGGAAGAGAGATAGCTTGGCAGATGTGCAGAGGCCAGGAGGAGGACGGGGGCCGGGGGTCGACGGTGGGATAGGAGAGAATGAGGTACAGTGAGGAGGTTAGTGGCAGAGGAGCGGAGGGTGCGGGCCGGGCTGTAAAAGGAGAGAAGGGAGGTGAGGTAGGAGGGGGCGAGGTGATGGAGAGCCTTGAAGCCAAGAGTGAGGAGTTTTTGCCCTCTCCCTCTTAGCCCCCAAACTCATTAGGAAAAGTTGGCACCTCTGTCACTACCCATCTGTCTTACCTTAGACCCAGCCTGACCCCTCCCACCGATTGATATGGGAGTGTATTTTTTTGTTTGTGCCTACAAAGAACAAACACAAAAGAATCACAAAGTCAGATAGAATGAATATCAGCTAACATGCCCAGTGTACATGATTTACTGATTTAACTCCCTCCGATTTTACTGATGTGGAATGGATACTTGATCAGTGTCTCTGAGCTATTTCAACATTTCTATTCTCAGGAAAACAGTTGACCTTTTGGTCTATTCATTTGTTTTATTATTTTAGACTTCTGAAAGATATGGTAGCAAAATTTCTTGTGATTTTCATCGGGCTGTGTTTCACGCTGTCCCTGCAAGTAGATGTTTCACATTCATTTCCTCATTAAGAGGAATTAGCTAGTAAATAGTGGAGGGGAACTTCAAGGTCTCTTTCTCCTTAAAGAGAACTGATTATTCCTCAAATGGATTCAAATCGGCAACACACAGGGTCCCAGTGGTGCTCCTGAGTACTTTATAAAAAGTTCTTGGTTCTTTTATAAATAACTTCATCCTCCCCATCACCAGGTTATGAATGATAGTGGTCATATTATTCAGATATCAATGTTGCCATGTTTTTCACAGCTTGTGGCTGGACCGAACAGACTTAGGGATAATAATAACAATAATGATAACTATGGTATTTACTAAGTGCTTACTGTGTTCCAAACACTGTTATAAACACTGGGGTGGATACAAGCAAATCAGGTTTGACACAGTCCCTGTCCCACATGGGGCTCACAGTCTTAATCCCGCTGTTACAAATGAGGTAACTGAGGCAAAGAGAAGGTAAGTGACTTGCCCAAGGTCACACAGCTAACAAGTGGTAGAGTCGGGATTAGAATCCAAGTCCTTCTGACTCCACTGACTCCTAGTCTATCTCTTAGTCGATCTCCTAGACTGACTCCTAGTCTATCCCCTAGGCCATGCTGATTCACAGGTAGAGTAGGTGGAGGCTGCCTGAACCTGTAATCTATTTTAACGCCTGTCTCCCTGTAGACTGTAAGCTCTTCATGGGCAGGGAACTTGGGTTTTGCTTCAAGCTCTTAGTACAGGGCTCTGTACAATGTAAGCACTGGATAAATACCATTGATAAACTCTCATATAATCCCCTAAGCACTTTCCCAATGCTTAGTACAGAGTTCTGAACACAGAAAGTACTTAATAAATACCATTACTGTGATTACTGCTACAGTGATTTCCACCCAATACGCTGTCAATACATGCATTGATTCAGTGATTGATTGAGGGTAGAAAGGCATTTAGGCATGAGTGCCTATAGCAAACAGGGACAGGGATGCTGACAGCTGTGGTGATCTGCTCCCACTGTTAATCCCCACCCATACTTTTCCTCCCAGCAAACATCAGGGCTTGTCACATTGTGCGTGCCCTCTCCAAATCACAGTGCCCCTACTCAGCTTGGTGGAGTCTGATGGGATCTCCCTAAAGCCATAGATAATAATAATAATGGCATTTGTTAAGCGCTTACTATGTGCAAAGCACTGCTCAAAGCACTGGGGAGGATACAAGGTGATCAGTTTGTCCCACGTAGAGCTCACAGTCTTAATCCCCAGTTTACAGATGAGGGAACTGAGGTGCAGAGAAGTGAACTGGCTTGCCCAAAGTCACACAGCTGACAGTTGGTGGAGCCGGAATTTGAACCCATGACCTCTGACTCCCAAGCCCGGGCTCTTTCCACTGAGCCATGCTGCTTTGTAAGGCAGGAGCAGGAAAACCAGTGAAGCATGTCCAGAGGGGAGATGGGAGATCAGTCAGTCAATCAATAAATCAGTGGTATTTATTGAGCACTTCTACATGCAGAGCACTGTACTAAGCTCTTGGGAGATGGGAGTTCAGTGGGCATGAGAGGGTATGGCAGGAGCTGGAGGCCAAGCATTAACAAAGACGGTGGTTTGGACTGCCAGCTTCACTGTGAGAATGACCACACTTTTCACCCAACCTTGAGGGTCCAGCTCCCGGTGGCCTGCAGTGGTGGTCAGAGCGCCCTCCGTATGTTGAGTGTCCTGGAATAACTTCAGGCTGTTCCAAGTCCAGCGTCTTCCCTGAGCTGGAGGGTCCAGATGTTGATCCCTGGAAAAGGGTCCCATTCCACTCTTGAGTTTGAGGCTCACTGTAGCTTCCCAGACTCTGGTGTGAGCTCTGGAACGGCAGCTTCCCAGCCATCTTGTCCAGGGCTTGGTTCTCTTGGTTGTGAGAAGCAGCGTGGCTCAGTGGGAAGAGCACGGGCTTTGGAGACAGAGGTCATGGGTTCAAATCCCGGCTCCGCCAACTGTCAACTGTGTGACTTTGGGCAAGTCACTTAACTTCTCTGGGCCTCAGTTCCCTCATCTTTAAAATGGGGATTAAGACTGTGAGCCCCCCCGTGGGACAACCTGATCACCTTGTAACCTCCCCAGTGCTTAGAACAGTGATTTGCCAACTTGTACTTCCCAAGCGCTTAGTACAGTGCTCTGCACACAGTAAGCGCTCAATAAATACGATTGATGATGATGATTTTGTTAGTATGTTTGGTTTTGTTCTCTGTCTCCCCCTTTTAGACTGTGAGCCCACTGTTGGGTAGCGACTGTCTCTGTATGTTGCCAACTTGTACTTCCCAAGCGCTTAGTACAGTGCTCTGCACACAGTAAGCGCTCAATAAATACAATTGATGATTTGCACATAGTAAGTGCTTAATAAATGCTATTATTATTATGATGATGATTATTATTGTTCTCTTGCTGGCTCACAAGTTCTGAATTGGTCCGCTGGGAAGTCAGTCTGCTGGTTCAGTCATTTGAATGAATTTGTATTCATTGTTTCGGAGGTGCCGTGGTTATTTCAGGACTTCATCGAGGCCCTCTGAATCATAAATATATTCATCATCTGAAATCCTTTCTTTAATACAGCTAATATCAGCACCTGACATCTCCCGGCAAGTTTTTTCAGATACTTCTCATTAACCTGCTATCTGATTGTGCTGAAATTTCTATTTTTATTTTTATGTGCTTCTTGAAACAGGTTTCACTCCATATGAATCCTGATTATCCCCCCTTCCACCTCCCCACAGAGCTTCCCCAAACCACAACACTCTCCTCCTTTGGTGTTTTCCCAACTAATACGTCACCTCCTTCAGGAGACATTCCCCAATTAATGGGCAGACAGGAAAGCAATGTCAGCTTCCAAGCTAGACCTCTTTCCTGCCCCTTAAATAATCCCCTGCTGCTGTCAGGTGAGATGCTGCCAACCCATGGATATCTAAACCCCAGAAAGCTTCAACTAGAAGCTTGGGATCCAATTGGTCCAGTGATTTAGGTGAAAGGAATAAGGGGTATTGAGTCCAGAATCAATCAATCAGTCGTATTTATTGAGTGCTTACTGTGTGCAGAGCACTGTACTAAGTGCTTGGGAAGTACAAGTTGGCAACATTTAGAGACGGGCCCTACCCAACAGTGGGCTCAGTCTAGAAGACTTTCAGAAAAGAGAAGACTCGGAGAGGGGAGAACATGAACCACTGTTCTGAGGAAGACACTGGTTAGCTGCTCTGCATTTCCACAGGGGAACTAACCCCAGGAAATTACGGCAGGAGGGATTTAGGTCGGACATTAGGAAGAACTTCTTGATAGACAGGGTGATTCAACACTGTTACAGAATCCCCATTCTAGAGATTTTTCAAAAAGAACAGGCATCCCCTGGTGGCAGGGGTCTGGACCAGACGACCTCCTGAAATAGTGGGTATATGCTGGATAGAATGAGTCCAGATCCTTGATTTTGGTCTAAGACATGTTGAACTTTGCTTGAACAGGGCTAGAGTTGGTGGGCAAACCTTGCTTCTGGGTTCACTTGAGGAGAAGCCGTGGAGTGTTCAGACCCTTCCCCACAGGAGCAGCCACTGGGTGGTTTGATAGTGGATCCCTTGGGTGGAACACTTAGTGAAACCAACCACTGATGCTTCTTCACTGGAAATATGGGTCCCAGTTTGCTGGGAGATGAGAGAGGCTGTCAGCACTGGGGAATTTTAAGGATGACCCCTCCCTCCCCCACCACTGCTCTCCTGAGACTGCGGCTGTTGCCTGACAGAAGTGGATGAGGAAGGGCAAATAGGTTTGTTTGAGACCTGTATTCCCAAAGTCTAGATTCACCAAATGATGCCAACCAACCCCTCAACCCCGCTCCCAACCCCTCTGAACTGCGTGGGTTTGGCACCTATTACCCTGGGGGAGTTGAAGCACCCCAACCCAGAGGATAGTCACAAAGTCCTCAGGGAGGTTACTGAAATGCCCTGTCCCGGGGTGGGGGGGGCGGTGAAGGAGGACAGGCGCACCACCTTCTACTTTCCTGAGCTGCCGAGGCAAGGATTAATGAGATAATGTTGGCTAAACACAATGAGCCACGCCAAATCAAGGTTCTCTCGAAATCGGAGGTATTATTACGATTAGCAATAATAACACCGTAGCAAGGGCTGTGGGTGTACGAAGTGTTTCAGACTAGGAAGCTTGCCAGGGTGGAGAAACAAGACGCATCACTACCCTGGGGGGAGAATGAAGATACAGGGAGAGAAAGACAGGGACAGAGGAAGACAGAAACAGAGTCAGAGAGGGAACTGAACAGACTTCATACAGAAGAAGAGCTGCCTGGGAAAACTGCCTAGAGCTCTAAACCTGGGTGGGGATTTGGAAGACAAAGATTTTCCTTCTCTCTCCAACTCCAGAGTGCTTGGCACAGAGTAAGTACTTTAACAGACACCATAGTTATTATTACTACTGTTATACTGACAAAGTCTGGTCTAGCCAAAGTTTGGTCCTCACTCTCTCCAAAGACCTGACTTGGGGTGTGGGGTGGGCAGTGGTGATGGAGATGGGAAAGAGGGAGGAGGGAAGGGAATGGGGCCCAAAAGGGTAGAGGAAAGGTAGGTGTCTGCCTGATGACAATGTTTCCTCTGCCTGGGCACCCAGCGATTGTGCCCCAGAGGGTCCTTTAAGGTGGCCTCAGGGCTGGGGGGAAGGACAGGCAAGGTAAGCTCCCTGGCCAGGGCCAGCAGAAGGCTTTGAGATTGCCATGGGTGCAGTACTTTCCACTCGGGCTCTTTAGGTTTCTACTTTGTTGACCCTAGAACCCGGAGCTGGGAAGGGCATGCATGCCACCCTGTTCCTTGGGCTGGCTGGCCTCTGTGGGATTTATGCAGTTGCTATCTGTCTTTCTCTCTTGCCAGAAGAGTGCCACCCAGCACTCCCATTGCAAGGCAGGAGCAGTTAACCAAGACGTCAGTCCCTGGGAGCTGGGCAGAAGTCCCCAGACTCCGGGTGTCAACATCAACCAGCAGAGACGCCCCTGAGGAAATCCATTTTCTTGAGCACTTTCCAGTTGGCCGTGTGTGGTTCCTTTTTAATGGCATTTGTTAAGTGCTTACTATGTGCCTGGCATATGTACTAAGCACTGGGCTAGATACAAGCTAATCAGGTTGGACACAATCCGTGTCCCACATGGGGCTCACAGCCTTAATACCCATTTCTCAGATGCGGCAACCGAGGCACAGAGAAGTGAAGTAACTTGCCCAAGGTCATGCAGAAGGCGAGTGGTGGAGCCAGGGTCAGAACACAGGTCCTTCTGACTCCCAAACCAAGGCTCTATCCATTAGGCCATGCTGCGTCAAGGAGCGTTGGAGGAGGGAGATGTTCTCTCTCCCTCTCTCTTCTCCTTGTGATCCGAAAAGCATTTCTCCCCAGAATGGGAGCTGTGTCAGGAGGTTGGCCAGTGGGCCCAGGTTTGGCCTTCACTAAGCAACCGGCGAGGGCGTCACTGCTTCGGTGGAGCCGGTGAGGGTCAGAACCGCTCGGCTCAAGCGCTGGGGACAAGCCACGGCCACGTCCACCTCCACAGCCGCAGCCCCAGCATTCAGTAGTCTCGCTGCCAACTAAAAGCGGGAAGGGGGTGGCGGGGGCTGGCGTTTTGAAAGCGCCGGTCCAGAGGAAATGATTTCTCTCCGTTCCCAGGAAATTACAAATTAGCCTATCAAATGCCATTATTGACTGCAGCGGAAACAAAATCTGACATTCATCCCTTCAGCATTCGACATTAAAGAACAATTCTGCTGTTGCCTTTGCACAGTTCTCCGAGGCGGGAGGGGCCCCGGGCCATGCAGCTTAGCCAGCCAGAAATGGATGAATTCCAGGTTTTGCAGGGGGGACTATAAACTGCTTCATTTCTCCTAGTCTGCACTGACCTCATGAGGGGCCAGCAGACTGATTGAGTATACTGGGACCCACGGATGTGCTGTGTGACTTTAGATAAATCCCAGTGATTCTTAGGGTCCTGGGGATGTGCAGCTGTCCTTAGCCGGCATTCTGCCATTGGCTGGCATTCATTGTTTCTACTGGAAAGGGAGTGTCTCCTTGTGCAGCCCATGATTATATGTCCACCCCAGCATCCCAGCCTCCTAGCCTATGCCCGAGATCACTTGGAACGTACCCGACTGGCACGGCCTAGATTTGCCGATGAAGATGGACAGATGAAGTGAATAGGCTGTTGGGTGGAATGCTGGTAATTATGATTAAGTAGCCCATCATTGTAATTTCTCTTGTTGTGTATGACACTAGTAACGGCTATGGGGAAGGAAGAGAGTGGTGATTGAAAAGGAGGTGCTCACCCCTGGAGGGCCAGGGTTTGACCTCTCAGGAATTGGGCTTGGAAAGGGGAGAGGACATGACCAGCCGACGGAGGAATTGGGCTGAATGAGAGAGCCATTTGGCTTTTGTTGGCCGCCTGGGTCACCTAGAGCAGGACTCCTGGTCGACCCCGTGGAGAAGGTGGAAAGAAGGGGCAGAGGGCCCCAGGGGAATGGAGTGGTGAGGCCCCGCAGGCTAGCCTGGAGGAATGGAGGAGGGGTATGCTCATCACCTCCCAGGCCTCAAGCCACAGTAAGCACCTAACAAATACCACTGCAATTATTATGATTTATCATCTTTTGTGACAACCGAGCATGTACCTTATGGTCTCTGTATCCATCCCCATCCTCTTCCTCCTCCTCCTAGTTCTAGCCTTCCCCTCTGTCCTTTCCATTGACCCGGATCCTGCACACGCAACACAGTGTCAGGCCACCTCCTCCAGGAAACCCTCCTGTATTCACCCCACCCAATCTCCAACCTTCCTACCTCATCCTACTCATCTCCCTCAGCCCGTTCTCGTGACTTCTGTATCTCGAGGTACCCCTGTGGATTTTCTCACTCCTCAGCCTGTCTCCCTCATTAGATGAAGAGTTCCTTGAGGTTGGCTATTGAGTCGGGTTAGCTAAAGTGAACCCCATGTTTCAGCATCTAAGGCTCTGCACCCCAAGGATACTCAGTCAGGATTTCTGAATTGATCAAAGGGTGAGTTCATGGATTGATAGACTGAGGAATGGAGACCTTCAAATTTGAATTTATAATAAAACCCAAGGGACCAGTATGAGGGGACCCTATCGTATGGAAGTCTGTGGTTTGAGAAGTTTTCACAAGAGAACTCGGTTACACTGAGGATATCAAGACATGAAAAACTTGGTTATGTGGAAGTTTTGTCAGCTTTTTCCTCTCCCCACCCTGCACCTCCACTTCTGTGCTGTCGTTCTCAGTCTTCAGTCTCAATCTCAGATTCCATTTTGTTGCACCCAAAGGGTTGACATGACTTGGTGGAAAGAGCAAAGACCTGGAACTCAGTGGACCTAAATTCTAATCCCAGTTCTGCCATGTGCTTGCTGTGTGACCTTGGGAAAATCACTTAGCTTCTCTGTGCCTCAGTTACCTCATCTGTATAATGGAGATTCAATACCTGTTCTCCCTCCTACTTAGACTGTGAGCCCTGTGCAGGGCAGGGACTGTATCTGAGTTGATCATCTTATATCTTACCCAGTGCTTACTGATAGTAAGTACTTAATCAATACCACTTCAACAAAATCTCTGTGTTCCTGCATCAGGTTGGCGCTCCCCTCAACTTTTCCCCTGCATCCCACCTTCCAACATCCTTGAGCTCTCTCCAGTGGGGTGGGATTCATCCAGGAAGATAAAGTCAGATCAGGGGTTTTGCAGTCACGTCCTAGTAGGAGATCTTCTGGTGGCATCAGCACTGAGGAGACATAGCTGGTTAAGTTCCTGAGGAAAGGGAGTCAGAGGACCTGAGTTCTAATCCTGGCTCTGCCAATTGCATTCTGTGTGACCTTGGGCAAATCATTTAACTTCTCTGTTTCTCAGTTTCCTCACAATAATAATAATCATGGTTTTGTTAAGCACTTACTGTGTGCCAAGCACTGTTCTAAGCGCAGGGTTAGATACAAGATAATCAGGTTGCCCCACGTGGGGCTCACAGTCTTAATCCCCATTTTACAGATGAGGTAACTGAGGCACAAAGAAGTTAAGTGACTTGCCCAAAGTCACACAGCTAAGTGGCAGAGGCAGGAGTAGAATCCACAACCTCTGACTCCTAAGCCTGTGCTCTTCCCACAAAGCCACCCTGCTTCTCATCTGTAAAATGGGAATTAAATGCCCGTTCCCCCTCCTACTTAGACTGTGAGCCCTAGACAGGACAAGGACGCTGTCCAACTTGAATCTACCCCATGGTTTAGAACAGTGCTTGACCAGTAGTAAGCACTTAACAAATAATTATTATTATTACAATAACAACAATAATCATGAGAGAGGGTGGCTTTCAATTCAGGCAACTATTCCATTTGTCTTCTAAGTCAGTTGGCCCGTAACAACCCCAGAGCTTCTGTCTCTGATATGGGTCATCTCTGGGGAATTAAAACAGCCCTGTTCCTGGTTCTATTGATGTTGTTTCATAACGTGATTATTTAGCTGGAGTCAATACTCACACCTATTTATTTGTCTCACAGATACACATAAAAAACAGTGGGCACAATTAATAAAGATATGGGAAAAATAACACCTTATGGATTGGGGAGTCTTCTGCTGCTCCTGGAAGAAGATAGTCAATATTTTTCCTTTTTCTTTTGTACGGGGGTCTAAAACACACACAAACACACACACACACACACACACACACACACACGTTCCAACCCTCTTGATTTATCAATACAAAATTCTCCAGAGTAGCTTCTTGCTGCTTCTTCAACAATACATCATTTGTCTTTGTATAGCTAAGAACATTTGCTTTTAGGATCACTCAGTGAAGGCTCAATTGAAGGAGAGGAGCCATGGGAGAAGTTTTTAAAGCTTCATCGGCACCTATTGTTGGCTTCAATCTTTTATCTCAAGCATCCCTGGGGTAGATGTGATCTCAGATGTGCTTTCATTCCTGCTCATCCCACTGTCAGGATGGGGTGCTTGCTGACATTTGACATACAAGGAAAGTGAGGTCTAAGAGCTAAGATTGGAATCCTTTCCCTCAGCAGAGTTGTTGGGGGGAATTGTCCAGGAGTTGGGTGGCTTGTGTTCCAGTGTGTTTTCCTGCTCACCTGCCCCACCGGAGAGTGAGGAAGATAATTCTCACGTATTAGTTTGGACCAAAGAAATGGCAGCTTCTTCCAGAGGCATAGAAATGGCAGCTTCTTCCAGAGGCATATACCAGAAGCACAGACTTGGAAGCCACTGGCATGTTCTGCTTAACAGGCAACTTACAGTCTGGTTCTAGTTGTCCTTCTAATTTGAAGAAGCCACTCATGATGAAGTTCACCAATGTGGCTTAAAAGGTCAGTGAGGGACACCCAGCCTTGACCGCACTCTGTGCACACAAACACTGCCCTTTCCTGTGCTGTTGTGTTTGTGATTTGCAATGTCTGGCACTCGTTTCCCTTTTGTTTCTTTATCTCCCTTCATTTCAGGGTACCATTCTGGGCTGCCTGTCAATCACCTCTTGATTTTCAACGAGATGCCGTATCATATGAAGTTTACATTTACTGCATCTTAAAATGTTTACTCTCCCATATTTGTTTTCAGTAACTTCAGCTCATCGTATGACAACTGTCTGTGATTCCTACACGTTTTTTCTTTTGTGGTACTTGGCATTTTTTAGCCCTAACTGTGTGGCCGGCACCATTCTCACCACTGGGGTAGATACAAGATAATCAGGGTGGACATAGTCTCCCTGTCCCACATAGGGATCACACTCTAAGTAGGAGGGAGGAGGATTTAATCACCATTGTGCCGGTGAGATAACTGAGGCACACAGAAGCTAAGTTACTTGCCCAGAGTTACACAGCAGACAAGTGGCGGAGGCAGAATTAGAACCCAGGTCCTCTGTCAATCAGAGTTGTGGACCTGGGTTCTAATCCCAGATCCACCACTTGTCTGCTCTACTATGTGACCTTGGGCAAGTCACTTAACTTCTCTGGTATCTATTGTCCTCACATGTCTCACTCAGTGAATCTGTGTTCAGTTGAACATTGTTTCCACCCTTTCATTGATGCATAGAGAGAAAGAGAGAGACAGAGAGAAGGAGAATTATAAAGTAAAATATTTATCTGTCATATTAGGCTGTAAGCCTTTCCTTCCTTGAGAATATGTGATGTTTATTACCCAAATCCATAAATCTCATCCAGGCTTCTAGAGATAGCAAAAATGGGAAATACCATGGTCTAGTGGACAAAGCATGGACTTAGGAGCCAGAGGACGTGGGTTCTAATCCCACTCTGCCATTTGCCTGCTCTGCAATCTTGGACAAGTGTCTTAACTCTCCTGTGCCTCAGTTTCTTCAACTATAAAATGTGGATATAATTCCTAGCCTCCCCCTTAGACTGTGAGCCCCATGTGGGATGGAGACTGTGTGGAACCTGATTATCTTGGATCTGCACCAGTGCTTTGTACAGTGCTTGTCACATAGTATGTGCTTAACAAATACCCCAATTATCAGGTCTCTTACTAGGGTTTAAGTAGAGAGATGCACTCCCAACTTCTCAAATGTCACCCAGTAAATTGTGGGGAGGGACCAGGTGAAGAGGACAGGTGAAAAAGTAATCTCCATCATCCTAGAAACCAGGACACCTACCCTCCCACATCACTTGTAAATTCTCGGGAAAAAAAAAAAGGTAACGGAGGAGGGCCATTACTTCTAATTACACGGGAGCTGAAACACAGTTTATCAATTATTCTAGGTGGAGGGCTTGTTTCTGGGTGCGGGGGAATTAATTTTCTCTAAGTAATGCCTGGGAAGACAGAAGATTGGTTCTGGTTGATTTACAATGTCAGCATTTTTTTATTTCGTGCATAACCTCCGTTTAATCATGAGGCATCCAGAAATTGAACACAAAGGGGCCCTTCATTATTCCTGATAACATCCTTCCCAAAAGGAGACATTTCTCTGTTAATAAGCATGTTGAAATCTTAGGAGGGGCCTCATAGAATTCTCATTTATTTTTAATGTTGCCTGATTAGGAAGGGTAGGAGAAACTGGACAGAGGGAGGCATCAAACCCTCCACGAACTGATCTAAACTCCGCTAAAACTTGCTGATGTTCCAAGCTGGAGCACCGTGTGCTAACTCCCTGTTAAGGGACAAGAGTTTGCTTTGGTTGGAGCTAGTCTCACGGCAGGGGGGAGGTGGTGGGTGGGGAGGGGTGTTTGCAAGCATTCTGGTAAATTCTGGCAGAGAGGATGCCAGAATTTAGGCTGCACCGGCTGAGATAATTAAGCCGGAGGAATTGGCCCGAGGTCCTAAAATGAAGTGAAAGTTGGACCCCATTGGATAGTCAAAGGCAAGTGGCAGGGGCTGGAGGGGGAGGGAAGAGGATCCAGCCAAGACCCTGCTCTTCTTGGTGGGGACCAAGGCCAGAAACAACCTGGCTCCAGGATCCCAGGAAGGTATCAAAGCTTCCCCCCTGCTTCCCAGGATCCCTTGGCTATTTAGATTTGGAAGCTGATGCTTAAAACCATCTAATAGGATCATTTTCCAGTCGTTGATGGAGAGGCCTCCTACTTCTTTTCTTTTCTTAATGGTATTTGTTAAATGCTTACTCTATTTCAAGCACTGTTCTAAGCGCTAGGGTAGATACTAGTTTGTCAGTTGGGCACAGCCCCTATCCCACATGGGGCTCACAATCTAAGCTGGAAGGAGATTAGTCTGCCAGTTCCAATACCCAGCTCCATGGAGTACTGGCAGGAGGTTCAGATAAAGAGCTGAGCCTTCCAGGAGGAAGCGGGGCATGCCGCTTTGGAAGGGGGAATGAGAATCCATCTTGGCACAGAGTGCTTGAACTGGGGGAGTTGCCACAGGAGGGTGAGATGGGGGTGCAATGTTTTTGGTCCCTCCTCACTCTAGTGCAAGGACAGACCTCACCTGAATTGGGACTCCATTCCTACCAGTACCCAGTGTCACTTAGATGAGCCACTGTAGGCTCCCTCTATCCAGCTGTCATTTGCTTTTATCTATGTCTTCAGACTTGTGGATTCTGCCGTTTCTTTTTTACAAGAAGCCATGGGACCTAGTGGAAAGAGCACCAGACTGGAAGTCAGGAGTGCTGGGTTGTAATCCCAGCTCTGTCGCTTGCCTGCTGAGTGACCTTGGACATGTCACTCTGTCTCCATTTTCTCATCTGTTAAAATGGAGTTGAGGAGCACAGAAGTTAAGTGACCTGTTCAAGGTCACGCAGCAGATAAGTGGCAGAGCTGGGATTAGAACCGAGGTCCTTCGGTCCCCCAGGTCCATTCTCTATCCACTAAGCCACGCTGCTTCTCAAGCCCATCGAGGGGCTCCCAATCTAAGAATAAAGTGGGGAACGATATGGTGACAAGCACAATAGGAAAGCTACAAAGACAACATAAAAGACAAAGTTCAGCATCCAACAAGTCCTCGAGATGCAGCTGCACAGGTCACCAAAACTCTGATCTGGGATATAAGCATGTCAGACTGATCCTTGCTATTCTCCATGAGCTCTTCTCTTCCCAGGGATTTATCTGCCAGCAAACACATGGTTTATGATGGTGCACTGTAAGCAGATGAGTTTTCTGTGTTGAACAAGAGGATGTAAAATACAGCCTGGGGAATTGCAGAGGAGGCAATGAAACCATCCTCGCTTCATTGTGAAACCACGCGGTTAATCATATTGGTCCATCGGTGACCATTCCTTAAATCAATCCCTCGTCCCCCAGTATCCGTGGACTTCCGGGGCTCTTCCAGCCTCAGTCCACACTTTGGATGGTGTCGATGATCCCTGACCTAGGTGGAGAGCCGGGAAGGGAGAAGGCAGACCTGAAAAACCTCAGAGCAGCAAAGCCTCTAAGCCTGAGAATCTGGCATGGGTGAAAGGTGACTTGCACTGGATTGGCAATTTTCTTCTCCAGTGATCAGCGTGTGTGTTTTCTTGAGCCAAGCCAGTCCCCTCTCCCCCTTTTTAATTTTAGATGGTGAGTCCGACCCCAAGGGACAGGAACCGTGTTAAATTCCCACATGAGTATTCTTTCCTAGGGCTTAATAAAGTGCTTCTCGCACAGTTCATGTTTAATAAATATGAGTGTACTAGTGCTACTAGTATGAATCTTGTGATATATTTAATTTTGGCTTCATTAATATACGTGCTCAATAAAATGCATTTCATGTATTTAATAAAAAATAAAATGTATTCTAGCTTTTAGACATGAATTCATTCAACAGTATTTATTGAGTAGTAGTAGTAGTAGTATTTATTAAGACCTTACTGTGTGCAGAGCACCGTACTTTGCCCTGGGGTAGAACATACCACTGGGAATTAGACACGGCTGAGCACTGTACTGTATTCTTGGAAGTATGCTATAACTGTAAAAGACATGGCCCTACCCTTGAGGAGCTTTCAATTTGATAGGGGAGACAGGGAGACAGACATAGTATACAAATAGAGGGAGCAGGAGGAAAGTTATAGCTTCAACTGGTAACAGTATGGAAAAATAAACAACTGGAGTGTGAACTGGGGATTGATACTACGTATGTATAAGGATTGAGGGAGGCTGTTGAGTACTTTTTTTAATGTCATTTGTTAATCACTTACTATTTGCAAAGAACTGTTCCAAGCACTGGGGAGTTTACAAGATGATCAGGTTGTCCCACATGGGGCTCACAGTATTAATCCCCATTTTACAGATGAGGTAACTGAGGCACAGAGAAGTGAAGTGCCTTGCCCAAAGTCACACAGCTGACAATTGCCGGAGTCGGGATTTGAACCCATGACCTCTGACTCCAGAGCCCGAGCTCTTTCCACTGAGCCATGCTACTTCTCCACTTCTACAATTACTACTAATGTTAATGCTACAACTACTACTGTTATTACCCTACTAAGTCTATTGTTAGTAACACTACTACTACTATATTACTGCTACTGTTACTATTAGAGAAGCAGTATGGCTCAGTGGAAAGAGCCCGGGCTTTGAAATCAGAGGTCATGATTTCGAATCCCAGTTCTGCCACTTGTCAGCTGTGTGACCTCAGGCAAGTCTCTTCCCTTCTCTGAGCCTCAGTTCCCTCATCTGTAAAATGGGGATTAAGACTGTGAGCCCCCTGTGGGACAACATGATTACCTTGTATCCCCCGCAGTGCTTAGAATAGTGCTTTGCACATAGTAAGCGCTTAATAAATGCCATTATTATCACTACTACTATTATTGCTAATACGATTACTATTACTACTACTATTATTGCTAATACTACTACTATTACTACTACTGCTACTACTACTACCTTGCTGCAACTACTATTATTGCTAGTACTAAAACTACTACTATTACTGTAACTACTAAAGATGACATAGCTTAGAACAAAGGAATTTGATTGGGGAAGACCTCCTGGAGAAGCAGGGATTTGGGGAGGGCTTTGATGATGGGGAGGAATGTGGTCTGGTCAATGCTTCCCCTCTCCCCAGTTCATTTTATTGTCTGTTTCCCCCTCTGGATTGTAAATTCCTTATGGACAGGATTCTTGTCTTGTCTACTAATTCCACTGTATTGTACTCTCCCAAGCACTTGGTACAATGCTCTGTACATAGCAAGCACTCAATAAATACCATTGGTTAATTAATTGATTGATTGAAGGGAGTTCCAGGGTGGAGAAAGGGTTTGAGCAAGGTTTAGGGAGAAAGTCAGTGTGGAAGGAATGGCAGGTGCCAGTTGTCTCCTCCCTTGTCTTCCTTTAATAATAATGATGGCATTTATTAAGCACTTACTATGTGAAAAGCACTGTTCTAAGTGCTGGCAAGGTTACAAGGTGATCAGGTTGTCCCACGGGGAGCTCACAGTCTTAATCCCCATTTTACAGATGAGGGAACTGAGGCACAGAGAAGTTAAATGACTTGCCGAAAGTCACACAGCCGGGATTTGAACCCATGACCTCTGACTCCAAACCCCATGCTCTTTCCACTGAGTCTCGCTGCTTCCTTTCATCCTCATCTGATGCAGGAAAACAGTAAATGACCTCAAGCCCTCTTAACACCAACGGAAGTCTTGCTTCTGTGTTGGCTCTTTTCATTCAGTGTCTCCCTTCTGTGCTGCTAGGGTCAATATTCTCTTTTCTAAAAAAAAAAAAAGAGGGAGAGATCTCTTGCTGTCTTTGGGTGCTCTCCTTCCCACTCAATGAAGAAATGACCCCTGATCATTCCCCAAACCTGTGTGGAAGCAGAAGGGACAAGAGGAGGGCTGCTTATTCATCCAATTGTATTTATTGAGCGCTTACTGTGTGCAGAGCACTGTACTAAGTGCTTGGGAAGTACAAGTTGGCAACATATAGAGATGGTCCCTACCCAACAACGGGCTCACAGTCTAGAAGGGGGAGACAGGCAACAAAACAAAACACGTGGACAGGTGTCAAGTTATCAGAAATAATAGACTTAATTGTGGGATTTTCTCAGTGTTGATTATGTGCCCAGCACTGTCTGCTAATTGTGTTGTACTGTACTCTTCCAAGTGCTTAGTACAGTGCCCTGCACATAGTAAGCATTCAATCAGTACCACTGATGGATTGATTGACAGAGTGTAAATTAGAATGCCAGTCTCCTGACCCCCTCAGTCAGAGGTCTTTCCACTAGGACATGCTGTTTCTCAAAAGCAGACAGACACCAGATGATCTCTTGGAGTCCCTCCTCCATAACCTTAATCCTAGCCCTAAGTAGCCCACTTCCTCTCAGGATACTGCGTTGAGCAGGTACTGAAGGCAGAGCCACCATCACTGCAGGAAGTGCCCCACTCTCCCGAAGTCCTGACTCTTGCTGCGGTTTGAGTGGGAATCTCTTATCCTTCATATTTTCATTCCTATCACAGAGTACCTGCTGCTTTTTATTTCTCTTAAGGAACCCAATTCACCGGGCCCCGGCTCTGTGGTTATAATGAAACCTCTGCTTCTTTTATGCGGAGGAGTGGAATGCATAAACATTTTAAAACTTCTTGGCTATGCATGACTGTACCCTATAGAAAGAAAGAATAAACATAATTCGATGCTAAACTGCTGACTTTAAAGCTGCACCCGGGGACTTTCAATCATGTCCAAGTCAGCCTGTCAGCTCTACTGTCTGCTGTGGGCACAGAGGCCTAGTCCGCTGTCCTGGGGTTTCCTGTCGTTTCTGACTACAAGAGGTGGGGAAAGAAGAGAGAGAGGCACCCCTCTATGTCGGGGTTAATTTTTCTAGAAGCTCAAAATCTAGGATGATGCAGTCATTTTTTAATGGAATTTGCTAAGAGTTTATTATGTTCCAGAACTGTACTAAGCATTAGATCAGATACAAGTTAAGCAGATTAGATACAGTCCCTGTCTCACATGGGCTCACAGTCTTAATCTCCATTATACAGATGAGCTAATGAGGCACAGAGAAGTTAAGTTACTTGTCCAAGGCCATACAGCAGGTAAGTGGCCGTATTGGAATTAGAACCCAGGTCCTTTGGCTCCCATGTCCATGCTCTTTCCATTAGGCTACACTGATTCTCATTCTTCTGCCTGCAGGCAAGGGGCTGGACCAGATGACCTCTCAAGCTTCATTCCAGCCCTATTATGTCACAATTGATGACCTTTCTCTTCTGTAATATTGTCTCAATTACAAAGTGAATGGGGAAGAAGACCTGAGGGAGAATGATGGAGAGCGGAGAGAGATGGGATTTTTATTTCTCTGCTTCGGGAGAGGAACCCAGGCAGGTGGACTGATTCTTCCCAAGCTTTAGCGGTCTTCTAAATGCCACTCCCAGCCTGCCCTGTGGCCCCAAGAACTAGGCAATGCGGTCACTGAGAGCTGCGTTCTTTCTCCCTCACAGGGGAAAAATGTCTTCTCAACTTGGCTGAGAGGGAAAGTACTTCCAAGCACATATCTGATGTGCTCAATGGTTCTAACGGCTCTGAAAGGAAGGGGCAGGAGGGGATTGGAAGGGTTCAGGAAGGCCCTCCGGAAGGCCCCGGTAGGCCAAACTTGTCCTGAAGAGGATCCACTGGGAAGAGCCTTCTTTATCATGCGACCTAGCCCCAACTCAATTCTCTCCCTATGTTGCGGGCTTCTGAGCTGATGCAGTCACAGTCCCAACCCTGTGGGCATCATAATGACATTGGAAAGCCTCAGCCAAAATCTCTAACAATGCTGAATGACTGCAATGTCACCTTCCTTCAGGAAGCCGTCCCAGATTGAACAGCATCGTCACCTTCATCGCTTTAGCCATTCGCCAGAATCCACAGGGCCCGGCCATCCTGGGGAAGAGGACTGGAGGGACTGAGACTTGGCCCCAGCTGGAGGCAAGAATGGAAATGCCCGTTAGAGGGACAGCAGCCATGGTTTTCTCTCTGCCTTCAAGGCTACCTGAGGGAAGAATTGAACCCTTTCGATTCTCACTGTTGCAGCTGACTGGGCAAACCCTCGAGTACATGCTCCAGAGGTCCGGAACGGCCTGGGGCAGAGACGAAGACTACAGCCCAATTATCTTCGCAATCAGAGTGGCTCACTTCTGCAAACACATCACGGTCTGCTTTTGATGTACTCCTCTTTTCCAGCCTAACCAACCTTCTCTCCCTTTCTCCCTCTCCCTTCCCTGGCTTTGTTCGATAATGGTTTCATTAGAGACTGGCATCCATCATTTCTAAACCCCCACTTGAAATTCAGGGCGGCTTTGTGCTCTGTCCTGAGCGGAGAACGGAACAAAACTCCTAATTGCCACTGTTTTCCAATTGTTCCACTTGGAGGGACACACCCGGCTGTTTTTTGATAAGTAAGATGTGAGAGTTGGAGAGATAATGACTAATTCCCTGCATAGAGCTATCCACTACAGCCTAAACAGGCTCATTTAGGGGGCTTCAGAAATTAACGTGGCAAATCAAGCATCAGGGGCTTTTTAAGAGGTTGGGAATGGGCTGGGCTAATGATTTACAAACTGTTTCTGCTAGAATGAAGCAAAAAAATAAACCCACTAGTAGCAAGGTGGAGTTAACTCTTTCTTTGGATCCAAAGAATCCAGGGCTGCCATGTGTATGTGTATGTGTGTGTTTGCACATGTGTATTTGTGAGTAGTGAAGCAGCATGGCATAGTGGATAAACCACAGGCCCTGGGATCAGAAGGTCATGGGTTCCAATCCCAGCCCCGCCACCTGTGTGCTACGTGATCTTGGGCAAGTCACTTCACTTCTCTGGGCCTCAGTTACCTCATCTGTAAAATGGGGATTAAGACTGTGAGACCCACGTGGGACATGAACTGTGTCCAACCTGATTAGTTTGTATCTACCCCAGTGCTTAGTACAGTGCCTGGCACATAGAAAGTGCTTAACAAATACCATTATCATCATCATCATCATTCTGTGATCCTAGGTTGTGTGATCACACATTCTGATGTTATTCTGGGGAAAATGGGACTTAAGGGAGATAATTGCTTTCTGGATGCTGGATATTGGTCTGTGACCAGAAGGAAGATCCAGCTTGGTAGTCATTCACAAACCCGAAAAATGCTACCGTGTTCATTGAGGGTGAACTCATTCAGCTTTGAGGTAGTTAAGTCTGCCAGTCAATCAATCAATGGAATTTACTGAGTTTACTGTGTGCGGAATAAGCGCTTGGGAGAGGATGACAGAGTTGACATACACCATCCCTGCCAGCAAGGAGCTTACAATCTAGTGGAGGGACAGGCACTCAGATGCATTACAGATAGGGGAAGCAACAGGGTTTAGAGATGTGTACATGAAGTGAATAGGGGATGGGTAGCCAATCTAGGAAGGAAATTCAATTTTGAGGTATGTGAAGAGAGGGACCACTTCTATCCTGCGGTGGATTGCCAAGCATGTAGTCCAGCTCTCTGTCCTCTGAGCGTGTAGAAGAATCTAGGCGGAGGAATTTGAGAAGAGGGGAATGGTCCTCCTGGTGGATGGGAGAAAAAAAATAATGCCAGAGAAACTCCTATATCATTAGGAGTCATTAGTCATTAGGAGTCATTATTCATTAGGAGTCATCTCATTAGTGTTCACTCAGGATAAATAGCTCATGGCCAAGTCTCATTTTCAGCCACTCACGTGCCCTTGACCACAGAATGGCCAGAGTTCATTCATTCATTCATTCAATCGTATTTATTGAGTGCTTACTGTGTGCAGAGCACTGCTAGAGAGGACATCTGCTCTACTGGTCCAGCCTCTGAGACAGCTTCAGCTGCCTTGATGTTACCAGGACCTCCTGCCGGGCAGAATACCTCAAGAGGAGATTCAGGGGTGGACACCTCTCATGGCTCCCATGTGTTCCAGTAAAGTTCCGCTGAGCTATTTCCCTCTACATGTTTGTGTTTAGGAAAAGCTGTTGGCTGGAGCAGGCTTACACATCACCAGAAAGTCTCTCAGTTTCTGGGAGCAACTTGAGAAGGGCTTAGGAGGGCTGGCTTAGCAGCAAAATGGAGTTTTCAAGAGTTAAAGAACTCTCCCTAATGTATTGCACAGTACTCGCACAGAGATCACTACAGAGGTATCTTCTTCAGGAGGTATCATCTGGGTGTGGCATATACCGTAAAGGCCAACCTTACAGGTGGGGAAAAAGCTAATTGTTAATATTGTCATTCACAACAATTATAATAACAATTATTATTATTACCATTGTATTTGTTAAGCTCTTACTATGTGCCAAGCATTATACTAAGGGCTGGGATAGATACAAGATAATCAGTTTGGACATAATCCCTGTCCCATGTGGAGCTCATAGTCTAAGTAGAAAGGAGTAGGATTTAATCCTCATTTCACAGATGAGGAAAATGAAGCACAGAGAAGTGAAGTGATTTGCCCTAAGTCATCCAGCAGGCAAGTAGAAGAGCTGGAATTAGTATCCAGGTCCTCTGACTCCCAGGCATGTGCTGGATTCACTAATGATCTCTTTCAGCCTTCTTCTCCATTAAGCTGAAAGGAGACTTGAAGAAAGTTACTCTGGGACTGGAATAACATTGATTCTTCCCACATCAACATTAGACTCTGCCCTGGAGCGGTCTCTGGGTAGACTTGTGCCAGCTAGAGGTTACCTAACGGATCACCCAGGTCCGGAGAAGGAGGGGAGAGATGTCAGGGAGTCCCCCTCTCTCCCCAGCAACGAATCTCATCCTCAGGCCCGGACTCTTCTGCCCAATCCCTGCCTGGGCGGTGCTGGAGGAACTGTTCATCCAACAATGAATGACTTATGTGACATGTCAGCGAGGCCCCCAGGAGAACCCCGTACACCAGGAACTGTGCTCTAATTACTCTTTTCAGATGAAGTAATGATCTTTAATGTGTACTGGATCTCATTAATTAACTCACAGACTTTAATTAACTCCTTGCCTATTTCACCTGCCATAATATATTATCACAAATGTCAATTTAACAGGATGTTTCCCTCTTTTTAGTCAAAAAATGCACTATCTTATGGAGGTTTTATGGGTGCTCCTTTCTGATGCCATCCACGATGACCTGTAAGTTGGTAAGACACAGCACAAACTCTCAGGAACTCCGGCTCGTGTCTCCCTCAGTTCCCTGCCCACACTTGACAATTCTCGTTTTGGGCTCTGGAAAGGCCCTAGCACAGTTCTCTCTTCGCAACCTTGCTACGTTCCTGTAACGGCCTACCTGCTTCTGATTCCCATCCCCACCGCCCTCCTTTCCTTTACATGGTAGTTTGAGGTCATATCCTCCAAGAAAGCCTTCAATTCACTCCACAAGTTCTCCAACACATCAGTAGTACCCCAACACACTCTCTCTCCCTATTATAATTTTTGTGTATTTTTGTTCATATTCATATGGGTGTTTCAGCATCTGCCCTATGACCCTTATCTTATCCAACATTAAATGACTTAGGTGATATATCATCAAGACTCCCACGTGTTTGTTCTCTAACAGGGACCCCAGACATTTAAGGTGGGCTCTGCCCCCAGGGGCATCCAATACTGCTGTGTGACTGTACCAACCGCAATCTCCCAAGTGCTTAGTACAGGGTTCTGCACACAGAAAGTGTTCAATAAATACAATTGATTGACTGGAAAATTTCCAGACTGGAAAATCTAGAACGGACAAATCCCTAAACGGATGAAGCCAGATAGCAGTTTCCTTCCTGGGTTCAGAAAAGCTCAGGTCATTTGTAACTGACCACTTTTCTCTGGGTGGCTGTGACTTGTTTGCTTTTCACTGGTCTGCGGAATCAGGTAACCAAAAATAAGGGGATGGGGAGGAGACAGGACACTGCCATTTCAATCCTTAATCAGAAAGAAGGTTCCCATTGAGATGACTGAAGAGCTTACTGAGCTGTAGCTAAGCTACACAAAGACCACGCTTGAGAGCATTCTGTTTCTATTCTTATGTTTACTGATGTATGAAATTAAGTAAAGTATTTCCACTAAGCCAAACTGATTGCTGTCGCCACCCCAGCAAACCATGGAATGGTGTTAATTGTTTGCCCCCAAAAAAGTGTTTTAATTCATTTTCAGGAGATTAATCACAGCTAAAGTCCCGGGCCTGCCGGCAAATAGCCAACATGAGTCACACTATCACCACCCTCCCCCATCTCCCCACCCCCACCCCAACCACTCCGCGAAGGATCAGAGGGCTGAGCTGTGTCGGGGAGACCAAGTCACATTTTTTGGCTCCGAGTTCAGCACCGTTCCTTGACATGGATTGTCCCTGGTTTTCTTTCCATCTTACTAAATTAGTCTTCCCATTTTGGCATGGGGACTTTCCCACCTGCCCTCAGGGTTCCTAAGATCCCCTGGACCCTCTCAATTGATCCCAAACTACCGGGCCTCTCCTGGGCTCCCAACAACCCACCCCCACCACCCTCAAGCACAAAGGTCCATGTCCTGAATGTAACTAAATGTGACTCCCTCTCCTCCTCTTCCCTCCATCCTTCCAGCCCAGGCAGACCTCGTCTTCTCCCTCCACTCCACAGCTGAGTCACCTGGACTGAAGTCTATGCGGACCTCTCTCCAGCCTCACCTTCAGCTGAGGAATACATGTTGAGGAGGATGTTGAAATTATCTTATGGTCTTTCTTGGATTCCCTCATTGTCTGTGATCAGACTGGAGCCATCTTCACTCTTCAGATGTACCATGGAGGCACGAACAGGGCCATATCATTTCTGTAATTTATTTATTTATATTAATGTCTGTCTCCTCCCTCTAGATTATAAACTCATTGTGGGCAGAAACGTTTCTGTTAAATTGTTACATTGTACTCTCCCAAGAGCTTAATGAGCTTAATGAGCTTAATGCAATAAATGATTGACTGACTGATTAGCTTTAGGGAAGTGCAGAAGTTTCTGGTTTTGTGGCAGACTGCATAACTTAGACTCTCTTTTGCTTTGACCCCAGTTGAGTTTTCAAATCATGACACAGTTTTCAGAAAGCTACTACTACTAGTTCTGCCACTGCTACTATCACAACTACCACTACTGCCCCGACCACTACTACTACCACTAACCTTCTCCCGTTTGCTTCCTCACATGAAAGGTTTTCATTTAATTTTTACTCAGGAAAGTATTGGGAATTTTAACCAGAACCCAAATGGATGAAAATGAGTCAAAAACAATGGTTACTTTGTGGTAGATGTGGGAGTTAAATTTTGGTCTTTGGAAGGACAGTATAGGGACAGTGAAAAACTGCCCCCCTGTCCATTCTGATAGTGAGTTTGGGGGTGGGGAGGGTACTCCTAGGTCCATCTTGGCCAAAGGTAAATCTCAGGAAACTTTCCAGAAGCCACCCTCTATTCCAAAATTGGACCCATCTGTCCCCTGCCTTCCCTCACAATCCTCCCAAATAGCCTGACTCCTAAGCACTTTAGATACAAGAGAGCTTGCTTTATGTACCTCACTGTATCTGCCTTAGTTTCTTGATAAAATATTCTGCTGGTGATTAATACATCATTGGTATGAAAATTGCACTCCAAACTGCTGCTAAAAATCCCTTCCCCTTCAGGAGGTCTTTTTGGATTGGCCTCAAGTGACTTCAGCCACTCCAGGTTCCCCTCAGGACTTCTGTATTTTTAATCAAATTGTGTGCCTGTACTTTTAGGTTTTGTCCTCTTCTATGTGCTTTAGGTCCTCTGCTTCTGTCGCTTGTGCTTCACATCTCCCTGTCGGTGTGTACACGTGTGTCAGACCTGCTTTCCGCCCATGAAATCTTTCAAGGGTCGGTTTATGGAGCAGAGAATGAGCTCCGGGAGAGATCTACTTTACATACACCCCCAGTCGTTGCCATCTTAAATCCAACTTCCTGCAAACAGGCTCCAGGAAACTCTTTGTGGACAAAGAATGGGTCTTGTACTTCTGTTGTCTTTTTCCAAGCACTTAGTACAGTGCCCTGCCCCATGTTGTTGCTTAATAAACACCATCACTAAGACTACTTGGCCTAATGGAAAGAGCATGGGCTTGAGAGTCAGATGTCGTGGGTTCTAATCCCAGCTCCGCCACTTGTCAGCTGTGTGACCTTGGGCAAATCAGTTAACTTCTCTATGCCTCAGTTACCTCATCTGTAAAATGGGGATTAAGACTGTGAACCCCACGTGGGATGACCTGATTAGCTTGTCTCTACCCCAGCGCTTAGAGCAGTGCTTGCATGGCTTAGTGGAAAGAACACAGGCTTGGGAGTCGGAGGTCATGGGTTCTAATCCCGGCTCTGCCACTTATCAGTTGGGTGACCTTGGGGAAGTCACTTAAATTCTCTGTGCCTCAGTTACCTCATCTGTAAAATGGGATGAAGACTGTGAACCCCACGTGGGACAATCTGATTACCTTGTATCTACCCCATTGCTTAGAACAGTGCTTGGCACATAGTAAGTGCTTAACAGATACCAACATTATTGTTACTGTTAACAAATAGCATTATTATTATTATTATTATTATTATTATTATTATTATTATTATTCCCTCTAGACTGAAAGCTCACTCTGGGCAGTGTCTACCAACTCTGTTATATTGTACTCATCCAAGCACTTAGTATAGTGTGGGGAAGCACTGAGTATAGTGTTCTGCAAACAGTACAAGCTCAATAAATACCACTGATGGATCGACAGATCAATACAAATTCATAAAATCCAGCAGTTCACAGGTAAGGCGGTGCTGCTCAGCTGCGGAAATGAGAGAGAATGGATGGCAGCAGGAACCCCAGCCAGCTCATTTAATATCATCAGCAGCAATAATTATTAGATGACTGGGAAGGGTGGAGCAGGTGTTTTAAAGACACAGAGAATTGCCACCTCAATGAAGTAGAGCATCTGTGTTCTGTTGGGAGCCAGCAGTGGTAGTAGCTACAGCAGCAATATGGGCTGAGGCAGTAGGCCTTCACCAAACAGAGACTTCCCCAACACCCTGATGCCAAGAGGCAAAATAAAACATAGCTCCAGGAGGGGCAAATAATAAACACAGAAGACGATGCTCCAGGGGACATGGTGTGGAAGAAACTGCCTGTTGTGCATTCATGTTTTCAGTCATAGCCACATCTTTAACCTCAAAAACAAGTGAGTATTTTCCTGCCCTATTTCTCTTTCTCTGTCTCTCTTCCCCACCCCCTTACGCTTCCTTTTCCTTTCTCTTCCCCTCTCCCTTTCTTTTCCCCTCTCCCTTTCTTTTCCCCTCTCCCTTTCTTTTCCCCTCTCCCTTTCTTTTCCCCTCTCCCTTTCTCTTCCCTCCTCCCTTTCTCTTCCCTCCTCCCTTTCTCTTCCCTTCTCCCTTTCTCTTCCCTTCTCCCTTTCTCTTCCCTTCTCCCTTTCTCTTCCCCTCTCCCTTTCACTCTCCCTACTTCTCCCCACCTCTTCTGCCCCCTTTCCTTCTTTGCTCTTTCTCCCTCTTCCTGCCCTCTCTCTTTTTTTATTGTTAAATGAGCTGCTTGGATTTCCTCTGGATTTCAATTATCCATGCTGTTCTTGCACTCTTCTTCTGCCCCTTTCTCTTTCTCTTCCTCTCTCTCCCTCTTCCTGTTCCCTCTCTTTCCAAGACTAAAATGAGGTGCTTGGATCACTTCTGGATTTCAATGATCCATGCCTTTCTTCCAGTCCTCCTCCCATGCCCCTCAGATAATCGGGTATGGGCAGCGTATGCTTCTATCTCTGGTCTCTAGTCTGTTTATCAAGCAACTGCCTAGAGGCAGGACATCTGCTTTCCACCCTTTTCTGACTTTCCTAGCAACTCTGCAACTTGCCTAAGTTTTGCTGCTCTACAAAAAGACCCGTTGGAACCTTGGTCCAAGAGATGTTTATGGAAGGGATGGGAAGCAAGTTGGCTCGCGGGAACCCTGGCAGAAGCACTTCCACGATAGGCCAATACATTGTTATGAAACAGTTTATAGGTCCCAGGAACAGATGGTCACAGAAACAATCTAAAACAGTGAGCGTTGCTCCTAAATACTAAATAATTCAGAGCGAGATGAATATTTCATCAACCAGAGACTGGGCATAAATCTACCAGACACAGGAGGGGTCATCTCTGTTCAGTCTGACAGATAAAGGAGAAGTAGTGTGGCCTAGTGGAAAGAAAATGGGCCTGGGAGCCAGAGGACCTGGGTTCTAATCCTGGCTCTGCCACTTATCTGCTTTGTGACCTTGAGCAAGTCAGTCACCATCTCTGGGCCTCAGTTTCCACATCTGCAAAATGGGGATTCAATACCTTTCTCCCTCCTACTTAGACTGGAGTCCCCATGTGGGATCTGATTATGTTGTATCTACCCCAGCGCTTAGTACAGTGTCGGGCCCATCAATCAAACAACTGTATTTATTGACCACGTGCAGAATATAGTACTAAGCATTTGGGAGAATGCAATGCAGTAGAGTTTAGAACAGTGCTTTGCACCTAGTAAGCGCTTTATAAATGCCATAATTATTATTAATAATAATAATGATAATTATATATTAATAATAATAATTAATAATTATTATTATTATTATTATTAGAGGTGAAAGACAAGTGAGCCCACTGTTGGGTAGGGACTGTCTCTATATGTTGCCAACTTATACTTCCCAAGCGCTTAGTACAGTGCTCTGCACACAGTAAGCACTCAATAAATATGATTGATTGATTGATTGCTTAGGAGGGTACTATGCTACAGAATCAGCAGTCATGTTCACTGCTTATATCTACCTTCCAGTGTGGGGCAGTTGAGATGGACAGATAACACAGTTAGAAGCTCTTAGAACAGTACTTTTGAAATAGTATTTAAGTGCTTACAGTGGGCTCTGCTTGACACATAGTAAGTTCTTAAAAATCAATCAATGGTATTTATTGAGTGCTTACTGGGTGCAGAGCACTGTACTAAGCACTTGGGAGCATCCAAAACAATGAAGTTGGCAAACATATTCACTGCCTTCAACGAGCTTGCTGTCTTGAAGGGAGACAGGCATTAATATAAAAAGTTTATAACAGAACCTAAAGATATAAACATAAATGCTGTGGGGTTGAGGGTGAAGCAAATGTTAAATGCCCAAAGATGCATAGAAGATGCAGAAGGGAGAGGGAGCAGGGGTGAAATAATATTAGTTGATGCTGGCGGGTTAGAAAAGGCTTAACAAATACTATCATCCATCAATCAAGACTGTGAGCCTCTTATAGATGTGAAACACGTCTACCAAATCTGTTGTACTGTACTCTCCCAAGCGCTTAGTACGGTGTTCTGCACTCAGTAAGTGCTCAATAATTATGACTGATGCGAGGGATGAGTCCGGGAGACTTTCTAGAGGAGATTGCCTTGCGTTATGATATAAAGGTGGAGGGGATGGGGGCAGGGGTGGGGCTGAGGTTTAAAATGGGGTTAAATATCTGTTCTCCCTCCTGCTTAGATAGTGAATCCAGTGTGAAACAGGGACTGTATTGGACCTGATTACCTTGTATCTATCAGCCCTCGGAACAGTGTTCGGTACACAGAAAAGCGCTTAACAAATACCACAATTATTATTATTACTGTCCGAACCTGTGTGCTCTGCACATAGTAGCAAGCTTTCAATAAATGCTATAGATTGGTCTAGACCTTTCCACCCTCCTCTATAAGGGAAATTGCCTCTCCCTGGCTTTTAAGAAAATCCATTTCGGGGCAGAGCTTCTGGCCTAACGGGAACAGAAAGGAAGCTCTTAAGGGGAGAGAAAGAACAATTGTAATTCCAGTTCTCCACCCTCCATTCTCCTAGCCCAGGAAAATCAACCAAATTGAAATTTCCCAGCAGTCCTTTAGTTTCTATACTCAACTAATGATAATGACTGCTACAACAACAATAATAATGATAACAACAATAACAATTCTAATGATATACTTTCCCTCCTCCCAGGCCTGCTCAAGCAGCTGAATATTTGTTTTCCTTCCAATTCACTGCTTCCAGGAGGGGGGTCCATCATGGGGTTCCGGCAGATACAGTGATCAATCAATCGTTGGTATTTACTAAGTACTTATCACGTGCAGAGCACTGTAGTAAGCCCCTCGGAGAGTACAGTACAATAGAGTTGGTAGATACGTTCCCTGGCTCTTGTGGGAAATGTGAAGCCCCCTCAATAACGGTAAATCAGTTCTATTTCTGGATGAAACTAGATTCCCTGGGAGTCAGGAGACCTGCGTTCGAGTCCACCTTCAGCCTGTAGCTGGCCCAAATGGGCAGAGAACACACATACACAAACATGAAGCCACTAGCACTTGAATCAACTCCTCCTAGCATGTTCTCAGTCCAGACGTTTCAGGGTTGAGGCTCATCTGCTGTCCCAGGTGGGAGCTCCAACAACGTGGGCTTGTTTGTGAAGGTGATGTGGGTGGGATTGCATTGGTTGTGCTGGTGTGTCATGTGCATGACTGTGCCTGGCTATCTCAGGGGACCCTTGTGAACCTTTAGGGCCACTGCCACTGAGGCAAGGGATTTTTCAGCTTCCTACACTAATAGAAAGCACCAGGTGCCTGGGGACCACCATGTGGGATGGAGATGGACCGAAGCATCCCACAGCAGGAGTTTCACCTCGTAGCCCTGCTGAGCTCGACCCAGCTAGGGTCCCTGCCTTCCCTGGTCTCTGCTGTCTTTTGTCTCCACACCTCATAGTCTGCACAACCCCATGGCCCTGTCTCATTCCACTTAAGGAATCTCATTTACCTTCTGCAAGAAAACAAGCGAGTTGTGACTCCTTGAACTTTCAGAGCAGTTATTTTCAACCTCTTAATGCTTTCAAAACACTTTTGCACAAGGTAGAGAGAAACAAATGCAGAGACAGAAAAAAGAAGATTATTGTTATGATGAGAAGTGGAGATGTTTCTGCCTTCTGCATTCTGGTCTCTCCCTTGAGTCCTCAGACCCCATATGGGAGTGGGCTGGCAACTCATCAACCCCAAGAATGCTGTGCCAGACAGCTGACTCCCTCACACCACCCTCTCCATGAGGCAGGCGTGGAAGGCCCTGCTTCATCTTCTTGCGCTCCACTCACATTATCCCCGGGATCCCCAGGTCAGTGACCTCATTGCCCTTCTCCCGGTCTGGGGCCTGGGAGGAGACAGAGAAAGATCTTTGCCATTGTTTTATGGGGAAGATCAATATCAGAGATTCGGTAGGAGGGCTAGGGAGGACGGGTGATCTGCCCAAGGAAACAGCCAGGACTTGAGCCCAGGCTTCTGGTTCTCAAACCCTCATCTTATCACTTGCCCACATGACCCATCAGGTCTTCCTCAGAGCCGAGTCCCCTGCCTATCCTGATTCCCCTAACTATCCAAGGTCAGCGCTCCCTTGTTGTTTAAAGACGGGTAGAGAAAGACATTTCACTATGTCACACCCAAGGAAAAAGGCAGAAAAATACACTATGTGCAGGCAGGTAATCAAATTGATTGGCTTCTCTTTGTGGATGAAGCCCCATACTGGATGGATACAGGGAGGTTATAAGATGCTAGAGTTAGGTAGAGAGGGAGGAAGAGACACAATAACCTTGTTCCTTAGGGGTGACCGTTTGCTGGGCGAGACAGATTAGATACAGGCAAATAGAAAATGTAATATTCCTCTATTCCTCTTATTCAAAAGAAGATAAATAATAATTGAAAGAAGTATACACATGTAAACCAATTGCACAAATGAAACAAATATTAATATTATAAATGATAATATGATTGAAGATGGTCAAGATTAGATTTGGGAAGGCTTCCAGGGTCCAGTGAATTTTTCACTGCATTCTAAGAGATGATCTGGATTAAAGATACTGCGGACTACAGCTTTTCTTTTCCCTTCTTTATGATGATAATAATAATAATTCAGATGGTATTTGTTAAGCACTTACTATGTGCAAAGCATTGTTCTAAGCACTGGGGGGATACAAGGTGATCAGGTTGTCCCCCGTGGGGCTCACAGTTTCAATCCTCATTTTACAGATGAGGTAACTGAGGCACAGAGAAGTGAAGTGACTTGCCCAAAGTCACACAGCTGACAAGTGGCAGAGCCAGGATTAGAACCCATGATCTCTGACTCCCAAGTCCGGGCTATTTCCACTGAGCCATGCTGATCAGTGATGATGGGAGCACTGCAGCTTAAGGGGGAAAGAACACAGGCCTGGAATTCAGAGGACCCCGGTCCTAATCCCAGCTCTTCCAGTTGCCCGTTGTGTGAACTTGAGCAACTCAGTTAACTTCTCTGTGCCTCAGTTTCATCATTGGTAAAATAGGGATGCAAATCCTGTTGTCCCTCCTACTTTGACTGTGAACCCCATGTGAAACAGGGACTGTATCCAACCTGATTAACTTGTATTTATCCCAGAGTTTAGAACAGTGCTTGACATAGAGTGCTTACCAAATACATTAATAATAGTGGTAAGAATTTTAAGGATGATGATGATGATGATGATGATAAGGAGAAGCAGGGGAAAAAGGAAGAAGAAGAGGAGGAGAAGGAGAATAATTGAATGTTCAAATAAAAGGGAAATAGTAGGGTTGAGTGGAAAGAGAACTGCCCTCAGGGTCTGGAGATCTGTGTTCTAATCCCAGCTCTACTATATGCCTGCTGTGTGACCTTAGGCAAGATACTTAACTTCCCTGGGCTTCATTTTCTTCATCTGTAAAATGGGGATAAAATATCTGTTGCCCTTCCCTCAGACTGTGAGCCCTGTGTGAGACAGGGACTGTGTCTGATCTGGTTACGTTGTATCTACTCCAGCACTTGGCACATAGTAAACATTTGATAAATACCATCATCATTATTGTAATAAATATATTTAAAATAAGGATTAGACAGGCCATCACCTGAGTCGGCCAATCACACTCTCATGGAGTAGTCTAAGGACACTGGCAAATTTCTCAGCCCAGCAGGATATGTAAGACTGTAGACCATAAGCTTCTTGTGGGCAGGGGACATGCCTCTCATTGCTGTTGCATTTTATTCTCCCAAGTGCTTAGTGCAGTGCTCTGCACACAGTAGGCACTCTATAAATACCACTGATTGAGTGATATAATAATAATGATGGCAGTTATTAAGCACTTACTATGTGCAAAGCACTGTTCTAAGCAATGGGGACGTCACAAGGTGATCAGGTTGTCCCTCGTGGGGCTCACAGTCTTAATACCCATTTTACAGATGAGGTAACTGAGGCACAGAGAAGTGAAGTGACTTGCCCAAAGTCACACAGCTGACAAGTGGCGGAGCCGGGATTTGAACCCATGACCCCTGACTCCAAAACCCGTGCTCTTTCCACTGAACCACACTGCTCCTCTGTTATGACATGATATGACAATGTTATAGAAGTCTTGGGCTGTTCTCTGCAAACCTCCTTTTCTTCCAGGCCATGACGTCATATCTCCTGAGATGTTTCAGTCTGGAGTCCTATTGCATTTCATATAGAGCACTGTTGACTGTGATCTAAAGGAGTCTGTCCTGAAGGATTCTAGTTAGAATTTTGCCAGTCCTAAGGAGCAAAGTTGACTCTGACTCTCTCTCCTTTTTGAAGATGGTAATATATATGTGTGCGTGTGTGCATTTGGATCTCTGAGTATGTGTGCTTACTCAAAGAAAAAAACAGAAGTAGAGGATGAGATATTGCCTGCCAATCTACTCCTGCTGTTGTGATTGTCTCACTCTTGCTTTTTTCCCAGCAATCACCACCACCACCGGCTAGCTGGGGAATAGCTACCAGCTGTTTATGGACTAGGAATGACCGCATTAATGTTTAATTTGCACAAGGATGAGAAGTGATTGGTTAATTAAAGTTTAGATATAGTCACCCTCTGCCAGTGATGTGTCAGTGCTCGTGTGACTCATGGCGGGCAGATTTTTTCATCCCTACTTAGGACAGATGCTTCATTCTGATTGGTTCCAAGGGGATCCGAGATAATTTGGGAGGAAAGAGGGAATGGTCCCAGCATCCCGAGGAAAAGTCCAGTGACCATTCTCCTCTTGCTCCCCAGAGAGCCCAGCGGGTGCTGTGAAGTTGGGATCTACTCAGGAAGTGGGGTGGCAGCAAGATTGAATCCAGATTTTGCTTTGTTTCCCTTTCTGGAGTCCCAAAGAAGGTCTGACCCCAGTGTCCCTCTGTGGAAAGAGCATGGTCCGAGGAGTCAGAAGACCTGGATTCTAATCCTGGCTCTGCCGCATACCTGCTGTGTGAGCTGGGGCAAGTTGCTTCACTTCTTTGGGCCTTAGTTCTTTCATTTGCAGATGGGAATTCAATACCTGTTCTTCCTTCTACTTGGCTGTAAGCCTCATGTAGGACCTGATCATCTTGTATTTATCCCAGTGCTTTGTTGAATGCTTGGCACATATTAAGTGCTTAACCCCCCCCCCACACAATTTTAATTATTAATATTAATGATAATAACTGTGATATTTGTTAAGCACTTACTATGCACCAAGCATTGTATTAAGCACTGGGGTAGATACAACAGAGTCAAGTTGGACGCAGTCCATCAAGGTGAACACTTACAGTATGCTAAGCCCTGAGATAACTACTAAACAATTCATATCAGACCTGGGTTAGGGCTTGAGATGAGGAAGATCTAACCTGTCTCAGCATCACCTGTGGTCTAATGGATGGAGCACAGGCTTGGGAATCAGAAGGACCTGGGTTCTAATCCCAACTCTGCCACTTATCTGCTGTGTGCCCTTCGGCAAGTCATTTAACTTCTCTGTATCTCAGTTACCTCATCTGTAAAATGGGGGTTAAGACTGTGAGCACAGTGTGGGACAGGGACTGTGTCCAACCTGTTTAGCTTGTATCTATCCAAGTGTTTAGTACAGTCCTGTCACATAGAAAGTGCTTAACAAATATCAAAGAAAAACCTTGGCTCCAAAGAGTCTCTCCATCAGTACGTCCATGGGGCAGCCTCCACCCTCAGAAGGCCATGCCTTGGTCCAGTGTCCTGAGCTAGGGAAATCTGAATGCAACTTTTCCAGGGATTTGGGCTGGTAATCTAGCAGTGACCTTAAGGAAGTGAAGATTTCTCCCTCCTCCCACCACCCCCATCCTTAGCCACATTTTGCAGGCTTTCCATCTGACCACTTGCCTGGCTTTATGGTCTCGCAGCTGATTTTTCCATCAGCCTGACCCTGCCAATATTGCCAATATGTCAATTGGCATTAGTTGAGGGAGGACTGTAGCCAGTGCTCACTTCCCCGATGCCCCCAGATCAAGATATATGTTACGTTCTCAGCTACCTATGACTCCTAATCTTGTAATTCCACCAGAGAAGGCAATCAAATTTGCTTTAAGCCATTTTGAGCCATTTAGTGGTCTGGACACAGCTACCCTCCTGCTATTTCTTGATTTCCTCTCCAACAAAAGTCGGGGTTGGACTGCTCAGGGGATGGACTGATGTGATGGACTGTAACATCTAAACTGAGAATGCTCAATGCAATTCAATGGGACAACAATGCCACCATGGTCTCCTGGAGATGACCTGCCAGGGGACACTGGGAAAACCGGAATCTGATCGTTAAATGGTTCAGGTGTTTCGTTGGAAGACCGAGGTTATTGATTGCTTACACATAGTGGGTGCTCTGGTCTGGGAGCTGTTGGGAGAATTATCAAAATAAATCCATCATGGGTGAATTACCTGCCAATTATTACCTGTAAAATTGCTCCAACCATCTTATATCTCATCTATTCCGTGAATTACCCATGTTGGAAGTCTTATTAGATTTTTTTCTTCCTCAGTACTTCAACTGTCATTTTTTTAAATGGTATTAAAAGAGCTTGGGCCCGGTAATCAGGAGACCTGAGTTCTAACCCTGGCTCCTCCACTTGCTTACTGTGTGACCTTGGGCAAGTCACTTAACCCCTCTGTGTCCACCATATCCTCACCTGTAAAATAGGGATTAAATACCTGTTCTCCTTCCCCCTTAGATTGGGAGGCCAGTCACTGTACTGAACACTGGAGTAGATACAAGCTAATCAGATTGGACACAGCCCTTGTCTCACAGTCTTCATCCCCATTTTACAGATGAGGTTACTGAGGCACAGTGAAGTGACTTGCCCAAGGTCACACAGCAGGTAAGTGGTGGGGCTGGAATTAGAGTCCAGATCCTTCTGACTCTTAGACCTGTGCTCTATCCACCAGGCAATGCTGCTTCCTCATCCTCTCTATCCCCTAAATAATCAGGGCTAACTCAAGATATTTTGATATTCTGAGCAAAGGAAGGGGCAACAGGAGTAGGTGATCCACAAAGAGAGAAGCAGGAGTGGGATCCGAAGTGTTCCTGACTGAATAACACTGTATGCAATGACCTGGTTTACCTATATGGTAGAACCAGCCCTGATCATCATCACCAACATCATCCTCCCCATCATGACCACTTTCACCAACATCATCTTTCCCATAATCAACACCCCTACAAATATTATCACTGTTGTCTTCATCAGCATCACCAACCTTCTCAGAGAACCATTTTGAGGGTATACAAGAGGGGTGGCCCTTCGAGATTAACAGAGTTCACATCAGCCCCAGCCCCCATCCTTGACAAATGAAGACATCTTAACCATAGCCCAATCATTCCAGGAAAATCCATTTATGGTTTCTTGGTAGCATGTACTTGAGTCAACCATGTAGTTTTTTTTTTTTAAGTACCTGCGGTGTGCAGGCAAGGGTTTATTTTTAAGATTGCTTCAAGGGATTGTTATATAAACTCAGAGCCTCCTCTTAATTATTGGGGGAGACAGCAGAAGAGAGAAACACACAGAGAGAGAAGGACATGAAAGAGACAAAGAAGGATGAAAAGGAGGAAGAGGAGAAAAAGGAGAAGTTCCTGGTTTTCAAGTCTCTTCAGATGTTGTCTTACCTCTTTTCTCAATCCACTCCAGTTTATAGCTTTGGCCTCCCAAGCAAAAGGTCTACTTGTACCTCTTGTGATTTTTTCCATCTCTAACTCTTTGGTCACACTTCTTTCACTTCAAGGAGCACTCTCCCCACTCTACTGTGGCAAACTATATCCCTTGTCATCTTCATAGCCCACCTAAAATCTATCTTCTTTGAATAGCCTCCCCATCACCTCCCCAGTCATGCACCCTATCAGAGGGTGAAGCTTACCTGAAACCATGATGGTATCCAGGCAGATTTGGCTGATTGCTTTGGGAAGGCAGACTCTCCTCAGCACTTTTGAAAGTAGGTACATTTTCCTTCACATTTTCAATTATTTATCTATTTCATGCTGATCTATTTGTGCTACTTTCCTGTTGTGTCCTTGTTCTTTCTCTTCCTGCCACATTTTCCAAATCATATGGGTCTGCCTGTTTCCCATTGTTGTATTGCAAGCTCTTTGAGGACAGGGAATGGGTGTCTTGTTTCTGTCCAGAGATTTTGGTGCAGTACTTCACTCTCAGTAGCCATTCAAAACTGCCACTGATTGCTACTTCTTTTATTTCCTTCAACTTCTCTTCCCTTGGAGTGTACCACTACTTTTTGGGATCTTCCCAGGGATTGAAAATATAGTAATGCCTACTCATCCCAACCAGAGGTGGAGAAAGATCGGGGCAGGAGGATGGTTTGAAAAGGGCCGCTGCTGCAATAGGTATTCAGTAGCTTTGACTCTGCTTTCTGGAACTATCTTCACTGTTTAATCTTCCATTCCCCTGGCCCCAGTTAGACAACCAGTCTCAGACTTGGGAATATTCATCTCCCACTTGGGGGAGCTGGAAGTTTCTTTGATTATCTAATGGTATATTGCGGGCCCATTAATTGCAACTCATTGTGAGATGACCTAATTTAAACGAGGTTTCATTTCAGGTCGAAAGAGAAAATAGTGACACCGGATTTACCATGTTCATTAACTAATTATCAAGCAATTCCCCATTGTGTGGAGGCAGTAATGGAAACCAATGGAAGGTCGCTTGAATACTAAACAGGGGTAGAGTGATGATGACGGAGTCCATGAAAGATGATAGCACTTTGCGATAAGTGGATATTAATTAGTCCTAAATTATAATGCAATCCTCATCCCCCATCTACTGGTATGTCAGGAAAGGTCCCTTTTAATGAATATTACTATTAATTCCAACTTCCTCGTCCCAAAGTCCAGCTTCTCCTAGAAGAATAATTTTCCCAGCGACCCTCTTGAGATGAATAATCTTTCCCCATCTGGCGATCTATATTCTTCTAGTCCTTTTGTTGGTCGATGTTCCAAATCAGACGACAGGGATGAAATCTCCCTTTCTGGGTATCGAATGGTCATGCTTCTAGCTGCAGTGCTTCAGCCACATACAGCCCTATACCTAAAGCTCAGCCTGCTCACTTTCATGACCCTCCCAGCTTCCACTAGATCACCCTCTCTCCTGCCTGGCTAGGCTGCAGCAGGATCAAGGGGGTTAAGGTACTAACTGCAAAGATCCTTGTCTTATTTCCTCCCTGGACATCACCCACCCTTCCTTTCTGTCCCTCCCTCCCTCCCCCCCAATTCCTTTCTCCCTCCATCCCTCCCTCCCTCTTTGTCTCTCCCCCTTTTTCCCACCCTCCCTCCCCAATTCCCTCTCTTCCTGTTTCCCTCCCTTCCTCCTTCTCTTTACCTCCCTCCCTCCCTCCTTTCTTTTCTCCCTTCCTCTCAGTTACTGTCACTGCTTCCTGGCAATGACAGGGAAGGTGCTTTCCTCCTTCAGCTTCAGAGCGGATTTGGGATTCCCAGAAACACTGTTTCTCAGACTGACTTGGGTCACGAGGTATTTGAAGAAATCAAGGAGGCAGTGGTGGTGGGGTCTGCAGTCTGGAGGGAGGGAAAATGGAGAGCTGTCACTGGAACCAGGAATCCTTTTATCCTCTCCCACAATCACTGAGGGGTCTGGATTCAGCTCAGAAACAAAGAATAAGTATCCAAACTTCAGCCCGGTTCATTTGTATTATTTATTTTCATGTCTGTCTCCCACTCTGGACTGTAAAGTTGTGGGCAGGGACTCTGTCTACCAACTCCATTGTAATATACTCTGCGATCATTGGTTACAATGTTCTGCCCACAGTTAGTGCTCCATAAATATCACTAGTTGATTGGCTCAGAGAAGCGTGGTATTGCCTTGAAGTTAAATTGTCAACCATTTCCAAATTATCAATATTGCCAAATATCAGCCCTAATAAAGGTTAACATTAGGGATGTGATGATGGTTAAGGGTAAAACCCAGGCTAAGGAAAGAACTGGAGCTATGGTTAGGGTCTGAATCAGTAGGGTAGGGACTAAGGCTTGGATTGAGAGTTTAGGGTTAGAATCAGTGTTGCTTACTGGATCTTTAGATGCTTCTCAGTCCCCATTAAGGATTATTTTTTACTTCTTTTGTTTTTCCCTCAAAAGCCTAGTAGAATGCTCAGATGCTAGTAGAACCTCAGGAAATATTGTGCTACAGAGAGTGATAAAAAAAGGGATAATGACATTGTGGCCTTTGAGTTGTGGCCTGATATGTCCCCTCAGTAACTCCTATTATAATAGGCACCAGGGGATGGTGGATGAATTGGGGGAGCCCCCTCTACACACGCACCCAGCCACCCCTATGGAGGAAGATGTTGGGATTGACATCTGAGCATATGTGGCTATCTCTCTGAGGGCTGAGCAAAGGCTGTCTCTACGAGGGCTGGGAAACCATTCCTCTATTCTTGCCATTTAATGTCTTCCTATTTTCATAGCACCTCGTTGCTCCCAAATACCATGTAGATGTGCTCTAAAAATACCAAAATATAAAAGTAGATATTGATTCAGTCTCCAGCTGTTTATTCTCATAGCGGAGGTGGATTTGTAATCGCCACTGGTGCTTTGAAATACGAGGCTGTTAACAATGACCAAAGAACCCTGCTTGTTCTGAAAACAACGAGCACAGCTTCCAGACCAATATTCTTGCATCTGGGTATTTATCTCCATCATTTGGGTAGGGAAATGGCAGCAATCAGTGCAAGAGGCTCCCTCCTGTTCCAGGTGGTGTCTCTACGGAACAAGGTGACTTGGAGGTTGGACTCAAGAATGTCGCTGACACAAAAAACAGACCTTGCATTTCTTAAGCGCTGGTTTCTACCAAGGTACTTTCTCATCAGTGATCTTATGTCCCCACATTAGTATCCCCCTTTTACAAATGGGGAAACTGAGGTCCAGAGAAGCTTAACTATTTTTCCAAGGATGCACAGCAGGTGGCAGTGGGAGTGTGGGGGATGGGGACTAGCTGGGATTAGAACTGAAGTTTTCGGATTCCCAGGCCCCCATTTCTCCCACTAGATTGTGTGGTCTTTGTGGGCTGGAATGGTGTCTGTCAACTTTTAGTGTACTCTTCCAAGCTTAATACAATCATCGGTCCATAGTAACGGCTCAGTAAATATCACCGATTGATTGATTTCACCAGACTTTACCACTTCCCCCAGAGCCAATTCTGCTATGCCTCTCGAGTACTCATTAGTACTCGAGAACTGGATAATTCAGGATCAAAAGTGGATTTCTGGCCTGGATGATTCACTTCGACCGTCCAAATAGGCTGAATGAGCCAAATAACTGCCAAACCTCTGCTCCCCATTGTGCTTTGGCTGAGATCCCAGATGAGAAGTCAGTGAGTCAGGGTTCCTTATTGCTGATCATGCCCACCCTTTTCAGGCCTCGGTATTCCCATCTGTGAAAGTGGGAAGAGGTGGGGAAGGGGCTTCACCTGCTGAGCCACGCTTTGGGTCTGATGAGTAGAGCATGGGCTTTGGAGTCAGAGGTCATGGATTTGAATTCTGACTTGGCCACATGTTTGCTGTGTGACCTTGGGCAATTCACTTAACTTTCCTGAGCCTCAGTTACCTCATCTGTAAAATGGGGATGAAGACTGTGAGCCCCCCGTGGGACAACTTGATCACCTTGTATTCCCCTCAGCGCTTAGAACAGTGCTCTGCACATAGTAAGCACTTAACAAATGCCATCATTATTATTATTATTGGAGTAGGGGCTTTATTCAAGGCTTGGAGAACGAGAACCTGTTCAGGTCCAGGGACCGGCTGGGCCTTTGAGCTTGGAGCCCTGCTCTTCCTACTCTTCTTGGGTCATGAGCAGAAGAGTCATGACCCAGTTGAGCTATGACTAACCAGAATGATCCAGAATTCTTCTTTCCTAGTTCTCCATGGGAGCTTGAGAGACTGTCCAAAAGAAAATTCTTGTACAAGTGCCGGTTTCTAGCCAAAGATATCCCAGAGAACCAGTCCATAGAGCACGGGAGTCAGAAGGATCTGGGTTCTAATCCCGGTTCCATCACTTGTCTGCTGTGTGATCTTGGGCAAGTATTTCACTGCTCTGTGCCTCAGTTAAAATGGGGAGTAAGGCTGTGAGCCCTGTGTGGGACATGGACTCTGTCCAACCCATTTAGCTTGTATGTACCCCAGCAGTTAAGATAATGCCTGGCACATAATAAGTGCTTAACAAATACCATTTTTTTAAAAAGGCTCATATGTTATCCAATTAAGACTTCATTATCCTTGCCAGAATACCACCCTCATTTTTGGACAGTCCCTTCCAAGCCAGATTCCACCTGTCCCTTGAATGTATTTTTGCTTTTATTTTTCAAGACACTTTCCCATCTATTATCTTACTTTCACACTGACTCTGGGAAGACGAGGAGGACTGGGAAAATTCTACCCATTTTACAGATGAGGAAATGGAGGCCCAGAAAGAGGAAGGGACTTGTCCCAGGTTATGCAATGATTCGGGGGCAGTCTCCTGATTCCCCGTCTTGTCTTTTTTCCAGCAGACCCTGCTGACTCAGATGCCACACTGCCTAGATAGGACTCTTGGGGATGCAAAATGAACAATTTTCGGGCTGGAAGGTTGAGAATGAACCAGGTCCAAGAAATGCAGTAAGATGGAATTTTGCTTGCTATATATGCCCTGTACCTGTTGTTGGTAAATATATGGACACATAGATTTGACAGTGCAATATCATTCCACTGGTCATCCTCCTTCTGATTCCCACAGAAGCTGTCTATCCTTCTGAATTTCAAGCCCCCTCCTATCTGGCTTGGTATTGTCGTAATATCCCAGAAGATGCACTGTATAACTGCCTGCGACAGCTGCTATATTGGTATCCCAAGTGTTGGGCAAAAAATAAACACTTGATAAAAGTATGATTTAAGATTAATAGTTGTCGGGTGATGATTCATGATGAAGCAGACCGTAAAGAGATTGCTTGCCTACAAAGCCGAACAACTTCTACTGTTACAGCTGAGCGAAATAACAGTGGAGAGAGAGAAAGAAAGCAGGAGAGTGTGTTATTTCAGAGAATTGTCTCCCACGCTGCTCCCTTCTTGGGGAACTGGAGGAAGGCAAGGCTGGGCTGTGGGCAGGAGGAAGAAGAGACTGGAGGCAGGATTACTCAATGAGTGTGCAAAATGTATACTGAAGCAAAGGCTCTTGGGGAATTATCAAAACCGGAGCTTCAGTGCCCATCTCAAAATCATGTGCTCTAGAGGGGCATCCCAGTGATGTTGCCTAGGAAGGGACCTTAATCAATCAATGGTATTTATTAAACACTTACTGTATGCAGAATGGGGTACTAAGTGCTTGAGAGAGTGCACAGCAACAGAATTGGTAGCCATGTTCCTTGCCCACCAGAGATATTGCCTCTAGGAAATCCACATTGCTGTCATCGTCAAAGCACCGAATGCTAATTGGTGCCAAACATATTGAAGTTGGCATGCCTAAAGGGGAAAGATAGCTGCTGCTTTCTGCACATGTGTGTAGCTCTCCCCCCAGGCTCCTCCAAAAACTAGATGGTAACAGCTTCTCTACTTTTGTCCGCTCTCACCCTTTTTCCCCGTGACATCACACCCTAGGATCATCTCCTCCTGGAAGTCTTCCTACATTCACCTCCGCCTACTTTCCACCCTGCTAGCTCAATCCTCACCCACTATTTTCCCTTTGTTCTTTCCTGTCGGATCCTGCATTTGCATTGATTGGGTATCTGTCTTGTCTCCATGCTGGAAAACAAGTTCTCTGAGGGCTGGCATCACTAGTTCTTCCCTACCACTGACACTAAGCATCGTGTACACTGCTACTGAGTCCGTGAGGAGTCCAGAAAGTCCTCTTAATCCTGTTGCCAGCCCTACCCCAGCTTCTCAGCCATTCAGTGAATCAATTATGTTTACTGAGTTCCTATGTACTAGGCACTTGGGAGAGGGTTTTGTTTTTGTTTGTTATTGTCTTCAGTGGTGTTTAAGTGCTTGCTCTGTGCCAGACACTGTTGTAAGCACTGCCGTAGCTTCAGGATAATCAAGTTGGACACAGTCCATGTCCCACATGGGGCTGACAATTTTAATCCCCACTTTAGAAGGAGCATTGCTCAGTGGAAAGAGCACAGGCTTTGGAGTCAGAGGTCATGGGTTCCAATCCCGGCTCTGCCAATTGTCAGCTGTGTGACTTTGAGCAAGTCACTTTACTTCTCTGCGCCTCAGTTACCTCATCTTTAAATGGGGATAAAGACTGTGAGCCCCCCGTGGGACAACCTGATCACCTTGTAACCTCCCCAGCGCTTAGAACAGTGCTTTGCACATAGTAAGCACTTAATAAATGCTATTATTATTATTATGACAGATGAGGTAACAGGTCAGAGAAGTTAAGTGACTCACCCAAGGTCACACAGCAGACAAATGGTGGAGCTGGGATTAGAACCCAGGTCCTTCAGGCACCCAGGCCCAGGGTCTAGCCACAAGGCCATGCTGCGTCTCAAAATTCAGCAAAATTAATAGATATGATCTCTGTCCTCAGAGAGCTCATCTCTTGACCATTCTCCCTATCTGCAGACCCCTACTCCTCCTAAGCCCCTTTAGAGAGCTGATATCTATTCCTCAGACCAAGAGTCCCCCAGCTTGACCCATCCCACAGATACCTCCCTGCCATCTCTCTGCAGCTCTAGCAGAGACTCACCATCATCATCATCAATCTCATTTATTGAGCGCTTACTGTGTGCAGAGCACTGTACTAAGCGCTTGGGAAGTACAAATTGGCAACATATAGAGACAGTCCCTACCCAACAGTGGGCTAACAGTGTAAAACCAGGATGCTGGACACTACTGAGATAAGGTTTGTATTGTCTGGAAGAGGTGCCCAGTTCTGGCAAAGGAGCAGGCTGAATCGGAGAGCCACCCAACCCCTCTTAAATTTGCAAAAAGAATAGTCCTCTCTTCTCTGGTAATTGGCTTCTTATTGCAGGAAATTAGGTGGAAATTATACATTTCTATGCAGCTCACAAACAATTGTACTAATGGCTGCATATAGAAGGCTCCGTATGGTGTCTGTGGGAGGAGTGGGTAAACAGTAGCGCTGTGGTGCATGCAACCACAGGGCCCAGAGAAGGCCCAGAGTAGCAGTGTTGCTTTAATGGATAGAGCACAGGCCGGAGTCAGAAGGATCTGGGTTCCAATCCTGACTGTGTCACTTGTCTATTGGGTCTGCTTGGGCAACTCACTTAACTTCTCCATGTCTTAGTTACCTCCTCTACTTGAATAAGACTGTGAGCCCCATGTAGGACAGGGACTGTGTCCACCTTGATTAGCTTGTATCTACCTCAGTATTTTTTATGGCATTTATTAAGCGCTTACTATGTGTAAAGCACTGTTCTAAGCACTGGCACTGTTCTAAGCGCCGACAGTGCCTGGCACATAGTAAGTGCTAAGAAAAAAAAAAAACATGAAGAACTCCAGGATCAGCATTTTGGTAAGGATTCATTCATTCAATCGTATTTGTTGAGTGCTTCCTGTGTGCAGAGCACTGCACTAAGCGCTTGATGGCTTCTACCTAGACAAGAAGGATGATCCAGGCACTGTACAAAGTGCTGGACTAAATACAAGATCATCAAGTTGGACACAGGCCATGTCTCACATGGTGCTCACAATTTTCATCCCCATTTTACAGATTAGGTAAGTGAGGTCAGGGAAGTGAAGTGACTTGCCCAAGGTCACACAGCAGACAAGCAGTGGAGGCAGGATTAGAACCCCAAGCCATTAGGGTTTAGGAAGAGAGCAGAGGAACTGTTCCTCTTCTCCCTTCTGATTTTAAATTAGCATGATCTTTTCACCCTATCCCACCCTGGGGCTTCAGCCTGAACAAGGAGAAGCAGGAGAATCAGTGTGGCCTAGTGGAAAGAGCATGGGTCGAGAATCAGAGGACCTGGGTTCTAATCTGGGCTCTGCCAATTGCTTGCTGTGTGAACTTGGGCAAGTCACTTAGCTTCTTTGTGCCCCAGTTTGCCACAATTCTTCCTCCTACTTAGACTGTGAACCTTATGTTGGACTGTGTCCAACCAAATTTACGTGTATCTACCCAGGGTTTAGAACAAGTATTTGACACGTAGAAAGCACTCAACAAATATAATTTTTTAGAAAAGGCATGAATTAGTTTATTTGCTCTGGCCACAACACAGAGAGGAGAAGGATGGAGTTCAACTTTTCTCCTTTTCCCTCTGGGCCCAAGGGATAATAATAGTAATTGTAATAATAATAATAATAATAATAATAATAATAATAATAATAATAATAATGCCATTTGTTAAATGCTTACTATGTACCAAGCACTGTTCTAAGTGCTGGGGTAGATACAAAGTAATCAAGTTGTTCCACGTGGAGCTCACAGTCTTCATCCCCATTTTACAGATGAGGTAACTGAGGCCCAGGGAAGTTAAGTGACTTGCCCAAAGTTACACATCTGACAAGTGGCAGAGCCGGGATTAGAAGGATGAAAGGCTATTCCTTCTCTCCACCTCCCCCCATCTCCACCATGCTTTCCCTCCCCCCAGCATTTTGCTGGCCAGCCTGCAGGTTTGAGCAAAATGATTTTTCTCAGCAGTGGGAATCCCTCATGAAAACAGTGAGGCACCTTATCAAGCCAGTGTATAAAAGGATCTCTCCTAGTACTGCCGAAACTCCGGCAAGATTGAAATCACACTTTCAGTAGCTGTTTTCTAAACTTGGGTTACAAAGGATGCCAAATCATTTTCCTTTGCATGACAAGTCCCTAACCTCCAGGACAGTGTGGGGAAGTAGGGGGGACTGGATGTTTGATGAACCACTGAGCATCTGAGAGTCCTCAATTTGAGCTGCCTCATTCCTTATGAGGTATCATCCATTAAAAACCGCTGATGATATCCATTATGGGAACAAAACTCTTGTAGCTTAATCTACCAGCTCAGACCCAGCATAAGGAAGGAGATTTCTTCCCCTTTCTGGTTTCTTTGCCGTACATTCCCTCGATCATGAAGCCACCCAAACAAAGTTGGCATCTCCAGATATTATTAATGTTGAGAAACAATAGCTGTTTCCCAATTGAAGACTTGGTAAAGGGACTATCCATTTGATATCAAGATAATAATGTGATCTCTGAGCCAATGGGGACATGGGATGCCAGTCATATTTCCTGTGGATCGATGCCATTTATTTGGGCTGTGTTATAGATTTCAGGGCTTTGGGTTTATATTTCATGGGAGAGAGTCACAGCTGCCAAAGTGCTATTGGCAGGGATATGAATTAGACCCATTCAGGGACTGGCAGTTTGGACTCAGGAATTGAGAACAGGACCACAGGGGAAGATGTGGAGAGTTGTAAGTTGTCCCTCCCTCACTTTCATGTTGACCCGGAAAGACACCTCTGTCCCAGGGTTCCTCTTCCGCCCGCTCAGAGCCTTAGCATTATCAGGTATGAATGGCAAAAATCTAGATCCAATTCCCAGTTATCGTTGACGGCCGGCCGTAGGCATAGAAATGTCATTTAAGTGCCACGATGGGCTAAGCACTGGGGTAGATAAAGGGTAAATGGATGATACATGGGTCCCTGTGGGAAACAGTATGGGCTAATGGATAGAGTATGGGTCCTGTGAGAAGCAACATGGCTTAATGGATAGAGTAAGGGCCTAGGAATCAGAAGGACCTGGGTTCTAATAACAATAATAATAATAATAATAATAATAATAATAATAATAATGGCATTTGTTAAGCACTATGTGCAATGCACTGTTCTAAGCGCTGGGGAGGGTACAAGGTGATCAGGTTGTCCCACGTGGGGCTCACAGTCTTAATCCCCATTTTACAGATGAGGTAACTGAGGCTCAGAGAAGTGAAGTGACTTGCCCAAGGTCACACAGCAAACATGTGGCGGAGCTGGGATTCAAACCCATGACCTCTGACTCCAAAGCCCGGACTCTTTCCACTGAGCCTCAACTCCACCACTTTTCTGATGTCTGACTTCTGGCAAGTCACTTAACTTCTCTGTGCCTCAGTTACCACATCTGTTAGATGGGGATTAAGACTGTGGGGAATGTGTCCAACCTGATTGCCTTGTATCTACCCCAGCTCTTAGGTCAATGCCTGTCACATAGTAAGTGCTTAACAAAATACCATCAAAAACAGTAGAGAAAGGAATGGGATTCTAGGACATGGAAGAGAAGAGGTTGAGAGAGAGTTTGGTATCCTTCTTCAAGGCCTGAGGAGTTCTGATGGGAAGGCAGCGGACAGTTATTTATCATCTCTGAGCACAGAGAAAACGACCTAATAGTAACAATGACAACATTTACTATTCCTTCATTCATTCAATTGTATTTATTGAGTGCTTACTGTGTGCAAAGCACTGTACTAAGCACTAGGGAAGCACAAGTTGCCAACATATAGAGACGGTCCCTACCCAACAGTGGGCTCACAGTCTAGAAGGGGGAGACAGAGAACAAAACAAAACTTATTAACAAAATAAAATAAATATGTACAAATAAAATAAATAGAGTAATAAATACGTACGGACATATACATATATACAGGTGCTTTAGGGAAGGGAAGGAGGTAAGGCGGGGGGATGGGGAGGGGAGGAGGGGGAGAGGAAGGAGGGGGGCTCAGTCTGGGAGGAGGGGGCTCAGTCACACTTACTATGTGCTAAGCACTGGAATGGAGTCACTATAATCAGGTCAAACACAGTCCCTGTCTGACATGGGGCTCATGGTTTAAGCGAAAAGGGGAACATTTATTTAATCCCCATTTTACAGATGAGGAAACTGAGACACAGAGAAGTTAAATGACTTGCCCAAGATCACAGAGCAGGCAAGTGATGGAGCTGGGGCTAGAACTTAAGTCTCCTAGCTCACGTTCCAAACTCATAACCCAATGCTCTTTCCATTAGGCCGCACTGTCTCTCCACTAGTTGGTTCAGAAGAGAATTGGGTTTGGAAAAACAAAAAGAACTCCCTGTCCATGAAAACCTTGGGAGGGGGCAATCACCCAAACTCCAAAACTTAGTGCCCTCACAAAAGGAGAGATGTCTGCGTTACAATGTGTTAAGTCATTCCAGGCACAGAGAGGTGAGAAGCAGTGTGGCCTAGTACAAAGAGCTCAGGCCTTGGGGTCGGAGGACCTGGGTTCTAATCTTGGCTCTACCACTCATCTGCTATGTGAACTTGGACAAGTCATTTAACTTCCTTGTGCCTCAGTTACCTCATCAGTAAAATGGGGATTCAATTCCTGTTCTTCTTCCTATTTAGGCTGTGAGCCCCATGTGGGACAGGGACTGTGTCCAACCTGATTAACTTGTATCTCTCCCAGTGGTTAGAACAGTGCCTGGCACATAGTAAGTGCTCAACAAGTACCATAACTATTATTATGATCTCATGATACACCTTCCAGTCCAAGGAGCCTAGGTGTCTGCGTCTTGGCTCTGACCCTTAAATAGGAGCTGAGGGCAAAGAAGATTTGCCTTTCAAGTGAGTTCCCAGCTTGTTTTTCCACTGGCACATTGGTCTGCTCTCTGACCCTCTGATTTCCCACCAATCAGGGGCAGACTTACTGCCTGAACTGGGTTGGCAGGTGGCATGAGGAAGGTTCAAATGCTGTTGAGAAAGGAAGAGTGACATCAAGAAGGACAATCATCACAATGTTACCCCTCAAATCTATAAGCTCCTTGTGGGGCAGGGAATTTGTCTACCAACTCTGTTGTATTATACTTGCTTGAGTTCTCAGTATAGTGTTCTGCACACAGGAAGGGCTCAACAAGTATCTCTGTTTTTTATCCTACCAGTGAGTCCTTCTCTTTCTTCCTCTTGCTCTGCCTGACTCTATCTTTCTGTCTCTCTCTCTCTCTCACCCCACCTCTCAACTTGAAACTGCCCTTCATAATAACCACACTTTGAAATCTCAGGCGGATCACTGCAAAATAAAAGAAAAAATGACAAAAGACTCTACATCTCTCAGGAGAAAAGGTCTTTCATTTTCCTGCAGGTGGACAGGAGCTCAGAGTATTTTGAAAAGCTTCTGCCGGTTCAAGATTAAAATCTCATGAACTCCAAGCAGGTCTTTGTGGTGCCTCCTGTGAGATGCGGGTTGGCTGGAATCTCTGTGACGTTTTACGGGAGCGTATCACTCTGATGGAGTCCTGAGGAGAGAGGCGATAAATGCAGGTCAGTTGGTCGGTCCCACAGCGGTGGCACAGCCAGTTCATTGGTTTTTTGGTCAGTCACTCACATAGTTTGTCTGTCTGATGATCTCTTGGTCAGTCAGACAGTCAATTAGTCTTCCAGTCTGTCAGGAGGTCAGTTGGGTTGTCTGGCCAATGGGCCAGATGCCAGTGTAAAGTAAGTACTTTCGGTGAATCGAGCTCTGGACTTGGGGGATGTGAAGTCCTGGCCTGCGTGGGACTTACTATTGGTTGAGGCAGGACAAAGAAACATGGACATATTGAAGCCCTCCCATTGGTAGACGTAACCCACCTGGTAAAAATGGATAATTAAAAGCAGCACAAGAAACAGCGCAGTCTAGTCGAAAGAGCATGGGCCTGGGCGTCAGAGGACCTGGGTTCTAATCCCAGCTCTGCCAATTGTCTGCTCTGTCATCTTGGGCAAGTCACTTAACTGCTCTGCATCTCAGTTTCTCTATCTGTAAAATGAGGCTACAACTCCCATTCTTCATCCTACTTAGAATGGAGCCCCATGTGGGACAGGGACTGTAACCAAGCTGCATAATCTGTACAAACCCCAGCTCTTAGTGCAGTGTTTGACACATAATACGTGCTTAACAAATACTATTATTGTTATTACTATTATAAAAACCTGGAACATTTTGAATGCAAATACACATAGGTCCCGAAAGTGCCAGAGAGTCAAACTGGGATTGGTCTGGGAATACTTCCTGGGGAAGGTGAGAGCAGCAAAGAACAATCTTTTCCTACAGACAGGCCTGTCCTGCAGCCAGTTTTTCAGTTATGCCTGCCCTGGTGGATAAAATTCCCCAGCAGAAGTGCCATTTCCAGAAGAGAGAACAGCTACTGGCACTTGTATATGGGTAAATTCGAACAGAAGACTGACTGGCTCATCCTCAAGATTCATCCCTCCCGGGGTTCTGTTTTCAACCGTGGTGCGTAAGGATGTTTGGAGGAAGAGAGGGATGGTTACCTTCCTTGACAGCCATTCACAAATAATAATAGTATTTAAGTGCTTACTGTGTGTCAAACACTGTTCTAACACTGATACAAGTTAATCAGGTTGGACCTAGGCCCTGTCCCACTTGGAGCTTACAGTGTCTAAATAGGAAAGAGACTGTGAGCCCACTGTTGGGTAGGGAATATCTCTATATGTTGCCAACTCGTACTTCCCAAGCGCTTAGTACAGTGATCTGCACACAGTAAGCGCTCAATAAATACGATTGATGATGAAAGAGAACAGGTATTTAATTCCCATTTTACAGTCGAGGAAAATGAGTTTCGTGGAAGTTTAGTCTTTTGATCCACTTATTTATCCAAGCCCCTCTTGGGCCGACTGCTATTTCCTATCAGCACAACTTCCTACGGTGATGAATTCCCTGAATCTACTACCCAATAGGTTTCCCTTTAAGGGATTTGGAGATCCATAATTCTATGTTTGCCCCATCCATACTTTTGATGATTGGGTGAGCTTCTGGCTCTCATTATTGCCCTAAATATATCTGCATATCAGTCTTTCTTACTTGAATTAGACTTAGGCCCCTTCAGGGTAGAGAACTCGTCCTTTCTTCAAGGAGTGTACTGAACTCTTCCTTGAAGAGTTCTTCCTACTCTTGTACTCTTCCAAGTGCCTAATACAGCACTCTGCATGCAGTTAAGAGCTCAATAAATATGATTGATTGATAGTTTGAATCCCTTCCACCCTCATAGAACTCTAGCCCTTGTGGAACTGTAAACTTAAAATGTGACCTGAAATGAATCCATTAGAGATGTCCCAGGAAGATTTGCTCTATGCACATGTAGCCGATGCGCAAAAGCTTGGAAATTCCTGGATCGAATAGGATGCATAAATGCAAAAGTGGCAGAATTGATGGCTTCAATTCACTCTCCCATTCAGGATAATCCTCTGCATCAGACCGTATCAGATCAGTGATTGCCAAGAGACAGACGACCACTCTAAGTACCATATTGACATTATAAGATTTGGGAAAACGGCCTCAGGGGAATTTCTTTTTATTTCTTTCCCCAAGTAGAAGGTAACATTTGCTCATTCGGTTCAGGTTAAATTACCATATTAATTATTCAAAATACTTAATGCCATCAAACCAGAATAAGCGTACCAGATCTGAAGGGAAACCAGAAACTAAATCAATGGAGTTCAGAGGCTTCAGCAGTTAATGAATAATTAACAGAGGACTCCCTTGAAGTTTAAGTGGTGTAGAACGAACAGGTCGCTTGATATGCAGTAAAGAGCACAGTGGTTTGGGGGCAATGAGAGCAGTGGGGATTTTCTACAGTTGTCACAAAGATCCTTGTCAGATATCCATCTCCAAAGTCAGATGCTTTCATAATTCAGGTTCTGTGATCCTCTGTGTCTTGGAGTATTCAGAGACGGCCAGCTAATTGGATTTTTAAAATAACCTAGCTTCATGCCTGCTGTGTGCCTGTTCTAAGAGAAAAGGACATCATTCTGAAGACCTCCAAAGACCTCCATTGGCGTACCCAGGAATCCCCGATGAGCATTTTGCTCAGTCTTTGTTCAGCCAAATCCACACGGAAAGTCAAAGTCAGGTCATATTCTATATGGGCTTTAGAGGATGAGTGAGCCAGTGGAGATATCCAGACAATAACACGTGATTGCTATCTTCATCTCCAGCATTAATTGCACTCTGACTGCTTACTGCATACTGCACTAAGCATTTGAGAACACAGAGCAGAAGTAAAAAAAAAAAGACAGACTCACCTGCCCTTCGGGAGCTTAAAATCTAGAGAAGGATTTAAGTTGCCAAATAGTTCCAAAGGGAAATGGAAGCACATACATACAAATGCTCAAAACAAAAAATAGTTAATTAAATATTTAATAAATATCTACTTGAGTTTGCCCATTGGCCGATGGTGTTATAAGACCAAGAAAATGAAGATGAGCCAGGGAGGGCCTCTTGGAGGAGGTGTATTTTTAGGAGGGCTTTGAAAGTGGGGACGGACATTGGTGGGGGATTTGAGTTGGGCGGGGGCTCCAAAGTGGTGGCAAAAGACAGGAGTTGTGGGTTGGAGACAGGATTTGGGAGTGAGGTTAGAAAATCAACATGGAAGAAAGGAAGGGAGTGAGCTGGGATGTGGCAGGAGGGGAGAATGGATGGGTAAAAGGAAACACAGATGGCAGACTTCTTCCAACACACCTTTCTTGAGTAATTCCCAGAACCCCAAGGCATAGGAACCTATCAACCATCACTACCGCACCTACGTACTCATTCGTGCCCATCTTTAGTACTCATATTGATAAACATTTACTCAACTGTAGTTTCAATGACCTATTTAATGGTTCTACTTGTAAATATTTTATGTCTGTCTTTCCCAGTTGAAGGTAAGTTTCCTGTAGGCAGGGAATGTGTCTCTTCTTTGTTTTAAATTTCCCAAGTGTTTAGCACAGCATTATTGCGTCAGTAAATGCTGTCACTTTAGCTGCTGCTGCTACTACTGCTACTACTGCTCGTAATGCTTCAAGAGTTGGGGATTTATTCAAGAAGAAATAGGACCCAAGTGGAAGGCATTTCAGGAGAGGAGTATCCAAATGGCATTTTTTTTTAAGATGAAGAGTAAAAGTTGGGGGGTAGACTGAATAGGGGAGAGTCTGGAGACAGGGAGGCCTTTAGACGCCTTCAGAGAAGCAGCATGGCTCAGTGGAAAGAGCCCGGGCTTTAGAGTCAGAGGCCATGAGTTCGAATTCCGACTCCACCACATGTCTGCTGTGTGACCTTGGACAAGTCACTTAACTTCTCTGAGCCTCAGTTACCTCATCTGTAAAATGGGGATTAAGAGTGTGAGCCCCACGTGGGACAACTTGATCACCTTGTATTCTCCCCCAGCACTTAAAACAGTGCTCTGCACATAGTAAGCGCTTAACAAATGCCATCATTTGTGTTTTTCTTAGGGAGGCTGGTTATAGTATTGTAGCATGGAGATAAAGAGGGCTTGGCTGAATGACCTTAAGGCCGGAGAGGAAGGGGAAAGAGTCTTCGAAGCATACGGAAGATGACCCAGCAGGGTTTACAGCCTGGTCATATTGTATTGTACTCTCCCAAGTGCTTAGCACAGTAATCAGCACACAGTAATTGCTCAGTAAATACCCCTGATTGATGGATTGACCTTGTGGGGGGAAGAAAGACATGTAGGGATTCTTGGGTTCCAGCACCATCAGGGATTAGCTGGGCTACCTAAGAGTAAACATTCTGTCACTCTTGACCTCAGTGTTCTCATCTGAGAACTGGGGAGAGCCATGACTTGCCATTTCATAAGACTTTAGAAAGAAATAATGGACATACAGTGATTGTAAAGCAACTCTAAAGGGTCATTAAGATGTTAGAAATATACAGTCCATGAATTTCTGATTTTTCCAGTGCTTGTTCTTACCATAGACCTCCCCCGGTTACAAAACCCCTTTCCCTCTCTGTCTTTGGCCTCAAACTGAATAAATGACTTAAAAGCAGTCAATGTGTTAATAATTATACACCTTCCAAGCTCCAGCTGGTGATAAATGACTCCAGAATTTACCGCATTCAGAGGAATCGATACAGTAATATCTTTATACCAGCAATCAGTGGATGGGTTTCGGAAACAAGAACACAGTCATCTCTCTCCCCAACCGTGAAGGGAAACTGTAACGTTCAGAGAGTCTCAGATATTTTAGTCAACTTTCTTCAGCTCTTACATTATTATTAAAACTGAAATGTTGTACTAAGCCCTGGGGTAGCCACAGAAATCAATCAAGATATGATCCTTGGCCCTCAAAGAGTTCCCAATCTAAGATGGAAAAGAAACACATGCAACCAGAAGGATATAACCCAATTCATAATAATGAGAGTTAAAATTGAACAGCTTGAACATATCAACTGTAAGATCTGTTCATTAAACCTCTCTTAGAGGGGGTGATCTGAGGACTCTCCACAGATCCCGACAAATAGCCCTTGGAGAGAAATGACCACAACTACCCCGGTACTCTAAAGGTCGTAGAGGAGCTTCTGCCTACCCTCTAATCTTAATTTTTCTTCTATACTTCTAGCTTAAAGCTATAAAGGTTGTAGAGGGGCTTCTGCCTACCCTCTACTCTTAATTTTTCTTCTGTACTTCTAGCTGAAAAGGTATTGCAAAATCCTCGACACAGGAATCCTAGTCAGGCATGGCCTGATTTCAACAGCCCTTTTGCTGAGTGACTCTAGGGGACCAGGCTCTTGAACACCATGTTGGAGAAGAGACCCTGGTCCCTGCCCTCCTGGAGTTCACTCCTAATAGGGCAAGGGTAGAAAACAGCCAGAGGAAATTCACAGAGACATGGGCATATGAGGCAGAGAAAGTGGAAAGGATGAGAAAAGAGGGAAACCATTGATTAAAGGGGTGGAAAATCTGTCCTAGAGGGAAGCCTGAATGATTTGGTGTTACTTAGTCTAGGGAAGAGAAGACTGCTTTAATAACTCTTCTCAAGCCTCTAAACAGAGTTATGAGGGCTCAAACACCAGGTAGTCATTATAATTACAAGCATGTGTACGACATTGTGTGTGGAGGGTGCGGGGGGAAGGGATGCCGGGTGTTGGAGGGTGGCGGAAAATGTCAGACCATCGTAGAGTCTCCCGTGAATCAGAGAACAGAGATTGTAAACTCCTCCACTAAATAATAAGCTCCTTGTGATCAGGGATTTTGAAAGAGATTTTCCATTTGGAATTTTTAACTAAAAGGAACATTTAGCCTTTTGATTAACTGAGGGCTCTGGAATTCAGGAACTCAGCGTTCAATCCTGGGTTCACCTTGAGGTAGTCACTGCCCTGCTTGAAGGAGAAAACTAAATACGGAACTACATTCCTGGATTGTTGGGTAATTGAGCTAATTCATGCTGAGTAAATGCTCTCTAAGTTCAAAGAGCCTTGGAAATAGCAAGGGTTACAAAATTGGTGCTTTTGCACAAGTATTTTTTCTTGTTTTCTGGATGCTACACGAAGAGATATTGAAGCCAACTCAATTGATTTTGTTAATTGCTGACTGTGGCATTATGTTCTCCTAATTGTGGTGTTTGAAGGATTTAATTGATGTTAATGGATTGAACAGTGAGTCGGGGTAATGCTATGAGGAAACAGCTAAGGCAGATGAGATTCTGTGGGTCGATGGGTCATTGCTGATTTGGGGGTCAAGGGGGTGGTTAAACACGGGAATGAAAACAGGAGTTTTATGATCTCTGTGGTCCTCACCAATCCTGTGACCTACAGTGACAGGAGAAAGTCAGGCTGTTGTTCCCTGTTAAAGACGTGGTGTCAACTTTCCTCTCGGAGGCATCTGTTTATGAGAAATAGACATCTTTGCTTTGGGGTTAAAATAAATGATTCTATTTTTTTCCCTCTTGTAAGAAGAGTGTTCTCCTTGAAAATGAAACATCACGGTCTCCACTCTGTTTGTTCTGCCGTATCAAAGCCGTGGTTCAACATCCTCAGAGCATTAATCCATACCCAGATTTGGGTGAACTGCGTCTCTGTCAACACCGTTATCTCGAGATTTCTCGTTTTGAAGAGAATATTCTGATGGCTCCATAGAACAACAGTTCCTTCCACCCTGACTGCAGGTAAAGATTGTCTCTTGCTTTTTGATGCCATTGGTTAACCATGGTGCCCGGTGCCATTTTGTTTCTTTCCACTGTGGTATTTTTTGAGCTTCTACTGTGGTGCAAAACACTCTACTGAAGCACACAGTCCCTGTTGGAGCCACGGATTTCCTTGAATTCAGGGAATAAATAGTCTGATAAGGAAGGCAGGGCAGACACACATACAGACCATATCAATTTGTCCCTGTAGAGGGTGAGTTCAAGGGAAGGAGAGAATCAATGTCTGTTTAGGTAAGTTGTAGAGTGGGTGGGATGAATCAGGGAAACCTCCCTGGAGGAGGTGGCCTTGAACTGCGATTTGAAGGAAGGAAGGAAAGAGGGAGTACAAAGGAAAGAATTTCTCATTCGCAGGTCTGCATCACTGCTTTCTCATTTCAGGGTGATTGTTCCACAAAGAAAGCCCAAACTGCATCTTGATTTCTGTTTGCAGAAAAAAGCAGGAAACATTTGTATGCCAGGGAGCATTTTGGGTTTTTCTCTGAGACACAGAGATCCTTTTCTCACTTTCCTTCTCTTTTAGCTTATTTAGAGTGAGGACAACCAGGAAATTACTTTTTTATTTTTTCTTTGGGTACAGTGCTGAAAAAAGGAAAACAAATGTAAACTGGGGCTTTGTTTCATTCAGTCTGAAGGACCAGCTGTTTGGACGGATGCAGATGTTTGTAACAGCTGGAGTGGGGCCACTTTTATATGTTCTGTGGGAAGACCTGAACTGGAATAATGTCTAGGTGTGGTCTATTTTAATTAGGATGTATTTTGCTTACTAGTTGGTGGGCGATTTATCGACTGTTCCTGCCTGAGCCTGGGAGTGATACCTTTCCATTGCAATTGGTGTTGTTAACTCACCAAAACTCTCCCACAAGGCTGACCTCCCACTAGCCAGATCAATCAGTAGTATTTATTGAGCACCTCTTGTGTATGAAGCTCTATACCAGGCGCTTGGCAGGACACAACAGAGTTAAAAGGCACGATGCCTGCCATGTAAGGGCTTACAATCTAGCGGGAGGGACAGGCATTCAAATAAATTGCTGGTAGGAGAAGCTTCAGAGCTTAAAGATGGGGAAGGAAGTACTGTGAAGGCGGGGGGATCCCCTCCTCCCCTCCCACGGGAACACTTCTTAGGAATCCCCACCACCATCCAGGACTCAATTGCAGTCCAAGTTGAGGAAGCCGAGGTACTGAGAGGTGAAATGACTTGCCCAAAGTCACACAGGAGGCAAGTGTTTAAATCAGGATTAGAACCCAGGTCCTCTGACCCCCAGGCCCTTGCTCTAGGCCACATAGGCAGGACTCACCACAACTTTCTTGGGGGCCAAGGCATTGTGGCATTTGATCGCCATAAGCCCCATCTTGAGGAGGGTGGGAGGATGGGTTGACTCAAGCAGCCCTCATACTGTGGTCACCAAGGATGTGTTCTTTGTGGTAAACTAAACAGAAAAAAAAGAATTTCTCTAATCAGAGATTTAGGCACTCTGCATGTCCACCTTCCTCCCCCTTCCCCCAGTCCCGGCACCAATTTCTCTCTCCATACTAATGACGCACCATCAAGGATGATGCTGCGGTAGCTGGAAAAAAATGTTCTTTAATAAATGCAGAGGGTGCAATTGCGGCAGGGATGGTGCGACTGTTCTTCATAGGAGCCCCTGGTTTTGGGAGAAGCAGGAGACCATGCCAAAATATGTATAGATGAATTCGAGGCCGATTTCCACAGGATCGGGACACTTTGAGCCCCGGGATCCGTTTTGCATCAGATGTCTGACATGGAGCATTGGTTGCCATTGTTTTCTGGGAACCTGCTGAGTCACAAACAGAGAAAATGCTCCCTTTCCTGCTCACCTACCCGCTTAGCCTTAGTCTCAGTTAATAGCACTCATTTCCAGATTTAGGCTCTTTACATCCTACAGAAGACTTAAGGCAGGCTCACTGCTTCATCCTGCTCATGCATTAATAACAATGATAATGATGATGAGGATAATGATGATGATAATAATAATAATGGAATTTAAGTGTTTACAGTGTCAAGCACTCTTCTAAGTGCTGGGGTAGATTAGACACAAGTTAATCAGCTTGGACAGAGTTCATGTCCTTCCTGGGGCTCGTGGTCGAAGGAGGAGGGACAACAGGTATTGAATCTCCACATTACACTTGAGGAAACTGAGAAACAGGGAAGTGAAGTGACTCACCCGAGTACACACAACAAGCAAGTGGCAGAGCTGGGATTAGAACCCAAGTCCTCTGACTTCCAGTCTTTTGTCTTTTCCACCTTAGCCTTGTAGCTTCTCATTGCCTCTGAAAACCAAAAGCTGGAACTGGCGGATATGCAGATTCTACTGGGAATTGTGTGTTCCTTGCAGAGAATTGAGTGTACCAGGGGGAATTGGGGTGGGTGTAACAGAGGTCTCCTTTTCCTCCTGCTCCTCCCCACTTTTTCTTTTCTTCCCTTTCTCCTCTTATAAATATAAATATATACATATATATATATATATGCATAGGTATATATACATATCTTTTTTATATAAAGATGTTTATACACATTATCTGAAGGGCCCTTACGTATCATGAGAGTGGCTTTCAGCAATTCTCATATATCACCGAGTTCAGAACAGGACTCATACTGTTCTGGGTGGGGGAAAAACCTGCCCATTCATTCATTCATTCAAGGCCCTGCTGAGAGCTCACCTCCTCCAGGAGGCCTTCCCAGACTGAGCCCCTTCCTTCCTCTCCCCCTCATACCCCTCTCCATCCCCCCATCTTACCTCCTTCCCTTCCCCACAACACCTGTATATATGTATATATGTTTGTACATATTTTTTTACTCTATTTATTTATTTATTTTATTTGTACATATCTATTCTATTTATTTTATTTTGTTAGTATGTTTGGTTTTGTTCTCTGTCTTTCCCTTTTAGACTGTGAGCCCACTGTTGGGTAGGGACTGTCTCTATATGTTGCCAATTTGTACTTCCCAAGCACTTAGTACAGTGCTCTGCACATAGTAAGCACTCAATAAATACGATTGATGATGATGATGATTCATTCATTCATTCATTCAATCGTATTTATTGAGCGCTTACTGTGTGCAGAGCACTGTATTAAGTGCTTGGGAAATGCTTGGCCCAGCCTCGAAGGACTTGTCTTTGTAGTGGGGAGGAGTGAAGACAGACACACCAACCCACAAAGATAGACTTTCCCAAATGACAGACATATAAATCAGATTCCTTGCAACACACTGCATAGCGTGAATATATAGAGCACAATTTCGGCACAACGTGTTGGCCGCTTCACGCCCCAACACACTCCTGTGGGAAGGCAGCACTTCCCTTTAAAAATGTGGGTTCTGCCGGTTTCCCGCAGCCCGCTCAAGGAAGGCTGACTTCAGGCCGATTTCTACCTCCCACAGGACGCTCTCATTCCACACCAGACTTAATTGAGAATTGTTCCTGTTGTGACACCAGGCAGGGACAGCAGGGGGTTTAGAACACAGCATATTCTGAACCGACTCGGATTTAAAAGGGAAGCCAGTTGAAAAAGTCTGACGTGCTGGGAAGAGTCACCAAGACCCCAGCCTGTGCTTCCTGCCCCTTCTAAATAACCTTCCTTGCTGGCCTCTGTCCTGCCTCTGAATATTTAGAGAAGTAGCAAGGCTTAGTGAAAAGAGCACGGGCCTGGGACTCAGAGGACCTGGGTTCTTATCTCGGCTCCGCCACGCGTCTGCTGCATGATCTTGGGCAAGTCACTTAACTTCCCTGTGCCTCAGTTACCTCATCTGGGATATGGCCTGTGGCCAGCCTGATTAGCTTGTATTTATTCCAGCACTCAGTACAGTGTCTGGCACATAGGAAGTGCTTAATAATAATAATGATGGCATTTATTAAGCGCTTACTGTGTGCAAAGCACTGTTCAAAGCACTGGGGAGGTTACAAAGTGATCAGGTTGTCCCACGGGGGGCTCAAAGTCTTCATCCCCATTTTACAGATGAGGAAACTGAGGCACAGAGAAGTTAAGTGACTTGCCCAAAGTCACACAGCTGACAATTGGCAGAGCTGGGATTTGAACCCATGACCTCTGACTCCAAAGCCCAGGCTCTTTCCCACTGAGCCACACTGCTTCTCTAATGCTGCTTAACAAATACCAATTGCAAATAATAATGATAATTATTATTATGGTATTCGTTAATCTCTTACTATGTGTGAGCCCCCTGTGGGACAACCTGATCTCCTTGTAACCTCCCCAGTGCTTAGAACGGTGCTTTGCACATAGTAAGCGCTTAACAAATGCCATTATTATTATTATTATTATGTGTTAAGCACTGTCCTAAGCGCTGGGGTGGGTACAAGCAAATCAAGTTGGACACAGTCCCTGTCCCTCATGGGGCTCCTGGTCTCAATCCCTATTTTTACAAATGAGGGAACTGAGGCACAGAGAAGTGAAGTGACTTGCCCAAGGTCACACAGCGGACAAGTGGAAGAGCTGGAATTAGAACCCAGGACCTTATGACTCCCAAGCCCTTGCTCTATCCACTACTCCATGCTTCTTCTCCAAAAAAATGTTCTAACACCTTTACCTCTCACCTCCAACCTCCTCCCTCCTAAGCGTCACCTAAGCAGACCCCTCCCCTTTTTCCAAGTCCTCCCAAAAAGTCACCTCCCCCAGGAAGCATTCCCTGATTAGTTTCCCTCCCAGCCATTTAGCATTCCTCCATGCACACTTTAAATATATATGATATATATTTATGCACGTGTATCTTTTCTACTCACGTCTGATGATGTCTATGATTAATAAGCATATATGTGCTGTGTTTTGTGGTCTGGCAGGGCTGCTCAGTGGATAGAGCACAGGCTTGGGAGTCAGAAGTCGTGGGTTATAATCCCACCTCCTCCACTTATCTGCTGTGTGATTTTTGGGCAAGTCACTTAACTTCTTCGTGCCTGTTACCTCATCTGTAAAATGGGGATTAGGACTGTGAGCCCCACGTGGGACAACCTGATTACCTTGTATCTACCCCAGCACTTAGAACAGTGCCTGGCTCATAGTAAGCGCTTAATTAATACCACCATTATTATTATTATTATTATTTCTCTCCTCATGTCCTCTCAGCCCTCTGAGGCCCTTCAGGTCTGGCTCGGGTGCCTCTAACCTCCTCCTCAGTTTCCCCTTTCCACTCTTTTGGCCCAGAAGCGGAGTTCCACCTTTGTATGCAAGTGGCACTCACATGGAGACTCTGGCACATCGGCTGTGTGTCTCCCAAAGGTCACGGGGAACATAAATTCCCAAGCCCCGTGTTGTTGCAGTTGCCAGAAAAATGGAATCTTAATTTCAATTGTCATTGCTACGAGCAGCCAAATTAGACATGCATATGTAATGTATTTAAATTTACATAAATGGATTATTAGTGTAAATGGAAGCCCTGAAGAGGCTGCTCTCGCTGTTCAGAGAGAAGCCTGCCCTTCAGCCGTTTCCACCAAGGACTTGGAGTAAACAATTTCACACCAGACTCCCGGGTGTGAAGTGAGCAGGGAGTGAGCCGCCTCTGGGATTTGATCTTCCAGGTGGGTAAAGTGGAGGCAGCAGGAGTGATACCTTCTGGAGGCTCTACCCAAGACACTGGGACTGGGTGATACTCTCCATCTCATCCTTGCCTTAGGTTTGGCTGGAAACGGCAGGGCCTGGAGGATAATGGGAAGGGTGAGAGAATTGTCAGGTCTGGGCTTCTCCAATCCCCTCGGTGGGCTGGACCACACCTCCTGGAATTTTTCCCACTGCTTCGAGAAATGGAGCATGACCCTGGGACTCCCGGGGTCACCCTGTTGTGGCCCCTGAAGTCGTAATAAAGTCTACCCTCTCCTTCAACCCAGTGTGGCACATTTCAACAGGTCAATTATAACTGATGCTATCACCACCATTATCACCACCCTCAGCCTCCGTGGCACCAGTATCGTTATCGGACCTAGTATGAACAGAAATCTGATGCTTGGAGGCTTACAGAAAACAAAAACCAACGAACAAAAAAAACAAAACGCGGCCTTCCAGAAGTTTACAATCCAGTGAGGAAGATGCATAAGCATAAATTGAACTATGGTATATTCACCAAAGAACTGGAAGTCGATATAGTATAAATAATAAACACCGATGGATAAATAAATAGAAAATATATTCTGGTGCCTAAGTGCTCAACTAGCCCACAGATCAAAAGCTGGTGGTTTCCACAGGTGATAAGCAGTGGGGCCTATTGGAAAGAGCCTGGGTCTGGGCATCAGAGGACCTAATTCTAGCTTCACCACTTGTCTGCTCTATGACCTTGGGCAAGTCACCTATCTTCTCTTTGCCTCAGTTACCTCAAGGGTAAAATGGGGGTTAAGGCTGGGAGCCCTGTGAGGGACAGGGACTATGTCCAACCTGTTTAATCTTGTATATGCCCTAGCACTTAGTACAGTGCCTGGCACATAGTAAGCACTTAAAATACCATAAAAAACAACAATAACGAAAAAAAAAAAGAGCCTGTTCAAGGGAACTCTGGTGTGGGCCAGAGACCCAGTGGGGAAGGACTGTAGTGTAGTGGACAGAGCACAATTCAGGTAGATGGAGGCCTAGCTTCTTTGATCCTCTTCATACCTCAGCTTCATCATCTGTAAAATGGGAAAAATAGTCCTGCCTTTTCCTACCTCACAGTGATGTTGTAAGGACATAAGTGACTTCCTGGGGGAAGTGGCTTCAGGATTATTCATGGAGAGAAAGAAAATTAAACTCAGAGCTCTGGGATCTGAAGTTTTGGTTGTGTTGGATAAGAGTAGGAGTCAAAGTCCATTGCTAATGAGAAGGAAAGGTTTGAAGCAGGGACAGGGTTGGCAAGGTTGCTGCCAGTCAGTGCTGCTTTCTCGAGTTGTGGCAGGAGCCCAGTGTGTTTCCAAATGGCTGCCAACTTCCCCTTGCCCAAGGAAATATTTACAGTCCCCGTTGTTTACCCTCTCTCAGCCAATTTCCAATCCGAGGGAAAGCGTCTTGTCACAGCCAATATATACTCATTTTGCAAAACCAGGAGCCACTTTATGAAATGGCTTCCTGAAATCCAATTAATACAGTCATAAATCCATTCATCTCCAACGTTTTTCTTCTTTTGGCTAAAAAACGACCACATCCTGATTCTACTGGCTTTTCCCGACCACATTCCTCTGAGGGCAGTCCACAGAGCCAGAGCCGGGTCTATAAGGCAAGTGTATCCTCATCCTCCATGATGTTTATTCTATAACATCTTCAATCAGTTGTATTTATTTAGTACTTTCTGTATGCAGAACACTGCTAAGCTTTTGGGAGAGGACAATATCCACAGAGTAGGTAAACATGTTCCCTGCCCCACACGGAGCTTGCAGTCTAGAGGGGCATTGAAATAAATTAAGGATACATTCATAAGTGTTGGAGGAATGAAGGTGGGGTGAATAAAGGGTACAAATCCAAGTACCTGGGCAGTGCAGGAGGAAATGGGGCTTAGTCGGGGAAGGCCACTTGGAGAAGATGTGATTTTAATTAGGCTTTGAAGAGTGATGGTATGTCTGATAGGCAGGGGGAGGGTGTTTCAGAACAGAAACAGGATGTTGGGGAGGGGCCAATGGCCTTCCTATCTTGAATTTCTCACCTGCCTTCTGGAGACAGATGTATATACCTGGCCTCACAAAAGCCCCTGGACTCAGCCCACAAGAAGGTATGCTCCATGCTCCAGTTGTAGGTTAAAAACACCTCCATTCCAGATCCCCAGTACTGTTCACAAGCAGTCTTTTCCTAGTGGGATGGAAAGGAGTGTAGAACGAAATTTGCAAAATGGTAGCATATGGGCAGGGAGCCTGGTTCCACATAGGGATGATGTCTTTGAAGATCTAAGGATTCTGGTAAATGTGATTATCCACACTTCTCACCTTGGCCCATCCATGACCCCAGTTCTTTGCAGATCCAATCCTGATCCTGAAAACTGTCTTCAAACTGCTGCCCATTGGTTTTAATTCCCTGAAGGTGGGGGCTCAGAGTTATAATTCAGATGTCCGCAGATCTGCACAGTTTTACCTGGCTGCCACTGTTTGGATTGAAGACCACGTCCTCCCTTATTGGCATTCATCTTCCTGGTCTCAGTAAGAGGTGAATTTGATGCCAGCTCACAGATCCCGCCACGTTCTTAATGACACTAGCACTTCAGCCAGCTAACCAGAGAGAGTTGACGATGAGAACCATTTGTCAGAATTCAACATGGAAGTTGTGAGAAATACTGGGATGAGCCTCAGGTTGCCATGGAGGCAGGAGAAAGCAAACATGGTAAAACCCCCTTAAGAGCCTCTCTTCCTTGACCTGGACTTCAGCTCAATTTACAGCTGCCACCTGTGAGGGCTGGTGACTTTGTGCTTCACTCTCACCCCACTGTCAGCCTGGCAGGATTTAGGATACTCACCTGAGACTTGCTTGGGGTTGGGGGTATAGCTGTAGGGGAAAATGATTCCCCCCAAGACTTTGCTTCAAATATGTAGGGATTGCAAATTCATTCATTCAATCATATTTATTGAGTGCTTACTATGTGCAAAGCACTCTACTATGTGCAAATCACTGAACTAAGTGCTTGGGAGAATACAATAATGGGGGTTTATTGCTAGGCCTTGAACTCTTGTCATGGGTTCAAATCCCGGCTCCGCCAATTGCCAGCTGTGTGACTTTGGTCAAGTCACTTAACTTCTCTGGGCTTCAGTTACCTCATCTGTAAAATGAGGATGAAGACTGTGAGCCCCAGGTGGGACAATCTGATCACCTTGTATCCACCCCAGCGGTTAGAACAGTGCTTTGCACATCGTAAGTGCTTAACAAATACCATTATTATTATTATTAGGCACTTTCTTGTCAATATCTGAGTATAATAATAATAATAGTTGTGGTATTTGTTAAGGATTTCACTATATGCCAAGAACCATACTAATTGCTGGGGCAAATACAAGATAGTTGGATTCGATATGGGGCTCTCAGTCTAAGAAGGAGGGAGAACAGGCACTGAATCTCCATTTTCCAAATGCAGGAACTGAGGCCCAAATAAGTTAAGTGACTTGTCCAAGGTCACCCAGCAGACAAGGGGAGGAGCTGGAATTAGACCCCAGATTTTCTGACTCTCAAGCCTGTGCTCTCACCATTAGGCAATAGTGCTTCCCTAGAGCGAAGGGAATTTTTGGCCTGAACTACCTGAGTAATTTGTTCATAGAGGATTGACACAAGACTTCCTTCAGGCATGCTGCTTCTCCCTTTTCCAAAACCTCCACAATTCCTGCCTTGAGCTGGTTCTGTGACTTGCTCACTGCGCCATACATCTGGCTTCCCTTTGCCCCTCTCCTTGGTTAAAGGCCGAATTTGAAAGTTATTGAGTCTCTCTGACCTCTGTGAGACCTCATAAATTCTCCGTCCTTCCACATTCCTTTATGGGGGATTTATCACTGGCATTTTTTTTTTCCCACAGGCTTGCAAAAGTTCATCTTTCTCCCTTTTGTATTTTCACTGAATTGATCCCTTTCTTCAGTGGAATTGCCAATACATTTCCCCTGGACAATATTCCACTGAGAGGGCTGTGAATTGGGAGTGTTTTCAGGAGAGACATCATCAGGCAAGTCGTGCCTAAATGACTAATCAATCAATCAGTTGTTGCTATTTATTGAGCACTTACTGTGTGCGGAGCACTATACTGAATGCTAAGTGGAGTACATAGTACTAAAGAGTTGGTAGATATGTTCCTTGTCTACCATAAGCTTACAGTCTAGAGGGGGACAGACATTAATATGAATTATGGATATGTTCATAAGTGCTGTAGGGCAGGGGCTGGGGTGAATACTAAATGTCCAAAGGGTACAGATCCAAATACACAAGCGATGCAAAGGGAGAGAGAGTCAGGGAAAAGAGGGCTTAGAGTTGGAAGGTCTCTTGAAGGCCTAAGTGAACGTTTCTTCTGCCCATGCAGGCGCTGCCAAAATCAGCAGTTTCCCCAGCCACACTTCCTGCCTCTGGTCCACCCTAGAGTCATTGCATTCTCCTGATAAATTGCATCAGAGAAGCAGCGTGGTTCAGTGGAAAGAGCACGGGCTTTGGAGTCAGAGGTCATGGGTTCAAACCCCAGGTCTGCCAATTGTCAGCTGTGTGACTTTGGGCAAGTCATTTAACTTCTCTGGGCCTCAGTTACCTCATTTGTAAAATGGGAATTAAGACTGTGAGCCCCCGTGGGACAATCTGATCACCTTATAACCTCCCCAGCACTTAGAACAGTGCTTTGCACATAGTAAGCCCTTAATAAATGCCATTATTATTATTATTATTATTATTATTATTATCCTCCTGCATAATGGCATCCTCCTGAATAAATTGGCATTTGACAAGAGGGACCTGAGGGCCAAGAGCCATGCATGGCCAGGAATCAATCACCAATCTCTTGGTAATAATAATAATAATAATGATAATAGTACTTGTTAAACTCCTGCTTTGTGCCATGCAGTGTACTGGCTGGGGTACCTCGCTGTACCTCACTGTACCTCGCTCTCGCCTGTCCCGCCATCGACCCCCGGCACACGTCATCCCCCGGGCCTGGAATGCCCTCCCTCTGCCCATCCGCCAAGCTAGCTCTCTTCCTCCCTTCAAGGCCCTGCTGAGAGCTCACCTCCTCCAGGAGGCCTTCCCAGACTGAGCCCCTTCTTTCCTCTCCCCCTCGTCCCCCTCTCCATCCCCCCGTCTTACCTCCTTCCCTTCCCCACAGCACCTGTATATATGTATATATGGTTGTACATATTTATTACTCTATTTATCTATTTATTTATTTATTTTACTTGTACATTTCTATCCTACTTATTTTATTTTGTTGGTATGTTTGGTTCTGTTCTCTGTCTCCCCCTTTTAGACTGTGAGCCCACTGTTGGGTAGGGACTGTCTCTATGTGATGCCAATTTGTACTTCCCAAGCGCTTAGTACAGTGCTCTGCATATAGTAAGCGCTCAATAAATACGATTGATTGATTGATTGATTGATTGGTAGAAACAAGATAATTGGGTGTCCCTCATGGAGTCACAGTTTAAGTAAGAGGGATTAGGATTTATTCCCCATTTTACAGATGAGGAACCAAGGCCACAGAGCAATTAAGTGACTAGCTCAAGTTCGCACTGCAGACAAATGGCGGAGCCAGGATTAATAATAATAATAATAATAATAATTATGGCATTTATTAAGCACTTACTATGTGCAAAGCACTGTTCTAAGTGCTGGAGTGGTTACAACGTGATCAGGTTGTCCCACGGGGGGGTCACAATCTTAATCCCCATTTTACAGATGAGGTAACTGAGGCACAGAGAAGTTAAGTGACTTGCCCAAAGTCACACAGCTGACAAGGGATTAGAACCCTGTGCTGGATACAGTAGGCCCCTCTGCTTCCATAATCCTGTCTCGTCTAGTCAAGCTCAACTACACGTCAGAGTCAGAAGAGAAAGCAAAGGTAAACATGTTTCAACCTGGCATCAAGTGCATGCAAGGTGGTCAAGGAAAAAATTGCAGCAGGAGGGATTTTGGTTCGAATGGTGAAAGAGCTCTCTGACTGTAAGGATTGTACAGTGTTGACTTGTGTCCTGAAGGAAGGCCCTGGTGTCTCTTCCCTGGGAGAACTTGAAGAGAATAGCCATCCTTTGCAGAGGCAAGGGAGACTGAATTATCTATCAATCAGTCAATCAATAAATTGCATTTATTGAATACTCACTGTATGCCGAGCACTGTGCTAAGTGTTTGGGAAAGTACAGTATAATAGAGTGGATAGGTATATTTCCTGCCCACAAGAAACTGACAGTCTAGAGGGGGAGACAGACACTAAAATACCACCCCTTTCCTAACCGAGAATTCTATGATGTTATGAATAGTCTCCTGAGAAGCATCTCCTCTACTTAAATGGATTTCCAATCGCTCTTTCTTGTGTCTGCTCATCATTGCATTCGTGCACCAACTTCGCAGCTCAGCAGAATTTGAATTTCCCTTTCGCCTTGAGGTTTGGAACAATTCCATCATCACCCTTATTTGGTAGACTGGAAATAAACACCAGATTGCTGGAGTTCAATGAAGTTTCTCCTCTACTAATCACTTAGTGGAGAGCGTGCCTAACTGGACCTCCTGGGGTTCTCCGATGAGGTTGTTTCATCTCCTCTGAAGAGACTTGAATGATCTACTTTGTTTTTCTGGGGGACGATGTTTAGATGTGCTGCTCCTGGTGGGGGCAGGTTCGAAAAGCTGGAGGGGTCGATGAAAATGAAGATGCTTGTCATGGTAATGAAGAAGGCAAAGATGCTGATGATGGTGATGACAATGAAATGGTGATGAGGATGCATATCTTTAAATCTTTCCCTTCTAAAAAGCACATCCTCTTGTGAAAAATGAAGGGCACGTAGGGGTGGGATTTAGTGGTCAGTAAATGGGATCTGGCCAGTAGGAATTAATCGCTATCTAAAATTTCTGAACCACTCTTTTCGTCCTTCTCCTCAACAGCGTCATCATCGTCGACAATGACGATCTGATACGGCTCTGTAACGTCTGCTTTGTGACCTTGAACAACTCACTTAACTTCTCTATGCCTCAGTTACATCATCTGTGAAACAGGGATTAAGACTGAAAGCCCCGTAGGGTACAAGGACTCTATCCAACCTGATTATCTTGTATTCTTCTTAGTGCCTAGTACAGTGCCCTGCTCATAGTTAACGCTTAACTAAGACTGTTTAAAAAAAGCATCCGTAGATTGTAAACTCTTTGGCGGGGGTGGTGGGGGGGAGAGGAATCACATCTATTAAATCTGTTGTATTCTGATTACAGTTTAGTGCTTGGCACGTGATAAGTGCTTAACAAATGCCACAATTGTTATTTTTTAATTCCAAGTGCTTAGTACAGTGTTCTGCACATGGGAAAGCTTCAGTAAATACTGTTAACTGATTGTTTGATCATCAGGATAAATTCTATCATCTAGATCAGTACTGACACCTTCATTATCATTCAGCAACATCATGATCCTCATTGTCATGACTGCCAACAACATTATCACTATTGTCACCCTATCAACACACTTTGAACAAGAACCCACAGACTGCATGACTCTTTACCAGAATTCCTGGCATCTTTAGTGATTAGTTTTAGATATTGAATTGCAACACTTTCGATTGAATGGGTAATCAAGAATTTGAAATATTAATCCAAGAAATGAATACAGTTGCAGTGAAAGACAGGCGAGACAAGTGTACTCTTTCCCTAAATGTGATTCTCAGACAGTAAATATAGTGCATTGAAGAAGAACTCCCCGGCGTGGAATATTCCTTAGCATCCTCCCTATGCTCCTTAAGGGCATATTTTCAATCCTTTTGGAATTCCATTTCTTCAATCCCAAAGGGGAAGGTGAAAGGATTGGGGTGGTTAGCTGGAAGACGGGGCACTTTGGGGGTGACTTAATCACCCCCTTCAAGGTTCATGTAGGGTTTTTTTTTATTATGAGGATGATACAGATCAGGGTTCAATCAATCAATCATTTATTGAGTACTTACTGTATGCAGAGCACTGTACTAAGCACTTGGGAGTGTACAATATAACAAAATAACAGACACATTCCCTGCCCACAACGAGGTTACCGTCTCGAGGGGGAGACAGACATTAATATAAATAAATAAATCATGGATAAGAATATATCAGTTTATTGTTATTTTGTACTCTCCCAAGCGCTTAGGATAGTGCTTTACAAACAACACTAAATATCCACGATTGAATGAATGAATAAATTAATAAGTATCATGGGGTAGAAAATAATATCCATCGAAGACTGAATCCAAGGAAATGACCTAAAACTGAAGCAGGTGAGCGTTCAGCTACAGGTAAGGAAGAACCTCCTGGGTATCCGGATGCTTTTACTCTAGACAGAGGCCTGGAGAGTTTAACAAAAAGTTAAGACTACACCTGTCCCGGGAGTTGAGATATCTGCCTGTCCAGAGGCAGAGGACAGGAGCAGATGGAGCAGTACAGCAGCCTCCCAGCTCTGCGATTCACAGCTTACCCCTTTTCTTGCTCCATCACTTCCACCCTCTGGCATTCACTGCTAGCGTAGATTACCCCACCATCATTAATTAATGAGACAGTTGCTTCCAGCACTTTTGCTGGTAGAAAGTGAAGCATATCTAAAAGCAATATCAAACGTTTCCCACCTCTTAATAGCAAACGGTGGTGTGGGAGCATTGCTCATTGTGGACAGGGAATGTGTTTACTGTTGTATTGTACTCTCCCAAGTGCTTAGTACAGTGCTCCGCACACAGTAAGCACTCAATACATAATATTGAATGAATTTGGTAACCATTCTGGGCAGCTTCCCAAGGAGACAAATCGCTGTGGTTCAGGAGACTCTGTCCCAACCCTGTCTCTGCTTGACTCTGTAGCATAAAGCCTGTGCCCATTCAAACTAGAGGAGCTGAGTCGATTATCATCGTTATTGTCCCTTAATTAAGCACGAATTGGTTATTTAAACATATTACTGGCATATAGTAACTATGTAATCCATTGTGTCACACAGCCATTAAGGGTCATTCATTTATTTTTAATAATTAAGGGCCGTTTAATTGGGTTGGAATAGCTGTTCTACCAAATTTAAATTACATACATTTTTGAGACCCTTCACTTGAAATGCTCCTTGGAAATCTGTCCTTGGGACAGTTGGCTTCCAAGTCAGCCAGCCCATTGGCCCCGTATGAAATTGTCAAAGAGGTCTGCATGGGCTGGGAGAAGAGAATCTCAGGAATGACAAAGTGGAAGGAAAAGGCTTATTGGCTTGTTTCCATTTCGACCCTAATGAATCCATCCATCAGCAGCGTTCATTGAGTGTATACTCTGCATGGGGCACTTTGCTAAGCATGTGGAAGAGTGCAATAGACTTAAGTAGACAAGGTGTCTGTCCTCAAGAAACTTACAGGCTAGTGGAGGAGACAGATACTATAATCCATTACAGGTAGGGGGAAGCAACACACACACACACACACACACACACACACACACACACACACACACACACACACACACACACACACCCCACATATTGGACAGGGGACAGATTGATTGAAACCTACATTCCAGCCTAAACCAGATTAATAGCCCCCCCCATTTAAGCTCCATTTTCCCCCAACTCCCTTTTATCCCTACTCGCTTTCCACGCTCACACTCATCATAGAGAGGTTAAGTGGTTTACCTGTAATCCCATGGCACATCAGGAATTTGAGGATGTATGGAACTAGATTATAATCTGACCAAACTAGGGCCTGCTGGCATCAGGGCTATCGGCTCCTCTCCAAGCTGTTTGGCATGGAATATTACCAGCATCTCAAACTGATACGCCTGTGGAGGTGACAGATATGATTGCAAAGGCAGAATTTGGCCCTTTGGATGTGTTTATTTATTGGAACCAAATCATTCCAATTAGTTTTAATTTTGAAACAAAGAGCACCAGAGTTATTAATATTAATTAGCATTTCCAGTCCACCTTTCATCTCCAAAATGCTTCACAAACACTAATTAATCCTAGTGACACCCCTGTGAGATAATACAATTATTACTTGGATTTGCACAGATTTTTAAAGGATAATAAAATAAGGGTACTAAGCTTTTGTGTCGAAAGAGGATCTCTTCTCTAAAGACTGAAAAACAAGTCTCCCCATTGGTGGTCCAGAGGTTGATTATTTCATTTTGTTTTGTTGTCTGTCTCCCCCTTCTAGACTGTGAGCCCGTTGTTGGGTAGGGACTGTCTCTATATGTTGCCGACTTGTACTTCCCAAGCACTTACTACAGTGCTCTGCACACAGTAAGTGCTCAATAAATACGACTGAATGAAAGAATGAATGAATGACCATGATCTAGTGAGGGTCATTGAGCAGATATAGTGCTGAAGGATCTTGCCCACAAGAAGGTCTCAGGTCTGCAGGAGGAAATCCACTGGTGGCGGGATAAGTCATGTGAAAACAAATCAGCCGCCCTCCCCACCATGACCATCATAATCAGCCCACCATGGCCCAGGTCAGTGTGATTAAGGGAGATTGAAAATTAAGCTGGAAATTTGGAAGCAGCTGGTGGAAGGGGAGGTTGAAAGCACTGAGTCAGGCAAGCATGTGATACTCGATAAAGCACGGTGTTCAATTCCCCAAACTGTCTGAGAGATGGAGGGCCCATTCAGTGGAGCACGATTTATGAGGCAAACATTTTAGCCTCACACGTGCCCAAACATCGTGGAGCTCATGTTTACATTTCAGGAAATTCCAGGTCCTGAAAAGGTGTACGTTCAGTGATTTAGGTGTGCTTTAGAGCAGCCTGGGGTGCTCTGGAGAAGTTCAGAGAAGATTCCCTGTGGTCCATGGAAAGAAGCAAAGCCATCATGGGGGCCGGCCAGTTCAGACACTCCAGGAGGAAATGCTTTGTGGGTGGGGTGTTTGTCACTCGGGGATCCGTTCTCACTCTGGACAGAACCAGTCAGGAGGGAATGGTGAGTTGTCTTATTTAACCAAGGCTGTTCTAATAGGCAGGCTCCAAGTGACCTGAGCTTGCCATGCTCTGGTGGTTTAATTCAGACTGACTCTCCCTTGTGAAGACACCCTGACTGTCTTGAGAGAGTTGAGTTTGAGCTGGGTCTGCCTCCAACTGCACCTGTGGCCGCACCCTGCCTGGCCTGACTCCTTCCCACCACTTCTGGGACCACGGGGGACTTACTTTTCTCCTCCAATCTCTCTCCTTTGCACATATGTAACCTGCTTCTGATTGGAGTCCCAACAGCAATACTAGATCACAGTGGCAGGCTGGAATCCCCCCTCTAATAATAATATTAATAATAATAATTATAATAATAGTGTTTTTGTTAAGTGCTTACTAGGTGCTAAGTATTGTATTAAGATAAGCAAGTCAGAAACAGCCCTTGACCTGTACGGGGTTGGCTGTTTAAGTGGGAGGGAGAACAGGTATCGAATCCCCATTTTACAAATGAAGAAGCCAAGGTCCAGAGAAGTGAAGGGTCTTGCCTGAGGTCACACTGCAGGCAAGTGACAGAGTCAGGATTAGAACCCACGCTATCTGTCTCCCAATCCACTGCCCTTTCCACTAGGGCACACTGCTTCTTCTCACCCACCTTGCATGGCTGCCATCACCTTGAAATGGAAGACTTTCTCATGGCATCCCCAAGGGTATGAGCCCAGCCCAATCACCATGCCGGTGAGAAGCGTGGTGACCTTGGCAGTTTTGAATGAGATTATTTTAGACGGCTACTATGATTTAGGCTTTCTACTCCTCCACTTGTCCCTTTGACATGCCCAGGTGGAACAGCACCAGATGCCAGGAACAAAGCCTCCCAGAGAACTGCGTGAACCCATGGGAGTGGCACGAAAGTCTATATGGTGGTCTAATTTGATGACACTCTCTGGGTTATTTTACTCAAAATGGCCGTGAGCAGAACCGGCAGCCCTTATTTGCATTCCCATTTCTGTTTCATGGAGCCGAAAGCCCATTTGTATTTATTTTCTCCTTGCATGGAAGGATTGTTATTAGGATTATTATTGCAGTTTAAAAAAAATAGCTATCCAGGCATCTCTATCAACCACCAAATTAAATTCTCTGGGAGCTTTCTGACGTCTCCCTTCCTAGTGGGGCTCAGGCTCGGCCGTGACTAAACGGCCTCTCTGACCTTTACGGGAGGTAGTCCCTACTGTGGTTAATATGATGAGCTCTTCTGCAGCACAATACAATTCATTTTTATAGGGCACCGTTCATGCAAAAGTGTCACAGAAATGTTTCCCGGCCCATTATAGTCATTGGAGGAGGCGTGCACAGGGAAATGGCCACAGTCCATCATAAAGACACCCATCTCATGGCCTAGTGGAAAGAGCTCAGGCCTGAGAGTCAGAGGACCTGGGTTCTAATCCCAGCCCTGCGAATTATCTGCTGTGTGACCTTTGACAAGTCGCTTAACTTCTCTGTGCCTCAGTTACCTCATCTGTTAAATGGGGATTAAGACTGTGAGCCCTATGTGAGACAGGGACTGTGTCCAATCTGATTATATTGTATCGACTTAGTACAGTGCCTGGTACATAGTAAGTGCTTAACAAATATCCCAAGTATTATCATTATTATATCTTTTTTCTCTACTATTCCCCTCTCTGTAATTTATTTTAATGTCTATCCCCCACCTACTAGACTATAAGCTCCTTGAGAGCAGGGAATGTGTCTACCAATTATTTTGTACTACACTCTCCCAAGCACTTAGGTGCTCTGCACACTATAGTTGCTCAGTAGATCTACTTTGGAATCTGACAAAATCCTTCTTGAGTCATGGAATATTAATAACGTTTACTTCTAACATCCCTAACTTTATCTTCTAATAATTCACGATAGACTCTTCATCAATGAATGCATCCAAACTCTGTAAATGTATTGGTATTTCCTGCCTCCCAATCTCCTGTGGTAATGGATTTTGTCAGCTAAGCACCCACTTCAGAAGGAAATGTTTCCTTTTGTTTGTTTTAAAATACCGCCTTCGAGCTTCTCCCATCTTGGTAGTGTCAGATTTAGTGAATAACAATTTCATATTTGACCTGTCATAGACCCCTTTGATTCTGTAGATGTCAATCACGTCTCCTCTCTGCCTTCATTTTCCAGTCCGAAGAAACTCAATCGTTTCAATGCCTCTTTCCATGCAAGCTTCCTTACTGGTCTCTCCTTACTGGTATCCCTGCTTCCATCCTCTCCCTCTTACTTTCCTGCTGCATGGATAATCTTGTCAAAACAGACTGGAGCACATCACTCTCTTCTTCAAAAAATCTTCTGTGGCTCCCCAAAGCTGTTTGCGTTAAGCAAAGTTTCTTGACCCTGAGTTTCAAGATTCTCCCTTCATTGTCACCCTCTTACCTCCCTGCTCTCCTTTACCTGCTCCTCCAACTTCAGAGAAGCAGCATGGACTAATGAAAAGAGCACAGGACTGAGAGTCAAAGGACCTAGGTTCTAATCCCAGCCCTGCCATTTGCTGGCTGTGTGATCTTGGGCAAGTCACTTAACTTCCACTCAGTAAATATTACTGACCATGAAGCTTGGGGGTGAGGACGGATGATTATATGGGATGACAAAGATGAAAATGGTGATGAAAATGGTGATGATGAAGAGAGAACAGACACTTTGGGGATAATTTGAAGGTCCATTAATCCATCAATAGCATTTATTGAGCATTCATTCATTCAATCGTATTGATTCAGCACTGACTGTGTGTAGAGAACTGTACTAAGCGTTGGAAAGTAAAATTCAGCAGTAGAGACA